>NC_140949.1:55848895-56448895 GCF_014529385.1 Adiantum capillus-veneris | reverse complement strand
TTTGGGGCGACTTTGAAGTGCCTGCCTCTTCCTGCGTGTCTGGCTTTCCATCTCTGAGGAGCTGATTTATCCGTTTGAGTTCTAATATCTCCTTTAGGAGCTCCTCCTCTCTTTGAACCCGCATCAATGCCAGGTCTCTACGTTGTGACTGTTCAAGCTTTAATTCTAGTTCTAAATCCTTGTTTTTCTTTTCAAGTTCCTTGTACACTTTATCAGTTCCCTTGATCGAGGCCACGGTTGGATTTTCTCCGATTTGCCGCAAGAAAATGGCATGATCATTGATTCTCTGTTCGGAATATTGCAGTGAAGCATTGGCAACATCTAGCTGCACTTGAATTTTCTGAGCTGGCAGAGAGGTTGTAAGAAGTTCATTTGTGACTTCTGTCAGTTGCTCATCTTTTACCTTGCAAGCATCATATAATTTAGTGAGGAGGTCACCTAACTCCTTCATTTCCTTTTGTTGTTTGGCCCTGGCTATCTGATGCTGTTCCGCTTCTGTCTTTAGCTCTTGCACTTGCCTTTGGAGATCACTGATGATAATCATCTTGTCTTCGAGCTCTCCTTGAAGAGCATCGATGACCATTTCTAGTTCTTTGGCCTTTGTGCTGCGGTTGAGCGGAGTTTCTCCGTCATGTCTTGCATCTGCCTTGCATAGTACTCGTTTACTTATAAAATAACTTCGTCATTCGACTGCCACTCCTCCTGTCTAGTTAGTTGGGATGTGCCTACAGCCTCATGTGTTGCTTCTTGCTGTGTTATAGGTGTTGGTGTTTCTATAGAGGTAGATGGTTGTTCTTCTCCTTGGCCATCCTAAGGCTTTGATGCCTCGGCAGTTTCTGGTTGAGTGGAAGTAGGTGGTGTGGTCTCAACCCTTACCGTCTCTTCAGGTGCTGGCCTTTCTGCCTTCTCTGGCTCGGGCTCCGTCTCATGTGTAGTGGTATGCCCTTTTTCTGTATCTACTTCCTTATCAGTTTCTTCCATCGGCTTTTGAGTTTCCTCTGCTGCCTGCTCCAGTTCTGGCTCGGCTTCTTTTTCGTCATGTCCTTCGGTGTGGTCAGCTTTTTGTGTAGCTTCCGTTCGTTGGGTGAATTGAGAATCTTTTTCTTTTTCAGTCTCTACTTCTTCATTGGTACCTTGGCCTGGTGGTGGGCTAGGCATGGGATGGTCTTGTTGTTCCGGCGGCGGTGAGGTGGGTCGGGGAGATGCCTGGCTTTGCTCTTGAGTAGTCATTTCCTCAACTTTCTTTGCCGCTTCTTTTGCCTCTTTCAGCTTTAGGGCTTCGGCCTCTTGGTACATTCTTTCTAAATAATCTTTTGGATCATCTGCCTCTTTTCTTGTATGATGCTATGTTTGAGGTCCTTTCAATCCTGTGGGTATCCACTTTTCTTGATCCTTTCCTTGTGCTTGCCTACTGCGCTGGTAAGCTTGTTTTTCTCTTTCGAAATGAGCTTGTTTTTTAACTGGCTCCTCTTGGTGGGCAGCACAACTTTCCTCTTCATCTCTTTCCTCCTAGCTCTCTTTTCTTCGTTGTTAGAGCTCTCGCTGCTGTGCGGCTCTGGTGAGCTGTCATCTGATTCATCACCCGATTTAAAAGATCTTTTACCTGATCTTGTAGCTCTTGGAGAGGGTTGTGCTGCCAAGATCCATGCATTCTGATCAGGGGCAGGCGCTAGGTTATCAGCCATGCCGATGGCATGATAGGCTATTCTTGTCAACACTTCTGGTGCGCCTAAGTATGTTATTTTAACCTCCTTCTTCGTGCCCTTCAAGGTTGTCAAGACATACTGTGCGTGGTCCACAGGCTGCCTTGTTGTTGACTTAAGAACCTGAGTAAAGGTGGTTGCCACGGCGTGATTTGGTGTCGTGTACCTTGGTGGCCTTTTTGCCAGAAAATGAAAGTGTTGATGGTACAGACGGGCTGGCTCTTCCACCTGTTTGTGGATAAGATCGGCGAATGTGTCTGTGTGTTTCCTTGGTAAATGTGCCCGTGGTTTCCTGTCTCTTGCTCGCATGCTCATTCCTTCAGTGGGCAGTCTGAGTGCCTCTGCCACTATTTCTTTTGTGATTACTACCTCGACCTTGTTCCCTTGGGTGTTTGATATCTGGGCGGTTCCGTCTTCTTTGATTGTGGACAAAAGCTCGTAAGCTTTCTGAAAGTCCACTCCGCAAGGCTCTTGTTCGTAGAAATGCTTGAGCCCCAACCTGCGGTTAGTCTCTTTGGTTTCTGGCTTTGCAGCTACATCATAGACCTCTCTAGGCAGGAGTTGCAACTCCACCTGATGCCCTTCTTCACTCTTGAATCTGCCAGTGAAGACCGTGGTGTGGTGTTCTTCCAGCTGTTCTTTAGAAAGATAGGATGCTTTTTCCGCCTTGACTGACTCGGGGTCCAGTTGATTTGCAGGCAGTTCTTGTAGTTTCTCTTTTTGGTTTAGCTTCTTCTCGGTCTTCTCCGCGGCTTGCATTGCTCCTGTTCAGTGAATAGAGTGCAAAGTTAGCAGATTTATCGGTTTTTTCTCTCGAATGTTTCTTTAGACTGAAATGTTGATACTCTGGTCCAAATTGCTTCAAATCAATTTTTGAACAAGCAAAGATGCATAAAATCATGCAAGGAACAAAATTGTATGGTCAAAACAAAAATTTACAACCAAAGTAAATAATCGCGATTATTTACAGCTGAGGAAAATTTTCAACTTTTTGCAAACTTGGCTTTACAGGCTTGAAGTATACGCCAAATACATGCTCTGAGTGAATATGGGCTCATTTGGATGCACACCTTGAAAATAGTACAAGATTTGACGTTAGGTCTCTGAAACAATAGATATAAAGGGAATCTGAGATTTTGAACTCCAAATTGATTCAAAGTTGGCTAGTGGGCTTATCACAACATGTACTTTGGATGTATGATGGCCAAATATAAAAATTCCCCAATTTTGACCAAAAAGTAAATAATCGACTTTTCTTCCAAAATTGACATTTTTTTTGTACAAATTGGTTCTAGGCATAGTATAGACCTTGGGTATGAGATATGAGGTGATTTGGATCAAGAAAAGTTGTCCATAATCCAAAATTTGGCTTGCAAAGACTTCTTTGCGTTTTTTGGCAATTTTACAAGTAATGGGTGGTCATTTTGGCTCATACTTGATTTTTGTCATGTAATAGGTGTGTACACATGATAGGTGAGGTGATTTGACAATTTCCAAGCAAAAATTATGCAAAAGTAAATAATCACGATTATTAACTTCAGTGACAAAAACTTTGTAAAACTCACAAATGTTGACCTAGACATTGTTTCATACACCTAATACAAGTCCTGAATTGAATTGGTCAAGTTTGATCATGCTGGCATCACTTTGTGCTATGTCGACTCTGAAATCACCGTTTTTTGTGATTACTCTGTTTGTTGGGTTGGTCGGTCAACTTTGAGGCTTTGGACTTGTCCGTAACATAGTCGTGAAGCTACCTGTCCAATTCTGGCTCGTTTAGAGTCAGTTTGGCCTCGAATGTCGAATTTGATGCTTTGTAAACTTCGAGTCGTTTTTTGCTTTTCGAGGGCCTTGCTTGATGGATTTCACCAAACCAATCATATACATTGTATATGGACCTCATTAGCAAGCCATCTGTGGAGTCAGGTCGAAATTCTGGCATTTGCCAAAAACCTAACTTTTCTATTGGGGACCCCCTTTACCCCAGCCAAATAGTCATCTGATGGTATAGAAAGGTTCTATTATGTTAGGGCATGCTATGGTTCAAATCCCATCCGATTTGGTCAAGCTGGCAGGCCGCTATGGTCAGTTTTAGGTTGTAGGTCTTCGTGCACTGTTCGGTTTCTAGGGTTTTTTATAAAGCTTTAGACTAGCTACCGGTCATACAAAATGGATCATTATCGAGTAAAGAACTTACCCCTCATGTCTCGTGTAAGACGGCGCTGGAAAAGGTCAAATGTGGGTTGCAAAAATGTCGCGCGAAAGAGGTCGAAATCTCTCTCTCCAAAGGCTCCAAGTGGAAATGAAGTGGTTTTAGCCTACAATGGATATCTATACCTGGACTTCCCGAACCAAATAGGCCGTGAAATCTATGTTAGACTCAAAAATTTCTCTAATCAGATTCCTGTAGCTCATTCTGTAAGAATTTTGCAAAAGTAGGCCTAGCCGCCTAATTTAGGCTTCCCGCTTCCGTCTTCTGATTTCATTGAAAATTTTTGTGCTTGTCCGCCTTGTCCTTCTAATCACCATCACGTCTTCAATTTTTCCATTTGAGCTTTCTTGCTATTTATTATTAATTTTGACATGTTTATTTAAAAAAATCAAAGAAAATAGAAAAATTCTCAAAAAAAGTAGAGTAAAAATCCAATAATTAAGAAAATCACTTGAAAAACACAAATTTATTGTTTTTTGTTGGATTTCTTCATTTTTAAGTCTCCTTATCAACAAAAATGATGAAAATACCCATAAAAGGACTATTTTTTATGATTTTATGATAATATATACTCTATATACACTCATCGGGAAGATATTATCAATGAATTTTCCCTTTTTGATGAATTATAAGGGCATTAGTAGGTAATTTTACAAAAAATCACACGTTAACATGGAACTTTTTCCTCCCTCTTCAAACATTGCCCTTAATTACTTAGTACTTAGTGCCCTTCACTTAGTGCCCTTTCACCCCTCCTAGGTGGCGTACTCCAGGACGACTGCGTGCATGGGTTGAACAACTGTGTCTATGCATAGCCATGATTGGCTCTACCATGATATAAAGATCAACACAATTCAAACCAATATGCTGTGCAAGAGCTGGGTCTTGAGTAATTAACTCAAGGGTTTTCGATGTCGAGGTTTGCTGCTGATGTCTTCCAAAGAGAAAATCTTGTAGCTTTTGTGCTCTCTGATTGATAGTACCATCAGGGTGTTTTAGCACGCTGATTGCTTGAGTTGTTGGTAGCACGTTAGATTGTTGTCGAGCTTTTTCTTGCCATTGGTAGCTCGGTCGACTTGGTGCTGCATGGTGTGTTGGAGTCTATTGAAACTTAACTTGCCACTATTTGATTGGTTTCGTGGTTTGTGGAGAAGATAAGTGCTCCTTTTTCTTCCAAACTTGTTTCATGTTAGGTTCCTTGCTTGGAGATACTCGAGTTTGTTTTCGAATGCATGGAGCCTTCTTTTGTTTCTTTGGTGAAGTTTTAGGCACCCAGATCTGAATTGGTTTATCCTTAAGCTGTGATTTTGGTACCCAAATCTACCTGACTCCTTGCATGCTACCTGTAGCATTTGATTGTCGAGGGGATGGAGAAGATTGGCTTCGTGGATTGGTCTGCAGATTGCTTCTTTTCCATTCCTCCTTGCTTGGTGCAATTGGAACAATGAGTTGCCCTCCTTTAGGTGATAGCTTTAGTTGATTTGTATCCCAATCTTGTACTGCTTTGTATGTACGCATCCAGGGAATTCCAGGAATCATCATCTCATTCATGTGTTCATCTGGCAAGCATACAAACTGATGCGGACATGAACATCCATGTACTACCACGTTCAAGTTGACTACTCCCAATGTTGGAGTTGGATTCTTGTTGCATCCTTTGATTGTCGCTATTCCTACTGTCAATGCTTGACTTGTTGCCTTCTTGTATGTGGAATAACTGACTGCATTCACTCTAGCTCATGTGTCTACCAAAGCATTGGTGCTATGATTGTTGAGCTGTACTTTGATGTGCAGATCCATTCCATCTAACCAGTCGTCATCTGTTGAAATTGCATCTTTAGGTAATTCCCATTGTCGATCATCTAGTTCCAAAGTGTTGATGGGAATCTGTATCTGTTGATTCTTGAGAGCAGCTTTACACTTGAGTACCCGAAGTCTAGCTTCCTCTTGGGCTTCATCAATAACCTGTTGTCACTTGATCTTCCTTTGTTTGGCTTCATGCATTCTCTCTAAAAATTCATTGGTTAGTGGCAAATTGTATTTCTTTAAACGACATCCACTAATTCAATTATCCATTGGTTCACCATCTAGGGTATACAATTTTACAGCTCCACTTAGATACATCTTCAATGATAAATGGTCCGTTTTCCTTTTTCTTAAACTTTGGAATGTGCTGCTTAAGGGAATAGACTAAAACTAAGTCCCCTTTTTTGAAGGTTTTTATGATTAAGTGGGAATCAAAGAACTGTTTTTGTTTCTGTTTTTGTGCATAGATATGAGCTACAGCAGTTAGCCTTTGCTCGTCTAGCTTTTCCAAATCTTCAAGTCTTTCTGACAATTCATGTCCAGTCCACTCAAGATTCTGTGCTACCCTTAATGTCGGCAATAGAAAATCTATTGGCAATATGGCATCAAGACCATAAATAAGGTTAAAGGGTGTATCATTTAGAGCCGTTTTGAATGAAACTCAATAAGCCCATAGAGCATCATGGAGATTCATTTCCTAGTCTATCCTTCCTGAACTAACCACTTTGGACAGTACCGAGCTAAGAATTTTATTCGTATGCTCAGCTTGTCCATTTGCTTGTGGGTGATAGGGAGCTGATTTGTTATGGCTGACCATAAAATCATTAAGCAAATACTCTATTACCTCATTGAGAAAATGAGTTTCCGGATCACTGACAATCTCTATTGGCAGTCCATATCTCGTGAATGCATACTCATATAAGAATGCAGCAGTGGTTCTGGCATCATTCTTTTGAGTTGCTTTAGCCTCAGCCCACTTGGTCAAATAATCCGTAGCTACAATGATATATTGAGCTTGGGTTCTATAAGCAGGTGGTTGTATCGGTCCAACAAAATCTATACCCCATTTTGCGAAGGCTCTAGCCCCCATCATTGGTCTTAAGGGCATGCTATCTACTTGCGTTGGAATTTTTGCTCGTTGAGCATCACACCTTCTAACATATTCTTTGGCATCTGCAAAAAGTGTTGGCCACCATATGCCTGCCATCAAGATTACTCTTGCGGTGGTCTCAGTAGAAAAGTAACCTCCAACTAATAAAGCATGTGCTTGTTCTATAATCGGAATATACTCGTTTTCATTTGCACAAAGACGCAAATGTTGATCTTTACCTCTCCGATACAATTGGTTCCCAATAAGAGCACAGTCTCTTGCTTCAGTTTCAATTGCTCTTTGACGGCGTTTACTCATATCCTCAGGAAATGTTTGGCTCAATAAGTAAGTAACCAGATAATTACTCCACTTTGGAACAGGTAACATTTGAAACAATGTTACATGAGGAATGGGTGGTTGTTTTTGACATTGAGGGCAATCTTTTACAAAAGATCTAACATCTCTCCTCATAGTCGGCCAAAATACTCCAAGTCTTAAGATTCATCGCATAGTTTGGTCTTCCGCAAAGTGAATTCCTACTATCGTAACATGTTTTTGACTTAGGTATTGTTCCTTTTCTTCAGGGTTAATGCATAAAAGCAATATCTCGTCTCGATTTCTTTTATATAGCCTTCCAGCTAGTAATTGATACATAGCCGGTTTCTCGATTAAATCAATTGTGATAGGAAGTGGTATTTGTGAATCCACTTGAGCTATTGTCATCAATGACACAATGTTTTCCGACGATCTAGGTATCATTTCCACGGAGAACAAATAGACAACTGGTAGATCATCGTCTACCCCTTTAGGTGATTCCCCTAAAACAATCCTTGACAAATGATCTACTCGTTGATGTGGTGCCTTTTTTTACAACCACAGTGAAATCAAATTCAAGAAGAATGATGAACCATCTCACTATTCTTCCTGTGTTGTATGGCTTGTTGACCAAATATAACAAAGCTTGGTGGTCCACAAAGAGCACAAACTTGTTGTCTAATAGGTAATGTCTATACTTTTAACGGCATAGATCATTCCTAGTCCTTCACTTTCGGTGGTGGTGTAATTCTTTTCTGCCATGTTCAATTGTCGGCTAGCATACGAAATAGGAAAGTTAATTTTTCCATCTCCTCGTTGGGCTAGTATACAACCAATAGCAAAGTTTGAAGCATCTACATGTACGTGGAATACCTTATCCCAATTTGGTGCTTTCAATATTGGAGCTGAGGTGAGAGCTTGCTTAAGCTTCATGAAGGATTCTTCACATGGCTTGTTCCATTCAAAGTGCGTAATCAAGCTATACATGGGTTTTGCAATTATAGCGTACATGTAGATGAACCGTCGGTAATATCCACAATGTCCCATGAAGGCTTGTACTCCCTTGACTATTGTTGGTCTAGGCAAATCAGCAATGACATGAATCTTCTCAATATCAGTAGCTATGCCATTTTTGGACACGATATATCCAAGAATTTTCCCTTGTCTTCCCATAAATGTGCACTTTTCAGAGTTTAATTAAATCCTGTAAAGTCTACATTTCTCGAATACCTTTTTGAGGTGTTCAAAATGATTAGTCGGGATTGACGAATATACGCATAGATCATCCATGTATACTTCTAAGAATTTCCGAAGATACTCTTTGAAAGCATGGCTCATCAATCTCTGAAATGTGGCTGGAGCATTAGTTAACCCAAACAGCATAACCCAATAGGCAAATATACCCCATTCTGTTGCAAAAGCAGTTTTATGCTGATCTTTTGGGTCAACCAAAAGTTGATTGTATCCCGAAAAGCCATCTAAGAAGTTGTAAGCTTCTTTTTCTGCCACTCGTTCTAAAATAAGCTCAGTTATCGGAAGAGGAAAGTTGTCTCTAATGGTGGTTGCATTCACTTTTTTGAGATTAACACACACTCGTAATTTCCCACACTCGTAATTTCCCAATTTGTGTGTTCAATTTCGTAAATGAATTCAGTTTCCTTTAGTTTTTCAATCTCTTCTTTGATCTTCCTGGCAAATGTTTCATTATAAGTGTATGGTCTCTGTGTACTTGGTTTCACATCATCTCTCATGGGTATAGTATGTTGACAAATTTCTGGATCAACACCCTTGAGATCCTTGTAAGACCAAGCAAAGATATCCCGGTATTCCTTTAACAAGCTTAGCAAAAGCTTTTCTTCTTCTTCTGTTAGGTCATTTGCAATGTAAGCAGGTCTAGGCTCTTCTCCTGGTTCAGTCAAGTCTACCTTTTTAGCGTTTTCAGGTCCTTCATAAGACTTGCCTTGTTTCTGTAGTTCCCTAACAGGTTGTTCAATTATGATTTTCCGATCTTGGAGAGTATACTTTTTGTAATGGGATGGAACATGCATTACATCCTTACCATCCTCTTCTGTGGTTTCCATTTCCGTTCTGTATATCTTCTTTAGATCTTTTTTCAACTCATGATATTTCTTTTTCCACTCAACTCTGGTCATGAGTGGTTTTTTATCCTGAGATTTTTCTTGAGTACCCTTCCTTGCTTTTCTCAATGTCTGAGATATTTCTGAGTTTCTGTTTGAAGGATATCTGCCAGTTATTTTGTCCTTGACACAATCATTAGCATCTATTTGCATCAAGAATTATGTTTTACTGGAGACTGATGGCATAGGTCTTGTTTTCACAATATTGGTGTCTCTCTTTCGTGTATACCATTTTTGTAGTTTTGATTTCTGGTTTGGAAAGTCAAAAAACTTTTCCTCCCCTCCCTTTAAGAGTAACTGAGCTCTCTTATGCTCTTTTTCTGACCCCGAATCTTCTAAGGTAGCTGAGTGTTCATCTAACTCATCAGTTGCATCGTAATAGAGGTCAAAAAAGACTTGTTGAGCTTTCATCAGGTCCTTGGTTTTCTCATCTTTGTTTTCAATGTTGAGGACTGACATCATTCGGATGGAAATTATGTTGTAGCCATCCTCATTGCAAAATTGAGTAGGCATAGACGTATTCACACATACATCCATTGTCGCTAAAATTTGAGTCCACTCGAATGGTTCGAATAAATGCTCTGGAAAGGGTTCAGGTATGTAGGCTTCGTCTGTACAGTCCCTTTCTAGGATACATTCCTCTCGTCTTAAGCTTCCATTTTATGAAGCTCCGTACATCCAAATAGGAGTGTCTTTGTTTAACCAGGATGGGAGTTTAGTTTCAACCGGAGAGACTGAATCAAACTCTTGGATGGGTGTTTTCAAGACATCTCTATAAGTGTGATCTTTTAGATTGACTCTTGTTATAGATCCCACCTGCTTCAAGTACAGATAGTTGTTTTCCCAATCTTGGATAAGCTGTACCTGTCACATGAAAGGTCTTCTCAATATGATTCCATAGTTGAGTTTTCTTCCAAAGTCTACTATGGCAAAAGTGTGTTGATATTCAATTCCACAGGAGTTGACTATCACTTTTTCAAGTAGCCCTAGTGGTCTCTTAATGTGTCCATCAGCCAACTGCAATTTCATTCGCGTTTGTCTAATGACTGACTGTCCCCAGGATTCCCATACTGCTTTAGTGGCTATGGCTGTGCCAGCTCCACTATCTAGTATTGCCATGGTTTCAATGTCATTATATTTCATTGGGAGGGTAGTGTTTCCTTCTTCCCTTTCATAATATTCTCCGACCTTGTTCATAGGAACTGATCGAATCTCTTTGTTTTCTATATCATTTTTCAATTTTCCCAAATTCTTAGAGATTAACCTTGTTATCCCCACCTTCTCTAGGATTTTTTGTAAATCATTCCATAAGTATGGCATGAGTTTCAACAGCTCTCTCAAAGCAAGAGTGCATTGGATGGGTGTAGACATGATTGAATGAATGTTGTCTACTTCTAGGGTCTGTTCGACTCTTTTTACTTGAGTGGTCTTGCACGCGATGGATTCATCTTCGTTATCTCCCAAGTAAGAAGGTAATGTTTTTAATGTCAATGGTTTAGATATTCATGAAGCTTCCGATCCGCAATCCCCGTATAAGGATTGTAAATCCATGTTCATATTAGATGGTAGGTTATCCAACTAGACTTCGTCTATAGGAGCTGACTTTAAAGTTAGGCTCCCATCATAGATCTCTCTTACCTTTTGCCATAAGTGTCCTTGGCCAATCTTCCTCTACGAATGGGATTCCGTCTAAGGCATCTTCGCTATCCGGCACTATAAGCTCTGGTTCATTTGTTTCAAGGTGGGGTTCTGCCACCACATCGGATTTCGCTTTTGTTTCTTCTATCGCAAGCTCTTCAGGTTTTGCAATACTTTCAAGCTTGGGTTTTTGTTTATCCAGCATTTCTTGTGTGATTCTTACCAAGTTTTGATAAGCTTCCAGCTTTGCTGCTTCCATGTCTGGAGATGGTAGTTTTTCCATTTGTTTTCCATGTTTTGGCCTGCTTTAAGTCCTGCTTGGTAGGCTTCCAAGGCAGCATTAATAGGCTCAAAAATCAGAATGGATCCTCCAGATTTCACGGTTGTTTCCTTGAATTCACTGTCAGTTTCTTTCGACTTGTTCTGGGCTAGCATTTTTGCTTTCTCTTCGTTTTCACCCCGTTGTTTTTGTTTTCTCCGGGGTTTTCTCATCTCATACCTTTTGCTTCTGCTTCTGCTCGTTTTGATTCTTTGAGAAGAAACTTTCGTGTTCTCCAAATCATCAGAGGAGTTGTGTTTCTTTTTCTTTGCCTAGGCTCTAGTGATTACCTTGATTGGAACAATCGGTTCGCTCTTTGATGAGCTATTAGGCATCACTTGAACTACGTTTACAACAGTTTTTTCCTTGTTCAAAGGATTCTTATGACAATCTTCCGGAAAGTGTCCTCCATTTTTGCAACATTGTATGCAATAGACTTTAATTGGTTTGAGGTTTTTTGTCAGGCTTTGGACATTCGTTCTTCCAATGGTCATCAGCACCACAGTTATGACAGTTTCCTGTTTTGGGCTTCATCATGGGTCTTCCTATGGGAGGTCTGACACCTTGATTAGCTACATAATACATTCGTGCGAGCTCTGGTGGAGCATAAGTCATGGTTTCTTCCATTGGTGGTGGATGTGGACTGTACCAATCTCCTTCTACCATTATTGTAGATAGACTAGGCTCTGCATAGGGTGTAACAGGCACTAATGCTTGTTCATCTATGACTCCTTCCGAGTGCATGTACTTTACAGACACTGCATTATGTCCTGGATACGGAGGTTGTTGTCCCAGCACAGGTTGAGGTCTTTCCATACCCATTGGTGGTCTTTGAGCTTGGGCCATATTAGGCTGATATATGTACATGGGTTGTCCCTCGGGCCTCATGGGCACGTACTGAACATTCCCATCATACTTTGGTCTAAAGTAGCACTCGTGGGTTTCATGGTTGGTCCATTTACCCTCGATTGTACACCATTTTTGTGGCCTAATTGGTTGTCCCTGTGGAGGTATCCCTTGTCCTGGTCCTCTCATAGGCACTTTTTGCATATTGTTCATCATGTTGTTCATCCTTTTTAGCATATCTTCTATGGCTAAGAGTGGTGCCGCAGCAACCGTTCCCACTTGTGCTAGTTTTGTGGATGTTGTCTTCTCGCTTTGGTTATCCTTAGGGACATCCTCTTCATTGAAGATCTCACAATTGTCTCCTAGGTCAATAGCATCAGACACACACGCTTCTAGGGTTGTATTCTTTTTACTATAGAGTATAGCATGAAGTTCTTTGTTTAGCAGTCCCTCCAGAAACAAGGATACAAGTCATTCTTCTGCAGGTATCTCCATCTCTGGGCATCTGGCAATGTATTGTTTCATTCAAGTTGCACAATCCCTAACAGACTCACCATGTTTCTGTTTAAAGCTATAGATTTGAGCTACCGTATTATGTTTAATCCCCGTTTTGGAACAAGCAGCTACAAATCCTTGATCTAATGTGTTCAAGTCCATGATTGACCTTGGTGGAATGTTTTGGAACCATGTCAAAGCTTTTCCTTCTAATGTCATTCCAAACCCCTCGAATTGAGTATGGAAATCGAATATACGCTCTGCTCTTAGCACTTGCTTAAAGCTTGCTAAGTGGTCATATGGATCCCCTGATCCACTGTATTTTCTAACCCATTTTTGAAAATCAGTTGGTCTGACACGTCCTTTGGTTCAACTCCAGGTCTTCTGGGAGTTGGTCTTGTTCCGAGTCCTTCAAACCAGTTTGCTTGAAATAGTGGCTCATGTAGCCCTGGACTGGCCTTAGTGTCACCCGGTTTTTTACGTGATGAGGTGGTTTCTGGTTTCTTCACATTACTCTCAGATGATCTCTCATGATGTTTGTCTCTTAGAGTTGTTTTTGGTCCTTGCCCCAAGATCCAATCCCTTATGGAATACCCCTGGTATTTGGTTTGTTCTACCTCCTCAGTAGTCATCATAACGAAGTTGTTGCTATAACAATCCCTAAACAGGTAAGTTGGTAGATCTGCAGATCCCTTATCTTTGATCTTAAAGATATAGATGATCTTCATGGCCATTAATTGTCCTGGTCTGGCATGAGAAGTCCACAAAAGATTTTTTATGTTTCTATCTTCCCAACAATAGACTCCGATCCTAGGATTATCCATACTAAGCCGTTTCAAAGGCTTCAAATCTACTTGATCGTATCCTTCGAATTCTAAAGTTGGTGGTCCTTCTTTTGCTGACATATCTGGGATTATGGTGTTAACTTCTAACCCCCATTTGTCTACCACATCAGGCTTTTTGACTTGTACATATTGAGTTCCGTTTCGATCCATGTACATTTTTCCTTGTTTGTTTGCCCTAACCTCTTCTTCGAACTCAATACCATGGTCATCAATGCGAATAGCATACTCCTCGTTAGGATCCAAGTAAACCTGGGCTCCATGACGGTTAGTCTTGTAAAAAGAGAGTATATGCTTATAGCGCATTGACGTTCCCATTTCCGAGTGAGTTGAGTAAGAAGACATTTCGGATGTTGAATCAAAAAGTGTCTGAGACTTCTTCAGGAATTGTGTGCAAGGAATTGCCTTGATTCACGCTTTCTTCAGTGGATACTCTACTGGTGGTTTCTCCGAATAGGCCTTGATTTCCTAGTACACGACCAGATCTAAGGTTCATATAGACTTATGAAACCCTGGATAGAGTACTCACCTTGGATTGACTTGTCGTCAATTTCCACTCGATTCAATTGCAACTTTCTGTCAAGCCACTGAATCCCCATCTGCAACCTGATTCCTATACAAAATTAATCAAATTAGCTTTTTTTCCTATAAGGACAGTAGAGCTCTTGAGACCTCTCGTGGTTGGTCTCTGTGTATCACTTCAAATCGTGCTATGGAAGTCAAAATTTGACTTTCAGATTCAGCTTTAGCAAAATCAAAGGTCTAATCTGCAACCTGTAAACTGAGTGTATCTGTACCAATTTTGATCTGATTGAACCCAAAATTTTCCTGTGGCTTTATATTATGCCGGTCTAACATTGTATAAGCCCAAAAGTCAAAATTGAAGTCTCTGGATAGGAGAAGTAAATAATCGCAATTATTTACTTTTGTCAAGTTTTTGCACTTTTTGGATTGGTTTGGCAAGTATACAACTTGTTAAAGCCCTTGGTCAAGTTTCGATAAGTTTGGACAAAATTTGATCAAGTTTACCAACTGTTCCGTGTTCGCAGACTTTGATTTCGAGAATCTGGCTTAAGTCTCACTTTTGTGGTCCAAATTTCACCAAAATTGATTTGTGGGGTCCACTTGATGTGCTTGACCTTGTGGTATACTCAAATTTGTAAAATCATCAAGTTTTGAAGCAGACGTAAATAATCGCGATTATTTACTCCTGACAATTTTTTGCAAAATTTTCCCCCAACTTTGACACAGATCTGTTAAGCACCTTAAGTTAAGGTCACTAGCCAAGTTTCATCAAGTTTGGATAATTTTTTGTCAAATGGTCATCAATTATCGGTACGTAGACTAACTTTGCAATTTTAGTCACAATTTTTAATCCAGTGATTCAAATCTTACCAAATTTGGTTTGTGGGCTTATTACAACATGGGAAAGCTAGTGGTATGCCAACTTGGTCGAAAAAGTTCAAAAACAGGGCAGATGTAAATAATCGCGATTATTTACATTTGACAAATTTTGCAAATTTTTGCTCAACTGAGCATATACACATGTTTATCACATCAATATAAGCGATCAATTTTCAACAAGTTTGGATAAATTTTTCTCCAATTTACAAGCAAGATTCAAAAAGTCAATACAAACTTTAGTTTTTACCCAGTTTTTTGTCAGTTTAGTGATCCAAATCTTTTGGGCCTTTACAAAAGTTGTTTGTACACATGCAATGAGTCAATGGTATGAACCTTGGCCAATTTAGAGCAGAAAGTTAACAAACATGATTATTAACTTGAGGCTTGAAATGAACATTTTTTTTGCAATTTCCTCAAAGACAGTCTTTTTATGATGTTTTTTAAGCTTATAAATCAAGTCAAAACTTAATTTGGTCTAAAATATCAAGAAAAAGTAAATAATCTGAGTTTTGGTCAACTTTTTGAAATTTTTACATCGAAGTGTCTTTGAGCTTACCCATTGGTCCGGACAACTCTTAGGCTTACTCTCTAGTCGGATTGAGTGGATTCGAGTCTTTTCAAGCTATTCCTAGCCGTAGACCTGAAATTCTGCAACTTCCAATAACAGCTCACACTTGATTTTTTTTTCAGAGAGAGCAACGTTTTGAAATCCACCTCGAATCCTACTTACCCTACTCCTAGTTTCTCATGCAATGGGGTTGTGGAAAGTGTCCACAAACACTCGTTTTCTTGTGTTTTTTTATGTTTTACAGAGTCTTGATCTGAAGACTTGTCTCGTCTACCAATCATTCTCCAAATCCTAATCTAAATCTACAATCCTATAGTCCTAAAGGTACTCAACAAGTACGATTACTTCCAAGCTACCTCTACACAGCAAAAGACGACAATCTTAAGCTATACGATTTCTAAAAGAAAGTTTTGAACTCTAAGCGAACCTAGAGGAAGTTAAAGGACAACTACACAAGACGCTTATGTTTTTTCCTAGTTTAGGTCTCTTCGATCCCCGGCAGTGGCGCCAAATGTGGGACGCATGTCTAACCTCACCATCCTATCTTATTGCTCTATTAGCGAGAACCACGATTAATTTGTCAAACCATGGGACGAATCTGACTCGACTAGTGCATAGAGGCTACAAGAGGTTTTCAATCTCTCGGAAAACAACTAACAACTCGCATTTAACTCAAGCTACACTCAAGTGAATCACCAAAAGCTAATCGCTCATCGGCAAGCAAATCACATCCGTTATAGCATCAAATGACATCCAAACATAACGAAACTTCTAGGACAAGTTTATAAGCACTAAGCACACATGTCTATGGCCTCAAATCCCACTTTAGGTCAAGTTTCAAAATCGCGATTATTAACAGCAGTGGGTTTTTTACCTTAGTCGTTTTCGACCCAGAATGCATCTAAATTCTTAGCAATGATGCCCCAATACCCCGCCTATGCTTAGTTTTCAATTTAAAAGTATAAATTCCTAGTTATGATAAAATTAGGCCGCGGGTCGGCGATGCCAAAAGCTACAAAATACTGTGAATGGCTTACGTCAATGCGTAGAGCTCTTACCTGCGGTTGCAATGCAACAAACACATTCGCAATGTGACAACCGGAGAGGGAGTAGGAAGCGCGAGAAGGAGAGAAGTGAGCACAGTTAGCTCACGCTGTGTATTTCTTATCCAAAAACTTTTTAAAAACTTACAAAATTTGGCTTTTATACCTTAGCCAAGGTTTTTGAGTGGTCAAAACTAATAATCTGGAGTTCTACCAAAGTTGGCAATTGACTGGCTGATACAATCTAGAAGCTTGTAGCCCCGGCTCATTCATTACAAAGTTTACAAAGAAAATAGGATTTACAATATTCCCGATTTATCAAAATAATAATTGTTTTACAAGGAGAACTTCGAAAAATGGTGTCCATGTTAGCTTGCTGCTAACAACGGAGGAGCTTAACTCTCTTTGCCTTAATCCTTTGGCATTTCAAGCATTGGTGAACATAGCGGAGCACATATGCCTTTTGACCAATCCAATAGAAGCTTTTGCACACCGCATTGAGGGTCTTTGCATACCGTGGGTGTCTTGAAGTAGGACTATCATGGGCCGCCTCGACCAAGATAGCTTTTTTTAAGTTAGGATCCTTTGGTATACATCATATCTCTATAATAGAGACAAGGTTGATCATATGAGAAGTGCTGAAGGTATCTTCTTTGATTCTCTAGTTCAAATGAGGGTTAGTTGCCTTTGATACTCTGGATCAGATCAGGTTATTGGGTATAGATATGAGGCTCAAAAAGGGTTTTTGTGTGAGTGAATCTACAACCATGTTTTTATTTCCAGGGCGATAGATAATGTCATATTAGGCTCAAAAAGGGTTTTTGCCTGAGTGAATCTGCAACCATGTTTTCCTTTCTAGGGCGATAGATAATGTCAAAGTCATATTCTTGCAAAAGTTGACCTCTTCCAAAGGCCTTGGCTGCTCTTCCTTGGCCTCTATCAGTCCACCATTTTGTCCACTGTTACGTCTAGAAGGGTGGTGTATTTGGTCTGCCTCATTTGGCACCGCTACTCTATTAGTTAGATTTGGAGCATCGAACATCCAAGTGTGGAACATCTTGGTCATTGGCGGCATAAGCTCTTTGTGGGTTTCTATTGTTGGAAAATCTTCTTGACTCTCTAGCACCATTAAAGCTTTGATTCTGCTCAACTCTCCTTCTAATCTCTTGCTCCCTTATTAAGGGCTTAGCTCGTAGTAAGGCATCATGTATAGTGGTAGGTTTCATGGCTTCTAATTGTGAGCTAATCACTTCCCTTAAGTCTTTACAGAAGCAAACTATTTCTTTTCTATAGTCATTGGTGGTGTGTAATGTCTAAGGATAACAATGTCAAGCTATGTATTCGTGCATTCAACCCCAAGAATAGTGCGAATTGTTGAGTATCCAAACTTTTAACCTAAAACTTTGATAACAATTGTAAGATCCCCTACCAAGTGATTGAGGCGACTTGATTGACGACACCTTACTCCAATTCAATGGAACAAGAATACGAGCATTAGAAGAGAGGAAGTCCTCTATCCATCGCGGTCATGGATGTAAGGGCCATACACTACAAGCCAGGTCGATAAATCAAATATTATCTAGGAATCTAGTTCCTATATCGCAAAAATAAAATCTCATTGACATACCTAGGATCTATAGACAATGCCTTTTCCCCACTTGTAAGAGGCACGACCACCATTAATAAAGTCCTACATGTGATATGAGACTTATCCTTAACTAACAACTAGACTAATGGAAAAGTACCCGACGAATCAGGTCCACCCATTTGTAAACATAGTTCCAATTGGATACTAGTCTCCCACTTTCCACACCGCAGTCGCCCATTCCTCATGTTTTTTAATTACTACCACATTGTTGTACATGTACAATCAGGGTCCCTTCATTAATTCGGGGCACACATTCTTTCATACAACCGTTCACATCACCCAAACAATTATTTATCAAGGAGGGTCTAATGAAGATAGGACTTTCTCTGTTTAACCAACAGAGCCTTTGCAAAGGTTTTCTTATTTGCTAGCTGCAAAACTGGCAATCAAAACTTTCCTTGTTGCTAACCACTAGGGATACTCGCTCACCGTGAGGGACAAGCATTACTAATCAAAGCTTATTCTTTGCCAACCGCGGTATTTTCTCGCTAATCGCGAGCTCCATCTGGCAAGAGCATGCCCTATCAATAACTTCCTTTTTTAGGATAAATTTCTACAGTGATCAAACAAGTTTACCCTAGATCAAACAGTCCTTTTGACAAACAATTCCTTCAACTTAATTTATGAAAATATACGCTTGTCTCTTGTGATGATAATCACATTGTTGATTAATTTAGTGTGTCCTAGTCTTCCTGTACTAAGGCCAAATTATGTATGCACAATCCAAAAACTAGAAGGAGCGGGTGCAACTTGCAGTTGAGGATGGCCTCCAACAGCCTCATTCTCCAATGACATAGGTTGAGGATTCATTGGAGGTTCAGGCACGACATTGGAGCTTTGCGTTCTCTTCCTTGGTGGGGCCATCTCTCATGCAATACACAAAGAAGATAAAAGGGTGTAATACTAAAATTAATTGGAACCAATTGGATGTTAGTTACAACAAGAATATATATTTATAAACCATTCCTAAATTACATAAGAATACGACTCTAGTGTGAGTTTTATGCATCCATTCATTTAGGAACACTTCCTACTCTTGCACAACCTTGTGTAGGAGGGGATTCATGTTTCACGCTCCACATCCAAGTGATCGAGAAGAGGGTATTTAAGGAGGAATAATAACATAGAGGGTGATTAAAGTAACAAAAATCTTACAAAAAGAATGGATTCTACTCCCTACTTACTAGTACATGCACCTACATACATGCATGCTTAGCTAATCCCATATGTGCTTCATATGCTTATTTTTCATATGATTTAGCTTAGATATACAAAAAAATCAAGCTTAACCCCATATTCTTTTGAGGATATAGACAACAAGGAGATTTAACCCAATAATTAGTTACCTTGCAGTTAAGCGCTCTCTTGACGAATAGTACTGGAATGGATGACCTTCGGGGAAGTTTTGAGTCTTGGTAAATGGTTGTGACATTCGCACAACCAACATTGCCGATGAAACCGTCGTAGCCTCATTGCCAAGTATGCCAAGGAGTATGCCTTAGTCATCGCCTTTGTCGGTCACCCCTTGGAGGGAGTAAAGGAGGGAGAGAGTTGAAAGGGGGTGGTGCTAGGATAGTGTCGTGCAAAAAGTTTTTGTAGAGCTTTGTCGCTATTTCTCTCTGAATGTTCTATGATCGCTCTCTATCTCTTTATATAGGCTTCCAGGGGTGCTTGGCACATGCTTTTCATCCTTTCCCCACATATCATTATTTTCGGCTACAAGTCTCTCACGTCACTACTTTTCGCATAGTCAACTATGGCCGACCTCTAGCTATGAGTACACATCGACCTCTCTTTTTGGATCTGGGAGCAAGAGCCACAAAATATTCTACCCCCACTTTCCTAAAAGTAAGACCTTTCGAACTTTCTCTTTATTCCTTAAGATATAAAACATAGAATTAACATAACTTGCGCATAGAATGTTCGATTTTGGGATCGATTGTCTTGAACGATTCCCCAATTATCAATATACTTAAAAATTATTCAAAACATAGAATAAGTACCTTAAGTGGAAGAGAAATTTATCGATAAAAATTGAGGTACATTGCAGATACACACAACTTGGAGAAGATGAAAAATCTCAAAGCACACAACAAAGAGTGTATTGCTTAGTGAGAAAATAGAAAGATAAGTTAGACTAGATTGATGGACGCATATACAATGCACGGGGGCGAAAACCTCCTAATGAGGGAAAAACGGGTCCTAAGTGAGTTCGCACACATCACTACCATATATATGGAAACATACTTGAACTAGAGGAAGCGGAACTATCGAAACTCTCTAAGAGGAAGAAGAATTGAGGTCATCCTCAAAACGAGCACGCTTCTTGGATTTACTAGCCACCTCGAAAGGTGATCTCTAGCCCAAATAACTAGGGTGATCCTCTCACTTGCTTTTCTTCCAAGAGTGCTTTGTACTTTTCATCAATTGACTAATATTCTGATCAAGAACTTTGTCAAACTCTTCTTGCGAGTACAATTTCTACTTTTTTGCACACGTCTTTGCTTTTGTCTTCATGGCCGACCTGAGAGGTGAATAGACGGCTTCTCGCTATCTAAAGTGAATCTCATCAAGTGGATGATAGGTGCTTCACATATTTTGGGTCCTTGGAGTACTTGATCATTCTTTTCATGCGTGTGTCAACTTGAAGTTGATGTCAATACTCCATCTTTGTTGAGATTCCCCGCCATAAACTTGCCAAGATCTCTTGAATCCTCGAAAGGAGGCTTGCTCTTATTGGAATCTTTGTTGTTTTCTGCTGGAATTGGGGTTTTCTTCATCTCCCCATAGACGAGTAGTTGTTGTCTCTGTCGGATTCAATGCTAGAACTTATGTATGCTGCAGAGAAAGGAGCGGATCCTTTGTAGAAGAACAATCGTATGAGCTTTGATACCACTATTACATGGTTGGACACTCCAAGTGAGAAATCAATAGCAACACACGAAAAGATAGTGCAAATATTTGAGCTTAGAGAGAGAGAGAGAGAGAGAGAGAGAGAGAGAGAGAGAGAGAAGAGGAGAGTTGTCAGGAAGCGACAAAGTTCCACTTCTAGATGCATTGGCCCCAAAGATTGGCACCCCTTTTGATATTTCTTTCTCTATTGCTGATCACCAAGGTACAACTCTCAAGGGTCCTACTCTCTGCGACTCTATCCAGATGCTCTGCCAGAGAGTGGCCCCAAGGGTACTTATAAACAGTGCAAGGGTTGTCTAAAAGCAAAGACCCAAAAGCATTAGATCAAAAGCTCTTGTCCTTTTTCTTTTAGTCCTCTTGACCAAACTGTCAATGGAACCAAGTATCCAGGGCCAAAGTCGACATGGCTAGGATTTTAATCTATAACCCTTTGGAGGTCTTCGACGTCACAATTTGTGACATAATAACCATTAGAAAATGAGCACGTCTCCATGCTTTTCTCTAAGAAAGAAGCTTTGCTTCTAATTTTACATTGTTACAAGGCCACCCAACTTAGTTTTGTTTTGTTTTAGGAGTCGGGTGCTGGTCCCTCATACACCAAAAAAGTGCTAAGCACCCAGGCTCCTAAGGCAGACGATTATGTCCACCCAAAGTCATTCTAGAGCGTCTAAATCAAACACTCGCCAAAGTTGCCCAGTCGGCTAAGAAAGAAACAAACAGGAGCTTCTTGCAAGAAAGCGAAAAAGCTACTTATAAAGAAAGGGAGCTTCGTCGCGCCATAGCCACCCATCAATTTTTTGTTCTGTTTCGCCTGTGCTGTGTGGCGCTATGGCTACTCTTAGCGCCCCAGAGCAGGAGGAACTGGCTTATGAAGACAACACCCCGACCCCCGCCGGATGGAGACGCAAGGTATTTCTTCTTCTCTTTGCTTCAATTTAGTATAAAACAAGTCTGTGGCGAACCCAATTTCTCTGTAAGAGCCGTTCTGTTACTCTTTCTGTATTTGGTCGGGGAAATTTGCTGTAGCATGCAGCAATTCAGTCAATTCGGATACATTTTGTGGAGCTGTTTTAGCAGGCAGGAATTTAGCATGCCAATCATAGTTACCAAGTACAAATTTAAGGAGAGTGTAATTCACTTCATGCGCGAGGAAGGAGAATTAGACTCAAAGAGCTTCTTAACATATGCCTCTGAGAAATTTGAAGGGCTTCTTTGAAGGATATGAGCACATCATTTAAGCAGAACTGCAAGCTTCCGCTACATAGCCAACTTAACATGCAATATTAAAAGAATAACAAAGTTAGGTGTCCCTTTCGAAAAGCTGCGATTGTAAGCGTACTCTTCAGGTGGTAGCAGGCACATTGGTAGGCATACAAATTAGCTTTGTAAGCTGAGAATAATCTCTGCAAAGGAAAATCGTTTGCCTCGATGAGACACAAATGATGCAGACAATTAGTGTCTTCATGGCTTGTTCATGTTCAGCTTCAAGTGCTCTTGCAGGCTGGACAATTTTGGCAATGTCATAGGATATCCCTTTCTGACTGTCAGAATTTGGATGAAGCCCGTGGGAGCTCTTTATTCACTCTGCTTAAAAATGGAGCAAGTTCAAAATTATTTCCATGGTGCAACTAATTTATGGTTTGCAAGATCTCAGCATGCATAATATCCATACCCTTGGGCTATGGTGTTGTAGAGAACTCACATGTAATTGGGTGGAGCCTTGTAAGGAGCAGTAGAGGTATAATAGTGAGAGAGCAAGTGAAGAAGAAGAAAATATGGTACAAGTTTAGTCTTTTGGTTTGTGATGCATCATTAATGTATCTTTTCTATGCTGTATCTGCTTTGATTTCTTATAAATACAGTCAAGATAGTGTGTTTTGTTTCTCGAAAACTCAATTATGTGATGTTCATGCCTACAGCTTATCCCTTACATTGGCAAAGGCTTGGTACCAGCAAAGATAGATGTCATCTTTGTTGCTCCAAGTGGGGAAGAATTCAGAAGCAAAGCACAGCTGCAACGCTATTTAAAGAAAAGCAAAGCCAGTTTGTCTATGTCGGAGTTTATCTGGAGTACCGGTATGCTTTTTCATCAACTTACCTCAAGTTTAGCTAACGTAACTGGTGTTACTTCTCTGTCATTGAGTCCAAATGGGCAATTATTTCTTTGAAAATGCAGTCTCGGTCTTCAATAAATTTTTGTGGATGAAAGTCTACAATAGTAAAAATTAAAATTTGCAGCAAATTGAGATTAGATGTACGAGTGTAACAGCTTGGCATACTGTGCGCGTGCGAAAGCGTAAGAAAGAGTGCTATTGCCAATATATATGCATGCGGACAAAGTGGTTTGTCATTTGGTTGTTTTCTCACAATTTCACTGCATTATGTGTTTCCTGGGAGCAGAATATGAGGAAATTGATTTCATAAAGATATGAAGATATGCACATCCCCTGCTTTACCTGACAAGCCGTTTCTCATTGTGATAATTTAACGTATAGATGAGACCGGTATGCTTTTCCTGAGAAGCCATTTGCTTTGTGTAATTTAATGTATAGATGAGACTCCACGAAGATCATCAAGGTCTGCATCCAAACTTCCAAAGTCACCGCCAAAGATAATGAGCAAGAAAAAACCTGCAGCCAAGGTCCCTCTTGAAGAAGTGAAGGCAAACAAGCGTAGTCGTCCTGAAAAGGAGTCTGCTGTTGAGGAGGCATTAGATGAGGACAACGAAAGGCCCAAAAAAAGGGCCAATAAGGTGACTCACAATGACGGCAAAGGGGATATCAATGGTGAGGCTCCTTCCGTTGAAAGCAGCAAGGACATTAATGGTGGTCTATCTGTTTCAAGTCCAGCAAAGAAAGCACACGAGAAAAAGACCAAACATATGCAAGATACCAAGAAGAAAAAGAGCAACAAAACTGAGGCAAAATCTAAGAAAGGGCGTGGTAACATGACAGAGGACACTTCGGATGGGCAAAATGAACTGGGTCAGAAAGAGAATGGGAAGGAGGAAAGGCTCGAAACGAATGGGAAAGAGGGGAAAACAGAAGCGAATGGAAAGAAGAAAGCTTTAGAGAGGCCTGTTTCAGCAGAGGAGAAGGATGTGGAGACCCAAAAGATGCAAGCTGAAGTGCGAGAGGACGTTGAAGGGAAGGAATTGAATGATCGCATGGAAAACAAAGGTGTGGGTCTGGAAAATGATGATGGGACCACGACCAGTTTGTTGGGTTCCAATCTTAGTGGAGACGGTATGGAAGCAGACTCTGATCTTTTTGGAAGTGAGGGAGAGAGGGCTGTACATGATGAAGAAGCCACCAACGCTTAACAAGGAGAGCATGTGAATGCATCAGAAGGAAGCTAAGGAACTGACTCTTTTATCTTCTTGTTTACTTGACTGAGTTGGATGGAGAATTGTGCTCTTAAAGGTGATTCCTGCCGCATGGGTCGCTTAGTGTGAATAGCTCTTACTTTCTGTGGGCTGCGCTCTTGTAATCGCCAGATTAGGATTAAGATCAGAAAACTTAGGTTTAAAAAGTAGATGCTCAAGAGCTAATTTATACTGCTGCACATGAATCATGCCTTGTCGTAGTATCCCAGCCATGACTAAGTTGTTTTACTTAACCCATTATAGAAATTTGCAGCTGTTGAGGTAGATAAACTTCCAGTCACCGACGGTGCATGAAAGTTTGTGCTTCAATGTATACAAATGATCGGTGGGTGAGCACATATATTTTGTGTGAAGTTTGACAAGCTTATCTGCTGAGAAGCTTATGAAGTTGTCCAAAATTGCCAACAAATTTGTTCATCAAGGTTGCGTCCTTTATACAGATTGGAAAATAGAAACTTCATGCAACCCAATGACAATACGTATACGAAGATGATGGTGAGCAGTGATGTCTAACTAATGGAAAGTGCTCTAGGGAGAAGGATATATTATTGTGAAGCAGTTTTATGGCTCTTAAATCTGAGGGTTCCAGCAAATGAGTATCATGCTAGACTCTCTCTCGTTCCTGGGATTGTTCCTATGATGCAAAAATCAATCTCTCTCTCTCTCTCTCTCTCTCTCTCTCTCTCTCTCTCTCTCTCTCTCTCTCTCGCGCGCGCACACACAGGTGTTGAGTTCAAGCCCTGTCGGATAGATCTATGAGGTCTGATTGTTCCTATGACGTTAACAACTTAATTTAGTCTTCTTCTTCTGTGCGCGTGATTGTGCGCGCACGCGCAAGCAGGTTTTCCCATCCGTTCTCATAGACAAAGCATATAAACTACCTCGGTATGCACTACCTTATGTGGTCTGTGGGTATCAGGGGTAATGGACTTTTGCCAGGTATGGACTCTGGAGCGATGAAGGTAATATGACACAGAAAAATTGTGGTTGTTTTTCATTTATGGTCAGATCGTCTATGCATGCGTGAACTTTGAAGTGTTAAGACCTTTTCCCAGACTTAGGCCCTTGTCAGACAAGGCCATCGGCCATGTGTGAGCCTACCTGTTGGGTGGGGGGGCTTTACGCAGCCTGTCCAGCGACACCTAGTAACAGAGTGGACAGCGATAACTTGAAATGCAGTCGTGCTCCAGATATATAGCCAATCAGTGCCTGTCTGAGCTACATGGGCACAGGATGCCCACCCTGGGGGGTCGCAGAACCTGGCTGCCATGTTAATTGCAGAACGGCGAAACCATGTCCTGCCGCCTTGTGTGACAAGCACCTCCACAGGCGCTCCTCATTTATTTCATGTCAGCAGAGGCTGCCCCCTTTTGCCCATGTGTGATATGGACCGTATTAGGCTCTCTTTTACGTGTACCATATGCACGCTTGCATGTGTGGCTCCTTTGTCAAATCTGTGAAGGCAATGCTAGCTCTAGCAATCAAATGTGACCCATGGAATCTGTAGTTCCTAAGTCACAAAGAATATGAGCTAAGTTTCAAAGTCGGAGGACTTGTAAGGTGTTCTTCTTTAGAAATGACTTGGTCGTGGGAGAGAGAAGATTGCAAAACGAAGCAATTATGGTTTGCACCCAAATTACCAAGGTAACAGTAACTGAGCAAATTATGGTTTGCACCCAAATTACCAAGGTAACAGTAACTGAAGCAAATATGAACGCAAGGAACATTGGGGTCTTTAAGAGGAACTTTGTTGTAGACCAATTCAAGGATATTGTGTGTGAAAGTACGGAGCTTATATCTATAATAGGGTCAAGAGTAATGTCTAATGCGTTAGCCGAAGAAAACTTGCACTATGTTGTATCAATGGCTCGGGCTCATAAATTGTACGATCCCCCGTGTGCAAATGTGGTCCTCTCAAGGCACGTGTAGTGCTTGAGGTTCTTTGTACATTCTATATCATCTCCACTCATAGTTGTATGGCCAAGAAAAAAGAAGAACACTCAATTCAATCCTACCAATGCTTATCTATACTAGATGGCACATAATGGATACCTTTATCATGAGAAAAGACCCAAATGAGTCTCATGAACCTTGTTGTGTGCACCAACGATCTTGTTGAGGGGAGGAGATGAGCAAGGGCAAGAAGGTGTTTTTGTGTGTGGGTGTGTGTGTGCGCGCACGTTGGTGGACCTTGTTCTAGCTAAAGGAGGTTATAGGTAGTCTAGCTAGATGTGTGTTGTGGATTGCAAACTTCAACAAGCCTTGCTTGCTTTAGACGTTATACCACAATACCCAACTTCACGTGGATATGTGCATAAGTACTTGCATGTGTTAGGGGTGCTATACTCGTCTTCTCAATCGTGAGTATGTGCGCCATGTGGAAGTCACAGTCGACTACCTGATACATCTTGCTTATTAAGGAGCACATTTTAGAATGTATTTTTTAGCATTGGTCACAAATTGTGTGAATCTAGCCTTCAATAGATTTGATTATCCATGCCTCCAATAATCGACTAGCTAAGCGTAGATAATCTGAAAATGCATTGCGTACGTAAACAACAACCTATATGTGACCACACAAATCGCAATAACATTGTGTGACTGCACAAATTGCAATTTGTGAGTAGCTTTCTTCGAACCTTTTTAGAAAAATGATTATTTTGTGTTTTACCAAACATGTAGCCTTCAAAGGCGTTTTGATGGTGTACAAAGAGTGTGACTGGTTTTCGTCCAAGTTCCGACCTAGTTGATATTGTGGAGATTCTTCCTATTCTAAGTGGTGCGTCAATTGCCTTTTTTGTAATTTTTTCTATCTAATTCTTTTTCTAGTTCTTGGCTTCATCAAGGTTGAGTCTACCCTTAATCTTCAGAGAAACTTCAGTACACTGAACTTTGTGTTGATGTATGCTTGTGTGTGCGCGCGCGTGTTTGGTGTGTGTTGTGTTGGGATATATGTTAGTACCTAGTTCTACACCCACTATTGGGCACTGATGATGTTAGTGAGGATGTGGTAGTATGTAGTCAATACCGTGCATGATGTCTTATGGATGACCACCATGAGTATATAGCTGCACTTTCCTTCATATGTGAATTTGGGCTATTCTTGGATTCATCTAGGTACATAAAGAGCGTGCAATGGCAAGCTGGCAACCCAAATGAACAAAAGATTTATTGCAAAGTGTACATCTAAAATTTCCTAGAAGTCTAAAATTTCATGTGTTGCATCTACATTTTCTCACGCTTAGGCGGTAAGCTCAAACAGCTCTTAATCATAAAGAATCCACAACCATATCACCACAATTGCAGTTGCACATTTTTCATCCATATTGTTTATAGCCATCCCAATGTGCAAAAGGTGGCATCAAGCTTTTGAACCTATGTGCGTACACAAGAATAAAAATGCCACAATTAGCAATAGCAACACTATTTTGTTGAATCCTTGGTAGGATATGGCGCTAATTGATGCATGTCATAATATTTATGGCAAGGATAATCTCAAGGGACACAACCTTATGCCACAAACAAATTACCACAAATGCAATGTATGTCAAAGTAAAGAAGGCTATTAATGGAAATGCAATGGAATGCCCATGCCACATCTTACACTACATCAAAAGTATATGTATTGGATTATGAGTCGTCAACAATCCCTTCTTAGCACAAAACTCCATATGGAAAACTAGTACAATTGTTGATGACATAACCATTTGATCTATGCAAGCTTCTTTATCTGAGCAATGAACATAATGGACCTTTTTCGGATGTCTTTTTGCGATGAAAGTAAAAACCAACTCCTTGAACTCGATAATGTTTGGGTCACCCATGTCATAGGACAAAAAAAATTGAGATTATTTTGATAATGAGCAATAATATCTTACTATTAGCATGTAGTGTTTCTTGAAATTTTTGTTACCTATAAAATTTATCCATGGCACCAGTATCCCCTGCAGTATCCATATGCTTACGGATGGTGTATCAAGGTGTTGTGTGCTTACAAAAGTATTGTGTACAAGCAATGCAAGTTGTTACGGAGGCTAGACGTAAGTTTTGATTATCCACAATATATTTACAGGCATTGTTGGCAATAATATTGGGGAAAAGTGTACTCAACTTTGCCTTGAGCCGATTGACAAATCAAAATTGCGATTGAGAGGAGAGGGAGAAGGAGAAAATTTATGTATGTTTGTGAAAATAAATTTTCAAGAACAATGGTTGGTTGCTGGTTGATATTGCCTTAGTTCTTCCTATCTTTGGCGGCACATATGCCTTATCAGCTACCTTCAATAAAGTAGTTGTTTATTTTGCTACCTCTTTTTGTGTCAGGCAGGCAAGCATGTTCTTAAAATTTAAAGCCATGATAGAACGTCCCTATTGTCAGGCTTTGTTGTGGTTGAGAGTGTGTGCTCAATCTAGTTACATAGGCGGTCAACCATGTTCTTCATATCTAGAGGGAAATGTAACTTTTTTCTAGATCCATCTAGCTCCACGCTATTAAATTTTTTCTCAGTTTTATGACCAATGGTATTGTGTTGTATCTTTCTATCTTCAATGATGTGTATTCACTGTCAAAAGCCTTCTATTTAGATTTTTTTTTTTAAAGGTTTCATCATCGCTAAGCTACGCACTCGTGCCACATTATTTAATTAATACTCTCCATGATGAAGGGGACAATTATATAGTCCTTTGTCATGTATATATGCCCATCACTCTAGGGCAAGCCTGATGTTTATGTTATCACACTAATGTAGACTACTTCTTGTGTTGTGTTCTCAAGCTTCTCTTTCATCTTCTCCATCTTGCAGACATATTTCCAATAAACTTGCAAAGGTTGGTATCATCCATATTTTCATTCGGGCTCATTTCGGCCTCTATTTCCATGATTGGCAGTATTGTGTGGGCATTTCATCCTTTTGTGAATTTTATTGATAATGCAGATTTCTACAAAATAGGCACTTTGTATTCTTTTGTGGATTGTTCTATACGGCACATGTTAGTTTTGTGCATTTTTCCCACTATGAAGGGAACTTTTACATCAGGTGTAGTCACTGTCCTGGCTGACGACAGTGATGTTTTGTGCATGCTGTTTCCTAAGGATAAACTGGATGGGAACAATTTGGCCATACATTATGCATCACTCCTTGTTGCATAGGGTGTTTTGAATATTCTGCAGGGTTATGATTTAAGACCAGGTTTCGTAGATGGTGTAGGTGGTAGCAGCTTTACTGCTAGAGTTGTTTTGCTTATTGTTGCTAATTAGGGACACTTGGATGCTAAGGATGCACATGATCATGGATTGATTGTGTAGACATGTAGTAGTGTTAGTGTGTATACGCGCTTCACCAGGGGCACTTTTCTCCCACTGGGTTTTTCCCCCTGGACATCTGGTGTGAAAGGACACCTTATCTCTTAGGGTTTCATATAAGCTTTGTAGCTCTGAGTTTGTATACTCTATTATTCTAATACAGAGAGATAGACTACAGAGATCTCGTACACAAGCTCTGTGTCTTCTCCTTCTCCATCTTCTTCCTACTCTGAGTTGTTATCTTCCTTCTGTTTCCTGTTTCATCATCTTCAACAATTGGTATCAGAGCAAGGTTATTTCCAGAGCCTCTACTTGCGTTTTCGCGGCCGCACGCGCAATCGCAGTTTTCAGGCAGTTTTCGGAAAATTTGCTCGTGGGAGCATCCTCAACGTTCCGGGAGTATTCTGAGTAGGTGACCTGGAGTTTTACTCCCTTTTGAAGCCATTCGAGCCCTCAAAATTTTGTTCTGAGTAGCGTAGCAGAAGTTACTTTTCGGAGGCGTTTAGATCAAGAGGGTGTGCTTTTTGACAGATTTTCTTCAGGTAAACAGTTCTTTTGGGAAGCAGCTTGTCTTAGCTTTGTGCTGAGATTTTGTGTAGAGTTTTGCTTGCATTGGAGAGGAGATTTGTGAATCTCTTGGAGGTTCTTTTGCTCTCTTGGGTGCATCCACAGTATGGCTCAATCTACGGAGAAAGAGATTTTTGGTGCGTTTACATCTGAAGACAAATTGGATGGTACCAGCTGAAGGAGTACGAGCGGAAGTGCGACGCGAGAGAGAGAGTGCGAGAAGAAGAGCACGACGATATGGTGAACTCGCTCTACTGTAATGTGTAGAGCATAGTGAGTTCTTATTAGGTTTTTAACATGCTTTGTCTTTGAGTGATAAACTGGATTGCGAGCCAATTGTATAGCACTTTGACTATCACAATATAACACATGCATCTCTTCTTTGATTCCCAAATCTGTTACTAGTCGATTAAGCCAAATTGATTCTTTGCATGCCTTTGATGCTGCAACATATTCAGCCTCTGTAGTAGACTGAGTAACACAATCTTGTAATCTAGAACGCCATGATACCGCTCCACCACCCAATGTAAAGACATACCCTGACGTAGACCTTTGGTTGTCTAAGTCACCTGCATAATCTGAGTCTGTAAAACCCTTTACACTTAGCTCGTGACTCCCATAGCATATACGCATACTCTTTGTAGCTTTCAGGTATCTCAATATTCCTTTCACTGCCTCCCAATGTTTCTTGCCTGGGTTTGACATGTATCGACTTACTACTCCCACTGCAAATGCAATGTCTGGGCGAGTAGCAATCATTGCATACATCAAACTACCCACTGCAGACGCATATGGAATCTTATCCATTTCAACCTGTTCTTCCTCAGACACAGGACAATCCTATTTGCTAAGTTTCACATATGGTGGCAATGGAACACTCAGTGCCTTTCCCTTCTCCATATTGAAACGTTGCAAAACCTTGTCAATATACTCTGTTTGAGATAACCAAATCAACTTCTTTGATCTGTGGCTCTCAATGCGCATACCAAGTATATGACTTGCCTCACCCATGTCTTTCATGTCAAACGATTTTGCCATCTTTGACTTCAAAGCTGAAATTTCTTCCAAGTGCTTGCCAGCAATCAACATGTCATCCTCATACAAAATAAGGATCAACCAACTGCCATCCTTAGCCTTCTTTGTATATAGACAGTGATCGAACTCACTACGTTTGTAGCCTTGAGAAAGCATAAACTTGTGGAATTTATGGTACCATGCCCTCGGTGATTGTTTTAAGCCATAAAGACTCTTTAACAACTGGCATACCCAATCTTCCTTGCCTTTCTCAACAAACCCTTCTGGCTGCTGCATGTAAATTTCCACATCTAAATCACCATGCAAGAACGTTGTCTTGACATCCATTTGGTGCAACACCAAATCTAATATGGCAACCAATGCAAGAAAGCATCTCAATGTAGTCATCTTGACCACCGGAGAGAAGACTTCATCAAAGTCAATGCCTTGTTCTTGCTTAAAGCCCTTGGCAACAAGCCTTGCTTTGTACTTTGGCTGACTATCATGAGCGGTGATCTTATACCTGTAAACCCATTTACAAGGTAGAGCCTTTTTGCCCCGTGGTAATTTAACTAGCTTCCATGTCTGGTTTTTATGCAGAGCTGTCATCTCTGACTGGATGGCCAATTGCCAATTCTCGGAGTCCTTCATTTGCACTGCTTCCTTGTAACATGAAGGCTCATTGCAATCAATCAACATGACATAATTCATAGATGGAACAAACCTATTAGGAGGGCACGTGACACGTCCAGATCTACACACAATAGGTGGCTCAGGCTCAGCCACAACCTGTGGTTCCACTCTATCTTGTCCTTGCTCCTCTTGAGCCCTGACATTTTGTCTTGCACGTGCAGGTCCATCTTCTTGGAAGACAACTCTTCTAATCTCCTCAACCCTCTCTAGTTTAGAATGATATTTGGATTCATTGAAGTGAACATCATTGCTGCGGACAACCTTTCTGGATTCGGGATCCCAAAGTCTGTACCCCATCTCACCAGAATTACCATAGCCTAGAAAGATGCACTTTCTACTCTTTGGCTCAAGTTTGTTCCTAAATTCCTTTGGAACGTGAGTATATGCCTCACAGCCAAAGACTCTGAGATGCTTGTATGAGGGCATTTTGCCTGACCATACCATCTCTGGCACTGAATCCTTCTGCAAAACCTTGCTAGGAGATCTATTTACAAGATGAACAACTGTTGATACAGCTTCAGCCCAAAACCCATTTGGCAGCTGTGCATTAGACAACATACTTTTGACCTTCTCTTGTATGGTCCTATTCATCCTCTCAGCAACACCATTTTGAGGAGGATTGTAAGGAGCAGTAAGTTCACGTTTTATACCTTTTGACTCACAAAAGTCCTGAAAGGCCTTTGAAACATACTCTCCACCATTGTCAGTGCGTAAGCATTTAAGCTTCTTGCCACTCTGATTCTCCACAAGTGTCACAAATGTTTTGAAAACACTAAACGCTTCATCCTTGTGCTTGAGAAAGTAAACCCATACTTTCCTCGAGTAATCATCTATAAATGTCATAAAGTAAGAAGCTCCCCCTAGAGATAGGTTAGGCATAGGTCCACACAAATCACTATGAACAAGTGCCAACTGTGTATCTCTTCTACTGCTTCTATGATTATGTGGCTGCTGTGTTTGCTTACCATACATACAATGTTCACAGAATTCAAAATCATTAAATGAAAAGCCAGGCAAATAACCAGAACGAGACAAGATTTCCATTCCCTTCTTGGACATATGTCCTAACCGGCTATGCCACAAAGAAACGTTCGGCTGCTCGGTTACATTGATTACATTTTTAGAGACATTTGATACATAAATCATGTAAAGTCCTCCAGACTTTACTCCATGTGCTACTGTCATAGAACCCTTGGATATCTTCCACATGTTGTGTCCAAAAGTGGTGACGTAGCCAGCATCATCAAGTAAACCTGTGCTGATCAAGCTCTTTGTAATTGCGGGAACATGTCTCACATTCTTCAGCGTGAAAGAAGAGCCATTCTAAAACTTCAATTGAACATCTCCAACACCTAAGATCTCACATGTCTGCCCATTGCCTAGCCGAACATGATCTTTAGTGGTCACATAAGAGGTAAACCACTCCTTGTTTGGAGACACATGAAGTGATGCCCCTGAGTCTATAATCCAATCACTCAGTGCATTTCCATCATATGTTGTAAGAAGAGCTGAGTCCATTGTATTCTTCAAGAAGTAGATGTCTCCTGACACTAGACTGTCATCCTCTGCAACAATGTTTGTCACATTTATGTAATGGGAATGGCCTATGAACTTAGAGAATAGCGGAATTAAGAGAATTAGAGTGAGCAATTTTGAGAGCATAGAGGGTGAACTTAATTGGTAGTAGCAACTCTATCATAACACTTAATTAACTAGGCATGAACAATACTTTTACAAGAGAGAGAGTGTAGAGAATATGACAACAGTTGAGGACCGGATTTATGTGGAGCCGGTCCCCCCTCCAAAAGGCATTTGTATTATAGATTCTCTCATTAAGAGAGAATTGGTACAATACAATCTTTGTGTTCCTTGAGACCTCCTTGGTAATATGAAGATGAAAGGTTCACACACCAAGCTTTTGCATAATTTCAACAATCAATCTTAGCTTGGAAACAATCAAGAACTTGTGAACATCATTAATCTTTGTGTTCCCTGAATCATTGGAGTGCATGAAGATGTATACTTTTTATGCATCAACTTGTGCTTAAAGAAATAATTAATCTACCTTGCAATACAATTAATCTACTTGCATTAAGTAATTAATCTACTTGCAATAAACCATTAGCCTTCTTGCAATAAGCATAACATGCACTTGTAGAAAGCATTAACTATCCCAAGCCTCAATCCCAAGACCTCAAACACCTTCGAAGGTGGAGAGAGCTAGCAGGGAATGAGGGTAGGGAAGAGGAAGAAGAAACATTTCATAGGAGAAAGAAGTAGTTCCTCACTTATCATACTCTTGTTGCTAGTATACATAATAGCATAGTAATGAAGAAGGAGGAGATGGCAAGCTTAAGCATTGAAGCATAGCTCTTGGTTGGATTTGCATTCCATAGCCAAGAGAGTTGGTGTAGGCTCTCAACTTCTCAAGGAGCTTGGAGAAGGAGATGGAGCTCTTGTACTTTGCATAGCACACAATGAGAGTGTTTGTGAGTGTGTGTGGGTGAGTATACCCCCTAATCACCCCCCTTGCTTTCTTGGGTCGACCCCCCCTTGTAGCTCATGCTTGAAGCTCATTGGACCCCTCCAGGCCTAGCCAATCACAAGCAGGAGCCATTACAAGCAACATGGTTAGCCTTAGGACAAGTGTCCCCCTTTCCCCTTTGAGAGAGAGGACTTGATAAATGCAAAATCAATTAATTAAATATCTTAAATTATCATTGGACCCCTTGGGTGGCCAACCAATAGGCTTCAGGCACACCATGAGGGCAACATGGGGAGGAACTTGACAAGTGTCCTTGCTGCCTCTTCAAGTTGGGGCTTCCCTTGTGTGTGTGTGTGTGTGTGTGTGTGTGTGTGTGTGTGTGTGTGTGTGTGTGTGTGTGTGTGTGTGTGTGTGTGTGTGTGTGTGTGTGTGTTCTCTCTCATCCCCCCCCTTGTAGGCTCGCCCCCCTCCTTGTAGGGATCTTTTTGACTTTGGATGAGCAAGCCCCTTAGTCATCAAGCATGACAAAGCACTTGAACTAGGGGGTGTTCCCACAAGCATCTCAGGCAAGCATCTCAAGGCACCTCAAGCACCTTAATCATGTAGCAAGTCAAGCACCTCAAGCATGGAGCCAGTCAAGCACCTCAAGCATCTTAATCAAGCACCTCAAGCACGACAAGCACCTTAAGCAGGACAAGCACCTCGAGCTTAGGCCGGGTTCCCACCTCAAGCTCAGCCCTAGCTTGCCTAAGGTCAAAGGACTTTTACACACATTATTGGAGGTCTTCAATGAAGCTAACCCTAAGGTCTTATGCTCCATTGGTTAGCCTTGCTCTTTGATAGACCATCTCTCATTTGGGCCCCTTAACCATTGGCCCCATGTTGAGATAGATCTATAAGCACATGTCTATATCTTAACCCTTGTTCCCGTGTATTCTCCCACATTAAGTGATCAGTTTAATATGAGAAAATCATTTGGGTTGGATAGATATTAATTTTTATGACATTACCTCTCTCTTGAAATCATAGTCGTCCTCGACTATGAGGTAGAGATGGTAAAGTCTCACCCATTAGTCCATTGGTCTTAGTGGGTAGAGGATCCATTTTTATCCTACGACATCATTCCAGACTGGATGACTAATCCACTTGGTGCTTGAGAGACATTGTCTGCCGCAAGCATGTCTGCTCTTTTTAGTCCATATCATACTTCCAAAGTAGAGTGACAAGGTCTACTTGGTGTTTGGGAGACGTAGTCACCACAAACATGATCCTAAGTATGCATACTTTAAAATTTGTGCACAAAACATAAAAAGAGAGTCTTATAAGACAAAAACATTGATCATTTAAAATGCATTTCTTTTACATTTGCTTACTCTTTTGTGTCATTGTAAGAATCATTAACAAGGTTCATATTATCCTTAAGCCATGTTCTTTGCATGCATTTAGCATCTTTGAAAGGATAATTAAATAAGATATTGTCAGTAATCTTACCATTTCTTAATACCTTGTCTTCTTGTTGAAGGATGAACTTGGGTTGGAGCTCCTCTGCTTCATCCTCGATCTGTGGTGGGTCTTCATTTGTGTGTAATTTGCCTTAGATGAGCCTTGGGAAAGTTTAGTAAGACCCAACCTTTTTTTTTTTTTTAAGGATAAGGCTCTTTTGTGCCTAACGGCAGGAGCCTCTTTTGCCTAGCTAATAAATGGATATAGCCTATTTAATCTTGTAAAAAGATTCGTTTTGATCTCGGATATACTCCTTTGCAATGAAGATCTTCCCAGGTATCTTAAGCTACAAGGGACTTTTGGATCTTCCGTCTTTAGCCTTGAAAGGTAGTTTCTCCTTAGAAGTATGTTCACGTTATTAGAGACATACTGTTGTTAAGATAAGTACTTCTCTCATTTTGAGCATTGATCTACTTCGAATCATAGGCTTTTAGTAGATCAAGGATCATTAGTTTTGTAACTTTGCTTTTGGCCATCCGTTGGAATAGTAGGCTGACATAAGAGGATTACTCTAATTCTGATAGAGACTAAAATTAGTGGTCATAGTAGGATTTCTATTCGACACAATTGGATGTTGGCAAGCCATGGTCCTTTTTTTCATACTTCATCTTTTGGTATACCATACATTTTGAAACATTCTCTTGTATGTTATTGTTTCTTGGTAAGCCAATACAAGTATGCTTTTACTCCTAGCAGAGTCAATTCGAATTTCTCTTTGCCCCGCATATGGAAGGAGCATGGGAAGTAAGGAAGATATAGCCTATTGAGGTATGGAAGATAACCATCCTTTTACGTGAGTGGTTCTTTTTCTTCCATTTGTAAGGCTATTATCATATCCCTAAAGCCTGGGTTAGAAGCATATTTAACTATCATAAAACATAGCTCATTGTAAGTTGCTATTGATATCCTATCTACCCTTGGCCATTGGGAAAGTGCATCGGCTACATGATTGTGCTTGCCAGTAATGTGAGCAAAGTAGAATTTAAATTGCAAAAGAAATTTTCCTACCTCATTTGATTGTCCGAGAGCTTGGTTTGCATCATGAATGGAGTCCGCAAGAAGTACTTCCATGTGTCTAGAGCATTTAAAACAACTCATAGGTCCTTTTGTATATGTCCAACATTCGCTCACTGGAGTTGAGTCTTTGAATCTCGTATGCTATGGTATTCCCTTCTTGAAGCAAAGTTTTGCTCAAAGGCAATCATCCAGGCATTACATTGGACCTCAAATAGCTTTGAGAGATCCCATAAGTTGAGAAATAAGTTTCTCTTTAAACTTTTTAGAAGTATTTTTCTCTCTTTGCGGTCCATGTATACTTAACGTTCTTTTTTGTTAAGTCATGTATTGGACCTGCTATAAGCATGGATTTTTCTTATGAAGCATCTCTAGTATGCACTCATACCCTTAGAGCTTTGCAACTCATGTAGATTCCTTGGATTAGGCCATCTTTTATTACCTCTACTTTTTGTGGATCCATAGAAATACCACCTTTAGAGATAATGTGACCTAATTATTGAATCTCTCTCGAAACTTACCAGTCCATGTTATTGCCTTTTCGAACTCCTCTTGTGGATCTTGTAAAGCTCAATAAGGAGGCTTATTAGGCAGTGAGCTTCATGGTAAAAGCTCCATTGTATGGCCATTGTCCCCTCATTGTGGAGATAGCTCACGGAGATATCATCAATAAAAACATTTTGGAATCCATTTAGGAATTTAGACAATTCTAATTCCTCTTGATTCTCGTTTTTTTTTTAAATAATATTGTTATTGGTTGAAACATTAAATTCATTTACAGACTTTCTAACAGAAATCATGTATATGAAAATATAAATTTTCATTAACTTGTGAAAGCATGCATATTTACAAGGAATAGGATACTACCCGACTCATAAACATGTATGTACATATCTCCTAGCATAGGAAAAACAAAAGCCTTTTTCTATAAGCATCCTCTTTTGGCGTTTCCAACATAGAAACTCAAGGTGGCTTGTTGCGTGCATTTCTTTGGGGACAAGCACGATAGACATGCCCTTGTTGTCCACACTTGTAGCATTTGTTATCCTTACGATAACACTCTAGCTCTATTGCAAAGAGTTTATTCTTACCTTTATAGACTCCTTTCTCCTTAGCTTTGTTATCGGTGTTGCTAGAGTTTCTGTTGGAGGAAGTTTGAGCATTATTCCTCCCTCTAGGCTCATTTTGATCCTTCACGTCCATGGATTTAGAGTTTCTCTTAGCCCCTTGTTGGGAATCGATTTGAGAGGCGACCATAGTATGGTGTATGACCGCCGATATGGTATTAGGCCTTTGTGAGTTAATATACTCGGCCTTCTCTTCAGAAATACCCGCACATAATTGTTGCTCTTGCTCCCCAAAGTCTATCTTTTTGTAGATAGTGGCTTTGAGAAATAAATCCCAAAACTTATCTACATACTTTTGGATAGACTCGTAGGGAGAGAGTTTCAACTTTTGCCATTCTGTGAGGACATTTTCTTGAGCGTTGCTTGCCAGAAACTGTTTTATGATGGAGGCTCTTAAAGCCTTCCATGTCTTTGGAGCTTTTCTTTGGGCTTGTAGGCTATCCCACCATTGTCGAGCGGAACTTTGGTAATGCATAGATACTTGACGCAGTTTAGAGGACTCTATGAAGCCCTCATCACCAAAGGCCGCATCAAGTTGTTGGATGAAGGCCAAGACCTTGTCCATAGCACCAAAGGTGCCATCATAGGCAAGGAAAGTGGTGTTCTTCCCTCCCTCTTTGAACTTCTTTAGCTTCTTGGACCTTCTCCATACCGGATAGAACTTGCGATGGCCTTTCCTCTGGGGCTCTTTGAGAGAAGAGCCGCTACCTTCATTGGAATATGAGGAAGTTGATGAAGATGGAGAAGAGGGTGACCTCTTTCTCTCCTTTTCCTTTATTTGGTACCTCTCTTCCCTTTTGTGATAACGAGGAGGAGGACTTTGCAGTGATGTTTCCCCCTTGGGGGAAGTTGAAGATCGTTGAGGCTGCCGTCTTCTTGGAGCCATATCTTTGGAAGTATTGGAAGACTCACTTCCTTCTCCTCCTCTTGGTGAAGGCTCTAAAGTAGAGACTTTGTCTTTCTTCTTGGATGGAGGTAAGCCCGCTAGTAAACATTTAAGCTCTTCGTATGGGTTCTCCTCTTCTCTCACCGTAGAGAGCCCTCTCTTGGAAATCTCATGAAGAGACTTCTCAGGTGCTCTCTCTTTTGGGGGAGTTTGGAGAATCCCATAACTATGAAGTTGTTGGAAAACTTCGCCTTGTAGGAATGGGTTTGCCATAGCTTGTTGCAGCTTAGAAACAAGACATTTGATAAGCATGGGAGCATCATCATTAGCACTTTCATGTGCAAAATCAAAGCTATCAATGTTCATTCTACTCTCTTGATTATTGTCACCCATGTTAACAAAATTTATGTTTATACTTAGTGTATGCTTTGGAAATACAAAACCTTAGTTGCCACTCCTCTTAGCCTTTGAAAATCGGCTCTTAAGTATCTACACCCACGGCTCAAAGTGGTTAATTATAGAGAGTAAAGGAGTAGGTCTAACATAGCAGAATTGCCAAGGGCTAGCTCCTTTCGGACTTCTTATGGCTCAATAATGATAAAGCCGTAGGCAAGTCTAAAAAGACTCCATTATTAACTCCAAATCTCCCGAGGTGTGCACCATCCCCCACATAGTGGGCTTAACAAAACCGATATTAGATCCCAGTTCCACTTACCCTATTATAATTAACAACATCAACCATTTATAGGCTACTTAAGTACCCCTCTTCTTAAGCAAGAAAAGAGAAACCAAATGCTTTGATACCAATGTAATGGGAATGGCCTATGAACTTAAAGAATAGCGGAATTAAGAGAATTAGAGTGAGCAATTTTGAGAGCATAGAGGGTGAACTTAATTGGTAGTAGCAACTCTATCATAACACTTAATTAACTAGGCATGAACAATACTTTTACAAGAGAGAGAGTGTAGAGAATATGACAACAGTTGAGGACCGGATTTATGTGGAGCCGGTCCCCCCTCCAAAAGGCATTTGTATTATAGATTCTCTCATTAAGAGAGAATTGGTACAATACAATCTTTGTGTTCCTTGAGACCTCCTTGGCAATATGAAGATGAAAGGTTCACACACCAAGCTTTTGCATAATTTCAACAATCAATCTTAGCTTGGAAACAATCAAGAACTTGTGAACATCATTAATCTTTGTGTTCCCTAAATCATTTGAGTGCATGAAGATGTATACTTTTTATGCATCAACTTGTGCTTAAAGAAATAATTAATCTACCTTGCAATACAATTAATCTACTTGCATTAAGTAATTAATCTACTTGCAATAAACCATTACCCTTCTTGCAATAAGCATAACATGCACTTGTAGAAAGCATTAACTATCCCAAGCCTCAATCCCAAGACCTCAAACACCTTCGAAGGTGGAGAGAGCTAGCAGGGAATGAGGGTAGGGAAGAGGAAGAAGAAACATTTCATAGGAGAAAGAAGTAGTTCCTCACTTATCATACTCTTGTTGCTAGTATACATAATAGCATAGTAATGAAGAAGGAGGAGATGGCAAGCTTAAGCATTGAAGCATAGCTCTTGGTTGGATTTGCATTCCATAGCCAAGAGAGTTGGTGTAGGCTCTCAACTTCTCAAGGAGCTTGGAGAAGGAGATGGAGCTCTTGCACTTTGCATAGCACACAATGAGAGTGTTTGTGAGTGTGTGTGGGTGAGTATACCCCCTAAGCACCCCCCTTGCTTTCTTGGGTCGACCCCCCCTTGTAGCTCATGCTTGAAGCTCATTGGACCCCTCCAGGCCTAGCCAATCACAAGCAGGAGCCATTACAAGCAACATGGTTAGCCTTAGGACAAGTGTCCCCCTTTCCCCTTTGAGAGAGAGGACTTGATAAATGCAAAATCAATTAATTAAATATCCTAAATTATCATTGGACCCCTTGGGTGGCCAACCAATAGGCTTCAGGCACACCATGAGGGCAACATGGGGAGGAACTTGACAAGTGTCCTTGCTGCCTCTTCAAGTTGGGGCTTCCCTTGTGTGTGAGTGTGTGTGTGTGTGTGTGTGTGTGTGTGTGTGTGTGTGTGTGTGTGTGTGTGTGTGTGTTCTCTCTCATCCCCCCCCTTGTAGGCTCGCCCCCCTCCTTGTAGGGATCTTTTTGACTTTGGATGAGCAAGCCCCTTAGTCATCAAGCATGACAAAGCACTTGAACTAGGGGGTGTTCCCACAAGCATCTCAGGCAAGCATCTCAAGGCACCTCGAGCACCTTAATCATGTAGCAAGTCAAGCACCTCAAGCATGGAGCCAGTCAAGCACCTCAAGCATCTTAATCAAGCACCTCAAGCACGACAAGCACCTTAAGCAGGACAAGCACCTCGAGCTTAGGCCGGGTTCCCACCTCAAGCTCAGCCCTAGCTTGCCTAAGGTCAAAGGACTTTTACACACATTATTGGAGGTCTTCAATGAAGCTAACCCTAAGGTCTTATGCTCCATTGGTTAGCCTTGCTCTTTGATAGACCATCTCTCATTTGGGCCCCTTAACCATTGGCCCCATGTTGAGATAGATCTATAAGCACATGTCTATATCTTAACCCTTGTTCCCGTGTATTCTCCCACATTAAGTGATCAGTTTAATATGAGAAAATCATTTGGGTTGGATAGATATTAATTTTTATGACATTTATTTCTTGAATCTTCACTGGGGACTTGTTCTTCTCACCATGGTCTTCAGCTTTCTCTTTGCCTTTTTCTGCTTTCCATTCTCTGCAATCTCTTTTCATGTGACCCTTCTTGCCACAATGGTAGCATTCTATGTCACTCTTGCCTTTGGCACTGCGGGACTTGCTACGAGACTGATTCCTCTTTCCACCTTTGTACTTTTCTTTGGTCCTTCCCCTGACAACTAAGGCTGTTCCTTTGCCTCTGTCCATTGTCTTTCTATTGGTTTCTTCAGTAAGCAGACTTCCTTCTACACCTGCTATGTTCAAACCATCTGGAGGTGCATAATTACTCAAAGCTATGCGAAAAGTGTCCCAAGTTTCCGGCAATGTGATCAACAGGAACATAGCTCTAACAGGTTCATCAAACTTGACACCTTGAGCTGACAACTGACTGTAGATTGTGTTGAATTCATTCAGATGATTGGACATAGGTGTCCCTTCTTTCATCTTCAAGTCAACAAGCTTCTTAAGCCAGTATACCTATGAAGTTGCACTCTGCTTCTCATAAAGATCACTCAGCTTTAACCATGCTTGATAAGCCGACATCTCGTCTGCTGCATTGAAGTAAACGCTTTCTACCAAAGTCAGCATAATGGTAGAAAGTGCCAATTCATCCATTTCGCTCCATTCATCTTCGTCCATATCTTCTGGTTTTATCCCCTTGAGCTTTATAGGTTTTATCTGCTTCTTTTGTACCAACACGTGCCAAATCTGCTTCTTCCACAATGGGAAATTGGTTCCATCCAGCTTCTTGATATTGTAAAGAGCAGTGTCCTGTGATCCCCAGCCATAGCTACGCTTCACAATGGTTTACTTTCCTGGGAAAAATTCGGCAGAGTTTCCCCTATAAACTGACCTCTGAACCAATATCAACCTGTCAAATGAACCAAGAAAGCTTCAGATTCTGCATAAATTTTGGCAGAGTCTCCTTTGTAAAATGGCTCTGGTGTACTAAAAACAGACCAAAAAACAGCTCAAAAAACACTGTCTCTCTAACACTGTAAGCTGTGGGTAAACCTGTCCTGCACCTGTACTGTCTCTGACTATCCTGTCACTGTCCTGTAAGCATAGACTACGACAATGCCTCAACAGCAGTAAAGCAAAAATGCAATCCCAACTGTCTAACTCACAGTCAATACATCCTAGTTGCCTATCTAAGGGTGCTCGAGGGACCGCTCCAAGACCTGTATCACCGAAAGGATCTCAACATTCGAGAATCCCCCAGCTCAATAAAACCTCACTCGACCCTCAACAAAGGCTGCAGTAAATCTGACAGTACATAGACTTCCTACAAAGTCATACATCCACAAATTTCCCACTGTATGCTGTAACCGCTGTGGCGGTTGTTTGCTGCGTGACTCACAGCAAGCAAACCCTCAACAAACATACATCATCTCTGACAATACATCCCATGTGGAAGTATCTGCAATGTCAGGATGAAATCTGGAATATCAAGCAGCAAACACAAGCTACCTGATGAACTAGTGGATGTCGCCTACAGTCTGTGTGTAGATGCGCCCGTGTCGTATGTGACACGCCTCTAAGAACTGTGAGTCGTCCTTCGATGTGTAGACAGCCACAAATCAACACTCTGAGAGTGTCGATATCCTCAACATCTGCAGTCGTAGGCCGAAAAATCCAAATTTCCAGAGTCGGATCTGCACCCGTCTAGACCACGTAGTCGAAAATGGCCTGCGCAGACCTTTGTCGAAGCCGAACGGTGGCCAAGATGACCTCAGAATGAAATTCTGAGCACACCAATCCCTGCGGGCTGTCCCACGAGATTTGGGGCCGTGTCTTTGCCTATCGAATTTCACTCCAATCTGAGCTGGTGACTCTAGCCTCCTGCACTGCTGCCCCGAGCTCTGGTCGTGGTGCAGCTGTTGGTGCAGGACCCTCACCAGTCACTCCAGAGCAAAAGAAATGGGATACCAAAGATGCACAAGCTATGGCTGTGATTTCCTTAACCATAAAGAGGACAATCACACCACATATCAGATCTTGCAGAACTTCTGAGGATGCTTGGAACACTCCGCAAGCTATGTTTGGAGGAAGAAGTGCTGCCAGAATAGAGTTTTTGAAGAAACAACTTGACAAAATACAGATGGACAAAGGTGACGATATCCTCGAGCATCTTACAAAAATCAGGGATCTTAAAGAGCAATTGCTTAGCATTGATGAAGTGATTCCAGAGAAGGACTTGGTTTCCAAAACACTCAATTCACTACCACCATCTTATTTGACTTTTCAGACTTCTTTGACTCTGTCTTTGCGAGCTAATCCTGAGCCTCTTCGTTTTGAAGAGTTAGTGGCTTTGCTATTGCAGGAGGATCAATCACGTAAGAACAAGTCTTTACAGGTGGATGGTATGGATCATGCTCTTGTTGTACAGAACAAAAACAAGGGTAAAGAGAGTGCTCATTACTCCAAGTCTAGTGCAGGACAGTCTTCAGAGAATTCTAAAGGTGATTCCGACAAGTCCAAGAAGAAAGGTAAATGTCACTACTGCAAGAAACCTGGTCGCTACATTAGTGAGTGTAAAAATTAAATTGCTAAAGAAAAGAAGAAAGAGTCAAGTTTGGTTGTTTCAGCTTCTGGTGATTCTTCTACAGCTAAAGAAGAGTGTGCAAACTTTGTGCAGGATTCTTATGCTTTCTTAGTATATTCACATTTTTCTGCTTATAGTGTTGACGAGACACAAATGATTTGGTACTTTGATAGTGGTGCATCCAGGCATATTACTTCAAGGAAGGATTTGTTTTGTTCATTGGATGCATCTCCAGCAGGAAAGAAGGTGACATGTTCAAATAATGCTTCTTATCCAATCAAAGGCGTTGGTAAGATTTTGATTACCATTTCAGATGGTTCAGATTTATGCTTGCCAGATGTCTTATAAGTTCCAGGGATCAAGAAGAATTTGTTGTCTGTATCCTCTCTTGCAAAAATTGGTCTTCGAGTCATTTTTGAGGATGATAGATGTGTTGTACGAGATCGAGAGAATGGTTATTCTCTTATCACTACAGGTACGCTAGAAAATGGACTATTTGTGCTAGATCGTTATGAAAAGCAGATTCAGGTATGTATTGCAGAAACAAAGACTCAGGCCATGCAGGATGCTGAGTTGTGGCATGCTAGATTTGGGCATGTTGGTTATGGTAGTTTGATGACTTTACAACGTCATAATATGGTGCATGATTTGTCTTTATTGGAGATGCCACCAAGACATGTATGTGAAGGTTGCGTTCTTGGAAAGATGCACAGATTTGCATTTTCGCAGGATGGTTCAGTTAGAGGGACACGAACGTTGCAGCTTGTACACAGTGATGTATGTGGTCCTATGAGGACGCCATCTATAGGAAACAACCTTTATTTTGTGACCTTCATTGATGACTTTTCCAGGTTTTGTTGGGTGTATCCACTCAAAGCAAAGTCAGATGTGTTTGCAATTTTTCAACATTATGTCGCCATGGTTGAAAATGAAACAGGTTGCAAAGTACAGACTCTTCGTACCGATCGAGGAGGTGAATACATGTCAGGTGCATTTAAGGATTTTTTGGGAAAGAAAGGCATTAAACACCAATGCACTATGCCATACACACCACAACAGAATGGTGTTGCAGAAAGGAAGAACAGGTCTTTAATGAAGACGGCTAGATGTATGCTCAAGGCTAAGAGTTTGCCTCATAAGCTATGGATGGAGGCAGTTGCTTGTGCAGCACATGTTTTGAACAGGTGTCCTACTCGTGCCTTGAAGACCATTACTCCATATGAAGCTTGGTATGACAGAAAACCTTCAGTCAGTTATCTTCGTGTTTTTGGTTGCCTTGCTTATGCTCACATCCCTCAGCAGTTACGTGGGAAGCTTGATGATAAGGCAATCAAATGTATATTTCTGGGGTACAGTAGTGGAAGTAAAGGTTATAGACATTACAATCCTGCTACAAACAAGATTTTTGCAAGTCGTGATGTAATTTTTGCAGAAACTACTGCTCAACCTATGGTTGCTTTTGATGTACCTCATATGCAGACACATGATGTATTTGAAGGTTTGCTTCCTTATTTTGTGGAGAATCAAGAATCACAATAGGTTGATAATCATGATCAATCTTTTGATCAGCATGTGACACCTCATGATGTAGAGGAAATTGTGCGTGAAGAGCAAGAAGTTCTCAAGGAAGAAAGAACCTTGCCTAAATGGGTTCAAAAAAACTTTGCAGGATAGCAAGTTGGATGCACCGTTGCCACGAAAAACACGTGCTGGTACTACTTTTGGCAGAGAGCAAGTAGATTTGGCTTGCTTTAGCACTCTTTGTGATGCAGATGAGCCTGATTCATTTGAACAATCTTTAGAGTGTGTTCAGTGGAAAGATGCTATGCAGCAAGAAATTGATTCTATTCATAAGAATCATACATGGGATCTAGTGGACTTGCCTACAGGTAAAAAGCTTATTGGTACAAAGTGGGTTTATAAGGTAAAAAGGAAACAAGATGGTACTGTTCACAAGTACAAAGCAAGGCTTGTGGCAAAAGGCTATGCGCAACAGAAAGGCATAGATTATGATGAAACCTTTGCTCCTACTTCTCGTGCGTCCACAGTTAGATCACTAGTTGCAATTGCTGCTCATCATGGTTGGAAAGTGCATCAGTTGGATATCAAAACTGCTTTTTTGAATGGTGATTTGTAGGAAGAAGTTTATGTAAGTCAACCAAGTGGTTTTGTTGTAAAAGGTCAAGAGCAAAAGGTATGTAGATTGCATAAAGATTTGTATGGTCTCAAACAGGCTCCAAGAGCATGGTATGAGAAGATACATACTTATTTGATTGGCCAGGGATTTCAGAATAGTCCAACAGAAAGTACTTTGTATGTCAAAAAGAGAGATGGAGTTCTCATTATGCTAACACTTTATGTGTATGATATGCTTCTTACAGGCAATACTGCAGATGAAATTGAAGCGTTTAAAGATGCTTTGAGAAAAACCTTTGAGATGTCGGATGTCTGATCTTGGTTTGCTACATTATTACTTGGGTATTCAGTTTGTGCAATCAGAGGATGGCATATACATGTTGCAAGCAAAATATTTGCATAAAATTTTGGCCAAGTTTGGTATGCAAAATTGTAAACCAATCTCTACACCCGTAGAAACTGGATCAAAGTTGAGCATGCACGATGCTGGAGAACCTTTTGATGTACATACTTATGCAGCAGTGGTTGGTTGCTTGATATATTTGGCAGGCAACACTCGTCGAGACATTCAATTTGGGGTTTCACAAGCAAGCAGATTTATGCACAGCCCAGGTATGCATCATTGGCAGGCTGTGAAGCGCATACTTCCTTACCTTTCAGGTACCCCTAATCTTTCCATGTTCTTTCCAAGGGGGGATATGTATGGAAAGCACAGTTCTATGCAGCTTCTTGGTTACAGCGATTCAGATTGGGCTGGTGATTTTGACACACGACATTCCACAAGTGGCAATTATTTTTTCTTGGAAAATGCATGTATATCTTGGCTAAGCAAGAAGCAACCCACAGTGGCTACATAAACTTGTGAAGCTGAGTACATGGCAGCTTTCACGGCAACAGTTGATTGTGTACGGATACGCAGGTTATTGGCAGATCTTTGTGAGTGTCAACAGGCACTCACTACCATTTTCACTGACAGTCAGAGTGCTATGGCAGTTGCAAGGAATCCAGTATTTCATGCAAGAACAAAGCACATAGAGGTTCACTACCACTATGTCAGGGAAAGGCTACATGCAGGGGAGATCACACTAACTTACTGTCCTACACATGATGATCTGCTACCTTGTACGGATTCACACTATCACTACAGGGGGGATTTGTAGACATGTAGTAGTGTTAGTGTGTATACGCGCTTCACCAGGGGCACTTTTCTCCCACTGGGTTTTTCCCCCTGGACATCTGGTGTGAAAGGACACCTTATCTCTTAGGGTTTCATATAATCTTTGTAGCTCTGAGTTTGTATACTCTATTATTCTAATACAGAGAGATAGACTACAGAGATCTCATACACGAGCTCTGTGTCTTCTCCTTCTCCATTTTCTTCCTTCTGTTTCCTGTTTCATCATCTTCAACAGATTGTACTTTTTAAAAAATGTTCAATTACGTACTTTCTCTTGAACTTTCTATCGCTCCACACATTCGCTCAGCATTGGAAGCAAAAAATGTATGGGATAGACTAGTTTCTTTGTGTGCAATTCCTAATTGGTAAAACTTGCAATTGATGATGTGAAGTTTGCTGGTTTTATCTTACTATTGTTGCAAGAGTTCCACCTCCAATGCTTCAGCAAGTAACAAGCTAAGAATAAGACTAATGATGTAAAGTTTGTTGGTCTTATCTCTGTATTGTTGGTCTTATCTCAGTATTGCTGCAAGAGGCCCACCTCCAATGCTTCAGCAAGGAACAAGTATGTCCCCCATAGCTAGTGTTTCTTCAAACAACAATGGTATGAGAAGTCTGGCGATAAAGGCAAGAAGAAGATGGAACGTCATTATTGTAAGGCAAATGATCATTTCAACATGGAATTTGCTAAGCTTGAGGCTAAAGAGGCTCTTAAGAAAGAGGCCAATGTGCCATTGCACATACCTTCATATGTAGATTCAACAAATATTGTGAAAGAATCAAAATGGGCTTTTAGTGTGCAATGTCAATATGAACCATCTTTTCTTGATACATGTATTCCAAAATCTATGGATAATGTGTGGTACTTAACAGTCGTGCAACTAAGCACATTATGTCTCATTGTAATATTTTCGATTCTATGAGAGATCGGGGACTAGCACATGTGACTCTCCACCCAAACATGCCTAATATAGTCCCTTGGTCTCCTAAATATAGGCCCCCTGTATCGTATGTGTGTCCTGGCCCTTGTCCCTAACGTGTCTTTCCCTAAGCCTGACATTACTTCCCCCTTGTAGAAGTATTTTCGTCCTCGAAAACAAAAGTGGTGATATCTTTGTAAGAACACTAATGTTTTTCACAATGGCATCCCTCATGGATCCAGCTATCCATTTGACTGATACACGGTCAGTAGGAGGTTCAACGAATTCAAGAAAAAACATCTTGAGTTTCCACATTGTTGTCCCTTTGCAACCGTTGTGTAACTGGTCCATAATCAACCTAGCATGTAGAATCTATTTTTAATCCACTGAGTTACTACAATTAAGAGGTGTCTAAAAGAATACCTCTTCTCGCTTTCCATGAAAGTAACATGCTGACATAACTCATCAGCAAAGATTAAGTCCTTGACTTTTTATCATTTCTCATCAGTAAACAGCCCCACCATAACTGGTGATCAAGGTTGAGAACATGACCTAAACATGAAGGGACTAAACCTAGTCGCAACATGCTCTATTTCATGGTAATCAAACTCCAATTAGAGAGTTAATTGGATTGATTTGTGCTATCATATATGGTTAGCATATCCTTTAGCACAAGATTAACACTTGCAAAGTGTTTATCCGCCTCTGGATGGCTGACAGTATTTAGTTGTGTTTCCCAACCGTTTATAGACAGTCTTCCAAAAATGACTGGTAAACTTGGGTCACAATTCCTTACAACATTGTTGAGTATTCAACAATGTTATGAACAACCAACTCAATTAACTTGAGTGATTGAATAGTGGACTGAATAAATGTACAAAGTTTAGTCGACTTATCTACAAGTACCCAAACCAAGCCATGATCTCTGATGATGATTGGTAGACCCACAATTAATCTCGTAGAGATACTACACATATAGTGTGATATACTTATCAATTTTATGAATTTACATGCCACTCCAAATCATCCTTTGCCAAACACTAGGATCCTTAATACCTAGTGTGCATGCACTTAGCAAAAATTGATCCAAACCTATATTTTCATGACTTTAATTCTCACTGCTTATGGAAAATGTTATTCTCACAACACACATAGACCACAATCACGTGAAAAACTGCTAACATATTTGGACCATAATAGAATCTAAAAATTAATCACCCTTAGGTACCAAATGGAACATATATATGCTACATGTGTAAACAACCATCCATTAAAGTTGCTTAGCAATACTTGTAACCTTAACAAGTCTTACTAGGTATTTGACAATTTTTGGCCATTGAAATTGTTTTTGATACAACGTACTCAGAATGGTCTTAAAAAAACGGATTTGACCAACATCTAAGGACTGCCGCGATACATAATTAGAATAAAATGCGCCATTTTCAACCCCAAAGACTCATATTCTCCACATGTGTAATATGTCTCAGATAAGAATTTCCAGAAAAAAAAGACATCATTCAAGTACGATATGTACTTAAGTGTGGAGACAACTGTAAATGCTCAGCAACATGAGTGAGAGAGACCCTCATAATTTTTTCTCCACAGTGGCTAAATCGAACTCCACAAGTTCCTAGACCATGTTGCACCCTTGTGACTAGCATAATGTGTCAAACAAAACCCTACAATGTAGCTCTATACATGTAGGGTGCAAAAATGTATCTAGTACACTACTGTTCCAAAATTCTTTACTCCTACATGACCTTGTCATGTGTCTAAAAAGCAAAATGGATGAAATCATTCTAGCTTATACATTCTACTTGAAAACTCAATCAAAGCATATTTAGAAATAAAATGAAACCAAATTATATGCTTACCTGGAGATTGAAAATAGCATCTACTTACCGAGATTCAACTGCAGTATCCAAACCTGAAAGGTACATTACCAAAGGTCTAGTGTCAAAGGCCCATTATATTTGTGACCCTATGAAACACTAAACAAGAGACTAGTGAAACTAAATCAATATTTATCTGATAACCCTGGGTGTTGACACTTGTAATATCCACTTCCCCTTGGAGGACTCCTTTCCTTGAAAGTACAATTGTAAAAAGAAGAGAAAGATTCCCAACACTCCGAGAAAGTTAGTCATACTAAATTTTCTTTGGTGTTCAAACAAAAGGCTATCTGCTTTTAGGCTATCTTAGTCTATTCATGTCGTCCGATGAATGAGTTTCTTGATAGCAAGGCCATGTCTACTCACTACCCACAAAAATCATTATGTGTATTGGTTGCACCTTGCGCATAGAGCCAAAAGTGCTCGTTGTTATAGTCATATACAATGATCACAAGCAAATATACCATCCTCAACTGGATAATCCTTGTTACAACATCAACAAAAGAATTTTTGAGAAAAATCATCAAAACAAATAAGGTCTTACCTCGTCTTAGAAAACGTGTGAGTCCCGTACATGTGGACATGACAATTAGTGGAATCCACTATGACTATGGGGCGGATTCGAATGTCCTTGAGAAGGTAGTTGGTGTTATAGCGCAAGCATAAAAAATCATGGGTAATTCCACTTGATTAGTAGGCCATGCATGGAATTTAGGAAAATAAAGTAATAAGCCCTTCGCTAGTATGACAGAGGAGTCCCAAAGATCGAGCAAGATTTTTCGAGCAAAGAAAAAACCGAGCAAAAAGAACCAATTGAAGTGATGAATTTATGGAAACTTGTCAACTCTATCAATATATATTGATAGAACTCAACTTGCAGCATGAAAATTGCTAGAGGAATTCATTCTGACCACAGTGGCTCTCTCTCTCTCTCTCTCTCTCTCTCTCTCTCTCTCTCTCTCTCTCTCTCTCTCTCTCTCACACACACACACACACACACACACACAAACAAGTGTTGTAGATTGGTTAAGCCATTTTCTCTCTCTCTCTCTCTCTCTCTCTCTCTCTCTCTCTCTCTCTCTCTCTCTCTCTCTCTCTCTCTCTCACTCACACACACACACAAACAAGTGTTGTAGATTGGTTAAGCCATTTCCCTCTTGAATAACAAGTCTTCAACAAGTCTTTGAGTTCAACTCTAGTCTTTGTTGGATAGATCTTTAAGGTCTCTTGGGATAGTTTCCTATGATGTTAAAATTCTCTTCTCCTTCTTCTTCTCTGTGTGTGAATGTGTGTGTGTGTGTGTGTGTGTGTGTGTGTGTGTGTGTGTGTGTGTGTGTGTGTGTGTGTGTGTGTGTGTGTCTTCTTTGTTCGCATAACAAGATGCTTGACATGGCTGCAAGAGGGAGCCAAAGGGTATTCAATGTGGACGAAAACTAGGAAGAGAAAGGGGTGACAATTGGGGATGCTTGCACATATGTGCAGCCATTACCGCCCCCTGTGTGTACATGTCTCGAGGGTGCCAACTTCCAACCCTTCACAGTAAGCTTTGCAATACTGCATACCATGTCTTGGGGATGCCTTAGCCAGGCCCAAGTGCTCCAGTGTGCGTCGATCTGATGATAAGAGCATTGTGTGCATGGTAAAGAAGGGAGAAAACTGCAACAAGGAGCAGACGAGAAAAAGTGTGTAATAGTGTTATGTCCCATTCTTTAGAGAGTGTGTAATAGTATTATGTCCCATTCTCTATAACAATGGAACCACCTATGTCATTCTTCTCGGGGTAGTGTCCTTCTAGACCACTCAAAAATAGAAAGGTAGTTGCACAAAAGATGTTTTCTTTACGATTGTGGTGCTATGTTCTACTTTATAGAAAAATATTTAATAACTTGCACTCGTTTTTAGGTATTTGATATCTGCTTAAAGATCTAGGGGTGCCTCTCAACGTAGCCCACTTTTAATGCAGCAACTCGTGTATTTCTAATCGTTGATAATGCAGATTTAATAGCAACCAAAAGTGTATCTAAAGGATTGTTTAAATTTATATATGGCATGGTTTAATTTATTCATTTTCAAAGAATGTTTACGTTAACCTTTAAATTTCAAATATTAACATGAGAAAACTCACAAATTTTAGAAATATTTGATGAAAAAACTATAAAAAATAATGGGTTAGCCTGAAGAAATATCCATTGTAGGTATTCCAAGTAGTGTTCGGGAAAAATGTGTCTCAAATTAATATCATGTCATTTTCAATTTCAAAAATGCCGATCGAGGACAAGGGAAAAAGGAAAATTTTCGGCCCAAAATAGAGACAAATACTATAAAATAGTAAAAAAATAACCCATTTTTCTAAAATCTCGAAAGGAATTTGTGTGCTTGACAAGTGTTTGAGAAAAATGATTTTCTCAAACATACAAAGTTTCCTTTTGAGGTTTTCCCAAAACGAATTTTTACAAATTTGGACCTAGTTTTTGTATATTTTACACTAAAATCTTACAATTTTAGACAGGAGTTTTTCCTTTTGTGTCACACTCAAGCAACATTTTTGGGTTTCTAAACGGCACGAATGTTAGCTGAGACACATATTTCTAGAACACTGCTTGGGAAAATGATTTTTCCCGAATACTCATTCCAAGTTAATAAAAAAGGTTTGCTTCGAGCATTTTAATATACATCAGAGAACAAAACAATTAGTATTTTGAAAAATTGTGCTTCAACTTAGCCTTGAACCGTTTGAAAAATCAAATCAATCGGTCAAAGGGTGGGGAAGAAGAAGAAAATCCGCTTTAAAAATTCAAGAAAATAGAGTTAAATTGTAAAAAATGCCAATTATTTTGAAAAAGTTCCTCTTTGAATCTACCCTAAAGGGAATTTTGTACGTTTGTGAAATTGATTTATTTTTTACACTAAAGACAATAATGGGTATCAGCTGGAACTCGGCCCAAGCTTGAGGTGGGAACTCGGCCCAAGCTTGAGGTGCTTATCGTGCCTGCTGACTAAGGTGCTTGAGGTGCTTGTCGTGCTTGCTGACTAAGGTACTTGAGGTGCTTATAAACTAAGGTGCTTGAAGTGCTTGAGGTGCTGAATGACTAAGGTGCTAAGGTACTCCATGACTAAGGTGCTTGAGGATAAGGTGTTCAAAAAGTCAAATCTAATCCCTACTCAAGGGGGGGGGGGGGGGGGGGGGGGGAGCCCTAATTGTAGGGGCTAGAGAGAGAACACACACAATGCAATCTTGGTACCAAGAAGGCAAATAGGACACTTGTCAAGCTCCTCCTCATGTTGCCCTCATGGTGTGCATAAAGCCTAGTGGTTGGCCTCCCAAGGCGTCTAATGATAAATTAGTTAATTTAATTAATTGTTTTTGCATTTAGCAAGTCCTCTCTGTCAAAGGGGAAAGGGGGACACTTGTCCCAAGCCTACCCTTGTTGCTTGATACACCTCTTGCATGTGATTGGCTAGGCCTGGAGGGGTCCAATAAGCTTCAAGCATGAGCTACAAGGGGGGGTCGACCAATGCAAGAAGGGGGTTGCTTGGGGGGTATACTCTCCCACACACACACACTCTCACTGTGTGAATTGCAAAGTGCAAGAGCTCCATCTCCTTCTCCAAGCTAGTAGAGAAGTTGAGAGCCTACACCAACACTCTTGGCTATGGAATGCAAATCCAACCAAGAGCCATGCTTCAATGCTTAAGCTTTCCATCTTCATTACTTGCACACTCTCACTGTGTGAATTGCAAAGTGCAAGAGCTCCATCTCCTTCTCCAAGCTAGTAGAGAAGTTGAGAGCCTACACCAACACTCTTGGCTATGGAATGCAAATCCAACCAAGAGCCATGCTTCAATGCTTCAATGCTTAAGCTTTCCATCTTCATTACTTGCAATTATGTATGCTAGCAAGAAGAGTGATGATAAGTGAGGAACTATTTATTTCTCCTATGAATGTTTCTTCTTCCTCTTCCCTACCCTCATTCCTCGCTAGCTCTCTCCACCTTCTAAGGTGTTTGAGGCCTTGGGACTGAGGCTTGGGATAGTTAATGATTTTTGAAAATTTTATGTTATGCTTGTGATGCATGAAGCTTTCCATCTTCATTGCATCACCTAGGTCACAAGGAACACAAAGATTGTATTGTACCAAGTCTCTCTTGATGGGAGAATCTATAATACAAATGCCTATTGGAGGGGGGACCGGCTCCACATAAATCCGATCCTCAATTGTTGTCATGTTCTCTAAACTCTCTCTCTTGCAAAATTATTGTTCATGCCAATTTAACTAAGTACTATGATTATGTTGCTACTGTCAATTAAGTTCACCCTCTATGCTCTCAAAGTAGTCTCACAAAAATGTGCTTTGTAATTCTCTTAATTCCGCTATTCTCAAAGTTCATAGGCCATTTCCATTACATTGGTATCAGAGCATTTGGTTTCTCTTTTCTTGCTTAAGAAGAGAGGTTCTCAAGTAGCCTATTAATTATTGACTTTGTTAATTATATTAGGGTAAGTGGGCCTGGGATCTATTATCGGTTTTGTTGAGCCCACCATGTGGGATATGGTGCACACGTCGAGAGCTTTGGTCTTAATAATGGCCCGTCTTTTTAGACTTGCCTACAGCGTTACCATTATTGAGCCATAAGAAGTCTGAAAGGAGCTATCCCTCCGGCAATACTTCAATATTAGACCCACTCCACTACTCTCTATAATTAACCAATTCGAGCCGTGAGTGTAGATACTTAAGTGCTGATTTTCAAAGGCTAAGAGGAGTAGCAACTAAGGTTTTAAATTTCCAAAGAATACACTAAGTAAACACATAAGTTTAATTAGCATGGCTAACAATAACCAAGAGAGTAGAATGAACATTAATACCTTTGATTTTTCACATGAAGGTGCTAATGATGATGCCCCCATGTTTGTCAATTATCTTGTTACTAGGTTGCAGCAAGCTATGGGAAACCCTGCTTTGCAAGCCAAAGTTACTCAACAACTTTGTGCTTACGGGATTTCCCTTCCTCTCCAAGAGGAGAGAGAGATTAGGAGGCCTCTTGATGAGACCCCAAAAGAAGACTCTCTCCCATACGAGAGGAGGAATCCAAAGAGCGAGAAAATAATGAATCTTTAAGTTCCTCTGAAGATGTGGCTCCACGAACATGGCGATTGAGACGGTCGCCAACTCCTCCCAAGAGAAAACGGTCAACCTCCTCCTCTTTTGATGAAAGCTGTGGCTATTCTCCTAGAGAATACAAGAGGGGAGGACAAGATTGTTAGATATGGAGCCTAATTTACCCTTTATAATTTTTTGTGATAAAAACGCACATTTGTAAAGACCCCATTATGAGGAGAAGCCATCGTGCGTGAAGAAAAATCACTCGTTGGAAACCAAAATCACTTGTCGAAAACCAAAATTTTCACGGCAGCCAGTCTCGAGCCCAACCTCGAGACTAGCTTCCCTGGAATATTCATTTTCGTCGAAATATTAGACGATGCGACTAGGAAAACATGGGTTTATGTAATGAAGAATAAATCCGATGTATTTTCCATATTTCAAAAATGGAAAGCCTTGTGGAGAATGAAACAGGTACCAAGGTTAAATGCCTCAGATCCGATAATGGAGGCGAATATTGCAACCAAGCTTTTGAAAGCTTTTGTGCTAGCAATGGCATTCGGAGGCAAAGAACAACCCCACAGGACACCTCAACAAAATGGCATTTCTGAAAGGATGAACAGAACAATCATGGAGCGAGCACGAAGCATGCGGCTACATGCAGGCCTACCGCTTGAGCTTTGGGCGGAAGCAGTAAGTACATCTGTGTACTTAATCAATCGGTCACCCTCAACGACATTGGATGGGGGAGTTCCAGAGGAGGCGTAGACAGGTAAACCGGTGAACTATTCATTTCTCAAAGTGTTTGGGTGCGAGGCTTTCATGCACATTGATAGAAGCCTAAGGTCAAAGCTGCATGCAAAGTCCAAAAAGTGTTTCTTCATTGGCTATGGAAAAGGTGACTTTGGGTATCGCCTATGGAATCCTGAAGATGGTAAAATCTTTAGGAGTAGGGATGTAATTTTAACAAAAAAAATATGTACAAAGATTACTTGGAAAGAAAACAAACAAAAGAAACAAGTGATGAGTACATGGAACTTGAGGACGCTGAAGACTCAAGGACTGCAAACGGTGACAATGTGCAACAATGTCAACCAAATCAGGAGCCTCAACCTATTCCCCAAAGATCTACAAGAGCAAGTAGACCTCCAGAAAGTTTTTTTCCTTCCTTCAACCGTCTCTTAATCTCAGATTCTGGAGAGCCGGAATTATACGAAGAAGCTATGCAACACGAATCCAAAGAAGAATGGATGAAGAGCATGCAAGTGCAGATGGACTCATTACATCGCAACCAAACATGGGAGTTGGTTGAGTTGCCTAAAGGTAAGCAGGCACTTCAGAACAAATAGGTGTATAAGTTGAAGGAAGAAGAAGGTGGGAAGAAAAGGTACAAGTCTAGGCTTGTGGTAAAAGGGTTTTCTCAAAATACAGGTATTGACTTCAATGAAATATTTTGTCCTGTTGTAAAAATGAACTCAATTAGGCTTGTCTTAAGCCTTGTGGCTGCTCATGATCTAAATCTTGAGCAAATGGATGTAAATACAGCATTCCCTCACGGTGACTTAGAGGAGGAAATTTACATGCTTCAACCAAAGTATGAAGTAAAAGGTAAGGAGAAAATGGTTTGCAGATTAAAGAAGAGCTTGTATAGTTTAAAGCAAGCATCAAGACAATGATACTTGAATTTCGATCGATGGATGTTGGATCATGGATTCACAAGATGCAACTCGGATCACTGTGTCTACACGAAGAATTTGGGAGATGGGAAGTTCGTCATCCTAATGTTGTCTGTTGATGACATGCTAATAGCAAGTGCTAACATGCAGGACATCAAAAACCTACAAGAGGAGTTGTCTAAATATTTTTCAATGAAAGATTTAGGTATTGCAAAGAGGATACTTGGTATGAAGATATCAAGGAACATGACGAAGAAGACAATAAAGCTATCTCAAGAGGATTACATCTAGAAGGTACTAGAAAGGTTTGCAATGCAAAATGCAAAAATGATTTCTACACCTTTGGCTGGTCACTTTAAACTAACCAAGGATATGTGTCCAAAGACACAAGAGGAGATAGCCTATATGTCTAAAGTTCCATATGCTACAGCGGTAGGTTCTCTTATGTATGCTATGGTCTGGACAAGGCCAGACATTGCACATGCAGTGGGAGTTGTAAGTAGGTTCATGGACAACCCAGTTAAAGAGCATTGGCAAGCTGTGAAGTGGATACTTAGATATCTAAAAGGGACAACAACAAATGCTTTGTATTTTGAAGGAACTGATATTTTTCTAGAAGGGTATGTTGATGCAGATATGGCAGGTGACAAAGATACTCAAAGGAGCACTATTGGCTATGTCTTTAATGTTGGAGGCACAACAATTAGCTGGGATTCAAAGCTACAGAAAGTGGTCTCACTTTCTACCACGATGTCGTGCAGCTCCGCTGCCATGAAGAGAAAAAGAGCAAAGAAATGCAATCTAAGCTTCTTTGAAGTCTACACATTTAGTGAGCAGTGATCAGGGCCTGATAAAAGGTCAAGTTTAATGATTAATGTATGCCAGATGCGGCTTAAAAGGGCCAACTGATTCCTTAATGATGCTAAAAAGGACTATGCTTCAAGTGAGCAGAGATGGGATATTATGATCTAAAACTACAGTGCTTAAAGTGCTCTACCGGCCTGTCTTTACGGCTCGTCGATTGGAGCTACGGTGAAGAAGTTATTGCAGTTTAAAGTTCAAGTCGATTGCAAGTCCGTACCGGATTGGGCAACTGCAGCTGAGGTGACAAAATTGAAATGAATGCACGGGCCTGAAGTGCTCACTTCGTGGAGCGCGTCGGTCTTTTCAAATCAGTGATGATCGGAGTCCAGGTCGCCAAGATATTAGCCGTTAAAGATTCACCGGGGACCGGCTCCGTACCAGTTCGGTCCGCTCGATCGGAGTGCCATCTGGGATTTTTATAGCCTCAGCAGGGTTTGGATGCATTTTATGCAGCTTGAGAGGTCTACAGGGTTTTACGGCTCGTCAGACAGAGTTTCGCTTGATTAGATAATAAGGCTTGAGGCCGATGACAATTGTCGGCACTGCTAGCTGGGATGCTGATATGTGTAGTAAAATTCGCAATGTTATTGTCAATTTAGGGCTAATAAGAGCATTGATGACGATGGCTGGCATGCATGCCTAATATGGTGTCGTTACGAAGGCACAAAAAGTGCTTGAAGAGCTTCGTGTTCGGAATGTGATCTCTTGGAATGCATTGACTATGGGACTACTCAAGGAAGTTGTCGTGCTTGGCAAGGTTCTTTGTTCGACAAGTGCATGCGAAGTGTGGTGCCCAAAGCCCATAACCTAAAGACAAGGCCGCCCACTTAAGGCAAGGCCGCCCTCTTAAGCTAAGTCCGCCCGCTTAAAGCAAGGCCCACCCAATTAGACGGTATTATTGAGTGTGAAAGGGGATAAGAAAGAAAAGCGGGCAGCAGTAGGACGAGCAGGTAGCGTGGAAGAAAAGAAAGAGATGCACAGAGCGGGGAAGCACTCAGACGAGCTCGTGGCAGAGACGAAAAATGCTCAGGGGGCCATGGCGCACTGTTTTGGGACCGTCTTGGGCAAATTTTGCATCGAAGCAATGGCCGGGCTGCCACGTCATTGAGTGACTTCCCACCTAGCAACGACGGCGCCGTCGTTGCTCAGGGGGAAGTGAGGGCTATTAATAAAAAAGGGGATTCCATTGCATGCGGGGGAATAAAGGGCAGAACGAAGTTAACGAAGATAACGGGGAGGACTCCAAGCGAAGAAAAATAGGAGCTTAAGCAATGCGGAGGTAGCGAAGAAAAGCTTGGCAAGGAGGGTAACGAGGAGAGGAGGAGAGGCGGCAAGCTTGGGGTAAAACAAAGCTCTCTCTCGAGCTTGCATGAGAACGGTGCTCTCTCTCTCGGGGTTGTGCAAGGAGCCTCTCTCTTTCGTGCTCAATCGATCAAAGGAGGGCAATTGAGCTCCAAGCTCTCTTGCTCTCGAGCTTGGCCAGAGATTGGAAGGGAAGAAAAAGGGCATTGGAAGCAAAACAAAGAAAAGGAGAGGAAGCAATCTATCCCTCGGGCTCGTCCTCGGCTAGTCCTTGACATGGAAGAGGGAAGCTATCTCTCTCTCGGCTTAAGCAAGAACGATACCTCTCTCGGCCCTTGAGAAGAAAAGGGAGATGATGAAGGGCATCGAGCAAGGAGGATAGCAAGGAGAAGAGGAAAAGATAACGAGGAGGGATATAACGAAGAGGACGATCTTGGTCGAGGAAGCAAGGCGGCAAGTTTGTCGAGGCAACCAAGCAAGGGATAAAGTTTCGGCTAGCAATTGAAGAGCAGGAAGAAGTTAAAAGTTGTGAGCAGCGATTAAGCCAGTGCAAAGCATAAGGAGCAGGAAGTTGCGGAATAATTGACAAAATTGAAGCTTGTGGAATCTAAGGGAACTCGAAGCAGATGAAGCGACAAGAGATAATTACCATCACCGTCATCGACTAGAGATTGATTAAATAATTTTTAAGCCCCGGTGTCATTAACAGCCCGATTAATTCTGTAAAGCGGGAGCCTAAACTCCTAGTTAGCAGATGATCCAAGTGACGGTGCTGTTAACAGCCCACCTTGGCTAAGGATTAAGTTGTACTCAAGTGTTAATCAATTAATTGATGATTACAGTGATTTCTAGATTTAGTTGCATCAGTTGTTCTTGTTCTCTCTCTTTCACACCTCCCACAACCAGAGGCCGGCGCCTGCCCGGCTCACGTAGCGAACACATATCCCCCGACAACGAAAGCAGAGTATGTAGCAATGACGGAGGCAAGCAAAGAAATTCTGTGGCTTCACAGATTCTTAGAAGAGCTTGGATTCAAACAAGACAATTTTGATGGAGTCCAATGATTCATCGGACTCCAATGATTTTGATGGCAACACAACGGATGAGAGCGACCAAGGCAAAGAAACAAACAACCAAAAGAAGCCGTTAGAAGGCTCCGAAGAGACGCAAACGGATGAAGATCCCCCATGGGTTGGCGTCAAAATACAAACTTATGAGGCTCACATGTCTACTGGGGGTAGGACACTCCCTAAAGGGAGTGGACCCACACCATCACATCCGCTCAATAGTGAAGAGCACGAATCAGATGGAGAGTGGGTGGAGTCATATTATGAGGTGTTGGAGGTGCCTGTTCGGCCGAGAAAGAGAAAGAGCATTGTCTACAAGAAGAGGAAGCAAGCTGCCCCAACTCGTGCAACAAATGCACCTCCCCGTCGACCTCAGAAGGTGCGAAAGTGCAGCCGTGCTTTTGCGGAGATTCGCCACTATCAGAAGAGCATCGAGCTCTTGATTCGGAGGGCCCCTTTTGCAAGGCTTTGCAGGGAGGTTTTGCAAATGTACAACACTCAGTTTCGGATGGGCGCCGTGGCCATAGAGGCAGTCCAAGAGGCAACAGAGCAATATCTAACTAGTATATTCGAGGATGCGAACCTATGTGCCATCCATGCAAAGTGTGTAACGATTATGCCCAAGGATATGCAGCTTGCTCGTCGTTTGCACCATGAGCAATAGCTTGTAATTAGTCATCAAGCCTTTTTGTATTTACCGAACTTCCAAGATTGGGAAGAATTTGAATATAAGCGTCTTTTGATTGTATATGCCACTCTTTGTGCATTGTATTGCTTTAATTATGTACCATGCGATGTAGCACTGGTCCATGTTTTGTCTACCTTCTTTTGTATGTATGTAGCTTTAAGCTTGTTATTGTGAAAACTTGCCTATGTTAAGCACCTTCGCTAAGTGGGGCATGCACTTCCTGATGCATCCATGCTATGTGAAGCATTGAAGCAAGGGAAAACTCACTAATGCATGGAAAAAGTATCTCGAAAGCCTTGGAAAGGGCTTGGAATGCCCCCAAAGTGGCTGCAAGGGTGCACATTTGGGGCTTCCAAAGGCAGATGGATGGACAAAATGCGCGCCCTTGTGGCAGCCATTCTTAGGGCATTCCAAGGCTTTCCAAAAACTTTTAACAAGCAATAGGGATATTTCATTTGCTTCAATGTTTCACATAGCATAGATGCATCAGGAAGTCATGCCCCACTTAGTCCATGTAGCATAGAATTTTTGAAGCATAGTTCCCTCTTGTGATTGGGTATTGCAACTGTAAAGTATCTGGGTATGCTCCAAAATGGGCTTGAGATGCTCCAAAATGAGCTGCCACAACATGGTTCTCTCTTGTCTTTGGGTTCTGCAACTGTAAAGTATCTGGGTATGCTCCAAAATGGTCTTGAGATGCTCCAAAATGAGCTGCCACAAGGGCGCGCATTTGCCCCTTCCATATACTGATGGAAGGCCCCAATGCACGCCATTGTGGCAGCCCATTTTGGGGCCTCCCAAGCCCTTCAGTAGGCAAATCAATAACTTTGGAAGCCAAACATATAACAAAGTAGGCATATCAATAATTTTGGGGCCTCCCAAGCCCTGTAGTAGGCATATCAAAAATTATGGTGCTTCTCATACACATTGGAAGCCAAACATATAACAAATTCAAAAACTTGCAACTAAGAGAGAGTCATAGACACCAAAAAGTAGATTCATTAAGGAAATCAATGCTTTACATGATATCCGGCTTTTGCTTTAGGATCTTTGGAATTACAATTTTTTGGCGCTTGGCCTTTTGGGATGGCTCCCTGTTAAGCAAAGTGGTTGTGATTTCTTGGGTATCATTAACCCCTACAACTTGGTTCATGCCGACGTGGGCGATGAGGATCCCACGAAAGTTGACGCCGAAAGTAGATATTGCAAAATCTTTCTTTACAAGCACTACAAGGTTGGCCGATTGGCCAAGGGTTGTTAAGCACAATGCCTTGGAGAGTGAACGGAGGGCAAAAATGTTGTAGCGTCCATTGGGGGAGTAGTCGGCATGCACAAACACCACGACACCATTCGGAAGTGTGCCGAGGTAGTGAGCAAGTTCCGCTTGAGGTCCGAACGGCGTCCTCCTCCCCCCTGACCGTTGCGCCCAGGCGTGAACCTCCAAAACATCCTGCAAAACATAGGTTTTGTGAGAAATATGGCAAAGAATTATGTTATAACATTAACAAAATCATTTGTAACAATCAAATGTAAGTGAGCATCTATACCTCTTGTCTACGATCCTCCTCATCAGCATCCGGGTGCAAGTAAAGATCCACACTTGACTTCCCCTTTGGATCAAGCAAAACAGGTGTTGTAGCATGTGATGGTGAATCCACTCTTGTGCGTTTAGCCAAACATATGGCTTGCATGGCCACAAACTCCTCCTCAGAGACCTTGGCCTGCTCGGCCGCTGCCACCTCGGCTTGTGCGATCGCCACTGTGTCCGCCTAAGTATTCCCCATGGGCAGTAGGAGATCATCGTCATGGGAGGTGGTGATATCAACCTCAAACTTGCCATGGGCATCAAGGATGGAGAAAAATTCATCCATGAGAAGCTCAAAGGATTTCTCCAGATCATGCAAAAACACAAACTCCTCCCCACCCACCACAATGGAGGAGAAACGGGTAATCTCTACCTCAGGGATCGCATCCCGAGTGCTGGTTCCTTTTGGCAGCTCCGAGGATGAACCGACAGATGGAGAGGCCTCTAAGAGGCCTTGAATACCTACAGGGTAGGTCAAGGCAAGCGTCCTCTCCTCTGCGGATGTGTCAATGGCCGCGAGCTTGGGGTCCTTCACATCAGCTAGTACCTCGCCGATCTGCAAGTGTAGTAGCACTATGTCAAGGCCTGTTGGGCACTCGTGAAGGAGGAAGATCATTATGGCCTGGACAGAGAAAAAAGTGTTTTCGATCGTCCCCTTATGCATTGCTCGCACATCATCATCTTCAAGCCGCACATATTGTCCGGCGGGTTGTGCTATGGTGGCAAAGCGTGCAAGCCGCTAATGAAATGGCATGTCCCGTTTGTAGATGTGGTGCAGAAGTCCCTCAGGGACGCATTGCCCTTGCAAGTTTGGTAACTCAACAATGAATTTCCCCATGCACGTGGAAATGTATGAAGTGATGTGCTCAAGAGATTGAGAGTGGAGGGTCAAGGTGGTTTCCATATTCCATCTCGAAAAAAATAAAATATATGCATTTTAAAAATAAAATTACACAACACCTTAAAACTCAAGTACAACATCCTAAAATTTTTCAAAATATTTAATAAAATATCCAATATAAAATATTAAAGTTACAAGCCAATTCACTTAGACAAGATGACTTCGTCTGTAGCCCAATCTTTGTAAACAAGCATAGTGGCCTCCATCCGCCTTTCAATCTACACAACCAAAAAATGGGCAATCAAGATACAAATACCCAGAAAAATTAAGAAAAGGTAGCTAATCAAGCACAAAGCAGACCTTCCGTTGTTCCAGTTTGAAACTTGCATTGCCGACATCCTCGAATCCCATCATGACAAAGTGTTCTCGAAGATTGGCAAGAGTCCAATGCGGATTCACTGCAACCACCTCCACCTCATTATTGGGCATGCGGACACGAATTTCAAAGGATTGAACCTCTTCGATCGTCAGCTACAAGGGTATCCATTTGTCACGTTTGTGCATCCACCTTTCGTAGCTGAACCGTGCATACAAGGTGCACCTTGCCTTCAAATATCGAAGGCAAAGCTGTGTGGGGGACACATTGCACTTGTAACGGTCACCATCATGCAAACCGTCAACATAACCCCAATTGACACCTAGAATGGTGTCCATTGCATCTATGTCAACTTCTTTGCAAACAAACATTGTCGGTGTTTCCACAATCGGCAAAGAGCGGAATGCATGCACAAACAAATGGATGGGATAATGCCAAAACTGAGACCCACCGATCTGGTTGCCTTACCAAACTTTAGGGATCCTTGGAAATCCTGCAGCACCTTGCGCTTGAAAGAAAGCAAGGCCAAATGGTCTGGAGTTGGCCATTCTGCACTCTGCAATGAGGGTGTCTCAACGGCTTCTAACCTACCATAGCTTTGGTTTGACTTCGGTACCACGTACTTGTGGGAGTACATGAATATCGCTGCTCGGTAAGTTTTTTCGACGAGACATTAGGAAACATAAGCTCTCCAATGTGAGCATGCACAACCATGAACGTGCCTGAGAGGCACTCAAGCGGCTGCTCCTCAACTAAGCTGGATGAAAAAACATCTTTACAAATGCCCTTAGTCAAACATAATGATCGCATGCACGTTAAACATGATATATGCATGGGATAGCTAAACCATGAGGACTTACAATGAGGTGCAAATTGAGTTAAGCTCTCTGCAGGTTGATCTCAGCTGCACTCTACACGTGTTGCATGATGGCCACCATTCCGGACTTGGTTTCTTTGAATGCCAATAGTCTTCCCTTCTAATGGCGTTCCAATACGCCTCGACATCGTACGCAATGAGGTCCGGCACTGGACGGTTGCATGTAGACCTATGAACCCTTCTTGAATACCTGTGGGATCCATCCCCCCTCTGAATTTTTTGTGTTGTGCAACACAATCTCCTGTATCTCTGGTTTCGGCCGTCTATGCATATTAGCGAGACATGCTTGGAAAGTTTGGCTTAGGAAGGGATTGGGAATGGGTGGGAGGAAGGTGAGGGAGAGAAGTGGGCAAAGCTGTGGGCTATTGTGTGTAGGTACTGTGGAGAGAGAATGAGGAGCTGAGGTGAGGGTGAGGTGAGCTGCCTATGGTGGCTATGGTGGCTTTGATAGTAGAGATAGAGAAAGAGGGGAGGAGTGAGAGGTAGAGAGGATAGTGGTGAGCTGTGGGCTATGGGGTGTGGGACTGTAGAGGGTTGATGGAGGTGTGAGAGAAGGGGGAGCTATGGAGAGAGGAAGAGAGTGGTGGAAAGCTTTTGGCTATGGCTGCCTTAACTGTAGAGAGAGAATGGGAGGAGGGAGAAGAGAGAGTGTGTGGGAGAGAAAAGTGGATTTTGGGGGGGGGGGGGGGGGGGGGATTGACTTTTTGAAGTTAGTATATGTTTTGGGATAGTTTTGGAGGCAAATGAGTCAATTTTGACACTTAAAAAAAAAATCATTTTTTAGGGTTTCTAAGCCTGCGCATTTTTTCTTTTGGAGAAGTCCCTCCCTCTTTAATGACACCTCTTTCCCTCTTTTAACCCCCCCCCCCCCCCCCTCCCCCCACTCTCTAAGAACCAAGCATTGAAGAGGGAGACAATTAGGGTGCACCCCTACCATTCCTCCCCCTTTAGGTGATATCCGAAGAGCCCTCTCATTGGTTCTCCCTTAAGCCTTCACTAATCAAAAAGGCCCAAGGAGAGTCCATATTTTTCCTAATGAACACACATACACACACACAAGGCAAGCTTGGTACCAAGAAGGCAAATAGGACACTTGTCAAGCTCCTCCTCATGTTGCCCTCATGGTGTTGCCTTCATTGCATCACCTAAGTGACAAGGAACACAAAGATTGTATTACATCAAGTCTCTCTTGATGGGAGAATCTAAAATACAAATGGCTATTGGAGGGGGGACCGGCTCCATAGAAATTCGATCCTCAACTGTTGTCATGTTCTCTAAACTCTCTCTCTTGCAAAAGTATTTCTCATGCCAAGCTAACTAAGTACTATGATTATGTTGCTACCATCAATTAAGTTCGCCATCTATGCTCTCAAAGTAGTCTCACAGAAATGTTCTCTCTAATTCTCTTAATTCCGTTATTCTCAAAGTTCATAGGCCATTTCCATTACAGATTGCTACCATGTACAAGAAAATTTTGGGTAGTTTGACCTACGTGCTATCTGGTAGTACAGGCTTAAGTTACAGAGTTTGAGGTCATTTTTTTGTCTTTTAGCATTTAGAGGGAGAGTACTCTATGCCAATGAGAGGAGGGCTTTTGTTACGGAACCTTCATTTTAAAAATTTCTTTTGGATTTTCAAAATTATTTTTGTATTAAAAACAATTTGAGGTAAGTTTCAATTACATGATGCTTTTATCTCAAGAAGTCTCTTTCAAAGGCAAAAAGGGTTTTTGAACCTTGCCACCGTCCACTTTTCCGTGCTATTTCCACTCTCTCCTCTTCCCACGTCATTATTTTCCCTGCTTTACTCTTTTTCTCTTTCTTCTATGTGTCATCTTCTTCAAGCAATGGAATCCACCCAACCAACTGTTCTAGCACATATATTGAATCCATCACTGCCTATGGCACACTAGACAAACACGAAAGGTGGCTTCCACTATATCAATCACCAAGGGTAGCTAGATAATGATATTAGAGTAGGAGAAAGACATCTTCTTCAAAATAATGCCTAATATTTCCATGTGTGAAGCAAATGGTTCCCATCCCACACCACAAGCATTTCTTCTTCTATATGGCTAAGCTCTAAAATGGTTCTAATCTGATCGTTGAAGGTGACGAAAATTATCAACTCTCTCCCACGAACACTGCATCTATCAAAAGATACAAGATCTTGCTCAAGTAAGGTTTTTGAACACGATAAAACATGTCATCATAGGTTGATAGCTTCTTTCAGCTATAAAAGCGGTAAGCTTTGCAACACATTCATTGTTCGTTCTAATGGTGGTCAGATTGGTCAAAAGACGACAAAGAGGAATCCTTGGTAAAACGTCATTGTATGGCACAATATACGCATCAATCCAATCCATCCTGCCAAAATGTAACTATGAACAATTGAACCGAATACGTGAGAAAGATTCATTGCCAATATTTTGTGGCTCCATGGTTGTCGAAGTCGTTGCACTCGTTGTGACGCTACACGGGACAGCGAAATACATTGATAATGAAAAATACACAGTAATAAATAGATGAAATAAAGAATCTGTATGGATGTAAAGTTATCATTACAAGAAGGGCATAGCTCGTTTGATAACCTCTCGACCATCCCCGAGCTATCTCAATCTCAATCTCAATCTCAATCACACTCTCACTCTCAATCATAATCGCAATCGCAATCGCAATCGCAATCGCAATCTCAATCTTGTGCACAATCTCAATCTCAATCTCAATCACAATCACACTCTCAATCTCTAAATGGTAACAACGATTGTAATCTGAATTGCAACAGGATCACAATCTCAATATCATGACACCTTCCACAGATCCCGTTTCACTTTGCAGAGTAGATATCACATTGGTTTCTGCAACTTCTACAAAATAGCCAAAAGAACATACAATTCAACATGATAATGAAATTAAAAGAACATAATTTTGTACCATCATAAAAGAGTGCAATCATTTTTTGATTGGATTAAACAAAAGAGATACTACCTGTGTATATATGTTTGTAAGCTAACATGTTTTGCTGCTTGTAGACTATCCTACTGCTATTAGTAATTTGTTTCTATCATATTGTCATACGAACTCATAATATAGACTTCCAAGTACTCAAAACGTCGGGAACAAATCTGGTCTTTAAGAAAAGCGTGGTCAGAATTGTGAAAAACTTCTTCTTTTGGCATAAAAATGCATCTTTTAGGTCGCGACTCATAACAACCCTATTTTTGGATCTCAACTTATTCCAAGCCTACCATATATTTTAAGATAAAACACATAAAAATAAAACATTGATATTAATAAAAACATCAATTTTAATTACGTTTTTATTGTATTGTTCATAAACAAACTATTTGTTATTCATTAATCTTTATTGAATATGCTTTTAATGTATTATTTTAAAAAAAAGAGAATATATTGTCTCTCTCAATATCTTAAACTCATTTACATAAGACTAATACTCTCTATCTAATAAACTATTCAACAATCTTTCAAATCATGTTGAACGAAAGATATGGCCTATCATATTATTTTTTACTTTAAGAATTTTCGTAGATAAGTTCTATTACACTCGTCGATTGAGCTACGTAAGCTATCATCACTACAGATGCAGCAACCACCTCTAAGAAAGAGAGAGAGAAGCTGTCAAAACAACAATAGAAATGTATAACCTTTATCGAATGCACACAAAGCTCAAGATATGCTAGTTGCAAAGCTTGAATGGAAAATGACAATTCACCATCACTTGTTCGAAGACATTTGGAATCATCACAAAGACAGATGAGGAGAAAATGGAGCAATTGGGACGCACGTGTTGAATAATATTTTTCCCATAGAGAACACCAATCCTACAAAACCATAGTTTTCAAGCAATTGATTGCAGACGCAAGTTATAAAGTGATGCCTTATGTACTACAAATGATATGATATGTAATGTTTTCTGTAAATAACGAATATTCAATTTTTTTATGTTTTGATCAAAATGTTCAAGATTTAAGCAATGAATCATTTTGAGAAAAATGAAATGTATACATGTCTCACACAATCTATGTCTCTGCATGTGTGTGTGTGTGTGTGTGTGTGTGTGTGTGTGTGGAGATGGGAAGAGGGAGGTATAGTGTCGAAAAGAGATCAGATATCTTTATAATATGTATTCTCTCTCTCTCTCTCTCTCTCTCTCTCTCTCTCCACCATATTCTCTCTTTAGAATCTTTTTGAAATCTGCTCACCGAATTTCAAAAGTGCTCACTATGAAATGCTCCCCAAAAAAACACCAACAGGAAGGAATGCCTTGATGCGAGCCGCTCTCTTCAAAAAATAAGGTGAAGGATAGCCGACTTGCTCCACCAACCAAGCAGATCGTGTCCTTTGTCACAAGGCTTGCTCTCAAGGTGCCAAGTCCTCAAGAGTCGGATATCTAGCCACAACCTTAACTTGATACCGACATAGAAATCCAGTGAACAAGTCCTCTAAGGAATCCAGAACTACAGTACCTTGATTGTGTCTATGCTTATTAGTAGAGCAGTACATTTTCATAGGAATTGTCCAATTTTTTTGGTGGATGCCATTCATCAGAGCTTTGCAAAGAATCAATCAGAATGTGACAGTTTGAATCTTCTGTCCATAGTGGCATACAAGTATGCATTCTGATTAGCTTAATTCTGCATTCTCAGCTTATGAATGTGCTGCTTTATAATTTTAATAAGTGAGTTAAGAGCAGCAGTGGGCAGTCCCTGACAGCCCTCTTGAAAATCGAAGTTTGAGCAGCAATATCAAAGTAATCAAGTGTTAAGAGAACATATTACACCATTGTGGATCCACTTACAAATCTAGCAAACACACATGATAGCAAGGTGAAAAATCACAATGGCCAACATAAGAGAGGAAAGAGTGTATAACCCACTATCAATGTCCCTCTTTATAGAAAATTAGCAGGAAAACAAACATCCACTATCACTTACCAGCCCTCTAATATGAGAGGAAACCCGGTTTGCCATCGTTAGCTTGCCATATGGCATAAATCTGCAAGCTTTATCGACCGGTCCACAATTGCTCCCAAGAATTCCATAATTCACTATGGCTTTATTTAGGCCAAGAAGCTACGAAGTAGGAACCAAAAGCCTTCAGCCAATTGAATCAGAATTATGCACCAAAAATAAGAAAGGCAGATCAACCAGGCAAAAGGCTTGACAACACATCTGCTCACGTATGGCAGCAGCACTAGCGTCAATTGAATTGAAGAGCCATTTGAGATAGCATGTCCTCACTGGCCTTCACACCCATCCATACCAATGTGCAGGGGGGGGAGGGAGAGAGAGAGAGAGAGAGAGAGAGAGAGAGAGAGAGAGAGAGAGAGAGAGAGAGAGAGCATGAAATGAAATGAAATGTTATATTAACGTCTTCAAAAGGCCAAAGTGACCTATGAGACCAGAAAGTTCCAATGTGGTGGATCTGATACAAAGTCAAACAAAAATAACAACAATAACATAACAAAACAAGCTAAAAATACTATGGAAACCTAGGCCGCTCGATGTGAACTAAGCAGCTGGCTGGGATAGCTAAATAGCTAAATCACAAGAGAGAGGTCCATACAGAAACACCACATTCTTCAATACGTACCCATACAGCCAAACACATCCATCGCAAGTGAAGCTTCAATAATCTCACATACACCACAAATGATGCTTAAATAAGTAGCCCACAGCCAAAAACATCAAGAAAACAAGCCAAAGTGCAACAATATCTTTCTAAAGCATCTTTTAACAAAAAGATAACAAAGCAGTCTTCGTAGTCTGGCATCAAGGAATACCTGCTCAGTGTGCATGCTGCACTACCCAGCAACAGACAAACAAGGTCACAACCAGGACGTCATATAACTTTGACAGCATCGAACAGAAGTTGGGTTAGAAAGAATACATGAATAATCTTGAGCTCGAGCAGTTGACACAGAGTGTAATGTACACCATAGTCAGCATACAAACTTGCTCCTACCCTAACCTTGCACTAACCTTGGGTGGGGACCCAGACTCCTACACATGATGAAGTCTAAACCTTACATTAATAGCACTCTACTGATTAGCCACACTGACAGGTACTGGAGAGCTACTCAACTCATTCGGACTTTTCTCTTTGATATGCTCCACCTTAAGAGGGACGTTGTTTACACTAGGCAGCCTCTCCTGCTCTTCTTTTTGCATCAACGGCTCCAAAGATCCTTTTCCACCTTCATGACGCTCCTCTGGGACATCTTGAACGTCTTCTCTCACTTCAAGATTTTGGTCAAGCGGCTCCTTGGATTCCACCACACTTGCATCAGAAGATTCTAGTGGCTTCTCCGATTCCACCACAGGCTCTTCACTCTTCAGCTCATTATTAGGGACAACAAGAGGACTCACTTCTGACGCTCCCTCAGATTCAACCTCTTCTTGTGGCTCAATAGATGTCATTACAACCTCTTCAACTTGCTCCTGGACTTCTACAACTTGCTCCTTGACTTCTATAACTTGCTTCATGACTACTACAACATGCTCCGTGACTTCTTCACCTTGCGCCGTGACTTCTTCAACCTTTTGTTCCTCATGTATTCCCCCACCTGCCGCATTCACTGCAGTCTCTGCTGCTACTTGCTCTTCATTTGCAGTGTCCATAACATTCCCTGTACCTGTATCCACTTCATCTTTCTGGACAGCAGTTCCTAACACTGCCTCTTTAGCATCTGCTACACCATCAGGTTCAGCCCCTTCAGGCACCTCATGCATCACCTCATCCTTATCTGGCAAAACTTCCTTGTCTTTAACAATACTTGAATCTTCTTTGCCTGCTTTCTTAGCACGTTTTCTGGCTGGTGTTTTCACTTTATCCTCCTCTTCCCCCTCTGCATCCATTTCTGCAGCATTCCTCTTGCTCTTACCCCTTGGTGTTCGCTTTTCAGAATAACTGACTTCTTTCGTAGAAGCCCTTGCTGATCGCCGTATAGATTCCTCTCCTAAGTAGAGGTAACAAAACACTTTTTATGTATATGCGAATATTAGAGGCAAATGTTTAAAAAGGTGGCATGTCCAAGATACACTGTCCAACAAGCAACCACATGTATATTGGCATTCCAAAAGATCTCGAGCAATTTGGCGATTCAAGTCATGATGGTAATCTGAAGAATATCTTGCCAAAATTGCATGGAATGCCAGCACAGTTAACTGACAGAATACTCACCTCAATCATTACTTCAAACACCGAAAAACACAATAATAAATACTAGCTTGACCATTAAGTCCACCTGTATATATGCTTGCATTTGCTGTGATTACTACCTGAGCTCCAGTTAAACTCTGATACTGCAGGTCCCTCAGGATGAGCTTTCAAGTAACGACGAAGGTGCCACAACGACGGTATTTCCTGACCATCAGGTGCAATAAAAACAACATCATGCTTCCTGAGGGTCATGTACTTCCCCTTTGTAGGAACGAGCTGCATCAAAGACCAATAACCCATGATTACTCCCATATTCTAGAGCAGTACAAAACTCAAAAGTTTCGTGAGAATTAGGCAAGGTAAGTTTGTGAGAGCCTAATGAAATGAATCAGACAAGAGGTATGCACTGAGTTCTACAACAAATGCCAATACAATCAAAAAAGGGCACATGCACAGAACGTGGAAGCCTGGTTACATATGCTGCATGACGACCCAAAACTGGAGCCAAAGGCACATGTTTCATCACGACCATAAACAGCTAACCCTAAATTTGCAAAAGGCCTGAATCGCCAAGCAGAGTGTGCATACTTCTTCACAAAATACACATTTCAATTCTTGGCCCCATGCAGGCGAAATCAAGACAAGAACGAGCTAAATCTCTGATTACCTGATCTTATTACTGACAGAAAATCAAGAAAAAAACTCTAGCCTTGCACTAAAGCTTGTAAGTCGAGTGCCAAAACAGTCAATTCCACATACAAAACAGAGGCCATTTGCATGCATCACGCAGAGGGTTCGAAAATTACAGAGACCTGAACAGAAACCCTAAGGGATGTACATGATAGGATAGGTTCTCAAAACCCTAAGGCTCGTACCTTCTTAGTCCAGCCCGCAGGAGCCGTATGCTGCTCGGTCTCCGAGCCAGGAACGGAGTTCCGGACATCAGCAGCAGCAGCAGCCATGGCGGTGACAAAGACACACACGGGAAATCCGACGAAATGACTTCTGCATGCCCGCGCATTCGCTTACTGAGGAGGATTCAAAAGAAACTTTATATGTGCATTCTAATTCCGTGGTCCTTTCACACTATGTCACCCACCTCACCTGTGTGTGTGTGTGTGTGTGAGAGAGAGAGAGAGAGAGAGAGAGAAAGAGAGAGAGAGAGAGAGCAAAAGAGCAGTTTTTAACATCCTAGGAACAATCCCAAGAGACCTCAAAGATCTATCCCACAAGTCATCATATATCTATTCGAAGAGTCGTGTGTGTGTGTGTGTGTGTGTGTGTGTGTGTGTGTGTGTGTGTGTGTGTGAGAGAGAGAGAGAGAGAGAGAGAGAGAGAAAGAGAGAGAGAGAGAGAGAGAGAGAGTGACAGATAGACCATAAAAAGCAAAGCAAATAAATAGAGAGATAACGAACCTATAGAGCAAGCATAGCAATAGAATGATAGTATATAATTCCTCCACACCATTAACCATACAAGGTAATTAATGGAACCTAGACAAAAATGGTCTAGAAGCTTAAAGGTCAAGAAAGGAATCCAAGCAAACATCTTATATAGATCCATAGTCATATAATTCCACCGAACCATTAACCATACACGGTAATTAATGGAACCTGGACAAAAATGGTCTAGAAGCTTAAAGGTCAAGAAAGGAATCCAAGCAAACATCTTCCATAGATTCATAGTCATATAATTCCACTGAACCATTAACCATACAAGATAGTTAATGGAATCTGGATGAAAAGGGTCTAGAAGCTTAAAGGTCAAGAAAGGAATCCAAGCAAACATCTTCTATATATCCATAGTAGCACAGCATCAAAACCACACATCGAAGATAGTGAGATAGTTTTTACTTGGCACCATCAAACACAAAATGTGCTAGTACGTAAATTTGTTGGAATGCAAGTTGTATCGACACCCTCCCACATTTGTTATCAATGTCATCTACAAAGTTTGACCAACACATGTGCAACTAAAAATAATCCTAAACTTCCACAATGTAAGAATCATCCTAACAATGGTAGTCATAGTAAAAGACTTTTTTTCCCATCACAGCTACATATAACAGGCTCATTTTAGAAAGTCAAATCATCAGTTATTAGGATAGTTTTTCTAAGTTTTTGATAAACATAGAGATCAATTAGGCACCACTCCACCTTGCCTTACAATCATACATATAGGACCATATTGTTTTATGTTTTTAAAAAATTTATTCCAAGAAAAGTTCGTGATAGCTTAAGATGGTTTCCTTTTTGTAATAAACAAGGTCGGGTGGTACCATTCTTTCTTGATATATGGATTATCCATCCCCAAATCATATGGAGTCAAGAATTGTTAGTGCAAGAACCACTAAAGGAAGCACTGATCGGTTTCCAAAACCAATTGGTGCCTAGAGGACTACAAGCTATTATGTCCAATGTTGTCTCTTGTTCTTGTTGTCGTGTGAACCTCCGTCTATGGGAAAACCTCCTTGCCATGCAAACTACCATGTTGGTAGAGCTCATGTGATAGCCATATGTCTTGTCCACCTAGGATTGATGACTCTTACCATGATGCCACACCCATGATGTACTTGTACCACATGGTGTCATCCCTCTGTATTCCTATATAAGAGGCACTATTGTACAGAGTTTTCTCAATCCTAATGCAATCTCTATTCTCTTTTCATTATTAATGCTACGGAAACCTTAACTAGCTTTAGCTTTCTTTAGGCATAAACTCGCCTTCACATATGTTACAGTTTTGGGGGCCATATCCAAACTAGCATGCTTATAACTAGAATAAAGGAGAAGATTATTGACATGAGATGACAGAAGATTGAGAGCCAAATTTTATAAGGCCAACCCCCTTTAAAAGTTTATACTAAATTACAATACATTTCTCTAAATCGTGTAGATTTTCACCTTCAAATTTAAAATTTGAGTTCAATCTCAAAAATTGTAGGGGGGGTTACACTAAACCTAGATTTTTTTTTAGCACTGCCTTGTAGGAATGCTCAAATGAAGTCCACCATCTGTGTGATGCCAAAAGTTGCGTGCTTTTCTTTGATTGGCTTGGACGAACTTCTTGAATAGATCCTCGGCATGGTGCGACAGGGCCCATGTCACACACATCCACTTGGATGCGTGTGTTATTGAGTAACCCTAAAGCACAAAACATGTCTGCAGGCCCAAGATCACTCGACATAACCTCTTCCTCTAAAACTGAATTTTTTCCCTCCATATCTCTAATCAATTCAGCATCTTCTACTGATCTTTCCTTTGCCTTTATCATTTCAGAAATCTGAGCTTGCAACTGAAATTTTTCCCTTTGAAACACATTTTTATCCAATTGCTCTTATCAAATGAAACTTTTGACCAGATCCAGACCTTGTAAGCATCTCCTAACCCCAATTGGCAGTCAAAATTGTTGACTATCTTCTCTGACTTTATATTGACATTGTTTGACTCTTTGACATCTGTAGGTACCCGAGTATCAATTTTCTTCCTCTTCAATTTCAATGAAGATTTCCCAAAAAAATATACTTCTAGGTGTCTCCTTGATTGTCTCTTTTGGGGTATTCAAAAGGTTGACCATGTCTTCACCAAAGTCCAACCCCAATGTTCTCCATACCTCCTCTGATTCTTGATTTATCTGGAGAAGTCATTGAGTTACCCATTTTATTTGTCTTTGGATCTCCTTTTTTTTCCTCTCGTTTTCTCTTTGAAATCAATCTCCTTATTTGCTTCCTTCTCACTTGTGGAGCCTCTTACAATTCTTGGTCTTCCCTTCAGTGGTGGAAACTTGAATGTAAATTCAAATGAGGCAAATGTACAACCTATGGGGGTTTCAAAAAATGCTATGGATCAATCTATTATTGATGCAGATGTACATGATGTACTTGATGTGGAAAGGGCTGAGAATGAGTAGGCTAGAGGTATGCCAAAATGGTTGGTGCATACTTTGTGTGACAGTAAATTAGATGCATATACTAATTTCAGTAGTTGACCCACCTTCACTAAAATGAGTGCTTCCAATAAAGCTTCAAAGAGATCATCTGATAGTCCTTTCTCAGGTAATTCCTTCCAACTGTCTGCTTTCTCTCTGAGAAATTTGGTTTTTCAGTTTTTGAAGCTCTCCTACCGAAATTTTTCAACAGCGCCTACATAGTCCCTGCTGAGCATGGGCTTGCAGTTTTTGCAATGTGTTGATTCAACTGAATTTCCTTGAGTTACCCCATTCTGATCTTGTCTTGAGCTTCCCAATTTATGGTTCCTTTAGGCATACTTCCTTGATCCACTTCCTTCCCTTTCAATTTCCCTTGTGACCTAGCGATTACAGGGCTTTCCACCTCCAAAGGTTTCTCCAAAATTTCTTCAATTCAATACAGTCACATTGAAAAGAATGCGGAGTATCTTCACCTCCCTATGTTGTCCCCTTTCAGGGTACTGAATCAAATTGTCATCCTTTGGCTGTTTTCTAAAATTGTCAACATCAGGGGTAACATCTTCAGAAACCCTTGCATTACCACAATCTGTTATCTGCCTCTTATTGACTATCATAGATCATTTGATGTGCATATTTTTATTTTGCTTTAGAATAGATTGCAACCTAGCAAATATTGCGTGTGTAAATCTTTTTAAGAAAGAAACGTGTTTCACTTTGAAATTGTTTCAATGGAGGCCCGACGCCAATTAACAAGATATCCACTCTTTTTTGGAGAGCTCGACGAGAATACTGGGTTTTTTTAAAGCAAATTTTAGAATGGCTTGTCGTATAAAATAGTAGTGGATGATGACAAATGCTTAGAAATATTTGAATTAATTCTTAGAAAGGATGTTAGTACTTGGTGTAAGTGAGGGAAAGCTATAAAGAGGTTTTGGATCACTTCAAGTGATACTTTTTCCATCCCCAAAATACTCAAAAACTATGGCAAGACATTGTTGCCCACAAGCAAAAAGACCTAATGACTACTAGACCTACAAGCAGGAGTTCTTATGTCTTTGGGCTATATGGTTAAGGAATATTGCTAACCCTCAAGATGGTGCATAATTTTTAAATAAGGAAAGATTCATAGCAGGTCTATTTCCCACACTCACGATAAAAGTTGAGGCGGTTACCTTTGATGCTATCAAAGCTAGGGCTGCCTTGAAGTATAGGAAACCAAAGTGCATTCAAGGGGAGCTTTTGCTAGAGGGTCCTAGACCCAAGGAGACAACACAAGCACCAACTTCTAAACAAATGCTTGAGGTAACAGCTGAGGTAATTGAAAAGTTGAATGAATCCTTGAGCAACCTATCAATTCACCTTGCACAAATTATAGGTCCCAAGGGACAAACAAAGAAAGCTAAGGAATGAGATCCATGACCCAAGAGAGTAATACATTGTTGGAATTGCAAAGAATTTGGACATGAGATGCATAATTGTCCTTGGTGCTGTGGGGAGCCAGGGAGACCTAACCTTGAATTTTCTAGTGATGAATGCAGGTGAAGGACTTAGTCAACAATCAATGATTTTGCAAAGACCAAATGGAACAAGACCATCTCCATAAGGAGTGGAAGGAGTTCCACCTTTGTCGAACCCAAATGTGCATGTAATAGAGGTGACAAAGTCCAATGAAATTGACATGGAATCAAATGGCATCAAGCATGGCCGTAGAAAAGGTAAGGAGAAAGAAGGAGTCACATACCATGGATGAGGCAAGAAGGTAAGGAGAACAAGGAAGCCAAGAGGACTCGACATTGTATCAACCTCCAAGACTTCCCTCTTGGACATGGTATGGCTCCATACAACCTTTTGGAAGACATGAGAGGTAAGGGTCCTGATATCTCATGGCCTCAATTTATTGCATTGTGTCCACAAGTTAAGAGGAAGTTAACAAAGGTACTTAGCACTATGAGAAATGTGAAAGAGATTGCACAAGCTAAAACGAATGAGGAAATTACACATGTGCTAGATTGTTACATTAAAGGAAATTTGGTTAGGAAAGTTCTAGTGGATGGGGGTGCACAAATTTGCATCATGACAGAAGGACTCGTGCAAAGACTAGGCATGCAAATTCATGAGACTCCTGAGATCAAAGTCAAAATATCAAAAAATAGTAAAGCTAGGTACCTAGGGATTGTAAATTTTTTTTTGTGGAGGCCTTTGGCATCAAAAAGACAATTGATTTTTATGTTATGTCTACCAAGGGAAATGGCTTTCCATTTATACTAGGAAGACCATGGATAATGAAAATGCAAGCTTTGTAGGATTGGGAAAGTGGAAAGTTGATTTGCAGGATTGACAATCATAAAAATATTGTCTTTAACATGAAGGAGCAACGTCAAGAGGAGATCCATAAAGAATCATCTCAAAGTGATATGGAAGAAGGCTGGACCGATAGCACCTTAGAAAAGAAATTAGCGGCAACATTACCTCTTGTAAAGGCTTGGAGGAGGTAGGTCCGCAAGAGAACCATGGTTTGCAAGATGAAGGCATGCTAGAAGGTATGTTGTCAAAAACACTTACAAAGGAAGAAAGACAAGAATTCAAAGGTGTGTTAAGGAGGATTTCTAGGCTTTTTGCTAAAGACTATACAAATATGCGTAGAGTAGATGTTGTTCAACGCAAGATTGAGTTCAAGCCTAAGGCCACACCTAAGGCACAAAATCTATGAAGGCTAGGAGTCATCAAGAAGCAGACTCTACTCAAAGAGATGAGGAAGCTTCCACCTGTATGGTTTATTTATCTAATGGAGAATTTAGAGTGGGTCTCTCCAGTAGTGGTCACTCCTAAAAAGAATGGGAAGTGGAGAGTATGTGTTGACTATAGGCTGCTCAATGAGGCAACCAAGCGAGATCACTTTCTCTTTCCATTTTAGGGTGAGATACTAAATGAGATAGCTAGCCATGAGAAGTACACTATGTATGATGGTTACTCAGGCTACATTTAAATAGTAATTGCGTTTGAGGATCAATTGAAAAAAACCCTCATCACTCCTTGGGGCTATTTGCTTGTTCATGAACATGGTGTTTCAAGCATTGTTTGGAAAGTCCATTAGGGTGCTCATTGATGATTTTTGTATTTATAGCTCTAAATTGTTGCATTTACAGAAAGTAGAAGAAGGTTTGAAGAAATTGTACGACATGGGAGGTCAACTCAACCCCAACAAATGCCACATATGTGAGGATGAAGTGATCTTGCTTGGTCACAAAGTTTCTTACAAAGGCATCGAGGTGGATCCTTCAAAGGCAAAGACTCTTATTGAGTTACCATCACCTAAGAGTCTCAAGGAGGTCTCTCATTCATTCATAAAGGTGAATTATATGTCCCACTTCATTCACTTAGCCTCAAAGTTAGTTCACCCCTTGCAAAAATTGACACGACAAGTAGAGTTTGCATGGTTTGATGAGATTGAAGAATTATTTTGTAGCATTAAAGTCATTTTGTTAGAACTACCAACGCTAATGCCTCCTTGTTGGGAGTACACATTCTTTGTTAGCTCTATTGTTGGAAAGGAAACAATCGGTGTTGTTTTGTTACAACAGGTCCCCACAATACCAAAATGCGACCCATCTACTTTGCTAGAGGGTCATGAATGCTTTGGAGGGGGGCTACACAGAAGCAAAACTCATGATGCTTGCTCTCATATTTGCGATGAGAAAATCTAGATCCTACCTGTCACCAAAGCCTTTTGTAATTCTCACTACAAAAAAATTGTTCCCTTGGGTGTCATCTCAAATGAACCTTAGTACCAGGATCTCAAAATGGATTATGGAATTGCAAGAGTTTCAAAACTCTTTCAAGGTAGAAGATAGTGTGCTTGCACAATTGGCATGGATTCTCACTTATAATGTGTATGAGAGGGAGATTAAAATTGTCAACTTGTATATAGAACGAGGTTATACGGCGCAACATGTGGTAAACATAGTTTTGGATAGTTGAAAAACATCATCGCAAGTAGAAATTGTACTTTTGTAAAATTCTTAACAGTTTTGGTAACTTGCAACTTTCTAGCATTTCTTGCACTGTGCATAAAGTTTTGATGCAAAACTCGAAGTCGAGCCCCCTTTACTCTTTTGATTGACGTGGCTTGATTCGCTTGGTGAGCTTGGAGAAGAACATGCATACTCCCTTAAAGGAGAATTCGGTTAGTTAAATTTGCCTTGGGCACTCCACTATGGGTGCTCAAGTGAGAAATAGTCAAAAAACTTTGAGTTGTAACGATGGAGCAGCGTGAGAGAGAAAGAATCCTTTGCCACGCCCGCTAGAGGCCGCAAGGGTTCGTGTTGCAGTGACAAACGTTGGTCCTCTCCCCAAAGCAGCCTCAACGGGGTAATCCCCTCGCAAAATGGTGTAGGAAGTATGGTGGCTCCACCTCTACTAATAAGCAATTCTGCACACGCTTCATCCTCTTCGTTGAGAGCCCAAGTTGGGGAGCTTTCATGCATGCCTTTGCCCATAATTGCTCCACAACCCAATTTAGCTCCTATACCACTTTGAGACCGGAAGAAGTCTGAACAATGACTCTATGCCCAACCACTGCACTTTATATAGGCACCCCCAAGCTCCATTTAGATTGGTCCTTGGCCAAACAATTGGGGTTCAAGCGTAGTCCATCAATTCTTGAGGGCAAGAAGACAATTGCAATTCCAACCATCTCCACTTCAACTACCACCATTACCACCACTAGCATTTAACCCATCGAGAGGTCCACTACCCCCTCAACCACCACCAATGACTCAACTACCACCACCATAACCTAAAGTAGGAGCATCAAAATTCAATGGAAAATAATCTCAAGATTGTTGAAGATGATGAAACAGGAAACAGAAGGAAGACAGCAACTCAGAGTAGGAAGAAGATGGAGAAGGAGAAGACACAGAGCTTGTGTACGAGATCTCTGTAGTCTCTCTCTCTGTATTGGAATAATAATGTGTACAAACTCAGAGCTACAAAGCTTATATGAAACCCTAAGAGATAAGGTGTCCTTTCACACCGGATGTCCAGGGGGAAAAACCCAGTGGGAGAAAAATGCCCCTGGTGAAGCGCGTATACACACTAACACTACTACATGTCTACAAATCCCCCCTGTAGTGATAGTGTGAATCCGTACAAGGTAGCAGATCATCATGTGTATGAGAGTAAGCCCAAAGCTTTTCGGAAAGCTTCAAACTTTTCTCGTGATAACGCCTTCGTAAATAGATCTGCAATGTTATCCTGTGTAGGACAGTAAGTTAGTGTGATCTCCCCTACATGTAGCCTTTCCCTGACATAGTGGAAGTGAACCTCTATGTGCTTTGTTCTTGCATGAAATACTGGATTCCTTGCAACTGCCATAGCACTCTGACTGTCAGTGAAAATGGTAGTGGGTGCCTGTTGACACTCACAAAGATCTGCCAATAACCTGCGTATCCATACACAATCAACTGTTGCCGTGAAAGTTGCCTTGTACTCAGCTTCACAAGTTGATGTAGCCACTGTGGGTTGCTTCTTGCATAGCCAAGATATACATGCATTTCCCAAGAAAAAAAATTTGCCACTTGTGGAATGTCGTGTGTCAAAATCACCAGCCCAATCTGAATCGCTGTAACCAAGAAGCTGCATAGAACTGTGCTTTCCATACATATCCCCCCTTGGAAAGAACATGGCAAGATTAGGGGTACCTGAAAGGTAACGAAGTATGCGCTTCACAGCCTGCCAATGATGCATACCTGGGCTGTGCATAAATCTGCTTGCTTGTGAAACCCCAAATTGAATGTCTGGACGAGTGTTGCCTGCCAAATATATCAAGCAACCAACGGCTGCTGCATAAGTATGTACATCAAAAGGTTCTCCAGCATCATGCATGCTCAACTTTGATCCAGTTTCTACGGGTGTAGAGATTGGCTTACAATTTTGCATACCAAACTTGTCCAAAATGTTATGCAAATATTTTGCCTGCAACATGTATATGCCATCTTCTGATTGCACAAACTGAATACCCAAGTAATAATGTAGCAAACCAAGATCAAACATCTCAAAGGTTTTTCTCAAAGCATCTTTAAACGCTTCGATTTCATCTGCACTATTGCCTGTAAGAAGCATATCATCCACATAAAGTGTTAGCATAATGAGAACTCCATCTCTCTTTTTGACATACAAAGTACTTTCTGTTGGACTATTCTGAAATCCCTGGCCAATCAAATAAGTATGTATCTTCTCATACCATGCTCTTGGAGCCTGTTTGAGACCATACAAAGCTTTACGCAATCTACATACCTTTTGCTCTTGACCTTTTACAACAAAACCACTTGGTTGACTTACATAAACTTCTTCCTGCAAATCACCATTCAAAAAAGCAGTTTTGATATCCAACTGATGCACTTTCCAACCATGATGAGCAGCAATTGCAACTAGTGATCTAACTGTGGACGCACGAGAAGTAGGAGCAAAGGTTTCATCATAATCTATGCCTTTCTGTTGCGCATAGCCTTTTGCCACAAGCCTTGCTTTGTACCTGTCAACAGTACCATCTTGTTTCCTTTTTACATTAAAAACCCACTTTGTACCAATAGGCTTTTTACCTGTAGGCAAGTCCACTAGATCCCATGTATGATTCTTATGAATAGAATCAATTTCTTGCTGCATAGCATCTTTCCACTGAACACACTCTAAAGCTTGTTCAAATGAATTAGGCTCATCTGCATCACAAAGAGTGCTAAAGCAAGCCAAATCTACTTGCTCTCTGCCAAAAGTAGTACCAGCACGTGTTTTTCGTGGCAACGGTGCATCCAACTTGCTATTCTGCAAAGTTTTCTGAACCCATTTAGGCAAGGTTCTTTCTTCCTTGAGAACTTCTTGCTCTTCACGCACAATTTCCTCTACATCATGAGGTGTCACATGCTGATCAAAAGATTGATCAAGATTATCAACCTGTTGTGATTCTTGATTCTCCACAAAAGAAGGAAGCAAACCTTCAAATACATCATGTGTCTGCATATGAGGTACATCAAAAGCAACCATAGGTTGAGCAGTAGTTTCTGCAAAAATTACATCACGACTTTCAAAAATCTTGTTTGTAACAGGATTGTAAAGTCTATAACCTTTACTTCCACTACTGTACCCCACAAATATACATTTGATTGCCTTATCATCAAGCTTCCCACGTAACTGATGAGGGATGTGAGCATAAGCAAGACAACCAAAAACACGAAGATAACTGACTGAAGGTTTTTTGTCATACCAAGCTTCATATGCAGTAATGGTCTTCAAGGCACGAGTAGGACACCTGTTCAAAACATGTGCTGCACAAGCAACTGCCTCCATCCATAGCTTATGAGGCAAACTCTTAGCCTTGAGCATACATCTAGCTGTCTCCATTAAAGACCTGTTCTTCCTTTCTGCAACACCATTCTGTTGTGGTGTGTATGGCATAGTGCATTGGTGTTTAATGCCTTTCTTTCCCAAAAAATCCTTAAATGCACCTGACATGTATTCACCTCCTCGATCGGTACGAAGAGTCTGTACTTTGCAACCTGTTTCATTTTCAACCATGGCGACATAATGTTGAAAAACTGCAAACACATCTGACTTTGCTTTGAGTGGATTTACCCAACAAAACCTGGAAAAGTCATCAATGAAGGTCACAAAATAAAGGCTGTTTCCTATAGATGGCGTCCTCATAGGACCACATACATCACTGTGTACAAGCTGCAACTTTCGTGTCGCTCTAACTGAACCATCCTGCGAAAATGCAAATCTGTGCATCTTTCCAAGAACGCAACCTTCACATACATGTCTTGGTGGCATCTCCAATAAGGACAAATCATGCACCATATTATGACGTTGTAAAGTCATCAAACTGCCATAACCAACAGGCCCAAATCTAGCATGCCACAACTCAGCATCCTGCATGGCCTGAGTCTTTGTTTCTGCAATACATACCTGAATCTGCTTTTCATAACGATCTAGCACAAATAGTCCATTTTCCAGCGTACCTGTAGTGATAAGAGAATAACCATTCTCTCGATCTCGTACAACACATCTGTCATCCTCAAAAATGACCCGAAGACCATTTTTTGCAAGAGAGGATACAGACAACAAATTCTTCTTGATCCCTGGAACATATAAGACATCTGGCAAGCATAAATCTGAACCATCTGAAATGGTAATCAAAATCTTACCAATGCCTTTGATTGGATAAGAAGCATTATTTGCACATGTCACCTTCTTTCCTGCTGGAGCTGCATCCAATGAACAAAACAAATCCTTCCTTGAAGTAATATGCCTGGATGCACCACTATCAAAGTACCAAATCATTTGTGTCTTGTCAACACTGTAAGCAGAAAAATCTGAACATACTACAAAAGCATAAGAATCCTGCACAAAGTTTGCAGACTCTTCTTTAGCTGTAGAAGAATCACCAGAAGCTGAAACAACCAAACTTGACTCTTTCTTCTTTTATTTAGCAATTCTCTTTTTACACTCACTAATGTAGTGACCAGGTTTCTTGCAGTAGTGACATTTACCTTTCTTCTTGGACTTGTCGGAATCACCTTTAGACTTCTCTGAAGACTGTCCTGCACCAGACTTGGAGTGATGAGCATTCTCTTTACCCTTTTTTTTGTTCTGTACAACAAGAGCATGATCCATACCATCCACCTGTAAAGACTTGTTCTTACGTGATTGATCCTCCTGCAATAGCAAAGCCACTAACTCTTCAAAATGAAGAGGGTCAGGATTAGCTCGCAAAGACAAAGTCAAAGAAGTCTGAAAAGTCAAATAAGATGGTGGTAGTGAATTGAGTGTTTTGGAAACCAAGTCCTTCTCTGGAATCACTTCATCAATGCCAAGCAATTGCTCTTTAAGATCCCTGATTTTTGTAAGATGCTCGACAATATCGTCACCTTCGTCCATCTGTATTTTGTCAAGTTGTTTCTTCAAAAACTCTATTCTGGCAGCGTTTCTTCCTCCAAACATAGCTTGCAGAGTGTTCCAAGCATCCTCAGAAGTTCTGCAAGATCTGATATGTGGTGTGATTGTCCTCTTTATGGTTAAGGCAATCACAGCCATAGCCTGTGCATCTTTAGTATCCCATCTCTTTTGCTCTGGAGTGACTTGTGAGGGTCCTGCACCAACAGCTGCACCACGACCAGGCGTGGCAGGTGCAATGCTACCTAGACGAACTTCATCTCGAGATACATAATCCCACAATCCTTTACCAACCAAAACATTTTTGGCCATAAAAGACGAAAGAGAATAGTTGGTACCATCCAATTTGTCTTCGGATGTAAACGCACCAAAAATCTCTTTCTCCGTAGATTGAGCCATACTGTAGATGCACACAAGAGAGCAAAAGAACCTCCAAGAGATTCACAAATCTCCTTTCCAATCCAAGCAAAACTCTACACAAAATCTCAGCACAAAGCTAAGACAAGCTGCTTCCCAAAAGAACTGTTTACCTGAAGAAAATCTGTCAAAAAGCACACCCTCTTGATCTAAACGCCTCCGAAAAGTAACTTCTGCTACGCTGCTCAGAACAAAACTCTGAGGGCTCGAACGGCTTCGAAAGGGGGGTAAAACGCCAGGTCACCTGGTTAGAATACTCCCGGAACGTCGAGGATGCTCCCACGAACAAATTTTCCGAAAATTGCCTGAAAACTGCGATTGCGCGCGCGGACGCGAAAACGCAAGTAGAGGCTCTGGAAATCACCTCGCTCTGATACCAATTGTTGAAGATGATGAAACAGGAAACAGAAGGAAGACAGTAACTCAGAGTAGGAAGAAGATGGAGAAGGAGAAGACACAGAGCTTGTGTACGAGATCTCTGTAGTCTCTCTCTCTGTATTGGAATAATAATGTGTACAAACTCAGAGCTACAAAGCTTATATGAAACCCTAAGAGATAAGGTGTCCTTTCACACCGGATGTCCAGGGGGAAAAACCCAGTGGGAGAAAAATGCCCCTGGTGAAGCGCGTATACACACTAACACTACTACATGTCTATAAAGATGTTGACTGCCATGTCAACACTACACGGAAAAGCTATGACATGGTTCATGCAGTATGCCATCACAACTTTTCTAGATTATGAAATCTAAAAATCATATTTTTTGCCAGGTTCAAGGCAAAAAAGCCCCCTGAAGTTGTACTGAAGAAGATTAGGAAAATTAAACAAAAGGATCTATTGGTAAAAGATTATGCACATCAATTCAAGAACTCGATGAGGAGGCTCCAAGCAAAACAAAGGCCATCGTGGGAGCAATTGGGTGATTACTTTTGTAGGGGATTGAGGAAGCAACTCAAAAGTGTGGTTACAGGGTATGCACCTCTACAACAAGAGGACTTTGGAAACCTTTGTGGATGCAGCAATGAGGGTTGAAAGAACATATGAAACAAGTGAGCAGAAGAAAAGCAAGAAGAGAAAATCTAAGCAGGATTCAATTTTTGAAGAGGATGAAGAAGAAGATTCAATACTGATGAAAATGAGGACACATGGAGTGCAAAGAAGACAAAGAAGAAGAAAGATGTCAAGCCAAAGAAATAGAAGAGTAAGGGAAAGAAGAAAAGTGGGAAATCAAAGAAGATGTTTCTAATATCAACAAACTAATTCTAGAAAATTTGAAGGAGATTCAACCTTCACCATTTGAAGATTCTTCCAAAACACCACTTTGCCAGGTATGCCACACACCTGGGAATGATTATGATAATTGTTATTATAATCCTAACTTTAGGGAAAGGAGACCACCACATATTCTAGCCAAGATGGAATCAAGAGCAAATGTGGGGGCACCACAACCGTCAAGACGACCATATTTCACAACACAAGTCCACCAAGGACATTTCAACAAGGAATCTAGAAAAATGTGTAGAGATACCCACAACAAAACAACCTATTACAACCATGCACCTATTGTGGAACTTTGGGACACACACATGGACCTACATGTGAACTGTGATGCAAGCATAGGAATGAAAGTGGAATACCAATTTTTAATTTTGCACCTACCAATCAAGGAGCCAGTTCCTCCAATGAGGGGAGGATGAACACCTACTGGTGTAGAGTGAAATGGAAAAATCTCTATTCCTGGTCCATTATCCATGGTATATGGTCTAATGCTTATAATAGAACAAAAATATAAACATCCAAACTGAGGTCATACCTAATGAGAGGCAATATAAAAGGATTCAATGATGTGTTTATTTTTGCTAACCTACAAGGACCTAGAATTCTACGATTCACACATTGAAATTGTATCTTATTAGTTCTAACAATGATGTGTACATTTTGCCTTGCAATAGGAATTAAGGGGTCATACAAATATTCTTGATTCATACAACCTACTTGATTATACTAAAGGCCAAGCAATGATGCAATAGGAACTAGCAAAATACACAAAGCCCTCCTCAATGGGGAGACCAAAATTGAGGCGGTTTGGTGCGGGCAACAAGATTAAGGACCTCTAAGCACACCTCAAGGATCTGTGCTTCTCAATTGTGGCTGGGTTGTTAGGTTTAATGGCCATGTGGCCGACCACCCATCACTAAGTGCTACTAACCCTAAGTGTACAGCTATACACTTGTGTGAGCCACTAACACTAAGTACAATGTGTATTGTGCGTTAGTGCATAAGATAGAGAAGAAAGAAAGGGGACACACAATACGTTGGCTCTCCCCCTTCAACCTGTGTGTGTGTGTGGCTATGGTGGTGTATGTGTGAGTGTGTGCGTGTGTATTGCTCTTCCACTGTGCTCCCAGCTCCTCCCCTTTATCTGGTATCAGAGCGGTTTCATTTTTGAAATTGCTTTTGCACGCGTGCGTACTTTCAAGAGTGCAAACAGGATTCCGGTTTTGGCATCGGCAAATCCAGCTTTTTGAGAGCATTTCCAGAAGGTGTCCTAAAGTTTTACCCCCCTTTCAGAGCCATTCGAGCCATCAGAAACCCCGTTCGAGCTACGGTTCAGGAGCTGAAATTTTTAGCCCTCTTTTGGTAGTTTTTGCTGCAGAGCTTCCATAGCCTACAGGCAACATTGTTGCAGTCTCTTCCATCTACGAGAGTCCACGGCTCATTCGAGAGTGTGTAGCCTCATACACACACATAGAGTAGGAGTTTGACAGCATTGTCTTCTTCGACTACAGGTCTAGATACAGGTACAGATACAGGTACAAGAGCGGCTTGGTTAGCTTTCTCTGTGCTTCTCGACCTAGATCTTAACTTCAGCTACGACATTGACATCATCTCACAGGCTACAGGTTTCAGTGCTTGCGATACTTTGGTTCCAATGGGAGAAATTGTTTATGCGTACATGCATATGTTGACACTTTTGACAGCGTTTGAGCTCTTTTGAGAGCGGTTTGACTCCCCACAGGGATGTTTATTTGCATGCACATGCTTTTGATGCTTGTTTGAGCGTCTCAATAGACTTGTACGTCTTTGTGGATACTGCCATTGTACGCTTTTGTGGAGCCATCTTTTGGCTAGTACGGCAGTCTCGGCCATTTCTGAGACTTGGTTCGGAAGATAGCCATTTCTGAGACTTGACTATACGTTTTGCTGCATAACCTACGTTTTTGAGGGTCGATAGCGTGAGATTTTCATTGAGCTGGGGTATTCTCAAATGTGGAGATACCTTTGGTGATACAGGTAGCTAGAACATCCCTTACGAGACCTCACTATAGGACATGTATAGAGTGGTATAGGTGCTTTTGACACCGAGTTGGCGGTTTGTAGTCAGTTTGACAGTTTATGCGCCTCAATTGATCTCTATACATTGTGCTTTTGAGAGGCATTTCCCTCTTTTATGCTTTGTGAGTGACATACTTGGTCATTTTGTCTCGTATTTTGGTTGACATAGTCCCAAATACAAAGGAGACTCTATCGAAATTTTCTCAAAATCTTTTGGTAGTCTTGTCACCATGTCTACTAGCAAAGACCATGACATTTATGACATAAAGAAGTTTGATGGCATTGATTTTCAGCTTTGGAAGAACCAAATGCATGATGTGCTTGTCCAAAAGAAGCAAAAGTTGCATATTACCTATGCGGCTAGAACTAAAGATATGCACATGACTTAGTTTCAGTGGGAGGAGCTTGATGAGCTATGCAGGTCAACGATTAGACTGCACCTTGGAGAGTCGGTGTACTTTTCAGTGTTAGAATGCGAGACTGCTCATGCTTTATGGCAGAAATTATGCGACACTTACGAAAAGGATACGGCTAGCAATAAGATTTTCCTGATGCAAAAACTTTTCAACCTTCGTATGGAGGAGTCAGCTAGCAATGCAAGCCATATCAATGATTTTGATTCTCTTTTTGCCCAGATTCATGTACAGCGCATGACCATTGATGATGAGATGAAAACAATCTTTTTACTTCGTTCGTTGCCACCCTCTTGGGATATCTTTTGCACAGCTGTTAGTAACTGTGATCCTAATGGTACGCTAAAGTACGACGATGTTACTAGTGCACTTTTGTTAGAGGAGATACATCGAAAGACCATGACTAGCTCGCATCATGGCAAAGCTCACTATGTGCAAAGGGATGATAAGCAACGTGAGGGCCGTTCTTCACAACGTGAGTCCAAGAAAGAGGGCAATAGAGATGCATCAAAGGGTAGATCAAAGTCTCGTGGTCGCCGCAACATTCAATGCCATTACTGTGATAAGTTTGGTCACATAAAGAAGGATTGTTAAGCTTGGAAGCATGACAAAGAGAAGGGTAAAAGTAAAGGCAAAGATTATGATGATAAAGAGGAGAAACCAAAGAGTTCGGTTAAGATTGAAGAACTGAACATAGTTCATGATGACAGTGATACGCAAGACATTAATATGTTGGCTGAAAACAATGATGTCTTTTGTGATGCACAAGAAACTCTATCTTTGGAGAGTTCTATGCCATTTGAACTCCTTGTTAGTGGTGAAGTATCCCATACATAGATTCTTGATTCGGGTGCTTCTTTGCACGTCACACCTCATAGGCATTGGTTTACTACATACAAGGAAACCATTGGCTCTGTTACACTTGGTGACAGTTACTCTTGTGACATTGTTGGCGTAGGTGATATTGCCATGGTTATGGCAAATGGGGGGAAGTTTATCATCCATAATGTGCGTCATGTTCCAGCCTTGACACACAATTTGATTTTGGTTGGACGTCTTGATGACTTGGGTTACAAAGTCATTTTTCATCAGCAATCTTGACGTGTTGCAAAGGGTCATCTTATTATAGCCCATGGTTCTAAAGTTGGTTCACTTTATCCTCTTTATGTATTTGATAAAAACAGTGTTCTTTCTGTAACCGAGCTGCCAACCGTTGCTTTGTGGCATAGCCGGTTAGGACATATGTCAAAGAAGGGAATAAAGACACTCTCGTTTGGGCTACTTACCATCTTTGTCATTTTCAAATTTTTCCTTTTGTGAGCACTGTCAATATGGAAAGCAAACACAGACACATCGTACACATTCTTTTGACAAAGAAAGAAAACCCTTAGAGCTTGTGCACAGTGATTTATGTGGGCCTATGCCTTCTAAATCCCATGGTGGTGCCTCCTATTATGTTACATTCATTGACGATGCAACATGGCATGTTTGGGTTTATGCCATGAAGTATAAAGATGAGACATTTTCTTGCCTCAAGAAGTTCTTATCTAGTGTTGAAACTCAATCTAAACATAAGTCGAAAGCTTTGTGCTCAGACAATGGTGGAGAGTATGTCTCCAAAGAGTTTACAGACTTCTGTTCAACTAGGGGAATTAAGCGTGAGTTTACAGCTCCTTATACACCTGTACAAAATGTTGTTGTAGAACAAATGAATAGGACCATCCAAGAGCGGATTATGTCTATGCTATCACAGGCTAATTTACCACAAGCGTTTTGGGCTGAAGCATTATACATAGCCGTGTACTTGATCAATAGATCACCACATGCTTCATTATAGTTTTGTGTACCTTTAGAGTTATGGTCAGGACATAAATTGTCTTATGAAAAACTCCGCACATTTGGCTGTGAAGCTTATGCACATGTATCCAAGGAGTTGCGTGCTAAGCTAGATCCTAAGTCCAGGAAATGCATCTTCATTGGCTATGGTGTAGATGGTCAATTTGGCTCTCATTTATGGGATTCGAAAAGTCGATCAGTGATCCATAGCAGTGATGTTGTCTTTAATGAGACTAAGATGCATAGAAAGCCAGTGAAAGAGGTTGAATTTTAAAAAGTGACATTTTTTGATGTATCACCTCCTGTCCAGACGGCTCTCGAGCCACTTACTACACAGGCTATTATGAGTTCTAATCAGCCGTGGAGATCTCAAAGAGTCTCACATCCACCAGAACGTTTTGTTCCAGGCGTGGATTTTGTTTTGCTGACAGATAGTGGTGAGCCTTCTTGTTACAAAGAGGCTATGCTAGCCAATGATAAGGTTCAAGGGGAACACGCTATGAAGAGGGAGATGTCCAATATTGCAAAGAACAAAACATGGAGCTTGTTCCATTGCCAAAATGTAGGAAAGCATTGCCTTGTAAATGGGTCTACAAGAAGAAGATTGACAATTACAAAGCTCGTTTAGTGGCCAAAGGTTTCAAGCAATAATATGGTGTCGATTTCCAAGAAATCTTTTCTCCAGTGGTCAAGATGACCACACTGAGAATGTTGCTTGCTTTGGTTGCCACTGAGATATGGAGCTTGATCAAATGGATGTCATTATAGATTTCTTACATGGTGATCTCGAGGAAGAGATTTATATGCAGCAACCTAAAGGGTTTGTGCTAAAGGGCAAGGAACATTTAGTATGTAAGCTTTTGAAAAGTCTCTATGGATTGAAGCAATCATCCAAACAATGGTATCAAAAGTTTGATGCATTTATGCGTTCCCTAGGCTATAAGTGCAGTAATGAGGATCCATGTCTTTACGTGAAAAGACAACCAAATGGACAGCTTATTATGCTTATTCTTTATGTAGATGACATGCTTATTGTTGGTCATTCCAAGAAGGAAATTGCTGACTTGAAAACCAAGCTGAAAAGTCATTTGACATGAAAGATTTGGGTGTCACATTTTGGGTATGCACATTACTCGTGACCATACGAAGAGGTTATTGTACCTTTCTCAAAAAGAGTATGTGCACAAGGTTCTTGATCGTTTCAACATGCAAAAGGGGAAGGCCTTGAGTACTCCATTGCCTGCATATTTGAAACTTAGCAAGAACGATTGTCCCAAATCTACTGAGGAAAAAGCTACGATGGCCAAGGTTCCTTATGCTTCAGCTTGTGGTAGTCTCATGTATGCCATGGTGGCTACAAGACCTGACATTGCACATGCAGTGGGAGTGTTGTCAGTAGATTTATGTCTAATCCTGGTAAAAAGCATTGGGATGTTGTCAAGTCGATTCTCAGATACTTAAGTGGCACTGCAGATACACAGTTATGCTAGAGAGTCATCCATTCAGGGATTTGTAGGCAGTGATTATGCGGGTTGTGTTGACAGTCGTAAATCAACAACAGGCTAGATTTACACATTTGCTAGTTCTGCTATTTCTTGGAGATCTGTTTTTCAAGATTGTACATCCATTTCTTCCACAGAGGCAGAGTATGTTGCATTGAGTGAAGCATGCAAAGAAGCTATTTGGCTTGCTCTCCTATTGAAAGATCTTGGATTGGAGCAGTGTACACGAGTTCTTCATTGTGACAGTCAAAGTGCTATTGCCTTGGCTAACAATCTAGTGTTTCATTCCAGAATGAAACACATTGATGTGTGTTACCACTTCAGTCGTGAATGCCTGGAAAACAAGAGCCTTGATTTAGTGAAGATTCCTACGTCAGAGAACACAACGGATGCACTCACTAAAAGTCTCTCCAGCCATTAGTTTTAGCACTGTCGTGCGTTGATGGGCATTGGGTGAAGAGTGGTTCTCTTCCATTCTTATGGTCTCCCACATTGGCCATCAAGTGGGAGAATGTTAGGTTTAATGGCCATGTGGCCGACCGCCCACCACTAACTACTACTAACCCTAAGTGTACAACTATACACTTGTGTGAGCCACTAACACTAAGTACAATGTGTATTGTGCCTTAGTGCATAAGATAGAGAAGAAATAAAGGGGGCACACAGTATGTTGGCTCTCCCCCTTCAACATGTGTGTGTGTGGCTATGTGGTGTGTGTGTGAGTGTGTGCGTGCGTATTCCTCTTTCGCTGTGCTCCCAGCTCCTCCCCTTCATGGGTAACCACAAATACAAAACACAACAACAAACCCATAGCCAAACCCAAACAAGAAAGGGGCAACACCTAGTTATGGGATGCAAACTAGGATGCAAGAGAGATTTTTCCACGACTAAGAAGAGGCACAACAAACACACACAAGCAATCTTATACCAACTTGTGCATCAGAGGAGCAAGGAGATGTAGAGAAAAGGGAGAGAGAACGATGGAGTTTGTGCAATACAGAGGGGATTTTATATTCTTGTGAACTTACAAAAACATGTGTACATAAGGCCTATAAGGGGTACTTTTAATCCATTTTGGTGAACGCACATGATATAAGAAAATTTTACATAGTGAATGCCTGGGGGTTCAATCTAGCAAGACATTCTCTCAAAGGTTTCCATCTTTGTTGGCACATGAGAATGTTACAAAGAAGGTGGGTTGGCAGAGTCGTAAAATCATTGCAAAAACATTACGTTTGAGCCTTGCCTTGTAATGCGCAGATGTTTACAAGGTCTCAAAGTGATGGTTGTCAATCTTAGAGGTAATTATTTGCTCAATATTTGTGCTTGTTCAAACATATCTAGCTTGAATCCCCTTTCCTTGTATTTTTCCCTTCCAAAGTCTGACCCGTATAGAACCTAACACTTTCCCAATGATGATTTTCATTGTCTTGAAAAAAAATTATATGTTTGTTCCAAAACATTTATCCATATTATTAAGTTCCCATTGTGCCACTTGTTGATATTTTTTTCCTCGCCACAGCATGATACTTTCTTCTTTTCTTGAAGAACAATGCTCGGAAAGACAACTCTTTGCCAGTGTTATCATTGAATATGCTAAGTGGACTGAAGCCTTCGCAAGGTGCAATGCTCCATGGTTGTGCAACATGGTCAACAACTTGTTGCATAGAGTAGAGACCATGGAAAAGGGTGTGTGGTTGCTCAAAGCGACCATCTTGGTCATCACATTCAAGACTTATTGCAAGATCAGAAGTAAACACAAATGAGGATGCCCATGACTCATTGAGTAATATGTTTTGCTCAACTTATAATGGTGTCTTCAAAAGGTGTGACAATGCTTGGACCACATGCACAAGGCAAACAAGACCACATAGGTATGCATGATCGTACTCCACTTTGTGCTTGATCTCAACAAGCACCATGGCTTGCTCATCTACAAAGCGTGGCAGGACGGTTTGCACCCTTGAAAGGTTTTCCATCACATTGACAATGCTCCAATGCAAACCAAATTGACCCTCATAATTGAGCTCTCAAATTTGCACAAGTGTGATTTGTGGTGACACAAGGTGCCTTCTTTGGAATTTAAGTTTTCAATCTTCTCTATCTCAGCATTGAAGACAAGGTTATCATGCATACAAAAACATAGTGATTGTTGGGTCTTTATAGATTGCTTGCAAGCTACACAAACGTGAAGGTGCAAAGTTTCTTGATGAGGAAGTTGCCTTAGTTCTATTAACAATGAAGCATTGGCATGGGTGATAGTTTTCATTGCAGCAACGTGACCTAGAGTCTGTCTCTCTACAAGTACAGGAAGCATGATGGTTCTAGCAAGTATAATCATTCTCTCATCTTTCTCTAGTAATTCTCCCTTTAGGAGAGAGATTGAGATCATGCAATCTCTTGCATTATTGCAAAAGACACAAAGCTCTTCGATGCGGTCTTGGCTACTTTGGAGTGTTCTTTGCCAAGTCTGGCTCTTTTACCCTCTCCGACGACTTCCCACCTTCAACAAATCCCTTGTAAATTCTCTATCCTCTCTCTTTCAATAAGCTAGTGTAGCTAGCAACCATGTAAATTCCCCATCCCTTTATCCCCCCCCCCCCCCCTCTCTCTCTCTCTCTCTCACACACACACACACACACACACACACACATTCTCATAAGACTCTTAATCTGGCACATACACACCTAGAGAGACAAGGGTGACCCACGATCATATGGCCCTTATTTTAGCTTAATAAACCATTAGAAACTCCACCCTCTTTCCCTATACAAGGAGGGGTATTCATCACCAAAATAACAACAATCTCACCATTTTACAAGCTCTAAGTATTAGAGGTTATCATGAGCATTTTGAAGTGTAGGCACCTTGCCTCCACATTCTAACATAGCTAGAAGTGTTAGTTTATCAAAGGGTTCTGGGAGACACCATCCACGTCATCACACCACAAGGCTTAAGGAGACTATGCAACACACAATGCACACATATAAGGAGAGTTATGGAACACATAGATCCTAGTTCATACCCTACCCTTCAATCACCATCAACGCACACACCCTTGTGTATTTGCAATGGAGGACTCAACATTCAACATCAAAAAGAATGAAGGTCACCCTCACATTACCCCTTGCCATTACCTCCCATCCATTGATGATGCATGCATGGTCTCCTCCCTTCTCTCTTTCCCTTCTCTACCCAATATATATTTTCCCTACGAATAATCTACTCTCTTTTTTGTGCCTTTCCTTGTATCGTGTTGGCTATTAAATTCTTGTGAGTATGTTCTATGATTGTTCTTTCTTTTTTTTTACTTGTTAAGGCGTGTGGGTTTGCCACCTCTTGTTTGAATAGCAAGCCACACATTTGCGTTCACACACTCTCTCTCCCAACTCGTTTCTCCATCAATGTCACATCCTACATGTGATGTGAGCCACTGTATTAGTTCTTAGCATGTTTGGTTATGTGACATGGTGTTAGTGTGCTGTATAATCTTGTCTTTGCATCCTAGCCATACAACCGCTAGGTTGTGCCCCCAATTTCATTCTAGATGGAGAATTTCCCTTGAGGTGATAGGTGGATTTGGCTAGATGGAGGTGTAGAGGCCACCCCCACTCGACTGTGATTTCCCACCATGATTTTTTTGGTGCCCCCACTAAGGATGTCTCTAAGAAGCCTTCAATTTACAAGACTAATAATGTTTGCAAGACATGATGGATGAGTGGTTGTACATGAGTTTTTCAAGCGGACCACGGAGGAAGAAGAGGTGCATGAAGTTGTGAAGGATTATTGGTTGCTCTATAATAATCATTCAAGAAATAGTGAACCCTACATCCTTTGACCAACCCATCTCAACTCCTCATTGAGGATCAAGGCGCAAAAGTTCAAGAAGGAGTGTAAGTTGCTTTAATTGCCATCATTGTCCACACTCATCCCATGAGTGTGTCCCAAGGTGACGAAGGGACAATCCTATCCTCCTTCAATATGTGCATGGGCACAATCATATCATTAGGCTTTTGCATTGCACTTGGCTTTTCCTCACCTGTGCCACCACCTACACCAATTCCCACCCTAGCACCAAGGATCAAATTATGCAATCTCAAGAGATTGCTATGAGTAGATGGGCCTACTCTCTCTCTTACTCTTGAGAGTGCAGGTGCATCCACACAACCATTAGAAAAGTTTTGAGCTCATTTTCGGGCCTTTTAAGGATGCCACATTGTCAAAGCTGCACAAAAGAGAGCAACCCGACAAACCCCTCTAAACATTGCTCACAACCCCATGATATTTCCTATCATTGGAAAGCTCTTGAAAAATGGATTCTAAAAGAGCCAAGGTTCAATTTTTTTGGATGAATTCTATGAAAGTTATGGGATTTTTTTTCAATCAACTAGTTTTTTAATCGTTATGGTAATTTCAAATCACCTTTTTCAAGATCTATATAAAGGCAATGTCTGATATATGCATGCTATATATCAATAGATAGCATTTGAAGAGTAGATTCTAAATATCCAACCCCTGATAAATTTGGATCTTATTTGAATTTTTTTAACCAATCCCCACTATTTGAAAGCTGTGTCACATCAGCAATTTCTTACAAGGTTAAAAAATAAGCTCAAAAATTTGCTAATGAACCTTCTGGACAACAAAGGATGACATGAAGCGAGTGAACATGGTAACTTCCATTAACCCTGCTATCTTCTTGTAATGGGTAGGGAGATAGAGATAGCATCATGGATTCTGCATCATCTACCAAGTGAAGTGGTAGAGTTAGTCATTGACAAGGTCTTTAACACAGGGTTTTCTTGGCAGAAAGGCAAAACCCTCCACATTCAAGGAGTACTACTTTTGGGCCAAGCTATGATGATGACTTTGTAGCTAGTTATGTATCAATTTCATTGGGATTATTACAAGTGGTAAAACTCACCACATATTTCATCACACTTGTGTATGCATTGGATGACACTCTCACTTGCAGGAAGGTAAAATTGCTCAAGGAGAGACAATTTAGACTCTTCCAAGAAATTGCAAGAGGGGTAGTCCTAGAGCTAGAAGACAAAGACGATCTTGTGGTACTACCAATTCAACCTTGACTACAAAGAGCTCTATACCCCTATCTATAACTTTCTATCACAAAGGGAGGATCCCTTTCATGTTATCACTGTGATGGATCAACCAAATCAACCTTTTACAAGAGGTCAATCCTGTGCTTCACACTGTATCCAATCCATTCGCTTCATTCTTTATTGAAAGATTTTCTACCAACAAATCATCATTGCCATGCTTGGTGGTGAGCGAATGCACAAAATTAATACCTCTGATCAACCATTCATCTTACCCCTTATCCATCACCATGTTTCTTTTGATGTGTGTATATACATCCTTGTATAAACCATGCACTTCCTAACTTTGTTAAAAGAAAAGAGAGAGGTTATTTTGTTTAAAAGTTTGTAATTTTCTCCCCATTCATTTGTTGCCATGGCAAGTATCTCCCTTCCCACATTTAGTGGCAATTACGGAGAAAACACAACCACCACCTTTCTTGATAATTTTACAATTTCTTGTGATTTCCAACAAGGATGATAATGCCTCATGACTACACATTTTTCCTTTACTGATAAAAGTAGAGGCCAAGTCTTGGTATCCCAGTGACTGCAACAACCGCTCAGAGGGCCCAACCACAAGAGGCATCAAAATAGTAGCAAAACCTTTTGAGCCGCATTACTACTACAATCAAGAGCAAGGGAGAGGACAATGAAGGGAAAACCAAGAGTAACAATGTTACAATCGTGGAGAGGATGGCCATGGTATGTATTGTTGTCCACACCCTAGGATGAAAATTTTTAATAGAGCGAAGCAAAATCAACTCTCACCACCAAAAGCAAGATTGGCACCACCAAGGCAACCACAACAAGTATCACCCATCCAAATCCTACACCCACATGTGCAATGATAGCCACCATTGCCGCAAACTCTACCCCACCACTAGCCTATAACCAAGCAGTGAGTGTCATTAATCCCACCATTCTACCCTTAACCCCACCACCAGCCAGTAACCAAGCAGTGAGTGTCATTAGTCTTGAAGGTAAGGGCAAGATGAAAGTGGAGGAACACATCACAGAAGTGGAAAAAGGGAAGATCAAGGTAGAAGAGGTGGATTCCATGGGAATAAAGTGTGCTATAAGAGTTTAAGCTTCCAAAAGGGAAGAAAAGATGAAGACCAAAGGGGAGTCAATCAAGAAGAAATCTAAGCCACAACAAAAAATTGGCATTTCAGATTCCACACTTGGTGAGTCTGCAAAACCCTATGATCTTGTCAATGATGTTTCTATGTAGGGCTTGAAGATCCCCAAGGGAAAGGGCTACCTAATTACCTTAGGGAGACCATGGCTCATTGCCATGAGAGCAAAGCTAGATTGGGACACATGAATACTCAAGATGCAGAATACAAAGGGCAAGGAGATTTTGTATGACATGAAGACTAGTAAGCAACAAGAGATGGACCTTGAGACTATTGCAGATACAATATCCAAGAAAGAATCTATGGCAACAATGATACTGACAACTCTCTTGAATCATGGGTCTCATTCTCGTTGATCACAACAAGGTGGATCCACCAAATATGCAATCGCAAGAAGAAGCCATGAAGTCTGGGATTGCACGAATTAAAGGAAGCTATTGGAGGCCAAACTGGAATGTTAGCTACCAGGGAATGGGATTGTGAAGTCCACTCTAATGATATTCTTAAACAGATGGATGCAGTGGAAAATTATTGGCAATATAGGTTTGATAACTTAAACGTAGAGATTGTATATGGTCATGTTATGTTGGATATATTTAAGACAAGATTTAAATATCCCTAATGCATAGTGGGACTTGGCTCTAACTAAGATCCACATTTGATCGTACATCCTCATCTATATAGACTTGTACACTCCAGAGCTGAGCCACTCTGGATGGGGGCTAGAGGAGAACCGATGACATTCTCACTCGATCTTCTACAGGTAAGTTGAAGTCAAAAAGTTGGGGATACCGAGGATAGACCATTGGAGCAAAACCATGGAGAACCAAACCACTCTTGCTCACTCTCGCTATGGAGAACCAAACCATGGAGAACTCTCGCTCACTCTCGCTAAGTTGAAATCGAGAAAATGCTCGATGTTTCCTTTTGCCTCCGGACGGAAGCACAAATGTTGTAGCCACCTAATCAGTGACAAACCTGATGTTGAGTTGATATCGAGCTAAAATAATGTTGAGAAGAGTGTCTAAAGCCAAAAAAAGTAGTAGAAAGTGTGCTCATTGAAGCCGGATTTGAGCCAAGAGCCGATCCATTCTCTCTCTCTCTCTCTCTCTCTCTCTCTCTCTCTCTCTCTCTCTCTCTCTCTCTCTCTCTCTCTCTCTCTCTCTCTCTCTCTCTCTCTCTCTCTCTCTCTGTATGTCAAGGTTGTGAGTTGGGGAGAAACTGTCACTATCGGGGATTTTGGGCCAATGTTGGGTGATCTGGGCTTACTTGTCGAAGCTAACACACACGCCCGCATGTGTGAGTGTGTGCACCCGTGTGCTGAGTGCACGTTCCATCTCTCTCTCTCTCTCTCTCTCTCTCTCTCTCTCTCTCTCTCTCTCTCTCTCTCTCTCTCTCTCTCTCTCTCTTCTTTCCACCTTTGATACTGACTCTTCCTCTCTAGCGAGTGTGTGTGGGGGGACATTGCAGATGATGGTTGTGTTCATTACCACGGATCCTGGAGGATTTGGCGCAAAATTTTGCAATCCATGGGCTTCCCATTTACTGCAAAGCAACTAGAGTTGTTGATCATTGATGCTCTAGCTAGGGAATATTCGCAAGAAATCTGGGTAAGGGAGATCAAATTGATACCTCCCTTGTTTCAAGGCAAAGACTATCTTCAAGACATATTGCATTTCTTGAAGAGTCATGAATGTCCTAGAGATCTCACTAGTGGCCAAATGCAATGCCTAGTTCAAAAGCCCACCAGATATCGACTCGACAAAATGGATAATTATGGCGAGGATGGAGATTTAAATTCTATTTCTAATGGTTACTTTCAACGTCTTAGAGGAGTAGGACTCCTCTATTGCTCACTATGGAAATTAAAGGCATGAATAACTCTAGCTTAAGGGAGAGGGCTAATGAGGGTCGCTTTTCAAATTTTTGATCCATCTCTCTCCTTTGCACAAGAAACTCACCTAGTTCCTTCATGTTGATCTTCATTCAACTAAGTTTATTTCTACTTTATAGCTTTTAAATTCATGAAAAAAACAAAATTTATGACCATTATTATTTGACCTACCTATTTCCATCTCTTCATAGTTTTCTATGATTTTTAATATATTTTATTCCACAATGCAAATATTGTTATTCATAATAGGCTAGGTCTTTAATATCAATAAAGGGAAACTCATTTGTATTTTCATAAGGAATATCAAGGCCCTTGGTGGTGCTTTCACACATGGATGAAGACTTTTTGGGATGCATATGGAAGTGTCAACCAAGATGGGACCACCAAAGACTCTAGTGGCATGAAAGGTACACATTTTTGTGGAATTTTTGGCGACCTGTTCCAATTGGAATCTTACAAAAGTCAAAACATGAGAAATGTAGTTGTGAGGTGAAGATTTTGCCTATATTTATAATTGAATTTTTGGACATTGGAGCGTGAAGATACGACGTAGAGTCTCTCTCTCTCTCTCTATCTACAAGTACAGGAAGCATGATTAAACAAGACAAGAACTGAAAGAGGACATACCTCACAAGAGTATGATCACAACTAGTGTTGGCAAGACTGAGGGGCTCGTAGCCTAAGACCTCTATTTATACTAAAGCTTCAGGAGGTTAACAAGCTTCTAGGTTCTTCCTCAAGCTTAAGGGCTTTAAGAACCTTCTAGGTGCTTCCTCAAGCTTAAGGAGGTTAAGAACCTTCTAGGTGCTTCCTCAAGCTTAAGGAGGTTAAGAACCTTCTAGGTGCTTCCTCAAGCTTCTAAAACTTTCTAGGACCTTCTAGATTCTTCTTTAAGCTTATACAATGTCATGCCAAGGGTAGGACTGGGAGGGCATGGCCCTGGCAAAGGGCCTACGGATACACATGCAGTACAGGGGCTATATATATAGCTAAGAGCCAGAGGGACACGGGTCTATATATAGGTAGGTTGGGTGATTATGAGCATGTCTATCTTCCCAGTCTCTTATATTGGTATCAGAGCAGGGAAGGAAGGAGCTATGGAGGAAGGGAGAATCTGCATCTCTCTCTCTCTCTCTCTCTCTCTCTCTCTCTCTCTCTCTCTCTCTCTCTCTCTCTCTCTCTCTCTCTCTCTCTCTCTCTCTCTCTCTCTCTCTCTCTCTCTCTCTCTCTCTCTCTCTCTCTCTCTCTCTCTCTCCCCCCCCCCCTCTCTGGGCGAGCTTGTGTCATGCAAGGAATGGCCGTGGGAAACTGTCCCTGCAGAGCCCAAAGGAGACTGGGGGAACGACCGCTTGCACACAGGACGGTGGCGAGGTCGACCTGCTCGAAAATTACCATGGCCGGTGGGCTCATTGGGAGCACAAGGGACTAAGGAGGAAATCACGTTGAAGCTGAGCTCGATTTAGAGCAGCACATTAGTGGGGAGATCTCCCTTTGTCATCGGCGTAGACGACCATCGCTGCTACAACAAAAAAAAAAAACGAAGTATAGATAAATAAATATTTTTTCTTCTTTTGCCCTTCCTAACTAAGGGCTTTGGCCCATGGTGCACAGTATCCGGGCTCAATTAGGCCATGAGAACGAGCACGCCACATGCAACTCGCATGCACGGCATGTAGCCAACAAGGTCTCCCTTCGGAGTTTGTAGGTAGAAACCAGGGACCCACAAGCGAGGTCGCTTGTTTTGGAGGCACGGGCACTGCATGCAAGGCATGCATGGCTGCACAGTGCATCAAAGGAGGCTCGGCACAACATGACATGCAAGTAGTGGGGTACAACAGATCAACTTTGAGCTTCCATGCGGAAAGCTTTTGTAACTCACGGCTCGATCAACTTCGATCATCACAAGTTCAACACATGATTGGCGAAGCACGACTTTGATTACAACATATTCCAATTAAGCTTGAAAGTTTTCTACTAGAACGGAAACAAGGTAACCTCTTTAAATGTTGTTTCTATCAATTGATTACCCTCATAGTTTATGCAAGGACGCAAAGTTTCCTAGCAGTAATGGTTAGTAAGGCTATGACTGGTATTGCAAACAAAGAGCAAGGCTCTCGACCATCATCCAACCGCTTTGTTGGCAAAAAAACACCACTTCGAACCTCAAATTGGAGCATCAGACAGCTCCTCAATGGGGGCACCAGAAGATGGAGAGGGGGAATAGGGAACACACCCAGCACACAAAATATTTGCCTCTCTATGGCCCACGGATTCCACAGCCCCCCTAACCTCTCAAATAACACCTTCAAATTGGCTAATTTGCACTAACAACTCCACTTTAGCATACAAAACAACTATCTCACACCTTGCAAAAAACACCCCATAGCACAAATGCACCAACACTTCTCAACTCACCCTTTCCGACTCACAAAACACTCCTAATCTGCCCACTTGGTAGCACCTTTTGAGCTGCAGGCAAACCCTCTGCAAGCAATGGCCAACACACGAAGAGCGAGAGAAAAGGAGGGGAATGGGGAGAAGCAACACAAGAGATTGGGGAAAATAAGTGGTATTAGCATAGGGAGTAGTACAATCAAGTATGCAGCTTCAATGGCAAGCTTAGCAACACACAAGCTTCAAGCTTCCACTCACACACTCAGGCAAAAAAGCCCTCAAATTTTCGCATTTACAACCTTTTATAGGGGTGCCTCTAGGAGGTCCAAAAAAAAAGAAAAAAAGACGAGTTTCTCCTCCCGTAGAGCTTCTTTTAGAATTTGTTTGCATTGCCAACACTTGGCATAGTTCATTTTTGGAAAGAATTACATGGTATGCACCTTGGGTCTTTGTCCTTTCCCTTTGGCCGCCCGGAATTCCCCTTGGACCTTTGAGTGTCCTTGGCCTTTCCCTTTAACTGCCCTTGTCGGCTCTTTGCAGCGAGACCCCTCCCCTGTCGAGGCAATAGCGATGTCGCTATTGGGGGGGGGGGGGGGGGGGGGGGGGGGGGGGGGGGGGGGGGGGGGGTACACCCCTTTCCTCAAAAAACTTTGACCCTTAGCGGGTGTGGGCACCGGCCCTTAGCTGCCACGTCACCACTGTGTATTTCCATCCCACGCGGGCACGCCACCACCTCTGTACCGCCAAAACCGCCACCAAACCACCACGCAGCGCCGCACGCAGCGCCCGGCAGGGCCGCCCACACGCACGCCATAGCCAACGGGAGGAGAGCTCCCCTCTCTCTCCCCTCTTGTGTACCTTAGAGGCCTCATGGCCTGGAGTATATACCACGGCCCCGCTGTCTAAATCCGTGCATGTGGGTTTAAGCACCGGCCACGTGGCAGCTCCACATTGAATTGCACCCCCAAGGGCCATAAGCCCCTTCAAAAATATTTAGAAAAAAACTTTTTTTTTTGTCCTCTTCCCCCAGCTCCCATTCTCTGCTCCAAGGTTGGACTACCAAGCCATAACAAGCTACTGAAACTCCATCTTCCCAGCTCCAACCACACTCTCTGTCTCTGCATTTTGATTCCCCGGTACCCTCGAACCAAGGCCCTCAAAAAATGAAAAAATCATCTGCAACCAACTTTGGGCAAAGGCACCCCATTTTTCGACTGCTGAAAGTTCTTGTTGCGGACTTCGTTTGACATGCAGTCACTTCCGGCTAGTTCCGTATGATGCACACCCTTGCTCTAGAACTTCGTCGGTGCTCAAAAGACACCAGATGGCACATTCTCCAATGCGGCCAAGTGGGCTCAGACCCGACCCCCGGAAAAACTTCAATTGATCATATCTTGCAAACCATGGCTCCGATCCGCAATCTAAAAAGATGGGTAGGCTCCATGAATTGAGCTCTACACATCTATACCTCAATTTCCACTTGGATTATCTATCTCCTGCTGCCCAGTTCAACAAGAATCTGCAAACCATTAAAGCTTCAACCTTCAATAACTTGGGCTCTGTAGCTCGGTTTGATGAGCCATCTAGACCTGCTCCGTTAGCACTTCAAGCTCTTCATTCCTGGACCCAAAAGCTGCACTTTGCATCTCCTTCACCTGCTACCCCAATTAGCCCATTATGGAGCCTTCCTTGGCCTATAAGCCGCATCATGCATACAATTCCGCTGCTACCTGTCATCCCATGATTTTCCTAGCTGCTCCAGCCCTTTGCCATGACTCTACTTGTGTGCACACATCTGTCCATCCCACCTTCTAGAGTCGACACACTTTGGCTGCACCAATGTGGGGAAAAACACCTTAGTACTATCAATTATCCAAGGGGATAGGCAAATTAAAAAGTGTATTCTTGTGCTAAAGGATATGCAAAGTGCATACGTTAGCACCAAGCAATCCAATTAGTAAGCATTTATTGCTCTACTTGGAGTTTGCTTACCATAAGTTAAAGCATGTTTGTGACTAGGTTTAGTCTCTTCATGTATAAGCTCGGTTCTCAACCTTGAACAATGACGGCCGGCTTTCGGAGCCATGGCCGTGGGAACGAGCCCCACTCGGGGGGAGCATTATTTGAGTAAAATATATGTATAAAAAACATTTTTTCCCCTACACTGCCGCCACCCCCCTCCTTGCTCATGCGCTCACAGCGGGGGCCGACCCCCTTGGCACCACCCTCTCCCTCTCCTCCATTACCAAGCCCTCTCTCTCTCTTCCACAACTGGCGACATCTCTCTCTCTCTCTCTCTCTCTCTCTCTCTCTCTCTCTCTCTCTCTCTCTCTCTCTCTCTCTCTCTTTCGTCATCTGTGTCGCAACCCTCTCTCCCCCTCTCATCCATTATCACCATTTCTCTCAGCCTCTCTCTCTCTCTCTCTCTCTCTCTCTCTCTCTCTCTCTCTCTCTCTCTCTCTCTCTCTCTCTCTCCATACACACACACACTTACCTACACACACACACACACACATACACACACACTCACCATCACACAGCCCTATCTATCTCTCACTATCTCACCATCTCTCTCTCTTTCAGAAAATGAACTCTCTCTCTCTCTCTCTCTCTCTCTCTCTCTCTCTCTCTCTCCATACACTCACACTCACGAGCACATACATACACTACACACATACACACACACACACATAATCCTGTACACATCAACAACACACACACACACACACACACACACACACGGCACGCACAAGAAGCAGAAAAGAAGCAAGAAAGACGGACGATGACGCATCGACAAGCGGACCAAAATCACGCGATGGCGACAACGATTCAAAGAAAGACGACTAAGGCATGTCCCAGCTGGCACCGAAGTTGACGAGCGCGCTATACCGATGCACCAGTAAGGTCTGCGATTCATCGACATCTCGTCCACGACACACTTCTTCAGTAAACATCCATAGGGTAATCCTTTTGCCAGTTTTCGAGCCAAACCTTGTAAAAAATTATTTGTATATTGTCACCTCTCTCTAGGTGATACAAACGCCCACCTAGGAGATATCATTTTGAAATTCTCCTAAAACAAAGTAGGGTCAACCATCTGGGACCCGGCTCCTTGCTTTGTCTCTCTTGATTAGGGCCCAAGCCTAATCATATTATCCTAAACTAAGCAAGCCTACACCTATAAAAGAGCACTGAGAGGTCACTATTGGGGGGGATCAACACTTGAGAGGGAAGCCATGCATACACACAGACTCCAAGGGTCGCTACGCACAGGAATGGGATCTCCGCACACGTGAATCTTCCCTAGAGAACGCTCTATAGTCTCTCTCTCTCTCTCTCTCTCTCTCTCTCTCTCTCTCTCTCTCTCTCTCTCTCTCTCTCTATCACCACGGTCTCCACCTTGCCGAAACAAAGGATTCTGTAAATACCACCTTGCATCAAGTTTGTCCTCACATCTTGAGGGGTTTTCATCATCTACATCTATGTCTCCATCTCTCTCTCTCTCTCTCTCTCTCTCTCTCTCTCTCTCTCTCTCTCTCTCTCTCTCTCTCTCTGCGGTATGTTGTGATTAGTGTTATTTGCATCGCTGTTGTCCGCGTCCTAGATGCTCAAAGCTAGGTGGTGCCCCCTGTTCACTCCCCATGACGAGTTGGCGTGCACGGTCCTGGCGTAGACGCTGCTGGCATCCGTTTTGCACTTGCACTTGTCATTTGGTGCCTCCACGAAGGAGGGTTTCTAAAAAACCTTCAATTTTCAACGTTGAAAATGATGCACGTGGTCGACCATGGATGAGTGGCTGTGGAAATTCTCCAATTGGAGAACGGAGGAGGAAGAAATTGAAGAAGCACTAACAGCCTTCATCGAAGTGCTGCTACTGGAATACACTATCGTCAACATCCAGGAGGTAAGTTCTCCATCTCATAGCTCTCATTCTAACCATAAATCAAGAGCCACCAGAGGGAGGGCAGCAGGGTACTCTCATTACCGTCACCCACTGCACTCCATCAATGAGTGCCATCAACGAAAGTAATGAACAAGCAGAAATCCTCCACATCGACCTCCATCGCGAAGAAATCATCCATATTAAGAAAGGAAAGAGGTTAGTGAAGCCTCTCTTCCCCAAGGAATCTAAAAATAAAAGTGTAGCCTCTCCTCCTAAGTAGCCCAAAGGGGTTGTTCGTGCCAAAGGAAAAGGAGGGCTAAGCCAATCCTAAATCACATGACCCCCAAGGAAGGAGAAACATAAAACAAATTTTCAAAACAAAGAATTGTAACTTTTTAAAAAATTGGTAGGTTGATTTTTGACCGACTCGAGCTATAAGGAGTCCATTCAGTTTTCATGGAGATAATGAGGTCTACATTGAATATGAAAAATGCAACTCCAACCCTTCTAGATTTCAGGTTTAAAGCTACTACTGAAGCTTCCAACAAGATTATTAATAAGTCCACATTAGAATATCCTTAGACATCAAACATTGCATAGTCATAGTTGTAGAAGGATTGAATATGTATAGAGTATTCAATCCAAAGCTATGGTCATTCCTTGGATTGGAGAGAGAGACAGAGAGAGAGAGAGAGAGATGGCATGGTAGTGGAATCAAACCTCCAAAAACTTAAAAACAATCCCGAAATAGTCCGCACCTTGACTCTTTCAGGGCTTTTTTTTAAGTTTATGGAGGTTTGATGCCTCTACCATGCCGACTCTCTCTCTCTCTCTCTCTCTCTCTCTCTCAAAAAACAAAAAATGGAACATACGGGAAACAGTCCGTGCCGCATCGAAACAGTCCGTGTCGGCACGGACTGTTTCTAGTAGGTTTATTTTTTAGTTTTTGGGTGAGCAATGGATCTTAAAAATTTAGAATAGTTAGTTAAAGAGAGGGAAGAGAAAGAGAAAATCCGCTTGGAAAATTCATGCAAATAGCTAAATTGAAAAAATGTATGTTATCTGGAAAATTTTATATTTAAATATATCATAGAGTGGAAATTTGTACGTTTGTGAAATTGATTTTCCTTGAACATTGATGCCGCGTCCCAACTCTCTCTCTCTCACTCTCACTCTCTCTCTCTCTCTCTCAAAATTAAAAAAAAATGCTGCAAACAGTCTGCGCTAGCAAGACCTTCATAATGCATTCATGCCCTTGCTTGCGTATACAGTGGATCAACACAGCCAGTGGGCGCTCTCAGCCAGAGTTTTCCAACGCTTTAAGAGTCACCTAATTGAGAATCTAGGCACCAATAAGCAATCCCCACCCCATTTTGGCATACGACAATAGCAGAAGGCCTTAAATGACGTCCCAAGATTGACTGCAATACCATAAGGCTTCAAAAGTATTGAGCTCCTTGCTTTTCCAACCAAAGGTATCAAAAGAGTTGATATAGGTATACATCGTAGGGAAAGCTTGATTGAGGGTGGGTGCTTCAGTTGTAATGCTCCATTCGTCACCAAATTGGCATCCATGATTCTTGCCTGACACCTTTTACTTTATAAAAGCCAAGGAGGAAACTTGACTAGCTATAAAAATAAGCGAGCGACACGTACACTTTGACAAATAAAGAGAGATGAGAGAAAGGGGGGAGACAGAGGAAGTTCTCTAGCCTGTAGAGAAGTGGGGAAGGGGGAGGAGATCTTGCAAAAATACGTTAAACACCAAACGCGTTTCGCTATAAGCTCTTCAGTGGTGTCAACCATACAAGAGGAGTGAGAGGGTTTTAAATAGGCATCCACTTGAGAGAAGAGAGGTTCCCAAGGTAAGTACATGGTTTAAAGAGTGGGGGGGCACATTAATAGAGAGGGATTAGCTCTTTCAATGGGGTAGGAAAAGAAGAAAAAGAGGGATGTAAAGAGTGGTTAAGTGGGGGGGTACAAAGAGAAAGGGACTTGGACTCAAAAATTCATGGAGCAAGAGGTGGGTAGTATGGGGGGGGGGGGGGAAAGATGACAAAAAATTTGTGGAGTAAGAGGAGGGTGGTATGGGGGAGATTAATGCCAAAAAGTATGGAGTACGTGGAGGGGGAACCATGACAAAAAAGTAAGGGGCAGGATGAGGTAGGGTGGGTACTAAGCTTAAAGGAGGTGGGGGGGGGGGGGGGTTGTGGTAGTTTTTAAGGAATAGAGGGGAGATAAGGAAAAGGCGAAGGGGAGGAGGGGTTCCTATATGATAGAAGATTGCCCATATTTGGTGCATTAAGCCAACAGATGACCGGTTTGGAGATAGGGGGGAGTTCAGAGCTATTTATAAGAAGTTTAGAAAGAGGTTGGTTAATGGAGCGGGCTAGGTTGAGTTTGCGGGTGAAGGGTGAAAAGGGGATTTTGACAATGAAAGGTGGGGCATTCTTGTGGTTACCCTTAAGAAGGAGATGGGGCCTAGAAGCATAGGTTACAAACAAAAAACATGCTTTCAAAAAAGGCGTCGGGTATCCTTTGTCCCTCAGCCAATGGAATAAGAGGTTGCCTATGGAAATAAAGCCCTTGAGCGAGTTTTCCTAATGATATACCTCTTGAGCTCTGATAAGATAAAGGCATTTTTCTGGTGGGTGGGGTGCCAAGATTGCCACGGGATGTAGTTGTAAGAGTTAAGAGGTTTCTGGTAGCAGTATGTGTCTAAAATCCCTTTAGAGAAGAAGGAGGGCCCTTTAAAAAAATGTATGTCCAAGATGAAGGCTTCCTGCGAGGAGATGAAGGGGGTGATCTTTATATGTTCTTGGAGAGGATGCCCATACTCAAGGAGGTGCTTTTCCAGGATGGCGGGGGGGCCTTCCCATACACCGAAAGCGTCGTCTATGAACCTCTTAAAGTACATGAGAGAAGGGGAAGAAAAAAGTTTCCCACCCTCTTCCAAAGAACAAAGAAAAAGACAGGTGTACACTACCGCAAAGTTAGACCCCATAGCAGTTCCTTTGACCTGATGCCAGAATTTGCCTTTAAACGAGATGTAGTGATGGTTGAGAATGAGAGAGGCAAGGGAAAGAATGAAGTGGATCTTGGGAAGAGGAAAGAAGCCAAGAATAGAGTTTTTCATAGCGTTAAGTCCCTCTTGGATAGGAATGCTAGGGTACAAGGATTCAACATCAAAGGTAAGGAGAGTGACATGGGGGGAGAAGGGGATAGAGGCTAAGTCCAAGATGAGAGAATGAGAGTCCTTGAGGTGTTGTTTTTTGGCTAAGAGAATGGAGAAGAGTTGTACATGTAGCCACTTCGAGGCATTTTCTAGGATATAACCCTTGTAGTAACAAATAGGGCGGCCTACAAGGATCGGTTTATGTATTTTAGGTAGAAGGAATAAAGGACAAGGTTTGGGAGGGGCATGTGAAGAGGAGAGGATGAACGCTCTCTCTTTCGAAGGTAGGAGATGAAAGTTCGTCACAATGGGAAAAAGAGTGGATTGTACAAAGGGCAAAGGAGGGGTAGCGATGGGAGAGTATGTGAGAGGATCTAGGAGATGGCGTAGTCCCTCTTTAGTGTACCAAGAGTGTGAGAGAAGGACGGGGCAAGGTTTTTGTCGTGGCCGGTTTAATCAAAATTTATGATCAATTTTAAGAGAAGAGATGGCGTTAATTAAGAGGGTTTTGGGATGGAAAGGAGAAAGATGACTAAGGAGGGGTTTCAAACGGGAGAAAGTACAATCAAAAGCCATCCTCAAGGTGGAGGAGTGAGAGGGAGGGTTCCAAGAAGGATTAGGGATAGAAAAGGAAGTAGAAAGAGTGAGCCCTTCTTTGAAAAAAAGTTTGAGTTGTAGGCTTCTTTCGAGGTTGGAGTATGCCCCGAAGATAGAAGAAGAAGGTGGAGGAGGGGAGGGGGGAATGTAGTTAAGTCCTAGGCCTAACACTCTACGCTCCGAGGATGAGATAGAGCGATTGGCAAGGTTGTGAAAGGAGAGGTTAGTAATCTTATGCTCTAAGGTAAAAAGTGTTTCCGTACCCAAGGCTAAGATTTTATAGAGATGGGGGTTGGTGAGGGGGAGCCAATATTTAGACCTTTCTCTAAAATTATGGCAAGAGAGGGGGAGGAAAGAGAAGTTACATGGAGGAGGGGTCCAAATAAAAGGATAGAGAGGGGAATGGGAGAGGAGCAAGTGGACCCAAGAGGAAGGATGCTCAAAGCCTATTTCTTCCTCCTCCATTGCAACTTTTTTGACCCTCTTGGTTTACAATGGAGACTATGCTTTGGGTGGGGATGTGGAGGGTGAGGGAAAGGGGTGGAGGAGGAAGAAGCCCCAAAGGATAGTTAGGTGATTTCAAAAGGGGAGGGATATAGGTGGGGTTGGGAGAGGGGGGAGGAGGAAAAAGGGTTTTCTTGGAGGAGGAGGAGCTCAATGGAGGTTTACAAGGGGTGTAGGGAGAAGGGAGGATTCCCGGGGAGGAGGGTTTAGTTTTTTGAATGGTTAATGAAAAGCCTCTTCATGAGAGGCTCTTGCCAAAGGGAGGGTTTTCTTATTGTGGACTACACGATGGGAGTTTTTAGGGTTAGGACGCCTCTTTGGTGGAGGTGAGAGAAGATTCTTCATTTGCGTGGTCACTTCATGATGCACCAATTCACCCACCGTTTCCTCCTTGGGAAGTGACTCTACTTCTTCCAAGATGGTAGCTTGAGCTCTCGTCCTTGCATTATTGGCCGCCGTGCTCATTGAAGAGGCCAAATGGGTTTGAAGGATGTCATTTTTAAGTTGCGCATCAAACTCATGTAGCGAGGAAAGCTTCCAAGCAAGGAGTTGATTGGCCCAAGCCGAGGGTTGGACTCTTGGAAAGGAGATAGAGGCAAGTTTCTTGGTAAGGTCAAGAAGCCTCTCCTCAACTATGTCACGGTAAGAATCAAAGTTTCTTTGAAGGTTGGTGACAAGAATTCCTTGGGCGTGAATGTAGGCTTGAGTGCAATCCAATTGGAATTGGATGTTGAGCGCTTCTATTTTGGCACTCAAAAGTGCTTGTGCTTGAGAGTCCTCTAGGGAGAGGCAGGGAGGCTTCATACAAAGGCTAAGGGGGGCTTTTTGGTTGGCGAGAAGATTTTGCAAATGAGTGAGGTGTGAAGAGTATTTGTGAAGCTTATGGTTAAGGGTTTTGAACTCCGCTAAAGAAAGGGCAACAATTTTGTCAAATTCTAAAGGTTTGTTGATGGCGGGAAGAATGGGTAGGGTATCAATAGGTGGGTTTAAGGCTAGGGATGGGGCAAATGCGAAGGAGGAGGAGTTTGCCGAGATGGAGCCGAAGGTGGTGGGGAAGGTGAGGGGGGGCTTGAGAGAATACCGCTTTGGTTGGATTTGGAGAAGGCATTACACCGTGATACAAAAGCCGCATTAGTGGAGCCAAAGGCTTTGGACGAGGGGAGGGAGATTTGATCAAGGTCCTCGAGGGGTAGGTTGGCCGTGAGGCCTCGTAGCTCCTCCGGGCCAAAAAGAGATTTCTTGGAGGAGGCGAGGGTAGAGAAAGCGGGTAAGCCGGGGGCATGTTGGCCCCAAGCGGATGTGTATGGGTTGATAAGGGCCGCCGCCGAGGTGAATCCCGGGAGAGAAACGGCCCCATTAGAAGGGCACAAAGATGCAGGGGTGCTCGCGGGGAAAAGAGTCGAAGAAGAGGTTGTAGTGGCAGTGGATTGCAAGAAAAGGGAACTAATCCCGCTGTCGGTGAAAAGAGGACCAACCGAAGGGGTGGTGGGGGCAGCCTCATTAGCCCTCGTATGCTTGGAAGGATCGTTGGGAGAAGCTGTGGTATCCATTGCCAAGGGTTGGAGGGAGCCTGTCGTTGTAGAAGACATAGGAAGGGCCCCCAAAAGGTTAAGCTTCACCTTTAAATAGTGAAAGGCCAATACTCAATGCAGTAATACCACCCTGTGTAGTAAAACAGAGCGCAGAAATATCGTCTGTAAGCTTGGAGTAGTGGCCAGTTGATGGACCCGGTGGAGCGGCTGAAGTGGATGCGGGTGAAGCAAGAATCCGCTAATGCCATGACGTCAAGTGCCACCGCTCTAGAGAGTATGAAGAAGCCTCGTCGAGCCGCGGTGATGCTCCGTTGCAGGCAGTTGAGCCGTTATAGGCCTTCGGGTAAGACAGCGCCATCCACGTCTCCTATTGCAACTGTCGCTCCGTGTGCTGCGGGTTCAATCAGACCGCGTTTACAGGGTTCAGTGTTGAGGGTTGAATACGCCAGTGCCAGCAGGGTCTAGTCGGTACCTGACAGCAGTGTCGTCGCAGGGGTGTGTAGCCGGCAGTAGCCACTAGGAGCTTGCACGCTGTTCTCAGGTGTCACAACGAGGGGACGTCGCCGAGGTGCACCGCCGGGCAGGAATCACTTGGAGCAGAGAGTCGCGGGCTGGGAGGTTGACCTTGGTGATGTCCCTGCGGGCTGGGAGGTGTGCGTAGATTTCAGCAGGACAGTGCAACAATGGCGCGTAGCTCTCAACAAGCCAGTGCCATGATGGAAAGGAAGGATGCAAGTGGCCGCCAACGTCTAACTAAGCTGCTGCAGCTAGCGCGCCATTACCTAGTGTGTGCAGTTGACTGAGCGGGCTTAAGTAGAGATGCCGTGGGTGCAGCGAGGAGGACCGCCAAGTTCGGGGCTCGCAAGGGGAAGAGGAGCATAGGTGCCATGCACTGGGAGGAGCTGGGGCAAGATGTCGAGGTATAGATGGGTACCCAGTACCGCCGCTGGATGGGAACTAAAGCCCTCAAAGTAAATGAAGGTATTACTTCGAAGTAGGGGCAAGCTCACATGCGTACCGGCGGGGTATGAAGGTGCGGAATGTAAGCTTCAAAGGGAACGGAAAAGAGAGGTAAAGATGGGGGTATTGGCAAAATAAGGCTGCGATGTACATCAGAGAATGTGTAACATTCTTAAAAATCTTTATGAAAGCCAAGGAGGAAACTTGACTAGCTATAAAACTAAGCGAGCGACACATATACTTTGCCAAATAAAGAGAGATGAGAGAAAGGGGGGAGAGAGAGGAAGTTCTCTAGCGTGTAGAGAAGTGGGGAAGGAGGAGGAGATCTTGCAAAAATAGGTTAAACACCAAACGCGTTTCGCTATAAGCTCTTCGATGGTGTCAACCATACAAGAGGAGTGAGAGGGTTTTAAATAGGCATCCACTTGAGAGAAGAGAGGTTCGCAAGGTAAGTACACGGTTTAAAGAGTGGGGGGCCACATCAATAGAGAGGGATAAGCTCTTTCTATAGGGTAGGAAAAGGAGGAAAAGAGGGATGTAAAGAGTGGTTAAGTGGGGAGGTACAAAGAGAAAGGGACTTGGACTCAAAAATTCATGGAGCAAGAGGTGGGTAGTATGGGGGGGAAAAAATGACCAAAAATTTGTGGAGTAAGAGGAGGGTGGTATGGGGGGGATTAATGCCAAAAAGTATGGAGTACGTGGAGGGGGAACAATGACAAAAAAGTAAGGGGCAGGATGAGTATGGTGGTACTAAGCTTAAAGGAGGTGGGGGGGGGGGGGGGGGGGGGGGGGGGGGGGGGGGGGGGGGGGGGGGGTAGTTTTTAAGGAATAGAGGGGAGGTAAGGAAAATACGAAGGGGAGGAGGGGTTCCTATATGATAGAAGATTACCCATATTTGGTGCATTAAGCCAACATATGACCGGTTTGGAGATAGAGGGGAGTTCAGAGCTATTTGCAAGAAGTTTAGAAAGAGGTTGGTTAATGGAGCGGGCTAGGTTGAGTTTGCGGGTGAAGGGTGAAAAGGGGATTTTGACAATGGAAGGTGGGGCATTCTTGTGGTTACCCTTAAGAAGGAGATGGGGCCTAGAAGCATAGGTTACAAACAAAAAACATGCTTTCAAAAAAGGCGTCGGGTATCCTTTGGCCCTCAGCCGATGGAATAAGAGGTTGCCTATGGAAATAAAGCCCTTGAGCGAGTTTTCCCTAATGATATACCTCTTGAGCTCTGATAAGATAAAGGCATTTTTCTGGTGGGTGGGGTGCCAAGATTGCCACGGGATGCAGTTGTAAGAGTTAAAAGGTTTCTGGTAGCAGTGTGTGTCTAAAATCCCTTTAGAGAAGAGGAGGACCTTAAAAAAATGTATGTCCAGATGAAGGCTTCTGCGAGGAGATGAAGGGGTGATCTTTATATGTTCTTGGAGAGGATGCCATACTCAGGGAGGTGCTTTTCCAGGATGGCGGGGGGGCCTTCCCATACACCGAAAGCGTTGTCTATGAACCTCTTAAAGTACATGAGAGAAGGGGAAGAAAAAAGTTTCCCACCCTCTTCCAAAGAACAAAGAAAAAGACAGGCGTACACTACCGCAAAGTTAGACCCCATAGCGGTTCCTTTGACCTGATGCCAGAATTTGCCTTTAAACGAGATGTAGTGAGGGTTGAGAATGAGAGAGGCAAGGAAAAGAATGAAGTGGATCTTGGGAAGAGGAAAGAAGCCAAGAATAGAGTTTTTCAAAGTGTTAAGTCCCTCTTGGATAGGAATGCTAGGGTACAAGGATTCAACATCAAAGGTAAAGAGAGTGACATGGGGGGAGAAGGGGATAGAGGCTAAGTCTAAGATGAGAGAATGAGAGTCCTTGAGGTGTTGCTTTTTGGCTAAGAGAATGGGGAATAGTTGTACATGTAGCCACTTCGAGGCATTTTCTAGGATATAACCCTTGTAGGAACAAACAGGGCGGCCTACAAGGATCGGTTTATGTATTTTAGGTAGAAGGAATAAAGGACAAGGTTTGGGAGGGGCATGGGAAGAGGAGAGGATGAACGCTCTCTCTTTGGAAGGTAGGAGATGAAAGTTCGTCACAATGGAAAAAAGAGTGGATTGTACAAAGGGCAAAGGAGGGGTAGCGATGGGAGAGTATGTGAGAGGGTCTAGGAGATGGTGTAGTGCCTCTTTAGTGTACCAAGAGTGTGAGAGAATGACGGGGCCAAGGTTTTTGTCGCTGCCGGTTTAATCAAATTTTATGATCATTTTTAAGAGAAAAGATGGCGTTCATTAAGAGGGTTTTGGGAAGGAAAGGAGAAAGATGACTAAGGAGGGGTTTCAAACAGGAGAAAGTACAATCAAAAGCCATCCTCAAGGTGGTGGAGTGAGAGGGAGGGTTCCAAGAAGGGTTAGGGAGAGAAAAGGAAGGAGAAAGAGTGAGCCCTTCTTTGAAAAAAAGTTTGAGTTGTAGGCTTCTTTCGAGGTTGGAGTATGCCCCGAAGATAGAAGAAGAAGGTGGAGGAGGGGAGGGGGGAATGTAGTTAAGTCCTAGGCTTAACACTCTACGCTCCGAGAATGAGATAGAGCGATTGGCAAGGTTGTGAAAGGAGAGGTTAGTAATCTTATGCTCTAAGGTAAAAAGTGTTTCCGTACCCAAGGCTAAGATTTTATAGAGATGGGGGTTGGTGAGGGGGAGCCAATATTTAGACCTTTCTCTAAAATTATGGCAAGAGAGGGGAGAAAAGAGAAGTTACATGGAGGAGGGATCCAAATAAAAGGATAGAGAGGGGAATGGGAGAAGAGCAAGTGGACCCAAGAGGAAGGGTGCTCAAAGCCTATTTCTTCCTCCTCCATTGCAAGTTTTTTGACCCTCTTGGTTTACAAGGGAGACTATGCTTTGGGTGGGGATGTGGAGGGTGAGGGAAAGGGGTGGAGGAGGAAGAAGGGCCCAAAGGATAGTTAGGTGTTTTCAAAAGGGGAGGGATATAGGTGGGGTTGGGAGAGGGGGGAAGAGAGAAAAGGGTTTTCTTGGAGGAGGAGGAGCTCAATGGAGGTTTACAAGGGGTGTAGGGAGAAGGGAGGATTCCCGGGGAGGAGGGTTGAGGTTTTTTGAAGGTCCAAAGGATACCCGGCGCCTTTTTTGAAAGCATGTTTTTTGTTTGTAACCTATGCTTCTAGGCCCCATCTCCTTCTTAAGGGTAACCACAAGAATGCCCCACCTTCCATTGTCAAAATCCCCTTTTCACCCTTCACCCGCAAACTCAACCTAGCCCGCTCCATTAACCAACCTCTTTCTAAACTTCTTGTAAATAGCTCTGAACTCCCCTCTATCTCCAAACCGATCATCTGTTTGCTTAATGCACCAAATATGGGCAATCTTCTATCATATAGGAACCCCTTCGTCTTTTCCTTACCCCCCTCTACCCCACCCCCCCCCCCCCCCCCCCCCCCCCCCCCCCCCCCCCCCCCCCCCTCTCCTTTAAGCTTAGTACCCACCATACCTCATCTTGCCCCTTACTTTCTTGTCATTGTTCCCCCTCCACGTACTCCATACTTTTGGCATTAATCCCCCCCATACCACCCTCCTCTTAGTCCACAAATTTTTACTCATCTTCCCCCCCCCCATACTACCCACCTTTGCTCCATGAATTTTTGAGTCCAAGTCCCTTTCTCTTTGTACCCCCCTACTTAACCACTCTTTACATCCCTCTTTTCCTTCTTTTACTACCCCATTGAAAGAGCTAATCCCTCTCTATTAATGTGGCCCCCCACTCTTTAAACCATTTACTTACCTTGGGAACCTCTCTTCTCTCAAGTGGATGCCTATTTGAAACCCTCTCACTCCTCTTGTATGGTTGACACCACTGAAGAGCTTATAGAGAAACGCGTTTGGTGTTTAACCTATTTTTGCAAGATCTCCTCCCCCTTCCCCACTTCTCTACACGCTAGAGAACTTCCTCTGTCTCCCCCCTTTCTCTCATCTCTCTTTATTTGGCAAAGTGTACGTGTCGATCGCTTAGTTTTATAGCTAGTCAAGTTTCCTCCTTGGCTTTCATAAAGAATATCCTTAGACATCAAACATTGCGTAGTCATAGTTGTAGAAAGGATTGAATATGTATAGAGTATTCAATCCAAAGCTATGGTCATTCCTTGGATTGGAGAGAGAGAGAGAGAGAGAGAGAGAGAGAGAGATGGCATGGTAGTGGAATCAAACCTCCAAAAACTTAAAAACAATCCCGAAACAGTCCGCACCTTGACTCTTTCAGGGCTTTTTTTTTAGTTTATGGAGGTTTGATGCCCCTACCATGCCGACTCTCTCTCTCTCTCTCTCTCTCTCTCTCTCTCTCTCTCTCTCTCTCTCTCTCTCTCTCTCTCAAAAAACAAAAAAAAAACAAAAAAATGGAACATACGGGAAACAATCCGCGCCGCGTCGAAACAGTCCGTGTCGGCACGGACTGTTTCTAGTAGGTTTATTTTTTAGTTTTTGGGTGAGCAATGGATCTTAAAAATTTAGAATAGTTAGTTAAAGAGAGGGAGGAGAAGGAGAAATTCCTCTTGGAAAATTCATGAAAATAGCTAAATTGAAAAAATGTATGTTATCTGGGAAAATTTTATATTTAAATATTTTATAGAGTGGAAATTTGTACGTTTGTGAAATTGATTTTCCTTGAACATTGATGCCGCGTCTCCTCTCTCTCTCTCTCTCTCTCTCTCTCTCTCTCTCTCTCTCTCAACCAAAAACTAAAAAAAAAACTACTGCAAACAGTCTGCGCTAGCAAGGCCTTCATAATGCAGTCATGCCCTTGCTTGCGTATACAGTGGATCGACACAGCCAGTGGGCGCTCTCAGCCAGAGTTTTCCAGCGCTTTAAGAGTCACCTAGTTGAGAATTTAGGCACCAATAAGCAGTCGCCACCCCATTTGGGCATACTACAATAGCAGAAGGCCTTAAATGATGTCCCAAGATTGACTGCAATACCATAAGGCTTCAAAAGTATTGAGCTCCTTGCTTGTCAAACCAAAGGTATCAAAAGAGTTGATATAGGTATACATCCTAGGGAAAGCTTGATTGAGGGTGGGTGCTTCAGTTGTAATGCTCCATCCGTGACCAAATTGGCATCCATGATTCTTGCCTGACACCTTTTACTTTCCTTATTAAGACCTACCACCTTTTGAAAAGGACTAGGATGCTTGCATGTCACCCTTCACTTTCCTCTAGTAATAGTTGCCTAACCTTTGCTTTCTTTGAACAACACAGTCACCTCATTAGCTATTAAGTGACCTTAAAATCTTCAGATATATGTCTCTCTACAAAGAATATCATAAGGTGGTGAGTCCTATTAGTCTTTAGTTCCACACTTATTGTTTGTACTGATGGGGGTTTTTCACAAGCCAAGCTCCCATACCCCTCTTCTCTCGTCCCCACCCCATGAAAACCCCCTCTTAGGGAGGGAGTGATAAAAATCATTGGAAAAAGTAAGAAAAAAATAAAGTATGATTATGTAAATATATAAGAAAGGTAAAATAGGCCACCTCATGCCTGCGGGGTAGCCCATCCCCACCTTGCCTCCTTTTTCTTCACTGTTGCCCCGCCGTGTGTCCCTTTTCCTCTCCTCCACTCAAAAGGTCAACCCCCTCTCTCTTCCCCTTGTCCTTTCTCCTTTCTCTCTCCCCTCAAGCTACCCCATCTCTCACCAATAATGCATTATAACTCACCAATAATGCACCCTAACTCACATGCAACTTACCCTATCTTCCAAAATAGTATACCCCACCCCCTCTTTCTCTCTCCTATCATATCCCATGACCCAAATACCCCCCTCTCTCTCTAAAGGGCGCCATGTCTCTTGTCTTGTAGCTAAATAACCTCCCCCACACTCACACACACTCAGTTTCACTGAAAAAGGTGCCCACAGACCCATCCCCACCCGGTGGTTACCTGATTTTTCTTGTGTTCACACACATCTGCACACAGATTCACCTCTTAACACACTCCCCTCTCTCCCCTCTTGTAATTACTTTATTCTCCATGTCACCTCTCACTTTTTTTCATCAACCCATCTCTCTCTCATGAGACTGCTGTTCTGGCACATATACACACAGCCTAACAAGTGCGGCCCACAGTCACATGGCCTATGTAGATAATGATTTCTTCATTTCTAAATTCTAGAATTTCTCCCCCCTCCTCCCCTATATAAAGAGGGGTCACCATCACACTAAGGACACAACATCACCAAAGAACACACTATGCACTGTGTGTGCCTAGTGCACACACACACACACACACACCATCACCATCACCATCACCGCAATCACCATGCTTGTCTTGAGCATGACCTCTACACCCTTGGCTATGGAAGATGAAGGGCAACTAAATGAAGGATGATGGCCATAATCCTCGTGCGAGTCTTCGCCATCAACTTTCACCTATCCGCCATGTGCTCTACCACTCTATCCCTTCTCATTCCCCTACCCTATGCTCCCCATTTCATCGCCTAATTCTCTAAATAAAGCTTGAGGTTTTGTGAGTATGTTTTCTTGCAATGTTTTGCCCATGTGAGGTGTGCGGAATCGCCACCTAGTCTTGTGTTTTGGAGTGAGCTTGTGTATGTGTGAAGGGTGTGCGGATTCGCCATCCTTTTGTGGTGCCTAAGTACTAAGCCGCTATACCCCCTCCCTCACTCTCTCTCTCTCTCTCTCTCTCTCTCTCTCTCTCTCTCTCACTTGATCTCATTTCCTTTCCTCTTCATCATTACTCCCAAGCATCCATCTCTCTTGGATGAAAACTTTGTTATGGTGGTGTGTTGTTTGCGTCCTAGCCGCTGAAGCTAGGTGGTGCCCCCTGTTTGCTTTACCATGACAGGCTCGAGGCGCGCCATTCAGTCCCCGGTGTTTTAGAGGCCGTCGGGGGTTCGGGGTTCGCTTTGCTCCCGTCATTTGGTGCCCCCACTGAGGATCTTTTCATGAAACCCTTCAGTTTACAAGACTGAAACCCGTAAACTATTGTGAATGGATGAATGGCTAGCAGGATTTGCTAATTGGACGACAGAAGAAGAAGAGCTCCAAGCACAACTAGACGAACTCCGCATCTCCATCGAAGCTCGAGTGCCAAGCGTAACGGTAATCGATTTGCAGTGGGAGAGTCAACCAACACGCCAAACTCAGTGGATATACATAGGCCAAGTGCCAAGAAGAAGAAGGAGAAGGTCGAAACCATGTCCGCAACCTACAACCAACCCACAACAACAAAATGGAAGGAGCTCTACAAAATAGAGAATCAACACTATTCTACTTTGAGAATCGGGTAACTCAAGTCACCGAGGTAATTACCACAATCAGTTTTCAAGTCGCACCTGATGCTGCAGCACAGATAACGGAAGCATTGGCTCACACTCTCACTAGAGAAACTAGGGATCTACTGAGTTTGTTTCAGGAAAGAACACCACCCTCTCCCACAAGCTTGGACAGTGACTAAGCACGTCTAAGCTTCACATGAATCAGTACAACCTACCTCACGACAGATCACACATACCAACACGTGTACGCTCAATCAAGGTAAGACTGGATTTGAAGGCTCACTACCAGCACGTCATTGACACCATGCTGGGTGGGGAGTGGTTTTTTGAGGTTTTGGCATCAGATCAGCCATTTGTCTTACCTTTGGTACAAGGCAATGTACCGTTTGAAGTTTTAATCTATGTCCTAGTATAAGAGGGTATACACGCCTCCTTGTAAAGAAGAAAAAAACTTTTGCAAGTTAAGCAGTGTGTCTTTCTAGCTCTCTCTCAGTAATCATGGCAAGTGTAGCATTTCCAACATTTAAAGGAAAGAAGGGGGAGGATTTGGTAACAGACTTCCTAGATGACTTTGAAGTAGCATGTGTAGTGAGCAACAAAGATATGGATGAATCCCGGGTTAGAATCTTTAAGCATCTCATGAAGCTAGAAGCTAGATCATGGTACAATGCACTTCCACAAGCAACCAAGGATGACTGGGAACCCTTAAAAACCACTTTTAAGAGGCGCTTTGGGGGAGGTACCACTTCAGAAAAGTTGTGGGACAAGTTGAGAGACTTGAAGCAGGAGGGTCTTTTAGAATATGCCACCTATGAGTCCAAATTTGTGGATTTGTGGGAACGGTGGGTTGAGTCACTGGCTTGGGGGGAAGCTGCACCCGATTTCCTAAAAAAAGATCGGTTCATGCATGGCTTATGGCCGCTTCTCAAGGAGAAGGTGAAAGGTAGATTCCCGGCTACGTACGAGTTAGCCGTTGAGATTGCTCGCCTTAAAGACAAGAAGCTGTGAATGAAAGCCAAAGAAACCGAGTCAACAGAATCAGGAACATCGCGTCGACCAGCAACTACGACAACCACCATTCCACCACCACCACTGGCTCTTGGGGTAATAGATGACCAACAAGATATGTTGGCCCATATTACTGACCAACTGCAGAATTTGTCTGTCCACTTAATACAACAAGGGAGGAGTCAAGAAAGAGATCAAGACCCTGGAAGAGCACGACGACAAAATAGGGAGTATCATTGCTACAACTGCGGAGAAGACGGTCACAGTATGTACTACTGTCCCAAACCACGACAAAACTATAATAGTGCAGGTAGGAGGAACCAATTGTCACCCCCTAGAGAAAGAACACCCCCACCCCGAGCACCACCCCCACCAACACAAATTCTACGTCCACCCCAGACACCACTACAAGCATCCATCCCACCTCTTCCACCAGCCCCACCACCTGATCGCCCTGTAAACATCATAAGGCTAGAAGAGAAAGGAAAAGCCAGAGTAGTGGATCCACCCAGAGCAAAGGAGAGGGACAAGGGTAAGGAGAAGGTAACCTTTTTAGAACCACTTGAAGCCATGACTGTGAAAAGAGCTAGGAGGGAGAAAGCTACACAATCAGATGATGAGAGAAGCATGAGAGGAGAAACTAGCAAGAGGCCATCCAGGCCACGACGGAAATTGGGCATCACCGACTTCCAGCTAGGGGAAAGTTCTAAGCCCTATGATCTAACATTGGATGTGGTAGAACAAGGACCGAAGATTACATGGCCACAGCTGCTACATCTTGTACCTAAAGTAAGGCGACAATGGTCTAAAATGGTAAGTACAAGACGCTCCAAAACAAAGGTAGCCGGAGCAATTTCGGGATGCAACATGGATGACATCCTTCCAATTGTCGACGTAAACATAAAAGGAAAGAGGGTTGGAAACACCTACATTGATGGAGGTGCAAAAATCTGTGTAATGAGCGAAGCTATGATGCTTCGATTAGGGCTCGAGGTTGACAGGCCTTCTCCATGCAAGGCAAAGATGGCAAACAACGCAAAAGTAAAGTGTGTGGGTGTGGTAAGTGCCGTGAAAATCAAAGCTTTCAACACTGAGGTAGAGGTAGATGTTTTTGTAATGCCTACTAAGGGGGAGGGCTATCCACTAATTTTGGGAAGGCCATGGTTGATGGCCATGAAGGCAAAACAGGACTGGGGTACTGGCCTTCTACGCATGACCGGTAAGAAAGGGGAGACAATCTACTACGACATGAGGATTGGCAAGCAGAAGCAAATGAATCTGGAAACATCGACAGATGAAACCACTAGCTAATCTTCCAGTTCTGAGGAGGAGACCACATCCACCGACGAAAGTGACAGTTCCATTGATGTGATGGGTATCATTATGAAGGATCCACAAAGGGTAAGCACAACTGGTGATCCATCACCAAAAGGGAAACCCAATGAAGAGGAGAGAAAATCACCTGGCCTAGGAGGAAGTAGGTTGAAGGGTATGTTGTCTACGGAATTAACACTTGAGGAGAAAGATAGTTTTTTGCAAATGTTGATGGGATTTCCTAACCTGTTCATTGACAACTATGAAAGAATCACAGGAATTACAGAGGGCGCCATGTCTCTTGTCTTGTAGCTAAATAACCTCCCCCACACTCACACACACTCAGTTTCACTGAAAAAGGTGCCCACAGACCCATCCCCACCCGGTGGTTACCTGATTTTTCTTGTGTTCACACACATCTGCACACAGATTCACCTCTTAACACACTCCCCTCTCTCCCCTCTTGTAATTACTTTATTCTCCATGTCACCTCTCACTTTTTTTCATCAACCCATCTCTCTCTCATGAGACTGCTGTTCTGGCACATATACACACAGCCAGACAAGTGGGCCCCACAGTCACATGGCATATGTAGATAATGATTTCTTCATTTCTAAATTCTAGAATTTCTCCCCCCTCCTCCCCTATATAAAGAGGGGTCACCATCACACTAAGGACACAACATCACCAAAGAACACACTATGCACTGTGTGTGCCTAGTGCACACACACACACACACACCCACACCATCACCATCACCATCACCATCACCATCACCATCACCATCACCATCACCATCACCGCAATCACCATGCTTGTCTTGAGCATGACCTCTACACCCTTGGCTATGGAAGATGAAGGGAAACTAAATGAAGGATGATGGCCATAATCCTCGTGCGAGTCTTCGCCATCAACTCCCACCTATCCGCCATGTGCTCTGCCACTCTATCCCTTCTCATTCCCCTACCCTATGCTCCCCATTTCATCGCCTAATTCTCTAAATAAAGCTTGAGGTTTTGTGAGTATGTTTTCTTGCAATGTTTTGCCCATGTGAGGTGTGCGGAATCGCCACCTAGTCTTGTGTTTTGGAGTGAGCTTGTGTATGTGTGAAGGGTGTGCGGATTCACCATCCTTTTGTGGTGCCTAAGTACGAAGCCGCTATACCCCCTCCCTCACTCTCTCTCTCTCTCTCTCTCTCTCTCTCTCTCTCTCTCTCTCTCTCTCTCTCTCTCTCGATCTCATTCCCTTTCCTCTTCATCATTACTCCCAAGCATCCATCTCTCTTGGATGAAAACTTTGTTATGGTGGTGTGTTGTTTGCATCCTAGCCGCTGAAGCTAGGTGGTGCCCCCTGTTTGCTTTACCATGACAGGCTCGAGGCGCGCCATTCGGTCCCCGGTGTTTTAGAGGCCGTCGGGGGTTCGGGGTTTGCTTTGCTCCCGTCAGTACCATCTAGGCAAGCAATTATTGACCTTGCAAGGCAATATGTGCGCCTATACACAAAAGATATGGAGGTGGCGCATACATGCAAGCGATAGGGTGGATGCATGTAGTGCAGTTTGCGACACATTGAAAAAGAGACCATTGCTAGCGAAAAGCAAAGGTAGGGCGTAGGGCATCTCATTGTTGGTGCTAGCACGAATCCTCATGAGGAAAGAGTTGAGAGACTATGGGTGGTGCAATTGCCATTATTACTAGCATTGACGCTCATGGATGGATAGCAATAGTAGTTGAATATTCCAATTTTCAAAAAAGTTGCGATTTGGGTAGAGAGAGAAAGGGAGGGGGGAGGTGTTTAGGGATAGCTAAGCTATTGCATGTCTTTTGCTATGCAAATTCCTTTTATGAATTTTTTTAATATCAATCATTATTGGCTCTGCTTGGTTCTATGATTGCTCGAAAGGTTTTGCTCGGAGTTTGGAATTCCCCTCTGTGGTCCGCACACATGCATAGAGACCCATCCTTTTTCTTCACAAATAGTATTGATGCCCCTGCTAGTGAATTTGAATTCCATATCAATCCCTTGGCTAGGTTTTCATCAATATACTTTTGAAGCTCTACAAGCTCATCTTGGGATAGCTTGTATATTGGACCAAAGGGTGGTTGAGTCCTCTCCTCTAGTTCAATGCCACAATCATAAGGTCAATGCTAGGGAAGCATGTCGGCATTCTTCTTTTCAAATACATCCTTGTAATCATGATATTGAGGTGGCAACACTTCCATGTTCCTTTCCGTGGGGGAGTCAAATGGTATTGCATAAATCAAGGATGATGGGTTTCTTTTGGCTACGCGCGTGAAGACCCTGGCTCCAACATAGGGTGATTTGACATGCTTGGTTTTTTCATGTTGTGTCCGTCTTTTCTCAACCCTCTGAGACCTCCAATCAACATTTGGATTTTGTAACTCGAGCCAAGATAGACCAATAATGACTAGATTTGATGGGCAACGTATGACATTGAAAGCTATCTTAGGTATCTTCTCATCTATTGTCATTTCCAATGGTTTGGTTTCATATATAATGTCTCCTAAAGCAAGTGGGCGACCATAAATCACCTCTATAGATGATGGAGATGTTTCTCTACAAGCATTAAATCTTGTTGTTTAGCAAATTATTCATCAATAAAACAAGCAGTGGCACCACTATGCAATACAGCTTTCACCTCCATTTAATCTTCTATTATGCGAATCCTTGTTGATATGGTGAAATTGGGCATTTCATCAATCGATAGGAAGAGACTTGTTGAGGCTTGGTGTGCATATGGTCCAACCGCATGGTCTCTCCTAAGGTTGGACGTCCATGTTTACCAAAATTTTATGGACTTGTAATGCTCTATATCTTAGGTTTCCTTTTGCTTGGACTTATTTGAGCAACATGTCCAGGTTCCCCACAATACATGCATAGCCCATTTATTCTTCTCCGTTGCTTCTCTTGTGGTGAAAGCACTTGAACCTTGTTGCGTCAATCTGCATGGGCTCTGTGTCGAATTCTATGTTCTTTAAACCCCCTTTAGTAGATGATAGTGTTGTAAAGGCAGTGGGTGGGGTTGCCTACTGCCTCTTCTCTTATCGTCTTTCAACGAGCCTATTGTCACACTCTATGGCTTCGAACAAGAATTCACTTACGGATTGAACCTTTGGCATGGTAAGCAAGAGATCTCTTACATCATCTCTTAGACCCCATCGGAATTGGTTGATGAAATAATCCTCATGCAAGGTTAAATCACATGTGAGATACCTAAATTTGGATGCATAGATTGATGCAAGGCTGTCATAACTTGTGATGCTTGGTTCTGTCAACTCTTGCCCTATCTACTTTCCCAAAGGTTGCTGAAAACTCTCTTACAAAGGCCTCAAAGTCATAGAGTAGGGAAGAGCCCCTTTCAAGTAGATGAGCATACCGATGAGACCAACGTGAGAAGCGTCATCAAGGCAGCGCTCAGGTTGCATGTGTATAAATAGCTTCACTTTTTGGAGAAGCCTCTAAACTTTGATCTCGTCCCATCAAAATTTTCAAGTAGGCTGACCTTGGGCTCCTTTCTATTTTGGAGTAGGATTGTTGAAGGCATAGTTTGATCATGGTCATGGCTAGCTTCGTGTAACTCTTGATTCTGGCATTGAAACTCTTGCACCACTAGACATAAAGGGGTGTGGTTGCTCCGCTTGTAATCGTGCGAGGCTCTCATGTAGCTCTTGAATTTGTTGTTACAAGTTTTGCAAGCTAGGCATAACACCTTCTAAAACAGCCTGTTGCATGGCTAGGCAAGATCAAGAAGTGCGGTCTTGCCAAACATTGTGAGCATGTCTCAAGCTAGAAGAGAACGAGAGTAGGTGCTCACAACTAACAAGATCTTGAGACTTGATTACAACACTTAATGTTGATTACAAGAGAAAGACTCGAAAACAAGACAATAAATGGAAGAGGTCGTACCTTGCAAGAGTCTCACAATTGGTGTTGGCAAGACTGACGGGCTTGTAGCCCAAGACCTCTATTTATACTAAAGCTTAAGGAGGTTAAGAAGCTTCTAGGTTCTTCCCTCAAGCTTAAGGAGGTTAAGAAGCTTCTAGGTGCTTTCTCAAGCTCAAGGAGGTTAACAACCTTCTACATGCTTCCTCAAGCTTCTAGAATTTTCTAGGGCCTTCTAGATTCATTTAGAACTTTCTAGGACTTTTCTAAGAGCTCGCATCAGTGACACCTTGTGTATTTGTAATGGAGGACCAGTGTGCGGAAAAATGTGTCTCAGCTTAATATCGTGTCGTTTCCAATTTCAAAAATGCCAGTTGAGGGCAAGAGGAAAAGGAGAACTTCCACCCCAAATTAGAGAAAATTAGTGTAAAAAACCAAGAAATACCCCTAAATTTCTAAAATTTCCTCTTGGCAAACTCAAGGAAATGAAGTTTATATGATTTTTCTCCAACTTTGTGGAGGAGTCAACATTTAACATCAAGAAGAATGAAGGTCACCCTCACATTACTCCTCGCCATCACCTCCCATCCATCAATCATGCACCCATGGTCTCCTCCCTTCTCTCTTGCCCTTCTGTACCCATATATCTTTCCCCTACAAATAATCTACTCTTTTATTTGTGCCATTCGTTGTACTGCATTGGCTAGCAAATTCTTGTATGTTTTATGATTGTTATTTATTTTGTTTTGCTTGTTAAAGTGTGTGAGTTCGCCACCTCTTGTATAAAAAGCAAGCCACACATCTATGCTCACACACTCTTTGTAGCACGGAATATGGCTAATAACATTGATTGCAATGGAATTAAAGCAACAGTAGTGAGCATTTCCTTAAGAGAATTTTTAATGAACATAGGGAGAGTACTTGATTGAAGGTAGCAAAATAAACAGCATACCTAGTTAGCTTGGCAGGAACAATACTTGCAAAAGAGAGAGAGAATTAGAGAAATTGACAACAATTGAGGACCAGATTTACTTGGAGCCGGTCCCCCCTCCAAAAGGCTTTTGTATTATAGATTCTTCCATAAAGTGAGACTTGGTACAATACATTGTTTGTGTTCCTTGAGACCTTGTTGATGTTATGAAGATGGTAAGCTTCATGCACCAATATTATGCCCGTAATTAACTTGCAATACCGGGAACTTGTCCTCGATCACAATCCCAAGACCTCAAACACCTTCAAAGGTGGAGAGAGCTAGCAGGGAGTGAGGGAAGGGAAGAGAAGAGGATGTATTCTTACGGGAAAGAAGTAGTGTCCTCACATATCATTACTCTTAGAGCATAGCATACCAAAGTAATGGAGATGAAGAAGATGATAAGCATTGCTTTGAAGCTTGGGGATTTCTAATCACCGAGCAAAGATAAATTCGAGCAAATTGATACAAGAGCAACAATGGTAAAAGAAAAAAAAAATGCCATGCACATTACTTTCACTACCACAAATCTAATACTTAATTGACAAAAAATAAGATTTTAGCACCATTATGAAAATTGAGTATTTGAGACGCATGCAATCTCTTCATACTTGAAACATAGATAATTCAATCCCATGTGGCAATTAGGATTCTCCAAGATCCCAATTGCAATGGTTGTACTATTGTCTGCCTTCAGTACCTCAACCTCATGCAGCATCGCCATCGTTTGCCCAAGAGGCACACAATCAAATGATCTTCGATCACAAACCATTCCGTGTTCTATTTTATCTGCCTGTGGCACTGCCTACTACAACAACTCCCTAGTTTGCTTGACATTTTAAAAAAAAAAAAACTAACCCTACTCTACCAAAAGAACTAACCCTAGTCTATTGACAGCTTGGTACATTTATTGATTTGTTCAATAGATGCCCCCAAATCTCATCCTTGGGTCATAACCTTGGAATTGATTTCCTCCACCCTTTAAAAAGGCAATTGAAGAAATTGAACTCAGAAAGACAAGACGGTAATCGTAAATGATCAATCTCTATAACCAGCACACCAAGCATGTAATCTTGCCTTGCAACGTAACCCTGTTAATAAGAGAAAACTTCCTAAATCTCTACGCGTCTACTCCTCCTGGGTCTGTCACCCTCTAGCTCTATGTGCATGCCGTGTGCTTGTTGCATTGTCTGCACATGCTCATTCGCTCCTGCTCTGTGCCTACTGTGATGTTTGCCACCTGCCATTAGCCCCTGTGAAAGGGATCTCATTCGATTCGCCTCATTTTTGGAAATTTTTAATGCCATTACTCCCTACTCGCATGACCCTACCCCTATACTGGCATAAATTAAAGAAGTAATTTAGATGTTCAGATTCCTCAGCATATGACAATCCCATTAAACTTCTCAAAGGTATCACACGTCCATTTCTACCCTGTCCCTCGCCATGACCGTCACTATGCTCTCTCTCTTTGCATGCTGCCTGCCAACGGCCTACTGTCTCTCTCTGCGCCGCCTTCCAACTGTCTCTCCACGCCAGCCTGCATTGCCTCCCTCTGTTCCTCCCTTACACTGCACATCTCGCCACCGCAATTGAGCTCGCATCGCTCAACGTCAACCACCTGTTTCTCTCGGCATGTAGTGCTCGTAACTCTGCTCTCTCTCTCTCTCTCTCTCTCTCTCTCATCGTCCACCATGCACCTCAACATGCCATTTCGTCAGCCCTCACCTTGAAGCGCTTCTCCCTATCGACCTCACATGTGTACCCCTGCAAACATCATCGTCGCTACTTCTTGCTTTCACAAAACTACACCCACCAACTTCTCCGTCCACATAGTCCCATTATATCACGGGCAGTAGCGTGCACACATACATGATGCTTGTTGCTTGCCGATCTCCTTGCTACCTTCACGCTCTCAACACGTAGTCCATGCCTCCCTTATATCCACCCAACGAACCTCCCACCGTCTGCCCCTTGGTCGCTCTACATGACGGCGTTGCAGATACTCCTGCCCAGCGTCCCCAGACAACAACAGCCACGTGCTCACGGCCCAACCAGTTCCATCGCCGCCCTCTTCCAACTGTTGACGCCCTATGTGGACACTTGGCATTGACTTGCCTTGCCGACTTTTCACCTTACCTCGAACCGCATCACCTCCAGATTCCCTTCTTAAACGATTTTCCAGATATCGTGCACACATACTCGCATGACCCTACCAGTCCACGTGGCTTGATGTTTTAAAAGAAAATTTGATCCTCCCCTCCCTGGTCTGGTATGCTGCTACAACCAGTCTGCACCGGCATGGACTGGTTGCAGGAGCAGACCAAGGAGGGGAGTCCGCCAGTCTACCCTAGCTAGGTTCAACTAGGATACGAGAAGCAGCACGCACCTATCTCCTCAAGAATGCGCTTCCCAGCTAAGCGTGCGAGCGAATGATTTCGATGTAGCGACTATCAGAGAGCGGTTCAGGTTGCATGCCTGTGAGAGTAAGCCATTGATTCAGTATTATCTCTCCCAACGGAAGCTTGTAATGTGGATGTGGGATCGGGGACAGAGTTTTTCTGGTATGGCCTCTTGAATATTGTTGAGGGAATGGAAGCCAACAGTAGTACTGAATCACATGCCTGAAAGTTGCTTATTATGCCATGGTTGCAAGCATGACATCTTAAAGCATATTTATTCCTCACATTACGCAAGATATGGCAAACTGTACAGGCCTGAAAGCTGCTAAATATTGTCATTGCGATGAAGGAGGCAGTTAGTGTTCATACATATTGCTCAAAAGTGTTGATATGATCAATGCTGCATATTGCCCAAACAGAGAGAGAGAGAGAGAGAGAGAGAGAGAGAGAGAGAGAGAATATGTCTTTCATTTGGTCAAGTGATCAACAAATCATCGACATAAAGAACCACAATGAGAAGTACATCACCCTCACGCTTTACATACAATGTGTTATCTATTGGATTGTTACAAAAGCCTTGTTTGACCAAATGAGTGTCAGCTTTCTCATACCAAGCACGTGGAGATTGCTTCAACCCATACAAAGTCTTTTTATATCTTCACACTTTGTCCTCTTGTCCTTTCTTGACAAAACCGCGAGGCTGTGTTACATAAACTTCCTCAAATATGTCACCATTCAAGAAAGCAGTAACAATGTCTGATTGATGTACATCCCAACCAAAATGAGCTGCCAATCCACATAGAAAACGCATAGTAGTCATATGACAAGTGGGAGCAAAGGTCTCTTCATAATCTATGTCTTTTTGCTGTGCATAACCCTTTGCAACAAGTCGAGCCTTCTGGCGATCAATCTCACCATCCGGCTTGCGTTTCAACTTGTAAACCCACTTCGTACCAATGGCTTTTTTGCCAGGAGGCAAATCACATAAAGTCCATGTGTCATTTTCTATTAGTGCATCATATTCTGATTGCATGGCAACTATCCAATTTTTTGAATTCTGTGCTTCATCAAAAGATAGGGGCTCCTCAACATCATGTAAGCTAGACACAGCCAAAGCATAACAAGCTGATGCATAAGATGCATGGCGAGAGCCTGAACGGGTACGACTAGACAAAGGTGCATCCAATTTACTATCACGCAAAGTGTGCACCATCCATTTTGGCATACCTCTAGCCTGCTCATTTTCAGCCCTTTCCTCATCAAGTACATCATGTACATCTGCATCAGTAAAATAGGCTGATCTGTAACATTTTCAAAAACCCCCATAGGCTGTACATTTGCCTCATTGGAACTTACATTCGTATTTCCACCACTGAAAAGAGGCAACAAAGTGTCATAAATGTCCTATGAGCTTACATTACTGTCCCTAGTACATGACAGCAAGGTCTGAACAGAATCTTCCACAAATACTACATCTCGTGAAACCAGAATACGCTTTGTTTGTGGATGATACAACATGTAACCTTTGCTTTCAGCACTATAACCAACAAAAATACATTTGACAGCCTTATCATCCAATTTTCTGCGTTGTGTTTGTGGTACCAAAGCATATGCCAAATAGCCAAAACCACGCATGTGCTCAATAGAAGCCTTTCTATCATGCCATTCTTCATATGGAGTAATAGACTGCAAAGCTTTTGTAGGACACCTATTTAGTACATAAGTGGCACACATGATGGCCTCAAGCCAAAAAGAATGCGGAAAAGCTTCACTTTTGACCATACATCGTGCCATTTTCGTAAGTGACATGTTTTTCCTCTCAGCAACACCATTTTGCTCAGGTGTATAAGGCAATGTACATTGGTGTTTTATCCCACGACTAGCCAGAAGTGCATTAAATTCATGAGACATATACTCCCCCCCTTGATCGGAACTGAGGGTGCCCATAGTACATTTTGAGACATTTTCAGTCATAGTCATAAATTGTTTGAAGCACATAAAAACTTTGGACTTTGCTTTAAGCGGAAATACCTATGCATGCCTCGAGTAATCATCAATGAAAGTCACGAAGTAAAGGTAATTGCCCAAGAACGGAGTTTGCACGGGCCCACAAACATCACTATGCACAAGTTGCAACCTGCATGTGGCCCTAACTGAACCATCCTTTGGAAACTTTGAACGCTGCATCTCACCCAAAATACAGCCTTCACAAACATGTTTGACAGGTGCTTCAAGAGGCGGCAAAGAAGCAACCATATCAGATTTCTGCAAACGCAGCAAACTGGAAAAATTTAGATGACCAAAACGTGCACGCCAAAGTTTTGCATCTGAAATAGCCCTTGAATCTGCAATTGCATTTGTAAAATTTTGTCCACACTTGTCATACAAAGTGAGCTTATACAGCCCATGGCACAAAAGCCCAGATGCAACAATTTCATCACCAAAACTAAGATCATGAACTGTACATCTATCATCCACAAATTTGACTACAAGTCCAAGTCTAACAAATGCAAATACAGACAAAAGATTATTCTTCCCAGGTACATAAAGTGCATCAACAAGTGTGAAAGAACTGCCATTTGCTGTAGTAAGCACAATCTTTCCAACTCCTTGAACCCGATAAGAGGCATTGTTGGCACAAGTGACTGAGTTCGCATTAGGGACAGACTCAAGAGAGGTGAACAATTCACAATGTGAGGTAATGTGCTTTGTAGCACCACTGTTGAAATACCACACATGTGAATCTGCAGCAACTGACATGCATGCATCATGGACATCAGGATTGTAAGTGCACTCTGCACTAAAATCCCATTCTGCATCAACATCATCATCACAGTCTCCTTTCACAGAAGACTCAACAATGGCTGCATTTGTAATGGAACTAGCGTTTGCAGTGGAACCACCCTCTTTCTTCTTAGCCTCTTTGGCCTTCAACTTAGGACACTGCTTGATCAAGTGATCATTAGCTTTACAATAATGGCAACGTAGCTTCTTTTTGCCCTTATCACCAGAATTGCTAGACGAAGTTCTGCTAGCAGAAGCATTGGGAACATAAGTTTTTCCACTTGCAACAGAACCATAACAAGTGGCTGCATTGTTGTTACCACCCTTTCTTTGAGAAGCAATAAAAGCCTGTTCAATTGCATGCTGTCTAGTCCTGATTTTTCTGGAAAGTGACTCTTGCAATAGTAATGTGCATAATGCATCAAACTTGACAACTTCAGGATTTCCTTGGGTCATAAGTCTCCAAGTACTAGCAAAAGTCTGGTAAGAATCTGGTAAGGCATTAAGAGTAGTCTGCACAAGGAACCTGTCTGAAATGACCTGACCTGCAGAAATAAGTTTCTCATTGATATCCTTGACACTAGCAAGGAAAGTGTCCATATCATCTTCCTCATGCATAATCTTTGACTCCAGCTCTTTACGCAGCAAAGCTATTTTAGCCTCATTGTGACTTGCATAAAGACCAACCAAAATATCCCAAGCTTGTTTTGCATATTTTGTTGTACGAATGTGAGGAACAATGGTGTGCTTCACAGACAACACAATCAATGCATGAGCCTACAAATCCTTTACATCCCAACAAGATTGTTCTATCGTAGGCAAACAACTCTAATAGCAACAATTCTTGCAGCAAGACCTGCCACATTCTCAACATCGCCTACATCATGAGAACTGGACGTACATCAATGCCCTGCACAATATTCCAGACACCCTTTGACACAAGGACTTGTTGCATCATGTAAGCCCACATAGGGTAATTGTCCCCATCCAATATGTCCTCAGCAGCAAACATCTTGAACACATCTGTGTTGTTGTCAGCCACAGTAAATGTTACACATGATGTGAAAATTGCCCGAAAAGAGGAGAAACAAAGCACGAACAACATGTGCTATATATCACATATCGTAGAGGACTGTAATGCACTTGTTATGCAAAAAAAGGCACTGATGAAAATTTTGCACAAAATGACAAAATCGCTTGTGCAGTACTACCTATAGTGGAAACGGAGGTCGAAATGGGCCCAAATCAAACATCTGAGCACACTATGCGAGCTCACCAAAAATTTTGTCGACCTGTGAACGCTCGTCAAACCTCACTGTAATCGAAGAAAGTGAGCAGGCGTGTGCTGGAGCAGCTGGCGACTAAGCCCGGGACAACGTAACCTGCTCTGTTACCAATTGTTGGAATTAGGGTGGCAGAGAAACTCACACAGCTTGGAGAATACAAAGGAAGCTCAAGGCACACAATAGAGAGTGTGTTAATTAGTGTGCAATGGAAAGATAGATAGCCCTAGAGTGATGGGCGTATATGCAATGCACAGGGGGGGGAAACCTCCGAAAGAGGGAAAAAATTCCCCGGCGGTCCTAGAGTGTTCACACACATCACTACCACATGTATATGGTAACACAGAGGACTTTGATGTCAATGATCTTCATGGTGATGAGAGCGAGAGCACATACATTGGCTTGGGGTCGTTGAATGAAGTAGATGCTCACATAGCTAGGTAGGAGGCAACCTTGAAATTGGCTCCAATTTTCGTTCCATTGGGTTAGTCACCATGGGATTTGATTTGGATTGTGGGATTAGTTTTCAACAATGGAAAACCCGCTTGCACTAATGTAATTTGCTCTAAGTAATAAGAATGTCTGAAGAGACTTGCTCGATTATTTTGTTGCTCGGAAATACTCGCTCTCCAATTTGTATAACTCTGAAGCTTGACTCTTGGTTGAATTTTCATTCCATAGCCAAGAGGTGTTGGTGTAGGCTCTCTACTTCTCAAGCTTGGAGAAGGAGATGGAGTTCTTGCTCAACACATGAGGAAAAGTGTGAGTGTGTGGGAGAGTATGCCCAAAAGTGGGAGCTTTCCCTTGCCTTGGTCGACCCCCTCTCTCCTATCACTAGCTTGCACCCCATCGGCCCATGCCAAGGCCTAGCCAATCACAGACTTTGGTCATAACTAGCAATAAAGGTAGCATTTGGATAAGTGTCCCTCTTTTCCCCTGTGAGATGGATTTTAATTGGATCTAAATTCTCATTGGACCTCCCTAAAGGCCATCCAATAGGATCATGCACACTATGAGTGCAACATGACTAGGGGCTTGACATGTGTCCTTTATGCCTCTTCTGTCTTGAGCATGCCTTGAGTGTGCATGAGTAAGTTCTCTCTCATCCCCTACCTTTAGGGCTCGCCCCCTCCTATGTAGGGCTCATGTTTGACTTGAACACCTCAAGCACCTTAGTCATCAAACACTTTAAGCACCTTGGTCATTAAGCACCTAAGGCACCTTAGTTAGCTCAAGAACCTCAAGAACCCCAAGCACCTTAGCCAACTCAAGCACCTCAAGCACATGCCTAGCATGCCTAAGGTCTAAAGTACTTAAAGGTCCTAGGTATAAGGGCTTTTAGCACTAACCTTTGGAGGTCTTTGATGAAGCTAAACCTAAAGTCTTTTAAGCTCCATTATCCACTCATTGCTCTTTGGTAGACCATCTCCTTTTTGGACCCTCAATGAGATGTAGCCTTCTCTTGCTTTGGGCTCGTGCTAAGATAGGTCTAAAAGCACATATCGGCTTGTTGCACGGGGGCATCATTAGTAGCACCTTCATGTGGAAAATCAAAGTCGTCAATATTTATTCTACTCTCTTTATTATTGTCAGCCATGCTAACTAAAACTATGTATATGCTACTTTGTTCTTTGGCAGCCTCAAAACTTTAGTTGCTACTCTTCTTAACTTTTGAAAATTAGCACTCAAAGCCCATGGTTTAGAAACTGTTAATTGCAAAGAGTAGTGGAGAGGGTCTAATGTTGCTCGTTTGATATAGTTCCTATTGAGCTTTCTAGTAGCTCAATCATGGTTAAGCCAAAGGCAAGCCCCTAAAGACTCCATTATTAAGTCTATAGTTCCCAACGGTGTACCTTGAACTTTGTTCATTCCAACCAGGATAATAAATCCCTATCCCAAATATCCTCTTGCAATGAACAACTCCAACCTTTCATGGAAAACTTAAGGACCTCTCTTCTTAAGCAATAAAAGAGAAACCAATAGCTCTGATACCAATCTAATGAAGTATGGCTAATAACATTGATTGTAGTAGACTTAAAGTGACAGTAGTGAGCATTTTCTTAAGAGAATTCTTAATGAACATAGGGAGAGTACTTGATTGAAGGTAGCAAAATAAATATTATACCTAGTTAGCTCGGCATGAAAAATAACCTCCAAAAGAGAATGAAAATTAGAGAAATTGGCAAACATTGAGGACCATATTTACTTGGAGCCAGTCCCCCCTCCAAAAGGCTTTTGTATTATAGATTCTCCCATAAAGAGAGACTTGGTACAATGCATTCTTTGTGTTCCTTGAGACCTTGTTGGTGCTATGAAGATGGTAAGATTCATGCACCAATATTATGCCCATAATTAACTTGCAATAACATGAACTTGCTCTGGCCTTAATCCCAAGACCTCAAACACCTTCAAAGGTGGAGAGAGCTAGCAAGGAGTGAGGGAAGGGAAGATAAGAAGATGTATTCTTACGAGAAAGAAGTAGTCTCCTCACATATCATTACTCTTAGAGCATATCATAGCATAGTAATGGAGATGAAGAAGATGATAAGCATTGCTTTGAAGCTTGACTCTTGGTTGTATTTGCATTCCATAGCCAAGAGGTATTGGTGTAGGCTCTCTACTTCTCAAGCTTGGAGAAGGAGATGGAGTTCTTGCTCAACACATCAGGGTATGTGTGAGTGTGTGGGAGAGTAGGCCCAAAAGTGAGAGCGTTCCCTTGCCTAGGTCGACCCCCTCTCTCCTAGCACTAGCTTGCACCCCATCGGCCCATGCCAAGGCCTAGCCAATCACAGGCATTGGTCATAACTAGAATAGAGGTAGCATTTGGACAAGTGTCCCCCTTTTTTCCCTGTGAGAGAGAGAGCTTGATTAATTATTTAATTGGATCTAGATTCCCATTGGACCTCTCTAAAGGCCATCCAATAGGATTCGGGCATACTATGAGGGCAACATGGCTAGGGGCTTGACATGTGTCCTTTATGCCTCTTCTGTCTTGGGCATGCCTTGAGTGTGTGAGTGTGTTCTCTCTCATCTCCTACCCTTAGGGCTCCCCCCTCCTATGTAGGTCTCGTGTTTGACTTGAACACCTCAAGCACCTTAGTCATTAAGCACCTCAGGCACTTTAGCCATTAAGCACCTTAGTCAGCTTAAACACCTTAAGAAACTCAAGCACCTTAGTCACCTCAAGCACATGCCTAGCTTGCCTAAGGTCTAAAGTACCTAAAGGTCCTAGGTCTGAGGACTTTTAGCACTAATCTTTGGAGGTCTTTAATGAAGCTAAGCCTAAGATCTTTTAAGCTCCATTATCAGCTCATTTCTCTTTGGTAGACCATCTCCTTTTTGAACCCTCAATGAGATGTAGCCTTCTCTCCCTTTGGTCCCGTGCTAAGAAAGGTCTAAAAGCACATATTGGCTTGTTCTAACCTAGTGACAAGACAATTCACAAACACGGGGGCATCATTAGTAGCACCTTCATGTGCAAAATCAAAGTCATCAATATTCATTCTTCTCTCTCTATTATTGTCAGCCATGCTAACTAAATTTATGTATATGCTACTTTGTCTTTGGCAACCACAAAACTTTAGTTTCTACTCTTCTTAACTTTTGAAAATTAGCACTCAAGCAGTCACACCCATGGTTTAGAGACTATTAATTGCAAAGCTTAGTGGAGAGGGTCTAACATTGCTTGATTGATATAGTTCCTGTTGAGCTTGCTAGTAGCTCAATCATGGTTAAGCCAAAGGCAAGCCCCGAAAGACTCCATTATTAAGTCTATAGTTCCCAACGGTGTACCCCTAAAAGGCTTTTGTATTATAGATTCTCCCATAAAGAGAGACTTGGTACAATACATTCTTTGTGTTCCTTGAGACCTTGTTGATACTATGAAGATGGTAAGTTTCAAGCACCAACATTATGCCTGTAATTAACTTGCAATAACATGATCTTGTCCCCGGCCTCAATCCCAAGACCTCAAACACCTTCAAAGGTGGAGAGAGCTAGCATGGAGTGAGGGAAGTGAAGAGAAGAAGATGTATTCTTACGGAGAAAGAAGTATTCTCCTCACATATCATTACTCTTTGAGCATAGCATAGCATAATAATGGAGATGAAGAAGATGATAAGCATTTCTTTGAAGCTTGACTCTTGGTTGGATTTGCATTCCATAGCCAAGAGGTGGTTGTGTAGGCTCTCTACTTCTCAATCTTGGGAAAGGAGATGGAGTTCTTGCTCAACACATGAGAGAATGTGCGAGTATGTGGGAGAGTATGCCCAAAAGTGAGAGCTTTCCCTCGCCTTGGTCGACCCCTCTCTCTCCTAGCACTAGCTTGCACCCCACCGGCCCATGCCAAGGCCTAGCCAATCACGGGCTTTGGTCATAACTAGCAATAGAGGTAGCATTTGGACAAGTGTCTCTGTTTCCCCCTTTGAGAGAGAGATCCTAATTAATTATTTAATTCCATCTAAAATCTCATTGGACCTCCCTAAAGGCCATCCAATATTATCAAGGCACACTATGAGGGAAACATGGATAGGGGCTTGACATGTGTCCTTTGTGCCTCTTCTATCTAGGGCATGCGTGTGAGTGAGCTCTCTCTCATTCCCTACCTTTAGGGCTCACCCCTTCCTATGTAGGGCTCATGTTTGACTTGAACACCTCAAGCACCTTGGTCATCAAGCACCTTAGTCATTAAGCACCTGAGGCACCTTAGTCATTAAGCACCTTAGCCAGCTTAAGCACCTCAAGAATCTCAAGCACCTTAGTCACCTCAAGTACATGCCTAGCTTGCCTAAGGTCTAAAGTACCTAAAGGTCCTAGCTAACCCTAAGATCTTTTAATCTCCCTTATCTGCTCACTTCTCTTTGGTAGACCATCTCCTTGTTGGACCCTCAATGAGATGTAGCCTTCTCTCCCTTTGGTCCCGTACAGAGATAGGTCTAAAAGCACATGTCGGCTTGTTGCAACCTAGTGATAAGACAATTTACAAACACGGGGGCATCATTAGTAGCACCTTCATCTGGAAAATCAAAGTCATCAATATTCATTCTACTCTCTTTATTATTGTTAGCCATGCTAACTAAAATTTTGTATATGCTACTTTGTTCTTTGGCAACCTCAAAACTTTAGTTGTTACTCTTCTTAACTTTTGAAAATTAGTGCTCAAGCAGCCACACCCATGGTTTAGAGATTGTTAATTGCAAATAATAGTGAAGAGGGTCTAATGTTTCTCGGTTGATATAGTTCCTATTGAGCTTGCTAGTAGCTCAATCATGGTTAAGCCAAAGGAAAGCCCCAAAAGACTCCATGATTAAGTCTATAGTTCCCAACGGTGTACCTTGAACTTTGTTCATTCCAACTGTGATAATAAATCCCTGTCTTAAATACCCTCTTGCAATGAACAACTCCAACCTTGCATGGAAAACTTAAGGACCTCTCCTCTTAAGCAACAAAAGAGAAACCAATAGCTATGATACCAATGTAACAAACTATGGCTAATAACATTGAATGTAGCGGAATTAAAGTGACAATAGTGAGCATTTCCTTAAGAGAATTCTTAACGAACATCGGGAGAGTACTTTATTGAAGGTAGTAAAATAAACATAATACCTAGTTAGCTTGTCATAAACAATACCTAAAAAAGAGAGAGAGAATTATAGAAATTGACAACAATTGAGGACCGAATTTACTTGGAGCCGGTCCCCCCTCCAAAAGGCTTGTGAAACCCAACCTCACAGGCCTCGTCTGGCACAATATCAATGAGAAACCCTTTTACAAGAAGGCCGATGCTTCAAATGTTTTCAAACAGGGCATACATTCACTACATGTCCTGAGCGGGCCTTGACGTCTTTAAGAAAACCTTTTGCTCCCACGACAGAAAGATCCCTCCAAAAAGCTTTTGTATTATAGATTCTCCCATAAAGAGAGACTTGGTACAATACATTCTTTGTGTTCCTTGAGACCTTGTTGATGCTATGAAGATGATAAGCTTCATGCAGCAATATTATGCCCGTAATTAACTTGCAATAACGGGAACTTGTCCCCGGCCTCAATCCCAAGACTTCAAACACCTTCAAAGGTGGAGAGAGCTAGCATGGAGTGAGGGAAGGGAAGAGAAGAAGATGTATTCTTACGATAAAGAAGTAGTCTCCTCACATATCATTACTCTTAGAGCATAGCATAGCATAGTGATGGAGATGAAGAAGATGATAAGCATTGCTTTGAAGTTTGACTCTTGGTTGGATTTGCATTCCAGAGCCAAGAGGTGTTGGTGTAGGCTCTCTACTTCTCAAGCTTGGAGAAGGAGATGGAGTTCTTGCTCAACACAGAGCGAATGTGTGAGTGTGTGGGAGAGTAGGCCCAAAAGTGAGAGCTTTACCTTGCCTTGGTCGACCCCCTCTCTCCTAGCACTAGCTTGCACCCCATTGGCCCATGCCAAGGCCTAGCCAATCACAGGCTTTGGTCATAATTAGCAATAGAGGTAGCATTTAGACAAGTGTCCCTCTTTTCCCCTTTGGGAGAGAGAGCTTAATTAATTATTTAATTGGATCTAAATTCTCAATGGACCTCCCTAAAGGCCATCCAATAGGATTCAGGCACACTATGAGGGCAACATGGCTAGGGGCTTGACATGTGTCCTTTATGCCTCTTTTGTCTTGGGCATGCCTTGAGTGTGTGTGTGTGTGTGTGAGTGTTTTCTCTCTTATCCCCTGCCTTTAGGGCTCGCCCCCTCCTATGTAGGGCTTGACCACCTTGTTCGTCAAGCACCTCAAGCACCTTAGTCATTAAGCACCTAAGGCACCTTAGTCAGCTCAAACACCTCAAGAACCTCAAGCACATGTGTGCGCGCGTACGCGTGCGCGCGCGCGTGTGTGTGTGTGTGTGTGTGTGTGTGTGTGTGTGTGTGTGTGTGTGTGTGTGTGTGTGTGTGTGTGTGTGTGTGTGTGTGTGTGTGTGTGTGAGAGAGAGAGAGAGAGAGAGAGAGAGAGACTTACCTCCAACTGCATGATTCAAAAGGTTATTCACACCGAGCTTGTAAATCTGCTCGACAGACAGCTCTCTGACTTGACACTGTGAGACGATTGATATAGATCGATTGAGTCTTGTCTCCTTCAAGAAAACCATCTTAGTATATAGACAACAAGCACAAAAGTACTAATAGACATTTATGTCATGAGAAACAAGTGTAGGCTTACTTTTCTAGCAAGCTCATATACCAACAAGTGTTAATCCTTGCATCTTGCTTGTCCCTGCACTTCAACTACACAAAACAAAACTTTTAAATCACCCAAGACTAGAGAATGTAATGGAAATGGCCTATGAAATTTGAGAGTAGTGGAATTAAGAGAACTAGAGTGAGCATTTCCATGAGATTACTTTGAGAACATAGAGGGTGAACTCTATTAGGGGTAGCAACATAACCATAATACTTAATTTACACTAGGAAAAATATGAACCCTCTAGGGGCCCTTTGGGATTAAGGTTAATTAGAGGCCAGCCAATGAGAAGAGGGTGGTGGACATACTCTATGCCCTCAAAAATGTAGGGGGACAAAGTAGTCTTACACTTCTTAAATGGGCTCTTACTTAGTGAGAAGGTGGGGTGGGGTGGGGGGGGCGGGGGGGTGGGTGGGCCATATGGAACCTCCAACTTCCCTCCTTTTTTATCCGGTTCTGAAAAAATCCCAAAAATTTGAAAACTTTCAAAATTTTCAAAACTCAAATTTCATCTTCTTAAAACCCCCCTACAACTATTTTATGGTCAAAAAAGCATTTTTTGACCTCAAAAAGTCAAAACATGCACCCAAAAACCCTAAAATTCAAATTTTTAAAAAAACTTTTGAAAAATCTTTTTTTGCTATCCAGAGCTCCCCCAAAAGTAGTTCTTAGGCAAAAAGTGATTTTCTCTCTCTAGAACCCCCCTTTTCCAACCCCTCCTTGGTTGCAACCATCACACTCATCCTCTACTCCAACACACTCTCTCTCTCTCTACACCATCTACATTACTGCAGCAAGGAAGCTCCTCTCTCCTCCCCTACCACCTTCCATTGCCACACCAAGCAAAGGTTATCCACCTTCCTCCCATTGCCACACCAAGCAAGGGTTATCCACCTTCTCCTCCCATTGCCACAAGGGTTATCCACCTTCTCATATCACTTTATCCTCTGTACATTGTAGCAACAAGCAAGGTCCTTCTCCTCCTCCTAATTTTCTTTGCTCAACCATGGCCAACTCTACTTCGCAAAGGCGGCCAAAGGATGAGGTCACAGCACTTGCATGCCACAACACTAGAGGTGTAGATGATGAGTGGGTGCCACAAGAGTTCACCAAAGGTGCTTGGGTATACATGCAACCATCTGCTATTGGCCCTCATCGTGTGCGGAATCGTGCAAACTTGGATCTTCATTGGAAAGGAAAGCTCCTTGGCTTCAAGAACCGCAAAGACAAGGGGACCGTAGCCATTGTGCAACATGTTTTCTCAATGTTAACCATACATTTGCAACAACCACCTCGATTTCCAACACATTGTAAGTACATGTTTTGAGAATACAAAACTAGGTGTGAAATCACAGTGTAATGTTATTATGGATTCATACTTAAGATTTGTCATGCATTTATAGTCATATTTCCATCCACGTTGGTGGAGGAGCTGCCACTACATAGTCTCTCCGGCACATTCAATGCTATACATGCGGATATTGGAGCAATAATGTTCCCACATCTTTGCCCAACCAAACTGGTTCAAAGAAGGATTTTCTTCTATTCTCACTCCTATATTGTCCCTACTTCTACACAAGCGTTTGGAACGCTTGAACCTATCAAAGTAACTTCCTTATTAAGTATGGAGTGGCCGGTGCCAGATTTGTGGTCGGTAGCATCTTTCACGCAAAAGATGATAATGGATGTCCAAAACTCTTTGAAATACTCTAAAGCTTCTAGGTCTGTGGGCTTGAGTTGGTGTTTGCCTATTCATTGTTTTGTGCACATTTTTAAAGAGTTTGGATTTGTGGAGACTACCACAATGCTTGTATGTAAAGATGCGCATTACGAGGAATTAGGAAGGCTTTTAGAAGAGGACTGGGGTTTTGTGGAGGGCATGCACAATGGGGACCGGTACCGTTGTAAGGTTGGAGCTTCAGGTATTGGAATGCGCTATTTGAAATCCCGCACCTCCTTGTACATACGATTTCATTATGATCGTTGGATGTGCAAGCTTGGAGTGTGGACTCCCTTACAGAGTGTAGACCGCGCTATTGCAAGCTTTGACATTGCAGTGAAGATGCCCAACGATGCTTTGGAGGCAGTCCAAGTGAACAAGCATTGGACTCTCAGTAATGTTCGAGAACATTTGGTTATTATGGGTTTTGAGGCCCTTCAACAAGCACAATTTCGTTTGCAAGGTCACAAGGTGAGAATCCTTCCACCACATTTTCAATACATCATGGTTTGTCGATCATTGGATGCTTATTGTAATGAATGTCCGCAGATTGGGAAGAGAATGGAAGACAAACTGAAGGTCGAGGAGGACTGGGGGATGGATGGAACTATGCTATCGATCTTATAACTTTGTAACTCTTGCAATTTTCAAACTGATCCCCGCTGTAATCAACATGATTTGCTTCGGCAAATCATGCCTTTGAATATAATTTTTTGCATTGGGATGAGAAATCATTTTTTGGTGAAAGTGCCTTTTTTTTTTTAAAGTCTTAAAAAAAGGGTCCATTATAAAAGGGGGGCCACCTAACTCATTCACTATTTTCACTTTTGCAACTCTTGAGCTCCTCCACTCTCTGTCTACACCCCAGGCTAGACATGGATGCTTCCACAGCCTCTGCATCTGCAACCACATCCACCCCTTTGTCACGCTTCATCCTCTTCCTCGAGGACACCAAATACAAAGGGAAGTTGGACCTCCACACCTTTTTTACTCGTTTCCCTAACCTTGATGCCACAGTTGCCCTTCACATGGATGCATTTGCCGAGATTTTTGCGTTCATGGAGGAGCACATCATAAAATATTCTGTATCTATCCCCCCACATGTAGAGATCTGGGTGCCTTGCGATCTTTTGCGCTATATACACAAAGGTGATCGCCCATTCTCCAAGCGGTTGCAACGATTCCAAGAAATTGCAACTGATGCAGGCCATTACTTGGACGAGCAAGCCCCAGGGGTGTCAGCGCTCAAGAAGCGCAAGTTGGGGGTGGAGTACCTTTCTCGGCGCGCAACATTTATCTTCTTGGTAAGCAAGGAACCTGATTTGGAGGAGCTTCGCTTACCACACCTTCAGGTTGGGTCCTTTATCAAGGACACCAAGGAGCAGCAAGTTATCCCCATGAACCCTGCAGCGGAAGGAAAGGCACACCGGCTCGAGTACCCTAGGGGTCTTGAGGAACTGGTTGAGAAATCCATAGTTGCGGCTGGCCCTAGTGACACTCCAGTGCCACTACCACTGACGGATGTGGCTATCCCAGAGGTAGAAATCAGCCGCTTCTCCTCAGTGTTAGTGGATGGCGAGGAGTATGTGTTCCTACATGATTTGGAGAAAGCATTTGGCCTGCGCATGGATGAATGCTTGAGCGTGCTATGCAATAGCACCAAATGTCCCTTAGACAATACGCCAGATGCCCTAGAAAACAAGCTCTTGCCAGATGGGGACTCTGTTGCTGACACTATTGCAGTTGTATGTGCGGAGGTCCTCGCAACAGAGCAGTTGCACGTGGCTGATGAAGAATTCCAAGCCACGCAAGCCAAGGTTGAGGCTGCTGGGATGCCTATGCCATTATGTAACCTCCCATCTGATGATCCAAAGGTCGTATCTGTGGTGCATGGGAGCATTGACTTGGATGCAAAGGGCAACAGGGAGGAGGACGACAAGGAGCAGGAGGTAAACTGTATCCTAAATTTCATGTTACTATTTTATCCTTCATTGTCTTTTTTCTCAACCTTCATCGGTTTATGACAGGATGTCGTGGAGGTTGATGATTTTGCTGCAAGGGCGGGTGGCAAGCGGACGGGCTTTGGACCTCAAGCTTCCCTTGCGCATTACCTAGGACAACTCCCCCCTGGCGATGTGGCCATTATCCATAATGAATTTACTCCGCAAGCCCATTTTATGACTTGGTCATTAAAAGCTTTGAGCAAGTTTTTGTGTTTGAGCACCATTGCTCAAACTGCGCATCAAGTGTTCCTAGTGCGTAGATCCCTTGTATGCATAGCGTTTGGCACTGGCTTTCGTGGTAAAGTGCTTGCCCAGATAGGGATACATGCTTCCATTGGCTCAACTGACCCAAAGGACATAGCGCACTCCCTCTTGACTGGGGAGTTGCCTTACGCGCAAAATAGGCGCCAGGAAATGGTCGAAAAAATTATGAACTCCTCAGATACATGATGTAAAATCACCGTTTTGGAAGTAATAAAAAATATTTGAAATTGTCTCTCTATCTTGCAAATTCTTTTGAATGTGATTTGTCAATCTTGAAAATTGTTTCAATTGGTGATATGAAAATTGTTTTGATAAGTGACTTTGTAATTTCAAGTTCTGTATGTAGTTTCAGTCAATTTCAGTAAATTTAGGTATTTTATGTTCCCTAGGGGGTAGATAAGCTTACCAAGGGCCAAAGAAAGCCTGGCCACAAGGGCGCGCAAATGGCCCATCCATCAGTTTTGGATGGGCCATTTGCGCGCCCTTGTGGCCAGGCTTTATTTTGCCCCTTTTAGGCTTATCTACCCCCTAGGATACTTACAAAGCACAAATTTATTGAAATGAATTGGTTTTGCATCATTAATTTAGATGCATCCTTTCTATGGCAATTCCAGCATATATTCACACTCAAGGACACTAGAAAAGGTGAAATCAATTATGAAATGAAGTTTCTAGCACACTATCACCTGCTTTAGCTCTACCTAGTACACCCCTGCACCAAAAAGTCCAATTACATTGGACATTTGAAAAATCCAAATTAATGTTGCATAGACACTTGGTTTCACAATATGTTTTTTTTTTTTAAATCCTAAAGGGAATTCAAAGCTTGAAATGGCCAAAAAAGGGTGTCCACAAGGATCCATGTAAAATAATGTTGCAAAACCAATAGGTTTTAGTAAAGTTGTGCTTCTTAAGTACCCTTGGGGGTAGATAAGCCTACAAGGGGCAAAAAAAAGCCTGGCCACAAGGGCGCGCAAATGGCCCATCCAAAACTGATGGATGGGCCATTTGTGCCCCCTTGTGGCCAGGCTTTTTATTGCCCCTTATAGGCTTATCTACCCCCAAGGGTGCTTAAAAAGCACAAATTTACTGAAATTACATACAAAACTTGAAATTACAAAGTCATTTCATTACAAAGATAGTAGACACAGTAGACACAACTGTTGATCATATTGTCATTGGAAAGTTCAATCATTACAAAGATAAGGGTGTGCAATACAAAAAGAGGGGTAACTTCGGCTAATGCTCGAAGTCTCGTCGCAGTCGACGTGCAAGCTGCATATCTTTTGGCTGTATTGTCACTCGCTTTGCATGTATGGCGCATAGGTTGGTATCTTCCAACACCGAAATGATGTGGGCCTCTGCAGCTTCTTGAATAGCCTCTAGCGCTATTGCTTGCATTCTATACTGATTTCCATAGCTTTGAAGCACCTCCTTCACAGTGCGAGCAAAGGGGGCGCGTCCAATCAAAAGCTCCGATGTCTTCTGGTAGTGGCGGATTTCTGCAAATGCCCTTGCTATTTTTCGGCGCCGCTGCGGTTGTCTTGGGGGCACTTGCACATTTCCTGGCGGGCGGCGTTTAGGCTTCTTGAAAAACTTAGACTTGCGCCTGTTTACATGCTTAGGGGCTGGTTCTGCAGCCTCTTCTGATTCTTCCTCTTCCCTTGGCTGTAGATCTTGTTGTGTGGGGAGAGCTCCCTGGCCTCCAGGCAATGTCTTCCCCCCAACGCCCACCCGATGTGTGCGCGGTATTTTTTCTCGCAGCCATGGTGGCTCACTCTCTGATTCAGTGTCTGTATGGACCACTCGAGTCCTGGATGGTCCTGCTTGTGATTGGTGGCATGACGGCTGCTCCCTATCGGACTCTGTAGTTTGCTGGCCCTCTTCCTCTCTCCAGCGCTGGGCACGTTGCTTCATTCTCCTTCTAGGTGTTATATCTTGAGGAGGTGGAGATTCAACAGTCCTCTATGACTCTCGTGCCCTACCACCATGCCCACTACCAGATGAGTTCCTGGAACGGCCAGGCGTTCGTGGCTGTTTTCTTGTTGTTAACCCTCACGGCTCACGGACACCCCATCACCTAGGACGGACGTGTATTATGTATTTGGTAGAGTCAGGTACCGGGCTTGTCGAACCAATAGGAAAAGGGTAAGAGTGATCGCGGATGAGAGGCGCACTCTAACTGGGACATTCAAGGGATTAGTTGGCTAAGCATGGACGCCCAAGTGTGAATGGGGTGAGCTCATATAAAAGCCAACTAAACCTAAAATTCACTCATTCTCTCATTTGTGCAAGAGAAGAGTGCTCTTGCTCCACCTCCATCTCCATCTCCATCTCCATCTCCATCTTCTTCTTCTTCACCTCCTTGTGTGTGTGTGTGTATGTGTGTGTGTGTGTGTGTGTGTGTGTGTGTGTGTGTGTGTGTGAGAGAGAGAGAGAGAGAGAGAGAGAGAGCGATCGAGCATTGCGGCGGCACGATGGCGGTGAAGCGGTTGAGCGTGACGTAGCGGCGTCTCCTTCTTCTTCGCGACGAGGAATCCTCCACGGCAGGAGCATAGAGCGGTGAGTGACACACCAATGCCCTCTTTTGAGCTTACTAGTTAAGCTAGTTGTGTGCTTGGAGCCGTCTGTGGCTCGCACACAGTGTTAGGCAAGTCCCTTGCTTCGACAGTGCGGTAAGGAGTGCACATTTTTGGCGCCGCTGCCGGGGAATCGCCCTGCACTAAGCCCAAGAGGCACTTTGTGCTTCTCCTATGAGTTGTTTGTAGTAGGAAAGAAGAGGAAGAGGAAGAGGAATGAGTTATTTTTCTGCAAGTTGTTAATTTTTGTATTGTCTGCAAGTTCTGTGATTTCTGCATAATGTTGTGTTTTCTGTTTGCACACAGTCTTTGCACAATTAGTAGTCGTTAGCTTGTTCGCAGTGAATGAATAAGTAGGTAGGCAGTTAGCAATTTTTGTTTGCACACAGTCTGTACACAGTTTTCTATCAAGGTTTGGCTGCACACAGTCTTTGCACAGGAAGGTAGTTAGAGAGGAAGTAGGTGGACAGTTAGCCCACTGTCAGTAAGCAGGTAGATTAGTTAGTGGTTAGCAGCACTGTTAGTAAGTAGAAAAGGTAGTGAACTGTCTGTGAGCTGTTGACAGAGAGGTTAGGTAGGTGTTGACAGTGTGTGTGGCCAAGAAAGGGTCATCTAAACCGCGCGCGATTGTCGCCTCAAAAAAAAAAAAAAAAAACCGAAAATGTTTAAGCGTGAGTGACTGGGGGGCTACACTAAAATTTTGATCGAGATCGGGATCATTTCCCCAAGTCCAAGCCCAAGCCCAAGCCCAGGCCGAGGCCTCAGTCCTCAGTCTTCTGAGGCCTCAGTATTATGATATATACTAGACTCACTCTTATATATATACCCTACCCCCTCAAGAGGGAATGAGAGCATGTGGGGCAAGTCCTCCACTCTCCTCCCTTCTCTTCCCACTTACACACTTAGACTTTCTAATTTGGGCCTAGTTCCCTACTAGAAATTGACGGTTTTAGGGATTCTGAGGGCATAAAGTGACCAAACAGAGGGTTGTAAAGCACGGCACGTCCCTCTGACCGAGACGCTCGTTTTGAGCTATCATACATTCTATTCTATAGCTGGGGCAGAAAAAAAGGACCAAAAAATCAAAAAATCAAAAAAAATTAAGAAAAGACTTGGGTTGCAAAAAACCCAAAAATACTAGGTGAGCAGCCTTCACGGGCACTCACTGACACTTCTAGGGGATCTAAGTCATATGAACCTACGCTCTGGACGAGTGTTAGAGCACGAGCATATTGTTAGTGCCTCCATTTACGTGGGCACCTATTATTCCTCCACCCTAGGTTCTGGACCTTCGGTCGGGACTCAAGGTAGCGCGACCCAAGATGCTCATATCGCGTCTATTGATTCTTCCTCTAACTACGAAGTCATGGAGGGGTATCCTACACCAAACCCTGATAGTTCAAGTCAAGACATGCATGCCATGGGCCCACGGCCCGGGTCCAACGTGTTTAACCGCTTAAAAGAGACCCTTAGTAGAGCTACTCGCTCCGAACATGCGGTTAATGAAATAAATGAAGGGAGTGGGAAAGTAAATTCGTCATTCATGCCTAAAATAGAACCTATGCTCCTTGAGAGTGTGCATGTGAATGTTCCATCCACAGCACCTCCTGATCCTTTAGGACTATCTCCCTCTGAGGTTCTACTACCCGATGGTAGGAATCTTGCCGAAGTACAAGAGATCGAACGCTATATGCAAGCAACAAGGGAGAGGGAAATTGAGAACCTATGAAGGCTAGAACAAAGTCGAGCCCTGAAAGCAAAGGCTCCTATGACAACAATCATGCCAGCCGAGCAACCGAGTGCTCCCAAGGTAGCAGTCACGGAGGGGCAAACGATGGGGAGCAATAATGCTTCCACTTCGAGGGAAACCTCCAGCACGCCAGGCCTAGATGGGATATTCCTAAACGAAAATTGGGAGTATGACCTACAAGCAGAAGCTTTAACTGATCGGTACACAGGACACACCTATCATGTGGGTTGGTTAGATGTTCTACAATCCACATCGGGTGCTACTAGCATAGATGAGCAACAACAAAAAGTCTGTGATGTCCTCCATAGGTTTGTCGAGTTAGAAAGACAGAACACAAGGATCAACATGCCTTCAACAGGCCTAATGAGATTCTTGGATACGGGAAAGGCCAACCAACCAACCCTATCACAAATGGAGACTCCCTCAGTGAGCCCCATTGATCCTCCATATGTTGTTTCGCCAGGAGCCTCAGTACAATCTGAGCCCACAAGTGGCAGCTTTACCTTCCCAGATCTAGCTCATCTTTCTCTTAATGACACTACGGCTACCATGCATATCCCAGTGGTGAGCATGACAAGAAGTACACCATGGAGTTCATTTGTTAACACTGCGCCGATGCCTAGTAGCACAGTGCCCCCAACTATACCTACATGTATGTATCAATCATGTGCACCTGTCGTACCTCAGCCTCATGTAGCTCCTACACCTCCGATTATTCCAAGAGCTTACAATCCACAATGGCATTATCCAAGCTCTTATACAAGTGGAGCCATGCCATTTAGTAATAACATGCAATATCAGGCACCCCCTATGCCTAGGGCCACGACTGTAAACTTTGGACCACCGTCTGGTACACCACCATACGAAATATGGGACCCAAGAGCCGCGCGTATGCCAAGGCCAAGGCCAACTCCCATCTCACATGTGGTTCCAGGAGCACATACACCCATTATATCTGCTCAAATAGGATATTTGGCAGCATTTGCTCAAACTATCGGTCGCTCTATTGCGGAAAACATGCGTAGTACACCTGATAGAGAGCCTAGGAGCAAGGCAGTTTAAGTAGCTAAGCTCACACAGAAATTCAGTGGAGACGGAGATGCTAGAAAGCATATGGAAGTCTTTGAACATGTGTGCGATTCCTTGGAAGAGCACAATGAGCTACATAAGTGTAAGGCTTTGAGTTTGACCCTAAGCGGAAAGGCTGGAGATTGGTATAGAACCTTAAGAGTAGAAGAGAAAACGATCTACTCTACTCTTAGGAGACTGGTCTTAAAAGAATACATACGAGAGGGAGTACTTTGGGGTGTAGCCTCTCAGCTCCAGAAAGCCCAACGAGAAGAAGGTGAATCCGTGAGTGACTTCATTAGTCGCCTAAAGAATTTGAATTCTCGATGCAATCCAAATGAGCGATTCAACAACAACCAATTGCTCGATAGATTCATTAGGGGACTACGACATGAAAGTATCTATAATGGCCTAGTCATTAGAGGTATCACTACTTGGGAAGCAGTCACCATGAATGCAATCCAATTGGAGGATAATTTAATGATTGCAGGAGAAAGAGTGTCCGCCGAGCCGAAGTCTAGTAGCTCGCAAGCGTCAGGGCATGAGCCAATGAAGATAAAGCCAATCGTGAAAGAGCAAACGATATCTGAGATGACTTTGGCAGATCTCACCAAGGCCATCCAAGAAATCCTTAGGGGTAATCGTGCTCCACAAAACACTCATATGTATCCAAGAAGGGAGCAACAATGGTGCTCAATTTTCTTGGGCCCACATACTACGAGTGAATGCCCTACTTTCAGAGTAAAGTTTAACGGGACTTGTAACGCGTGTGGTAGGTATGGCCATCAAGCGAAGGATTACCTAATGCTTAAACGCATCATGAAAAATAGACCACCTATAGCTTGGGCAGACTCACCTCGAGTTCCTGCATTGATGCCTACCCCACCCATGGAGCAATAGTTGTCATTACAACACATGGTCCCTAGAACCCAAAATGTGGTCCAAACCACACAGTTGCCACCTCCAGTGCTAGGACCGCAACCCCCTCATCCAAGAGTTACACCTATGAACCAAATAGGTTGCGAGTCATCTAGTACTTATGTAGATTGCGAAGAGGACATAGACTCTAGTATCACCTATGGAGTCGACATGCTTGAGGAGTGTCCCATGTACTATATGGAAGACCATTGGGGACAAATCAAACCGGTATATCAAGCTACTGCGCTAGCAGCAAGAGGCCAAAACATTAATAGTTTTGCAAGGAGACCACCTCTTCAGTGCTACGAATGTGGTGGACCACATCGAGTAGCTGAGTGCCCCATTAGAATGCAAAAGAATTCCGCACTAATGCAAAAAAGTCAAGGGAGTGCATTGGCAATGCCAATACTCACTTGTAATCGTTGTGGCATAGATCATTTGATCGCACAGTGTCCTAACAATCCAAACGCACCGAAAATCACACCATTGAACTTAATAGAGATTGTTGATGGGACACCACCAACTATAAACATAGCACCAGTGAATGCACTCACACGGTCGATGCTCCAAAAGCAAAATTACATCCATGAAGAGAGATATGCTGCATCCATTGGCCGAGCGAGAAAGAAGAAAACACAAAGAAAGAAATCCCTTAATGCTTCTAGCTCAAAACCTAGCTCAAAGAATAACATAGGGACAGGAGAGGATCCCGTGTATATGAATGACCCTGAGGATGACTCAGATTCGATAGAGACCACGGAGACCAAAACTGTTACTACAAAGGAAAGAGCCAGTGAGGAGGATCACGACAGGGAATTACGACGAACACCAAAAGAGTATTCAAAGTTAAACTACCCAGTTGCGAACCCCCAAGATAAGCCACGAGAGACAAAAAATGAGGATTGCAAGAGAAAGATTGGAACCTATCCAAACCCAATAGTGGAAATTGAACGAGTCCAACAACTGAGGGGTTTGGTGGAAGAAACTCAACGAACATTAGAACCTGAACCCAAACATATCCAGATGTCGGACACAGTGTTTCCCACACAAGTTCAACCTCACAAGAACTACAGGCCGTTAGCTATACCCAGTATCATTCGGGAAGAGAGTGAGGGTAGGACATCTGAAAGTGGACACACACCTTTCCTACTAGAGAGAATGTTTGGTGAGGGAATGCCCGACCCCCTTGAGGAAGTGGAGATTCCATCTTCACCATTCTTTTGTCAGGGTCCTACGTCCCACAAGATGCCATTAAATGTTGCCAAATTGATGGATTTCATGTCTTCAGAAGTTAGAACCACCATCATGTCCAAACTATATAAAGACCCCGAGCTAGTCTCAGGTCTTCGAGCCTTCCTCAATGGATAATTACAGGCCAGATTACCACAGTTTGCACATATGAACAAACCTGACTCGGTAATGAATTATGAGGAACATTTAGCACCACCATCTGACCTAGCGGGACATGAATCTGTAATTGAAGTACCCATTAACAAGTTGGGGCAATACTTTGAAGGTGATGAATCTAATGCTACTCTACCAATCACTAATAAAGGATTAACTATAAAGGGGGTCCTTGACGGTGGTGCCGGAGTCAGCATGGTGACAAAGAGTTGTTAGGAGTCTATGGGGCGACCTCACCTTGAAGCCACAAGCGTAGTGGTAAAAATGGCTAATGGATCTATTGTTACGCCTATTGGAATGCTAAAGGATCTCAGAATCAAGGTCTTGGGACACAAGGTAAGGCAGACTTTCATTGTTATGGATTTTTCCAAGCATCCTATGTCATTTGAGATGATCTTAGGGCGTCCATTCATGAGGGAAGCAAAAATGGTGCATGACTGGTCCGAAAACCACGTCTACTTACAGTTCCAAGACTCTGTCATTCGAGTTGATCTTTTAAGTGGTCGAACGCATCCTCTAGGAAATAAATTCATCATTGATAATCGATCAGACACAACAATTCACTCAGCATTACAGTATTGTTACATGTGTAACGAAGACACGGATATTGGGGAGAACTCTCCTTATATGGATATCATACCCGGAATGGCTGAGTCAGACAATGTCGATTGGGTGCACCTAGCGGCAACTATAGATACATGGGGAGCTAGAGGAACAACCTGGGTAACACCAGATGGGGAAGAGATACCACACATTGCACCAGTAAACATGTTAGGTGTAGCGCATGTAACATCCGATGATAAGAAAGATGCACACCTACCTGAGAGTGAAACCGATGATTCCTCAAAGGCTTCAGGCCAATACACATCAGAAACGGAATCTCAGGGAGAAATGGATTCAGAACCTAAGGAAACATCGAGTGAACCAAGTATAGAAACTGAACACTCAAGGCGTAGTACGACCATCTATGGTAATTTATATGAGAGTGAAGAAGATACAAGCGAAGACCTATCAAGCGAGTCGAGTTCAAACATTTACCAAAATCAAAACCTTAACAAGAAACAAAGGTCATATAAGAGACGACGATATCGAGCAAATGTGAGAGCTAGGATAAACAAGGAAAGATCTACTGCAGAATGGCTTAGCTATCTAGGGGCATGTGATGCTCATCGAAAGCTAGTAGACAATTGGGGTGAACATCTCCGGAGTGTCATGTGGTGCAGCCCGCGACCCATTGACCTCGCTCAATTGGAGGTTACAGAGCCGAAATTGAGTCGAACTATAAGAAGACGTCAAAACTGAGAGTTAGCTCAACAACAAAAGGAGGCAGAACTAAAAGAAAGGTCTATGTCAGGACAAGAGCGTGCTGACTTACATACGGCTCCTGAACATTTTAAATCTTATACCACGGGGGAGCGAAAGGTTGTGTATGCCAAAGCCCAACGAATACCTACCAATGGAAGCAGTGGAGTCTATGATGGTCCAGCGGTAGTTAAAGAGATAGAATTAGCAGAACCAAGTGAGGAGTCTAAACCAGTCTTTATTGCTCAAGACCTTACCGAAACTGAAGAGGCTGTACTTAAGGAGCTCCTCAAGGAATACAAGGATATCTTTGCTTGGACATATCATGACATGAAGGGCGTTCCACCTTCTGTGGTGCAACATACAATTCCCATGATCAACACTGCTAAACTCGTCCAGCAACGACCATATCCAATGAATCCTAAGTACGCCAAAATTGTACAAGAGGAGATTGAAAAACTTATCCAATGTGGATTCATATACCCTATTGAGCACTCAGAATGGGTTTCTCCAATAGTCATTGTGCCAAAAAATAATGGGAAACTAAGAGTGTGCGTGGACCTCAAGAAAGTTAATGCAGCCACTAGGAGAGATCATTATCCCTTGCCATATTCAGAACATGTGCTTGAAAGAGTTGCGGGCAAGGAAGCTTATAGCTTTTTAGATGGGTACTCTGGTTACAATCAAATCACAATTGCATTAGAGGACCAAGCTAAAACTGCTTTTATCACAGAGTTTGGAGTGTTTACATTTCGTGTTATGGCTTTTGGCTTAACGAATGCCCCTGCTACATTCCAACGATTAATAAACACTGCGTTTAAAGAATTTCTAAGGGAGTTTTGTGAAGCTTTCCTAGACGACCTTTGTGTTTATTCTTCTTGGGAGAAGCATTTGTTATATCTATGAAAAATATTTGAAAGGTGCAGATTTTATCGCATCTCATTGAACCCTTTCAAATGCCAATTTTGGGTTAAGCATGGAGTCATTCTAGGGCATATAGTGTCCAAGAACAGGATATCCACAGATGAGAGTAAGATTAAAGCCATTGCCGATTTGCCACCACCTACTAACTATAAAGGAGTTCAAAGATTTATGGGCCATGTTGGTTATTATCGAAGGTTTATTTTAAACTTTGCCGAGATAGCGCGTCCATTGTACAAGCTTCTTATCGAGTTTCACTGGACAGAAGAATGTCATCAATCTTATGAGTTATTAAAGAAGGCCCTAATAAGTGCTCCAATCCTGCGAACACCGAATGTACCTTTTCATGTGCATATTGATGCATCAAATTTTTCTATTGGGTGTGTTCTAACTCAACCAAGAGAACATAAATTGGACTACCCTATTAGCTTTGCAAGTCACCAATTAAATGATGCCGAGATGAACTACACTACTACAGAGCATGAAGGTCTAGCTATGATTTACGTAGTAAAGAAATTTCACTATTACCTTCTTGCTACCAAGTTTGTGTTTTATGTTGATCATCAAGCATTGCTATATTTGGTAAACAAGCCGTGTTCCACAGGTCAAATTACACGATGGTTGTTAATTCTTCTTGAGTATGACATCACCGTTGTTGTGAGGCCTGGGAGGAAACATGTCATGGCAGATCAGTTATCTCGTATCCCTAATGGCGAAGCTTCTACGGGGGTTGATGATGAATTGCCTGATACTCCTTTGTTCATTGTTGAGACAATGCCTGAATGGAGTGAAAAGATTGTTAACTTCTTAGTTAATGGTTTTCCACCCAAAGAGCTGCGAAAAGATATAGCTCGAAAAGTAATCAAGGAATGCGAACCCTATTGCTTACTGGCGGGAACTCTCTATAAGAGAGGAAAAGATGATGTTCTTAGACGCTGCGTCCGCGAGGATGAGTATTTATATATTCTACAAGAGGCACACATGGGCGTAGCTGGTGGTCACTTTTCAGGAAAGTTGACTGCCCAAAAGATCTTACAGTCAGGCTATTGGTGGCCCACTCTGTTTAAGGATGCATCACTTTTTGCAAAGGGATGTGATGAATGCCAACGCTTCAACAAGCCACAAAGAAGGGATAGGATGCCTCTACATCCCATCAAGGTAACCCAACCATTTGAAAAGTGGGGCTTAGACTTTGTAGGACCGATTAGTCCGGCTGCACGTAACACGCAATCACGATATATCATTGTGGCTACCGACTATGTAACCAAATGGGCTGAAGCAAAAGCAACACGAAAAGTGGATGCAAAAACAACAGCTAAGTTCCTCTTTGAGAACATTATCACACGTTTTGGATGCCCCTTTGAACTTGTGAGTGACAATGGAACTCATTTTATAAATGAATTAATAAAAGAACTCACATCAAACTTCATGATATCTCACCACAAGTCTACACCCTATTATCCCCAAGCAAATGGCCAAGCTGAGAGTACCAACAAAACTCTCATCTCCATTTTGACAAAGACAGTTGAGGCTCATCGCACTGATTGGGACCTAAAGCTTACATCAGCTTTATGGGCTTATCGTACTGCGTATAAAGTTGCTATTAATTGCACACCGTTTAAGATGGTGTATGGCCAAGAAGCAGTTATGCCATGGGAGTTTGTCATTCCTAGTCTTCGAGTAGCTTCTCAAGAAGGTTGGGATGGTAACCCCTTAGTGGAGCGATTATATATCCTGGAAAGGCTAGATGAAGAGAGGCAATTAGCTGTGCGAAATGCTCTAGTGGAGAAGGATAGGAGAAAGAAGTGGTTTGATAGCGTTTTAAAGGATAAAGACATCAAGGTTGGTGATAAAGTTCTTATGTACGGGGTACGTAATGAAAAGAAGAAATTGAAATACGCTGGTAAGGGACCATATCGAGTGTGTGAAATTACCCCGCAAGGTACCATTCGTGTGGAGACTCTAGATGGAGTTGAAACCATTGGATTCCTTAATGGGAGTAAATTCAAAAGATATTATGATCCTCTAAGCCAGGAAGAGTTGCAAGCATTCCATCAAAAGAAGGCTGCCAAGGAACAAGCAGAGCTTAGAAAAATCCAAGCAAGAGTTGAGGCTCGAGAACGACAACAACGTCTTAGACGCCAACGAGAGGCTAATCTGGGAATCACGCAAGCATTTTTTGAGGACACAGATGACGACTCATTAGAATCCGAGCCATCGCTACGATACCCAATTGAGCTAAATAGCCCCTATGGGAAAGTACTATACAATGCCGTATTAGATACGGGAGCTAAACACAATTTGTTATCCTATGGATTTTGGTGTCAATTAGGGAAACCAACCCTTCCCCGAGTACGATGCAAGTCAAGGGCATTAATAAAAAGAAAACTGCTATTCTTAGAGTCCTTCAGACCCCTGTTGTCTATGACAATGGAAGCATAGTGCAGAGGTTTCTAGTCATGCCCGCGGGAGCTATGGAAGGTAACGTAAACCTGGGACGCACGTGGATGTTGGCAACCAAATGCACTATTGATTGGGATATTGGTAGTGTCACAACGCGACCACCAACTCTTACCCCTATCATTCAAGCAAAGTCACCTACGTTGCAAACTCTAGCAAAGTTGAAGGATAGCCAACATTCACAAGCCAAGGTGGTTAACTCGTCTTTGCCGGCTACCCATGAATCTAGCACTTCAACACTTGTAGTTGCAGCAAGCAGTAATATTGCAAGTACTCAACCTGCACGACCTAAGAGTACATATCAATGGGTCCCCAAGGCCTTACTTCCAACTACCTCAACCCTCCCATCCATTTCAAGAAAAAATTTCCCTGGAGAACCAAGAGCGCGCTTAAGGAGATTCAAGACCAAATCACGATGGATTCCAAAACGACTATTAGAAGCCCAAGGCTACTATGATGGAAATGAGCAAATTTGGGTACCTAAACGTAAAATGTGTCCTTCCCTATCGACAACAAACCCATATGAGTCAAACCGTGTAACACTAAAGCCAATGGCAGACCGTGGAAAGGGAAAGATCACAGAATGCTACACACCTAGTCCAGAGCTAGTTTGGGCTCCAATTTATTCCACCTAGCTCAGGAAGGGGGGAGTTCCATGAAGCTTCTAGCTCCTCATGTAATACATCCATAGAGGTAAAAGCTTCTACACAGCCTCCGCCTACAATAGTGGACCTCTATGAAGCTACAAAGGAATCCACACCTTCCAGTGTTCAAGAATCACCTAATGAACCACTTCAAGTTCAATCCTGGGAGAGTACCTTACCACCCTTGCAACTCGACGAGGAACCTAAGGTAATAGAAAACTACTGGCAAAAATCTTCACCTATAACAACTTGGAACAACTAGTTTCAAAGGGTGACGACATCATTTCAAACGATATGATCTACCCAAGGAAGGGGGGAGTGTTTATGGACATCCATTATTCACTTGCTTCCCTCTCAACCTTTCTCCCTGACCTCTTAATCTCCAATCTTAGGGAATGTATATATAAAGCCTTATACTCACAAAAACAAGATAAAAAAGTAAAAGAGCAAGAGCCATAACACAAATCATAAAAAAAAATTATGCACAAGAACACGACCCTTGTAATATTTGCACTCTAACCATCATCTATTTGCGTGTACAGATATGGCTAGTACGCTAGAGTCATCCACTCCAACCTTGGGTGAGAGGTACCCTCGTTACTTTTCCCAAATATTTCACATGGTCTTTCCAGTGCTTGCATGTGAATGGGATTTGATAGGTACGCTAGCATGTGAGAGGAATTTTGAGGAGTTAGAATGGCTGATACGTCTCTTGACCACGTATGATCCATACTTAGTAGAGAGCTTTTCTCCCATTGCACAAGCCTACCCTTTTGACCAAGATGACTATAGGTGTCTAGTGACCTTCTTAGTAAACATGGGCACCTATGATGAAGAAGAAAATTTACAGTACTACACGAATGGCACATATGGTCTCATGGATGATGACTTTGTTTATCTCGACGACGAGGATAGGGGTTTAGCCTTAGGGTTTCCTCCCAACCTCTACAATATCCTATTCCCTTGACTCTCTAGGGGGAGTGCAAATAATTAGGTTAGGGTTCCTTATGTTTTTTGTTGTGTTCAATAAGTGTTGGTACCTTTTCCCACTAATGTGCCTCCTGGAGGTATTCCTTTTGTTTCCTAGTGTGTACAGGAGCGTGTTGCTATTGATAGGATTTGGACCTTCATGGAATCTTTATCTCGACTCACTCTTCAAATCAAGCACGACCATCGACACAAACAGGTGTTTCTTTTCCATTAGCATTGCCCCTTATCTTTTTTGCATCTATGATTGTCAGCTTTAATTGTGATTGGTAGGCTAATATTCACCGCATTTGCTTAGTATCAAACATTTAATTCAATGTAATTTTTTTTCATAATCACTTGTCTAGGTTTAAAAATCAAGCAGTCTGACTAAGCTAGTTTGACCAAGTTAGGTGTTAGAGATCTTCTCTTAATACCATGGGGAATGCCTTCCTAATAATCAATGGTTACTTAGGTTCTTAATCCGATTTAGGCAGCATTGTGTGAAATGTACTAGGGATTTCTAGTGGGCTTGACCCTATTGACCTTTAACTTAAGTATTATAAAGGGAGTTGACTAGTGTGATGAGCATGGGGAGGTGTATCAGTGTTATATGACCCCCCAAAGTTACAAAATTAAAATGCTGAAAATGAACAAACAAAAAATCAAAGTGCCACATTGTAAAATCTTAAGCTGGAAGAGAAATCTCAGCTTGATTTGGTACTTCACTCACATGTATTGCCTATGGTACTAGAGCCCTAGAGGTTTTTAGTGTGGGCGCTTTTCCTTGAAAAGCAAAAAACCCAAGGCATACAAAATAAGCACACACATCAAATTGAATCACTGTGAAAAGACTTTGGGGGGTCAAAGAAAAAGTAATCAGTCAGGCGATGATTTCATGAGAAATTCCTTTTATGGTAGCTTAACTACAAGGTCTTCTAGATATAGCCTCTAGTCAGCCCTCGAACATAAATACTTGGCTCTCGTGATTAAACAACTTAATTGACCACAGATAATTAAGAAGCTTACCCATGGTATTAATATTCGATCTCTAGTGCCTTTCGACCGTCAAATTAGCGACCCCATACTTGTTTAATTTTTTACCTTTACATGTGTTTATGCATTTGATTACATTGCAATTTAATGTTCATTGCTGACAAATTGTTTGAAATTCTTTTACCAATCAATTTGTCTACCTAAAACTGCATATTCTTTTTAATCACTTATGAGAATGCAATTACTGTGCCAATGTTGTTTGATTTTGCAGTGACTGAAGAAGGCTAAGAACATTCATCTCAAATGCTCTTCCACCTCGACGAACGAGCTTCAACTCAATAGCTTCCGAGGACGGAATCTACATCAGGAAGGGGGGCATGTTAACCCTCACGGCTCACGGACACCCCATCACCTACGACGGACATGTATTATGTATTTGGTAGAGTCGGGTACCGGGCTTGTCGGACCAATAGGAAAAGGGTAAGAGTGATCGTCGATGAGGCGCACTCTAACTGGGACATTCAAGGGATTAGTTGGCTAAGCATGGGCGCCCAAGTGTGAATGGGGTGAGCTCATATAAAAGCCAACTAAACCTAAAATTCACTCATTCTCTCATTTGTGCAAGAGAAGAGTGCTGTTGCTCCATCTCCATCTCCATCTTCTTCTTCTTCACCTCCTTGTGTGTGTGTGTATGTGAGAGAGAGAGAGAGAGAGAGAGAGAGAGAGAGAGAGAGCGATCGAGCATTGCGGCGGCACGACGGCGGTGAAGCGGTTGAGCGCGACGTAGCGGCGTCTCCTTCTTCTTCGCGACGAGGAATCCTCCACGGCAGGAGCATAGAGCGGTGAGTGACACACCATTGCCCTCTTTTGAGCTTACTAGTTAAGCTAGTTGTGTGCTTGGAGCCGTCTGTGGCTCGCACACAGTGTTAGGCAAGTCCCTTGCTTCGACAGTGCGGCAAGGAGTGCACACTTGTGCCTTTAAGACATGACAGCTTCTCACATCCTTGGAGGGTGTTTTTGTTGGCAGGCGGATACTCTTTCACGGTTTGTTTGGTGTGTGCCATTTCGTTGGTAAGAGCTCACCTATTCTTAAGAAATGAGTGGTTTATGAGAGCATGCAATATTTATAAGGGCCCATTTAAAAAGGGCCATGTTCACACTAAATTTTTTAAAAAAAAGTATTATTTTTTAAATAAACATGTCGCTAAGAGTTGGACCCTGCATTCATGTTTAGTGACGCGCAGTATCCACTTTGATCCTTATCGCACTCTGTATCGCCGCCATGCAGCATGCTTGGTGGGACCTTGCGACATTTGCCACTTGTTGCTATGCTCTTGACGACTCCATTTTCGCACTTCAATAGCAATCTTGGATTGTCGCGCACGCTCCATTGTGAGCTTACGAGCAAATGTTGTGCGAAAAAACCAATTGAACATCTCCTCCAAATAATTGGATTGCACCATTCGACCACCATGTCGAGTATTTTTGAAGTACACTCCCCTTGCTCGATAATGGGACTTCTCCATGCCTTGAGTGCTAAAAGTTTCAAGCGATCCATACTTGTGCATAAAAAATGCACCATGCGCAAACAATATATGTTGTTCACATGAGTAAACGATCCACATTATTAAATAAAAACAATCCCTTGTAATGAATACACCATATAAAATGACTTACCATGTAATGTGTGATGCTATTTTCACCCCAAGAAAGGGTGAAGACCTTGGTAAAATCCGCCAAGGCTTCTTGAAATGATTGAAGTTGTTCTTCTGTTGTGCTGTTAAGGCCCATAAGCTTGACCATTTTATCAAAATGTGCCCAAACTTGCTTGCGCTTGTTTGCAAGCTCGCCATTTGAATCATTGTCGGTAGTAGCTTTGCATAACTCCTTCCAAAGCTCCCAAAGGTTACCTGCCTGCTGGTTGGAGCTGTTTTGAGCATCATATCGACTTGGCTTTCCTTGGGAAACTTTCTTCAAAAAGTGTCTAGCTTTTTGTCCACTCATTGACACTTGTTGAGCAATTTCATGGGCCTCCCCTGTGTTCTTTGCAGCAATGATAGACACATTTCCACCGTGACAGCTAATGGAATTCAAGAGTACCTCCACTCTTTCGATCGCTTCCTGGGACTTTTCCAACGGTTTCATCGTAAAAGCATAGTCAATGTGGAGCTTCAATAGCCTATCAAAAATGCGCATGAATACGTGTAATGTACAAAAATGTACATTTGATAGAGGAAATCGAAAGATTGGATTCCAAGCGTGGTCCTTTTGATCACGGTCTGGGGCATTGAGCATGGGACATCTCAGAATAGACGCTTCCCATTCTCTACCTTCATCTCCGACATCACGACAATCTAACGCTTGTTCTGCATGCCCTTGCCATGGAAGCATGGATCCGGCCTTTGCGGTGCTCTTATGTGATTTTTTTCCATTAGGTTTGTACCCTCGAGTGCAAAATGGACAAGGGATGAGAGAAGAAGCCCCTTGTTTGCAGCCAAGCAAACACTTTATGGTCTTCAAATCCCCACCTAAGTGCCACTCCACATCATAACTACCAAAACCCTCAATCTCCAACTTCTGACCTGCAATTTGGGAGTGTATTACTTCTGTGATCCATGGAGTTCTCTCAAAAATCCATGAAAGTACTCCATTGGTCTCCTTGGGCACCTCAATAGCACCCAACCACCAAATGTCTTTCTCTGATTGCACGTTAAAAGATGGGGTGGGAGATGGCTCGACTGAATCCCTTCTCTTGGTTTGCAGAAGGGCCTCGTTCATTAGAGTGACACTTAGCCTCTCTAACCTTCGGCCTTTCACTATTTGACACTCATCGAGTTTCAGCACAAAAGCGACTTTTGTGCCAAGCACTACAAAATAAATAGTGCTAAGACGTTAAACTTTAGAGTCTATGATAAGAATAATACCAAAGAAAAAAGTAAAGTGTGTCACCTTCTTCAGGTAACTCGTAAAATCTAAGCATGGCTTCTTGAAGCCTTCTAAGATCCACGAAAATATTGTTCCACATTGTGTAAGGAAAGCCCTTCTCCGAAGGTCTTATGGATTGTTTCTTACCTTTTCCCCTTGTCTTTGTTGCGCACGAAGCATAAAGGGAAGTTGGCATTGTGTCCTCAATGTGTAGGTATGTCCCAATGCAGGAGAACACATCTTCGTTTGTGGCCTTCTCTGCGAGCTTGACCTTGTGAGGAACGGGAAATAGGTTTTCCACAATGCCATGTTCTTTGAGGGCATCCTTTAGGAGTTGGAAAATATCCTGATATGCTTTGGTGCTGATTCCAGCCTCATCACAAGCTTGTTGAACGTCATCATCACTAACCACATTTCTTAATTTATGCATAAGGTCCTTGGTGACTGCATCCTTAATGTGCTTACCTCCAGATGATTGTAAGATAGAAATCACGTCCTGGGTATTGAGACAACTAGTGAGAAGGTTGACTCGATCATCTTGGCTTGTTCCACCGCATGCCTCCTGGATGAAGTTTCTAGCAACAAATAAACATAAATGTTAGAAATAGTGTGAAGTAAGAATGCATCATGCAAGTGAAGACCAAATAACCTTGTGGCTGTAACTTGTCGTTTGCGTGCTCCTCCCGAATGTGCAAGAGTTTCAATGGATGAATACGTGCGTTTGCGTTCCCTTGCACCAAGGGGTGTTTCTTTCAAGTATGTGATGGTGTTGGTAAGCTTTTGGATGTGGAACTCCTTTTCTTGCATTTGTTGTTCAAGAGTTTTAACTACCCTCTCCAAAGAGGCAACACTCTCTTGTAATGTCGTCGTCTTGAGGTGAAGAGCTTGACATTCGTGCATCCACATATGCAAAGAAGCACCTGCACCCATACACAACCGCTTGCAATAGCCTAACAAACCTGCTTCTCCCCTCCCAAGAAATTGAAGAAATGTGGAAAGGCTATTAAACGGTGGATGGAAGCGGCTTATAGGATCGTAAGGGTACAAATGGCCATCCACCCAAATGTCAACATTGGTCTCACAAGCGGTGCGACGTTCCTGTGATGACCTTTGATCACCTTCACTAGTGGTCTTCGGTGCAAATGCCGTGGGTAAGCGAATATGTATGCTTTTGGTGTGCGGAGTACGTGGTGGTGGAAGCAAACCATTTGTGATGTCCGTGAGCACCATGGAAGCTGTTGCGTGAGGAAGCAAATGATGAAAAGATAGAGGGGGAAGGGTAGAGAGGTTGAGGAAGATGGGAGGAGAGAAGGAGGGAGGGGGGGGAGGGAGAGATTGGGGAGGAGGAGGAAGGTAGGGGCAGGGAGGGAGAGGAGAGGAGAGGGAGAGAGAGAGAGAGAGAGAGAGAGAGAGAGAGAGGAGGGAGGAGGGAGGAGGAGGAGAGAACAAAATGTTTATTACTTTTTGGGGGAAAAGAGTTTTGAAAAAATGGACTTTCTAAGCTTGTGGGTTAAAAAATGGGTCAAAACATGATTTTTGGATATGTATATATGTTGGGAGGGAGTTTTAAGTTAGAAACAAGTAAAAATGTTTTTTTTTTTTTAAAGTCAAATTTTGTCTCTTTGTGACCCACGTTTTTGCTGATGTGGACACACCCCTATGCTTCCTTCACTTTAAAAAAAGCTAGAGAGAGAAAGTAACCCTTTAGGTCCACATCCTACATTTGTCTAAAAAAAAGGCTAGAAAAGCCTACTCAAAACTACCTTCTTCAATGCCCTTGCCCCCTAAACCCCACACAACATTAGCCTTAATCCCTAAAAATTAGGATTCCTTACAAGGCCCATGCAAGGTTCATATTTCTCCTAATGACTGGACATGACCAATACTTTTGCAAGAGAGAGAGCTAGAGAACTTGACAACAGTTGAGGACCCGATATATGTGGATCCGGTCCCCCTACCAATAGGATTTTGTATTATAGATTCTCCCATCAAGAGAGACTTGGTACAATACAATCTTTGTGTTCCTTCTGACCTAGGTGATGCAATGAAGATGGAAAGCTCCATGCATCACGAGCGCCCCCCCTTGAGTAGGGATCGTGTTGACTTTTGAGAACACCTTGAACCCCTTGAGCACCTTGGCCATGGAGCCCCTTAGCACCTTAATCATTAAGCACCTTAGTCAGCAAGCACCTCAAGCACCTTAGTTAGCAAGCACGACAAGCACCTCAAGCTTGGGCAAGGTTCCACCTCAAGCACAACCCTAGATTCCTAAGTTCAAAGGACTTTTAACACTAACCTTTGGAGGTCTTTAATGAATCTAACCCTAAGGTCTTTAAGCTCCATTTGGTAGCCTTTCTCTTTGACATACCCTCTCTCATTTGGACCCCTTTAACCTTGGCCCCGTGTTGAGATAGATCCATAAGCACATGTCTATATTCTAATTCTTGTTCCCGTTTATTCTTCCACATTAAATGATTAGTTTAATATGAGAATATCATTTGGGTTGGTTAAATATTAGGTTTTATGACATTATCTCTCTCTTGAAATCATAGTCATCCTCAACCATGAGGTAGAAGAGATAAAGTCTTAGTCATTAGTCTATGTTTCTTAGCGAGTGGAGGGTCCCTTTTTACCCTACGACATCATTCCAAGATGGATGAATAATCCATTTGGGGCTTGAAAGACTCAGCTGCCGCAAGTGTGTCTGCTCTTTAGTCCATTTCATTCTCCCAAAGTAGAAAAATTATACTTGGTGTTTGAGAGAGGTCGTCACACAAACATGATTCTAAGCATGCATACTATTTAAATTTGTGCACAATAAAAAGAGAATTAGTCTTATAAGGCAAAACCATTGGTCATTTAAAAGAAAGATGCACATTTGCTTACTCTAATGTAGCATTGTAAGCATTGACAAGGTTCATACTATCCTTAAGCTTTATTACTTGTATCCATCTAGCATCTTCAAAAGGATAACTTTTTAACTTAATTACCATGCCGTAGAACCTTGTCTTCATGCCGGAGGATAGCTTCGGGTTGTAGCACCTCTTCTTGGTCTTTGATTTTTGGAGGGTCTTCAATAATTGGTTCTCTTGGTGGCTCTCCTTTGTAGGGCTTAAGTAGGCTCACATGAAAAGCATTGTGTATGAGCAAATGGTTGGGCAACTTGAGTTGATAAGCCATCTCATTGATTGGCTTCAAGATTTGAAAAGGACCATAGTATCTTTTTGCTAGTTTAGCATAATACTTTTGATGGCGGGTAGATTTTTGTCCGTCGTTTGCCTCAATCGAGCCTTTGGAAACGTAAGTAAGACCCAATCATTTTGTTTGAACGTCAAGGCCATTCTGTGCTTATCAGCACAACAGCCTTTTGCCTTTGTTGAGAGATGGATATAGCCTCCTTAATCTTTTGGAAAGATTCTTGTAGGTCACGGATATACTCATCAACAGCAAAGATCTTCCCGTGTACTTTAAGTAGCAAGGGACTTTTAGGTCTTCCCTCTATAATCTCAAAAGGTGCCTTTCCCGTAGTAGTATGGACCATATTATTGTACGCATACTCTACAAGGGGTAAGTAATTTTCCCATTGTGAGCATCGATCTAATTCTGTAACATAAGTCTTTAGTAGATCAAGAATCGTAAGATTGGCTATCTCCCTTTGGCCATCCGTTTGTGGGAGATTGGCCGAAGAGAAATTCAATCTTGTACCTAGATTTTCAAAGAGACCTTTCCAGAAATTATTGGTCATGCTAGGATCTCTATCTGACACGATAGATGTTGGTGCTTGAAAATCTGAGATATGAAGAGGGTTTCCATTTAGTGTGCATTAATAGTCTTTTTGATAGGAATAAAGTGTGCTTGCTTGCTAAACCTGTCAACTATTGTCCATATTTCCGTATTTCCATGGATAGACTTGCATAATCCAAAGATAAGATCCATGGATATTAATGAATTAGGGATTGGCAATGGCTGGAGTAATCCAGGTTGCTTCCCTCTATCATACTTGGTCTTTTGGAATACCACACATTTTGAAACATACTCTTGTATGCCTACTTTCATGGTAGGCCAATAGAAGTACTTTTCTACTCCTCGAAGAGTAGGTTGAATGCCTCTATGTCCCACATAGGGAGGAGCATGGGATTTATACACGACTTTCTCACAAAGAGAGTGGGTAACACATAACCTATTTCCATGGAGAAGATCACCTCCTGCAAGGTGAATGGTTCCTCTTTGTTCTCCAAAGCAAGGACTGACATTATGTCTTTAAAGTCACGGTCACTAGCATACTCATCTATCATAAAAGGTAGATCATTGTGAATTGCTATAGACACCGCATTGACTTTTGGTCGTCGTGAAAGTGCATCGGCCACTTGATTGTGCTTACCAGCAATGTGAGCAATATGAAAATAAAATTTCGAAAGAAAATGTGCCCACCTCATTTGTTTTTCAAAAAGCTTGGTTTGTGTCATGAAGTACTTGAGACTTTGTGGTCCGTTCGCAGAATAAATAGAGTCCCCATAAATAGTGCTTCCATGTGTCTAGGGCATGTATAGAAACTAAAAGCTCTTTTTCGTATATGCCTAGGACTTGTTCATTGGCATTGAGCCTTTGGCTCTCATATGCTATGGCATGCCCTTCTTGAACCAAAACTGCTCCAAGGCAATCACCCCAAGTATCACATTGGACCTCAAATGGCTTGGAGAGATCCAGAAGTATAAGGACTAGTTGGGAGGTAAGCTTTTCTTTGAGCTTGTCTAAAGAATTTTGCTCCTTAGTAGTCCATGGGTACTTAACGTTCTTCTTTGTTAAGTCATGTAATGGTCCTGCTATTTGAGAGAATTTTGCTATGAAGCATCTCTAGTATGCACACATACCAATAAAGCTTCTTAGCTCATGTAGATTCCTTGGATTAGGCCATGCTTTTATTACCTCCAACTTTGATGGATCCATACGGATACCATCTTGAGAGATAATATGACCTAAGTATTGAATCTCTTGAAGGAAAAATTCGCTCTTCTTTTGAATGATAAAAAGCTTGTTCTCCCTCAAAGCTTGAAAAATTACTTACGGAACACTCCGGTGAATTTGCGGTAGGGTCTAAAGATTTTCTTCATTAGACGATTAAATGTGGCTGGTGCATTACTCAGGCCAAAAGACATGATTAGATATTCATAAAGACCAAACGTTTGTACGAAACGTGATCTTTAGGATATCTTCATTCACTATCCTTATTTGATGATAGCCGCTTTTAAGGTCAATCCTACTGAAGTAGGTCAAACCTTGTAGCTTATCACACAGACCATCTACCTGCGGTACGAAAAAATTGTTTTTGATATTGATATGGTTTAGCACTTGATAGTCCACACACATGCAGTATGTACCATCTTTATTTTTCACTAAAAGGACTGGATAACAAAAGGGAGAGGAGCTAGGCCTCACCATCCCTTTTTCTACCAATTTTTATACTTGCCTCACGATCTCCTCTTGTTGAGCTTGGGAAACTCGATAAGGAGGCTTGTTAGCCGGTGAGCTTCTTGATAGGAGCTCAATTCGATGGTCATCATCCCCGCGGTTTGGAGGTACGTCCATAGGGATATCATCGATGAACACATCTTGGAATCCATTTAGAAAATTAGACAAGTCTATTCTTCTTGATTCCTAACACTTTGCTTTGTTAAAACATTATCCCCGTAGGTGAAGTAGCTTCCCTTTCAGGGAACTTCATGTTGGCAGCCATGTGGTTGAACCATGGTGCCCCTAGGATAACATCCTCATGTTGGAGAGGAGAGATGAAAAAGTCTTCTTTGTATATAGCTTTGGACATGAAGCCTCAAATTCCCAATCAAGGAGTAACAGAGGCTTGCTGTCCCTTGAAAGCTCCATCGGCAGTTACAGTATCTCCCATCTCGAAAGATTGAATGCCCAACTTAGGGGCCAAGTCCGTTGATATGAAGTTGTGAGTAGAGGAAGGGTCAAACAAGATGAAGTCATCATGCTCCCTTAACTTTTTCCAAGAATAGGAGAGAGGTGATCCTTTGCAATGAGTATCCTCTTTTGGAGCTTCGATTGTGGAAGCTCTAGGAGTCTCATTGCCGGCATTCCTCTTGGGGCAAGAACGATAGCCATGTCCTTGCTCCCCACACTTAAAACATTTGTGGTCCTTACAAAAAGCTTCAAGCTCTTTATGAGAGAGTTTATTTTTACCTTTGTAAACTCCTTGAACTGATTGTTGTTGTTGGAATTGCCTTGGGAAGAATTTTGGGCAGTTTTTTTCCCCTTTGCATCACTTTTGCCTTTGCTTTCCAAGGGCTTGGTATTCCTTCTAGCCCCTTGTTGGAAATTAATGCGCAAAGAAACCATAGTGTGGTGGATTACTTCAGTGATAGAACTGTTGGAATTAGGGTTGCAGAGAAACGCACACAGCTTGGAGAAGACGAAGGAAGCTCAAGGCACACAATAGAGAGTGTGTTACTTAGTGTGCAATGGAAAGATGGATAGCCCTAGAGTGATGGGCATATATACAATGCACAGGGGAAAAAACCTCCTAAAGAGGGAAAAAATGCCCCAACGGTCCTAGTGTGCTCACACACATCACTACCACATGTATATGGTAACAAATCCCCCCTGGAATGATGAGGTGAACGAGAGCTGGCACATGAGTAAAGGGAAGTGCCATGCCCTGAGGACATGATCAATCCACAAAGGGGAGTAAGCCCAAAGCTTTGTGGAAAGCTTCGAGTCTCTCATGAGACAATGCCTTTGTGAAAAGATCTGCAAGGTTGTCCTGTGTTGGCACATAAGCAAAGCTGATCTCTCCTGCTGAGAGCCTCTCCCTGACATAGTGGTAATGCACCTCAATGTGCTTTGTGCGTGCATGAAAAACTGGGTTCCTCGCAACTGCCAATGCGCTCTAACTGTTAGAGTAGATAGTGTTGGCAGTGTCCTGTCTAACACCCAAATCAGCCATAAGGCATCTGAGCCATACACACTCAACCATAGCTGTGAAGAATGCCTTGTACTCAGCCTCACAACTCAAAGTGGACACAATAGGTTGCTTCTTGCTCTACCATGATATACATGAACTGCCAAGCATGAAACAAAAACCACTTGTGGACACTCGCGTGTCAAAACAACCAGCCCAATCTAAGTCTGAAAAAGCATGTAAATCAAGTGGTAATGATCCCCCCTTGGGATAAAACACGCCAAGATGTAAAGTGCCACTAAGGTAGGGAAAAATCCTCTTGACATCCTGCCAATGCCTAATTAGACCCTTGGCTATGCATAAATTTGCTGACCTATGAGACTACAAACTGAATATTTGGCCTCGTGTTGCATACATAAATGAGGCATCCAACAACAGTTTGGTAAAGAGTGACATCAGCAGGATCACCAGCGTCATGAAGACTCAATTTCAAACTTGTTTCCATGGGAGTGGCAATAGGTTTGCAATCCTCAAGTCCAAACTTACATAGCAATGTCTCTATGTAACTTTTCAGACACAAGGCAATACCACCATCACACTGCTTAAATTGTATACCCAAGTAATGATGCAATAGCCCCAAGTCTTTCGTCTTGAAAGTAGCATTCAAATCAACGTTAAATTCAGGAATATGTCTTTCATTTGGTCCAATGATCAGCAAATCATTGACATAAAGAACCACAATGAGAAGTACATCACCCACGCTTTACATACAATGTGTTTTCTATTGGATTGTTACGAAAGCCTTGTTTGACCAAATGAGTGTCGGCTTTCTCATACCAAGCACGTGGAGATTGCTTCAACCCATACAAAGTCTTTTTACATCTTCACACTTTGTCCTCTTGTCTTTTCTTGACAAAACCGCAAGGCTGTGTTACATAAACTTCCTCAAATATGTCACCTTTCAAGAAAGGAGTAACAATGTCTGATTGATGTACATCCCAACCAAAATGAGCTGCCAATGCACATAGAAAACGCATAGTAGTCATACGACAAGTGGGAGCAAAGGTCTCTTCATAATCTATGCCTTTTTGTTGTGCATAACCCTTTGCAACAAGTCGAGCCTTATGGCGATCAATCTCACCATCCGCTTGCGTTTCAACTTGTAAACCCACTTCGTACCAATGGCTTTTTTGCCAGGAGGCAAATCACATAAAGTCCATGTGTCATTTTCTATTAGTGCATCATATTTTGATTGCATGGCAACTATCCAATTTTCTGAATTCTGTGCTTCATCAAAAGACAGGGGCTCCTCAACATCATGTAAGCTGGACACAGCCAAAGCATAACAATCTGATGCATAAGATGCATGGCAAGAGCTTGAACAGGTATGACTAGACAAAGGTGCATCCAATTTACTATCACGCAAAGTGTGCACCATCCATTTTGGCATACCTCTAGCCTGCTCATTTTCATCCCTTTCCTCATCAAGTACATCATGTACATCTGCATCAGTAATAGGCTGATCTGTAACATTTTCAGAAACCCCCATAGGCTATACATTTGCCTCATTGGAACTTACATTCGTATTTCCAACAGTGAAAAGAGGCAACAAAGTGTCATAAAATGTCCTATGAGCTTACGTTACTGTCCCTAGTACATGACAGCAACGACTGAACAGAATCTTCCACAAACACTACATCCCGTGAAACTAGAATTCGTTTTGTTTGCGGATGATACAACCTGTAACCTTTACTTTCAGCACTATAACCAACAAAAATACATTTGATAGCCTTATCATCCAATTGTCTACGCTATGTTTGTGGCACCAAAGCATATGCAAACGCATGTGCTCAAGAGAAGGCTTTCTATCATGCCATGCTTCATATGGAGTAATAGACTGCAAAGCTTTCGTAGGACACCTGTTTAGTACATAAGTGGCACACATGATGGCCTCAAGCCAAAAAGAATGCGGCAAAGCTTGACTTTTGACCATACATCGTGCCATTTTCGTAAGTGACCTATTTTTCCTCTTAGCAACACCATTTTGTTGAGGTGTATAAGGCACTGTACATTGGTGTTTTATCCCACGACTAGCCAGAAATGCATCGAATTCATGAGACATATACTCCCCCCCTCGATCGGAATGGAGGGTGCCCATAGTAAATTTCGAGACATTTTCAGCCATAGCCAGAAATTGTTTGAAGCACATAAAAACTTCGGACTTTGCTTTAAGCGGAAATACCCATGCATGCCTCGAGTAATCATCAATGAGAGTCACGAAGTAAAGGTAATTGCCCAAGGACAGAGTTTGCATGGGCCCACAAACATCACTATGCAAGGGCAACCTGCATGTGGCCCGAACTGAACCATCCTTTGGAAACTTTTAGAACGCTACATCTTTCCCAAAATACAGCCTTCACAAACATGTTTGACAGGTGCTTCAAGAGGCGGCAAAGAAGCAACCATAGCAGATTTCTGCAAATTGGCAAAATTCAGATGACCAAAACGTGCATGCCAAAGTTTTGCATATGAAATAGCCCTTGAATCTGCAACTGCATTTGCAAAATTTTGTCGACACTTGTCATACAAAGTGAGCTTATACAGCCCACGGCACAAAAGCCCAGATGCAACAATTTCATCACCAAAACTGAGATCATGAACTGTACATCTATCATCCACAAATTTTACTACAAGTCCAAGTCTAGCAAGTGCAGATACAAACAAAAGATTCTTGTTGATCCGAGGTACATAAAGTGCATCGACAAGTGTGAAGGAACTGCCATTTGCAGCAGTAAGCACGATCTTTCCAACTCCTGAACCGAATAAGAGGCATTGTTGGCACAAGTGACTGAATTCCCATGAGGGACAGACTCGAGAGAGGTGAACAATTCACGATGTGAGGTAATGTGCTTTGTAGCACCACTGCCGAAATACCACACATGTGAATCTGCAGCATCTGACAAGCATGCATCATGGATAGCGGGATTGTAAGTGCACTCTGCACTAAAAGCCCATTCTGCATCAACATCAGCATCACAATCTCCTTTCACAAAAGACTCAACAATGGCTGCATTTGTAGTGGAACCAGCATTTGCAGTGGAACCACCCTCTTTCTTCTTAGCCTCTTTGGCCTTCAACTTAGGACACTACTTGATCAAGTGATCATTAGCTTTAGAATAATGGCAACGCATCTTCTTTTTGCCCTTATCAGTAGAATTTCCATATGAATTGCTGCCAGCAGAAGCATTCATTAGGAAATTTCGGAGGTCATTTGGAGGGCCTTCTAAGAAAATGTATTTTTTGCACTCTCTCTCTAGAAAAAATGGCAAATAAAAGAGCTGGGTCTTTCATAGTAAAACTTCAAAAAGTGTACTTTAAGTAGATTCCTTACTCCTCTGAACATTCGTTCGTAGTGATTGAGGGATAATCCTCTTTTTAGTTGCATTGAATGAACAACGTCAATACGGAGGGAATGAGGCTAACATGGAGGGACGAATCCACAGCCGCTATTCACTTTCCATTAAACCTGCACATTTGGCTAATTGCGCACTCCTCAAATGGCACAAATGTTACCCACAAACGAGCCAAATATCACCTTCACATTGATTTGGACAATGAGTACCAACCATTGATTAAGCGCAGTAAAACAAACACACATATACCTCCCACCTCCATAGACACGCTCAGAGCTCAAGGAGCTAAACACATAGATATCTGGACGAGAGGCTCTCTCTACCCTAAGAATCCAATAACTAATGCGTCTCCACCGTTTGTCAATCCTACAAGCTTATTGACCTTTGCTGGTGATGGAGAAAACGGCCTTCTGGGTTATTGTAAATCACTTACAAGAGAAGCTGGAACTTACAAGAGCATTCTCCAAGCTCAACAATGTGAGATTGTTCGCCTTTCACATTTACATTCTACAGATCAGGTTACCATTTTGCAACATAAAACAGAGGTACAAGAACTGAAAGGAAAGGTGCGAAGTTGTCAAATGAAGGACACCATCTTGGGTGGTCGTATCCGAAAGAAGAAATTGCGCAATCTTGAAACATTGCAGGTTGCATCAGGAGGTCTCAAGAAAAGAATCCGAGCATTAAGGTGATGCTTCTTGGTTGGCTACATTGTCTTAGTTAAGTAATCTCTTTGTTTTTTCTTGTTATGCATTGTTTTCATGTGCCTAAATAGTGTTAGTGAAGCAAATTTTCTGTTATTTACTTATGCATTGTCTTCATGTAGAGACTCAATCTATCCTGACAAGGAAAACATTGACCCCAAAGCCAATATAGGAAAGAGATTGAAGCCACTTATAAGTAGAAGCCTGGCAGCAGATATAGTACATGACAAGAAGTTTAAGGTTCTACAAAGAAATGTAGTGGACCGCTTTATTTCAGAGAACTCAGTGCCTGCAAAAGAGATACAAGGCACACTTGATTCACTTGGTGTAAGCAAAAGAGGATATTCGGCTATCCAAAAGTCTGTCTCATCCATCTTTGTTAGGAAGGGTATAAAATCCAAACTTCTACCATCAGCCTCAAGTGTTTGGAAAGAGAGGCTTCAGCTTAACGAGGCACAGGGAGACTATCTTGGACAGCCCTTTCATATTAAAGCAACTTACAGTGGCCATGGAGCGAACATGGCATATGATGAGTTCAACAATATTTTTATGGACCTGCGGATACTACAGAAGAGAATGGTGGAGTTTTACAACATCACATTTGAAGAGTCACGTGGACTATTACATTTTGTGTTAAAACTGGATGAGTGTGAGCTTGTTAAAGAGAAAAAGCTAGAGCGTGTTACTATTACTTTAATGAATAGAGCCCTCTCAAAGTGTCCCAGTGATGATCCTTTATATTTTAGTGTTCAATCAGAATCTAACATATGGTGGCTTGGTGCGTTTGAGGTAAGCGATATTCTCAAGTAAGCTCAAATGTTCAGATCTACTTAAGTCTCATTTATTTTGTGTTACAGGTAAAGAAAGAAGATCATGAGATTCTATATTGGGTGTTCCATCGAACTAATATTCCGGAGCTGATTGATCGACAGACTAACCAGGGAGAGGTACTACGTCTAGATGGAAGGGGAGACTTTCAAGTTCAGTGGCATCTTGCAGGTGACCTTAAAACATTAAAGTGCATGTATAATTGTGGAATGGGTGCAATGGCAAAGTCACCGTGTTTGTTCTGCATGGAGCCTGCAAAGGTCATGGACCCAAAGTGGTGGAGAAAATCTCCAACACGTCACATTGAGGATCCTGCTTTTCGACCAGTTTTGAAAATACCACTTGTGAATGTCCACATTTGTACAATGCATGCCCTTTGTAGAATTGTAGAGAAATTGGTCTACTTATACATCGGGTTTGCTTGGAAGATTAAGAACTCTGCAGAACGACAAGTAGCCTTGCAGTGCTTAGAAATGGTACTGTCGGATATGGGGCTTCATGGTGGCAATGTGAAAATCCAGCGGGATGAAAAGAGATCAACTGCTGAGAAGGATGTCCCATGCAAACCATCCATCGGTGGGGTGAAGGCACGGAGGTTTTTATCTAAGCCCCAAGGTACAAGAGATCCAAAGCTAACAAAACATGGAAAAATATATAACACATCTTATGTTAGCAAGGTAGAGTATCAGAGCTGGAAAAAGCTACATATTGCAGCCAAAGACCACGAACCAACTACTCGTAACGCGAAGGCTGAGGTTTGGCGATCAATAGACATCCTATTTTTGATGTGCGACAAAGATGACTGGTCACAAGGTGATATGAACAAGTTCAAGGAAAATCTCAACCTTCTGAAAAAATCATTCAAGACAGCATGGACAGACACCCAGATTACTCACTACATGGTATTATAATGTATTCTTTCTCTCTTATGTGCAAATATGTGACTGTAAAACATTCTAACTAATTTGTTTTCATATCCAGCACATCATCTTCAATCATTTGCCATATTTTATACAGAAGTATGGGAACCTGGCAATATGGAATACCCAAGGGATGGAAAAGTCTCATTACATGGCGAGAAATGCTTATTTCAGGCACACACGACATGGTGGCTCTCGAATCAAGGCTAACAGTTTGAGAGAACTATTTGAATGGTTCTATCGTAGAATCATTCATCGAATGCAGGCAAAAGAAGTCTTGGCAAATTCAGCAACAGCACAAGCCATCAGACATTTACAACAACAAAAAGCTAAAAGATCAATGGCATACAACAACTCCGGAGCTCGTGAAAGTCAACGAAGGTGGAGAGAGACAATGGTGTATGTGAATCACAAGTGGAGAAAGATACTCTGAGTGGATGACATTGTACAAAATTTATGTAATACATGATCTTATACAATTGGTACTTGAGCTGTATCAAGATTTTGCAGGTTCAATTTTGTTTTTTGGCACGTCACCCTTGTAATGAATCATGAGATGTTTGCCATACTCTAAAAGTTCATCTGGGTTTTGTCTACCAAGAGCTAGTGCCATTGCTGTGTAGGTGTAGTAATACGCTGCCCGACCACCTGTATAGCCTGGGCAGTAACCAAAACAATCTCTAGCAAACACTTTGTCCACAAGAATGACTTTATATGCACTTTTGGGCAGCACCGGTCCACCCAAGAAGCGTGATAGTGTCTTGAATGTGTAAGTTGCTATTGAACCCTCTTGTGACATGGAATTGTGAAAAACTACTATCGGCGACTCGCAGAGCTTTGAAAGGTACTGTGCTAGGGCTGCATCCCTTCCTCGATACTCTCTTGTCCGGCGCCGAAGGAAGTCATCCTTGTCAGCAATCCAAGACTGCACATACAATGTCAGAAATGACACAAACAGAGAGAGAGAGAGAGAGAGAGAGAGAGAGAGAGAGAGAGAGAGAGAGTTACCATGAAGCTCTCATCCTGCAGAAAGAGGTTTTCTTGCCACAGGTCTACAGATGTAGTTGACCCCTGACCTGAATGGTTAAACCAATCCTCCACTTCTTTGTTACTTTTCGATGGTCTTAGGCTTTGTCTTATTGCTTGGAAGGTGGCTTCATCAGGTAGTGTCTCCTTGTATTTTTCAGCTTTCTCAAAGCATCTTCGAAGGCATTCCATTGGATTGCTGGATGTTTCCATTGCCTCATCATCACTACTATCCTCTGAAACAAATCCACTCCTCTCCTCTTGGACTCTGGAAATAATAGCTAGGGAGAAATCCTCCCTTAAATAAAACACACTTTGCACATCATGTAAGAAGATATAGGTCCTGTCTCCAATCCTGAAGTCAGGCACAGCTGGCAACATCATCTGAGCATGCTTCTCAGTGAAGTTACTGACATCCAATGGAAGTTTGATTTCTGTGGTTTTCACAGAGAGCATCTTACTTCTTTGTACTTCAATTGCCTCAACCTCAAGGTCGACTGTGTCTTCAACCTCCTCGACTTCTTGCATATGAGTTGTCTCCTCGCATTCCTCATCTGGTGCTGCATCCTGCTCCTCTAACACCTCATCAGGATTCTGCATGAGGAATCCAAACAGGCTGTTGAGGTAAATCATAAAGCCAAAGGCTTCCTGAATGAGTTTGCATTCTTTTTGGTGCAAAGGGCAAACTGAATGTCGGCAAGAGGGTGGTAATTCCCTATACTTCTTCACTCCCTGTCCCTTTCCACCACAGTCATTTAAATGCACAAGTGTCATAGTAGGCAGAACAACCCTTCCTACCTGCACCATCACTTCAAACTTATCTCTGTAGGACTGCAAGAAATTACTGTGCTGAGCTAACAGGTCTTCAATGTCAAACTTTGGATTAAACATAGAATGAACTAGATCATACTTGTCCCCAGCACCACAAGATGCTGCAAAATCAAACAGCCTCTCATCAGTTGCAGCTGGGTCTTCCAGAGAAGACACATCCTCCTTTTCTTTACATTTTGTACTTTCTAGCACATCTGCATCATCTGAGAAGTCTATATTTCTCTTTCTTGTATTTTTCTTGAGAAGTACTTTACAGGGCACCACACCCTTGTAGGGTGAGGGATCTTCTTGCCCTGGTGACCTCTCTGATTGATCTTCACCAAGCGACTTTTCCTCAGATATGTCCCGACAAAAGTCAACAGTTCTTTTGGCAGATACATTAAGCAACTGAGCCTGCAAAGTTTGAAATCCTGGCACAAGCTCTGGATCTGGTTTCAGCCTCTTCTGCCTACTGGACCTTAATCCTATTCATCAAGAAACATAACAAGTCAAAACCATGAGGAAACATGATAATTCTGCCAAAACCAATCCATCATGATCTCTCTCTCTCTCTCCTGATAGATATAAATATATCTATAAATATAAATAAATAAATAAATAAATATATATATATATATATATAGATATATATATTCATATATATATATACCTGTCTCTCACCAAAGCACAAACAGAAACACACCTAGTCTCTCTCTCTCTCTCTATCTCTCTCTCTTTGCATTTGTCTATTGGACTAAAGGCGCGCGAGGAAGGAAAAGTGGCTTTTGCAAACCTCTCCGCGCGCCTTAAGTACAACTGAGAGAGCAATAACAATACTAACGGCGCGCGGAGAGAGTTGCAAAAGGCACTTTCCCTTCCTCGCGCGCCTTTAGTCCAATAGACAAATGCAAAGAGAGAGAGAGAGAGAGAGAGAGAGAGAGAGAGAGAGAGAGAGAGAGAGAGAGAGAGAGAGAGAGAGAGAGGTTGTGTCTGTGTCTCTGTCTATGGAACTATGGGTATTGAGGTGTGTGTGTGTTGTTCAACACACACACACACACACACACACACACACAATTTGTACCAACTGCTGGAAATACAGAGAGAAAGAGTGAGAGATCACCTTTTTTTGGTGGGGTGTGCAGGAACTCAAAGAGAGGTGTCTCCTCCATTGCTTTTCTCTGTGTCAAGCGGACTCGGTCTTTCTCCCTCCCTCTCTCTCTCTCTCTCTCTCTCTCTCTCTCTCTGAGAGTAAGGACTCCCTCTTTCTATCTCTCTCTCAATCTGTGTCTCTCCCTCTCCCTATCTCTGTGACAATCTGATCACGCTTTCTCTCTCTCTGTCTCTCTGAGACTCTCTCTCTCTCTCTCTCTGTGACAATCTGATCACTCTCTCTCTCTCTCTGTCTCTCTAAGACTCTCTCTCTCTCTCTCTCTCTCTCTCTCTCTCTCTCTCTCTCTCTCTCTCTCTCTCTGGCTCTCTATCTCTCTCTCTCTCTCTCTCTCTCTCTCTCTCTCTCTCTCTATTCTTCTCTCTCTTTCTCTCTCTCAAAATCACACTTATAACGGATACACATGGCGGCGCCCCACGTGTCACTATAAATTAAAATATATTTGCATGCTGTCGCACGTGTAGTCATTATTGAGACCGTATACTTTTTGTACGCCATATAAAGCGGTCAAGAGAGAGAAAAAACACACCTCGTGAAAGAGAGTGAGTGAGTGAGAGAGTGAGAGAGAGAGTGTGCAAGAGCATCGCCTGCGTCTCCGACAGCAAGGCCACGCAGCGACATAACAAGAAGGTCTGCTTCTCCCTCTGCCTTTGCCTAAATCTCTCTATCTCTGTTTCTGTCACCCACACACAAACACACAGACGTACATCTTTAAAATACAAACACACACACACACACACACACATACACACCCACACACACACAGACACAGATACACACACACATACACACCCACACACTCACAAACACAGATACACACACACACACACACACACACTCACAAACACACACACACACACACACACACTGACAAACACACACACTTACACACAGACACACATCTCAAAAATACACACACACACACACACACACACACATTCTCTCTCTCTCTCTCTCTCTCTCTCTCTCTCTCTCTCTCTATCTCTATACCAAAGGCGCGCGTAGAGAGCCATACCGGTAGTGCATGTGTCTATGCGCGCCGTTAGTACTGTCCATTCAATAGAGACAGAGAGAGAGAGAGAGTATGGGTGTGTTATTTTACCCTATACTAACGGCGCGCGGACGTGCTTGTTGAGGTTAAAAAGGGGTCCGTGCGCGCCTTTAGTAATGTGGATTCTCTCTCTGTCTCTCTCTCTCTCTCTCTCTCTCTAGTTATATATGCTAAGCTATAGAAAGGAGAGAGAGAGAGAGAGAGAGAGAGAGAGAGAGTAAGAGAGAGAGAGAGAGAGAGAGAGAGAGAGAGAGAGAGATTCATAGAAAGAGAGAAGGGGATTGAGACTCTTCTTTTGGTGTATAGTAAGATGGCTAGAACAAAAGCCACCGCAAGGAAGGCAGGCAAGGGTCCAGGATTAGCATCGAAAGCAAGTGGTAGATCAACAACCCCAAAGAAAAGACTTGGAAAACCAAATAAAATTCTGAAAGGGCCAAGGATGAAGAAGCTCCAAACCTGCATGGGACTTTTCAGAGAAATCAGAAAGGCACAGAAATGTGTAGATTTATGCATACCAAAGCTGCCCTTCCAGAGGATGGTGAGGTCCATATGTGATGAAGCTACCTGGGGCACCAAAAGGTGGAAGGTGGTGGCATTAATGGCTCTACAGGAAGCAGCTGAGGACTTCCTACTGGAGTACTTCAGTGACATGACCATTGTTGCAGCCCATGCCCACAGGGTTACTATAATGGACAAAGATAGTGAGACATTGAAAAGAATAAGGTGGAGGTATGACAAACTGCTGGTCCCCAATGTCTGCAAGGATAAGAAAATGAGGGAAATTTTGTTATACCCCCCGGAGCTAGTGCCACAGCTCACAGTTGTAGATGTCACACATGATGTGAATACAAGGGCAAGGGCAGAGACTATTGCTCGCCAAACAGAGGAAATGAGGGAAGCAGAGCTTCAGGAGAAAGCAAAAGTAGCAGTGGAGTCCCAGAAACAAACAGAGTGCAATGTGACCCTGTCTATAGAGGCAATGAATCAAGAAACTCTACTTTCAATGAAGAATGGTTTGCTTGCAGAGATACCATTTGTAGATGGAACCAGAAAGCTAGCTCTGGAAAAGGTGGACATTGATTTATTGCAGAATCCAGATGCTCAGATTTCAAATACAATTATCTATGCTTGTCTTAAGTAAGTGTTACTATCTTGCTAGCTTTGAAAACTCAGATAATAGGTTTGCTAACTCAGGTAGAGTCTCTGCAGCCTGATCAAAAGTCAACTCCCATTGCACACTCACACAGAGGTGTTTCTCCTTGACCCACAAATGTCTGTAATTATTAGACAAAAGAATAGTCCATCTGGGACCTTTGAGAGCTGGTTTCGCCACTGTGCTATGCTGGAAGTTACTGTGATCATCTTCCCATATGAGAACAACCATCACTGGAGTCTCATATGCCTTGATGTTGACCAACCAGCAGTGTGGGTGTTCAATTCAATAAAAGGAACCCACCCTGAAATTAGGCTGTAAGTGTTTTGTGTCAGAAAGTGTTTATTATAGATATCCATGTAAATTTGAAGCCTCATGCTAACATCTTGAGATTGCTTTGTGCAGTTGTATAAAGAGGTTGTTGCTTGCCTATGGCAAGCTATGTGGAAGGTATGAACTATACAAGGCCCCAATCAAAGAAGTACCTGTCCCAAATCAAACCGATGGGAATTCTTGCGGCTGGAGATGTCTTCTCCGTGCAGAATATGTCCTGCAAAGCTACTTTGCATTAAAACCTTTCATGACTAAGGTACCCATTTGGCAATTCATTCAGTTAGTTTTGGTTTAGTCTATAAAAGAATTCTCATCATGTGGTCTTTCAATTTTGCAGAGTGCTTTAAAAAACTACACATATGATTATTTGCAAAGATACCGGGTAAGTTTAATACAACACCTGCTTACTATGTCTAGCCCTAGAGAGCTTGAAGATAGCGGCTTGGATGAGCGCACTATTGATCTTACAAAACATGACGTGCCACCACGACAAACCCCTACATCCGATACAGTGGAATCGCATCGGGCTGAGGGTGTCATATCAGCAGAAGATCAAAGAGTCGAGGATGAGGAAAGGACAAATGAGCATATGGAAGCTGCTAAGGTTCAACCGGAGGAGACAATGAAAGAGCCAAGTCAGCCAGTGGAACAGCCAAAAGAGCCTATGGCTGAAACCCAAGATGAGGAAAGCAGGCCTATAGATGAGCAAAAGGATATGGATGAGGAAAGCAGGCCTAGGGATGAGCAAAATGATATGGATCAGGGAAGGATGTATGAGGCAAGCCGATCAACCTTGAATCAGGCAGAAAGGGCCATGGGAGAGACCCCTGATGAAGATTTGAATGATGACTATGAAGATAAAGCGGAGGAGAGCAACAACGACATGAACACTACAGAGACCCAGTATGGACCCTTGCTACCTGTAGATACGGTTGTTCCGGTAATGTCTATTCAAGTATGGCAAAATATGTTCAGCTTCTAACTACTTATATGTACTTGTCAACTTTTACAGAGGTTGATTATCTTGGACGTCAATGGATTGCTGCTGATGAGGGTGCCTCTCGGTGACAGAGGACCCTTTGAGGATTTGCAAACGTTTCGGATGGGAACTTGTCGAGTCGTGGTTCGTCCAGGAACCAAGGAGTTTATTGAGTTTCTTCTTCCGCGCTTCAGAGTTGGCATATGGTCTTCAATGCAAAGGCAAAACTTATCGCCACTAGTTGCAATAGTTTGCAGTGTATGCCAAGCTCACACGTCAGATTTTGCCTTTTTGTATGATCAAAGAAAATGCGTTACCGTTGAGGGCCACTACCACCCTAAAAAACCAGGATTACCTCTTTTGTACAAACCGTTTAGCCAAATCGGTGTACCCTTTGATGCAACTAATACACTACTAATTGATGATACTCCCGAAAAGGGAGAACTAAATCCGCCGGGAACAACTATCTCACCACCTTCTTTCGAGGGGCATTCCTTCGATTTTTACCTTGAAGACATTCTGATTCCATACTTACAGAAATTGTATCTCAGTCCATTGTTCACGGACGAGTTTGTACTTTCTAATGAATTAAGATGATTCTTCTATCTGTCTTTGTCTTGTCTAACATATATATATATATATATATAGAGAGAGAGAGAGAGAGAGAGAGACAGAGAGAGACAGAGAGAGATTTGACGTGGTAAAGAAATGTATTTCAAGCACACTTTTTCACAGGGCACAATTGAAAAATGAGATCAATAAACTTCATGTCTTGAAAGTCATTTGTATACACTTGGGTTTACAAGAATATCTGTTACATTGACACTACTTCAACCCGACCATCCAACTCTTTGCACAAAATATCTTTTTCTCTTCGCCGCATCACCTTACGGCCAGCTAAGAAAAAGGAAAAATCTGATAGTTCCTTGTCCATTGACTCTTCAATGATGTCATTTCGCAAATGCTGAAGACTGCATAGCTCCCTTATTGTAACCACCAATAGTAGGCCATTCTCTTTATCAATCACTTCCACATCCATAGTAGGATTATCTTCCAAACCTGCAGAAACTTGGTCCATAGGAATGTACTTACCGTTTAGTATTTGTGATCGCATATACCAAAATGAGAGTAATAGTGATTGGCTTGCAATCATGTACTTGACAACTAGAGTATCAAGCGCGACCTCGCACCGTAAACCAATCTCTTCCTTTGCATACCATCCTTTGTCAAGAAGTTTGTCACAGGATGACTGCTGAAATGACTTGCACATGAACATAGTTTTTGTAACTCTGATGTTGTAGCTATGAAACATCTCTATGAAGAGTGCAACAGGACAAAAGTTTGCAATTCTAACCAGTTTGGTAGGAATAGAGCTATGTAGAGACCTTTGTATATCCTTGTAGAGCTTACTTCGCATTGCCTCCACCATTGTTTCCTCGGGAACTGGCCAGTCCACAGTGTTCCAATCGGTCGGTAGAGGCAGTTTCACCAACATGCCATTCTTATTCCCTGAGCTGAGTTGGTAAAAGTGGTCATAAAAAAAGATTCCCTCATCAGCCAATCTTTTGCTGCTCCTCTCTGAGTACTGTAGAGAACCAATATGGGCATGTACAACATGGAAGAGGCCTATTATGCACTCCACAGGCTCCCATTGCTCATAAGAAGAGGGATAAACATCTGCAATATATATAAGAAGAGTTAAACTAAGAGTATCAATAAGTACAAATGACAAATCTAATGTAATTGAGTTGTGAAGAGTAGAGACATTACTCATAACAAGCGGGAGAAACATTGCAAAATATATAAGAAAAGTTATAATGAGAGTATCAGTAAGTTCACATGTCAAGAGTACTTACAATTGCAACGTGGTTGATGTATATTTGATACATTTCCACCGTTTGCTATAACCTCCGGATGGGTAAACACATGCTGAACAAGAACTTCCTTTACAGATCTTTTGCCGATCTCAACTTTGAAATCCAACACCCTGGCCTTCCATGCTGAGCGGTAAACGTTGATACCACTAGACCTCTTGGGTCTTCTTGGTTGCATGAGGACCCATGAACCTTTGTTTATCCTTTGTCCAACCCATTGGTTGTCTGCACTTATTGAAGCTGGTATTGTAATTGAGGATATGCTACTACTTGGCATTCTAGGCAAAGTGCCGTTGTTGTTTGTTGGTGTGAGAGACAATAAACACCTTGAGGCTCTTGGGCGAGAAGACGTGGATGCCATAACTCTCAGAGAAAAGCTTTAGTGGAGGGAGATTCACTTTGAAAGCATTCTAATGGAGGGAAAGTGTTTTAAAATTCCAATATCTTGTGCGGGCTTAATGGTCACCCTCCAGTACGTTAATGACCATGAGAGAATATCAGAAGTGGGACCACACGCAAGCACCTAAAAGCTCGGTAAAAGGAAGGAAATTACTATCTAGTTTCGTGAAAGTTTTATGCTATTTTCCTATTTTTTGAGTCTTTCCAGGTACTTTCCTACGTAACGTAGCCTTCATGCTCATTGGACGCGCTCTATTTTTCTCTCTCTTCATATGGCCCTCCAAATGACCTCCAAAATTTCCTAATGAGGAACATAAGTTTTTCCACTCGTAGCAGCAGAACCATAAGAAGTGGCTGCATTGCTGTTACCACCCTTTCTTTGAGAAGCAATAAAAGCCTGTTTAGCTGCAAGCTGTCTAGTCCTCTTTTTTCTAGAAAGTGACTCTTGCAACAGCAATGTGCATAATGCATCAAACTTGACAACTTCTGGATTTCCTTGGGTCATAAGTCTCCAAGTACTAGCAAAAGTCTGGTAAGGCATCAAGAACAGTCTGCACAAGGGAACTGTCTGAAATGACTTCACCTGCAGAAATAAGTTGCTCATTGATATCCTTGACACTAGAAAGGAAAGTATCCATATCATCTTCCTTATGCATAATCTTCGACTCCAGCTCTTTACGCAGCAAAGCAATTTTAGCCTCCTTGCGACTTGCATAAAGACCAGCCAAAATATCCCAAGCATGTTTTGCAGATTTTGCTGAACGAATGTGAGGAACAATGGTGCGCTTCACAGACAACGCAATCGATGCATGAGCCTACGCATCCTTTACATCTCAACGAGCTTGTTCTGATGTAGGCAAAACAACTCTAATAGCAGCAATCCTTGCAGCAAGACCTGCAACATCCTCAACATCGCATACATCCTCGAAACCAGGACGTACATCAATGCCCTGCACAATGTTCCAGACGTCCTTTGACACAAGAATATGTTGCATCATATAAGCCCACATAGGGTAATTGTCCCCATCCAACATGTCCTTAGTAGCAAACATCTTGAACACATCTGTGTTGTTGTCAACCATGGTGAATGTTGCACCTGATGTGAAAACTGCCTGAAAATAGGATAAACGAAGCGGGAACAACACGTGCTATAGCACAAACTGTAGAAGACGGTAAGGCATCTGTTATGCAAATAACGGTACCGACAAAAATTCTTCAGAAAATGATAAAATTGCCTGTGCAGGCCTGCCTATTGTGGAAACGGAGGCCGAAATGAGCCCGAATCAGAAATATGAGCAGACTAAGCTCTACGAGTTATCCCAAAATATTTGTCGACCTGCGAATGCTTGCCAAACCTCACTGTAATCGGAGAAAGTGAGCAGGCGTGTGTTGGAGCAGCTGGCGACTACCCCCGGGAGGACGTAGCGTGCTCTGTTACCAATTATTGGAATCAGGGTTTCAGAGAAACGCACACAGCTTGGAGAAGACGAAGGAAGCTCAAGGCACACAATAGAGAGTGTGTTACTTAGTGTGCAATGGAAAGATGGATAGCCCTAGAGTGATGGGTGTATATACAATGCACGGTGGGGAAAAACCTCCTAAAGAGGGAAAAAATGCCCCGGCGGTCCTAGTGTGTTCACACACATCACTACCACATGTATATGGTAACAAGAACCAGGTTGTTGGGAGTTGATGTACTTGGCCATCTCTTCATGTAATTTTGCACAGAATTGTTGTTTTTGCTTGACAAAGTCTATCTTTTGAAAAACAATAGCCTTAATATGTGAATCCCAAAACTTGTCTACATATTTGTGGATAGACTCGTTGAAGAGCAGCTTCAAACTCCGCCATTCGGTAAGCACTTTGTCCTTTGCATCGCTTGCAAGGAATTGCTTCATGATGGAAACTCGTAGAGTTTTCCATGTGTTTGGGGCTTCTCCGTTGCCATGAAGGATAGCCCACCATTGACGAGTAGATTTCTGGAAGTGCATAGCTACATGGCGTAGCTTGAAGGACTCCATGAAGCCCTTGTCTCCAAAGGCCGCATCAAATTTGTGGATGAAGGCCAATACTTTGTCTGTAGCACCAAAGGTGCCATTATAGGTGAGAAAAGAGATACTCTTTCTTCCCTCTTTGAACTTCTTAAGCTTTTGGGACCTTCGCAATGCAGAGTAAGATTTACGATGTCCTCTCCTCTTGTATTCTCTAGAAGAATAGCTATTGCTTTCATCGGAGGAGGAGAAAGATGAAGAAGAAAGAGAAGAGGGTGACCTCTTTTTTGCCTTTTTCTTCCTTTGTTTCCTCTCTCCCCTTTTGGAGTGACGAGGAGAAGGACTATGAGTTGACCATTTCCTCTTGGGAGGAGTTGGCAACCGTCTAGACCGTCGTCTTCGTGGAGCCACATCTTTAGAGGAACTTAGGGATTCACTTCTTTCTCATTCTTTGGATTCCTCCTCTCTTACGGAGAGAGTGTTCTTTGGGAGTCTCATCAAGAGGCCTCCTAAGCTCTCTCTCCTCTTTAAGAGGAAGAAATCCCATAAGCATGAAGTTGCTGGGTAACTTCGGCTTGCAAAGCAGGGTTGCCCATAGCTTGATGCAACCTAGTAATGAGATAATCAACAAACATGGGGGCATCATCATTAGCACCTTCATGTGAAAAATAAAAGTTATCAATGTTCATTCTACTCTCTTGGTTATTGTCAGCCATGCTAATTACATTTATGTATAGAATTACTTTGTGCTTTGGTACCCTCAAAAACCTTAGTTGCTACTCTTCTTTACCTATGAAAATCAGTCCTCAAGCAGCCACACCCGTGGTTTAGACACTATTGATTTGCAAAGACTAGTGGAGAGGTTCTAACATTGCTCGGTTGATTATGGTTCCTGTTGAGCTTTCTCGTGGCTCAATAATGATTAAGCCAAAGGCAAGCCCCGAGAGACTCCACTATTAAGACTATAGTTTCCAACGGTTTACCTTGAACTAAGTCCTTCTCAACCAAGATAATAGATCCCTCTCCCACTTACCTATTGCAATGAACAGGTCCAACCTTTCATGGACAACTGCAGGACCTCCCTTCTTAAGCAAGAAAAGAGAAACCAATAGCTATGATACCAATGTAGTGGAAATGGCCAATGAACTTTGAGAATAGCGAAATTAAGAGAATTAGAGTGAGCATTTTCATGAGACTACTTTGAAAATTTAGAGGGTGAACTTAATTAGTTGTAGCAACATAGCCATAATACTTAATTAACTTGGCATGAACAATACTTTTGCAAGAGAGAGAGAGTTGGAGAACTTGACAAATAGTTGAGAACCAGATTTATGTGGAGCCGGTTCCCCTACCAATAGGCTTTTGTATTATAGATTCTTCCTTCAAGAGAGACTTGGTACAATACAATCTTTGTGTTCCTTGACTTAGGTGGTGCAATAAATATGGAAAGCTTCATGCATCACGAGCATAACATAATCTTTATAAAAGCATTAAACATCCCCGGCCTTAGTCCCAAGGCCTCAAACACCTTCAAAGGTGGAAAGAGCTAGCAGAGAATGAGGGTAGGGAAAAGGAAGAAGAAGCATTCATAGGAGAAAGAAATAGTTCCTCACTTATCATCACTCTTCTTGCTTAGCATAGCATAATAGCATAGTAATCAAGATGAATAGATGGCGAGCTTAAGCATTGAAGCATGGCTCTTGGTTGGATTTGCATTCCATAGCCATGAGTGTTGGTGTAGCTCTCCATATCAAGCAAAAGGAAAAGGCCCTCTCTACCTGTGAAATTGAAGAAGATGAAGGCATGAAGAGAAATCCATGGTAGTGGAGAGAAACAAAGGGCGTCCTCCGATTTGCTGTAGGGCCTCACGTCACCCCACATCACACTCTACACTCTCTAAACATGAAACTTGCCTATAGTAGACATTAGGCGCATAAACTCCCCAAGGATGCTAAGATGATACAAAGCAAGAAAATAATCCCTAAGCACATGAGGAGTTACATTCTAGAGAAAAATAGGAATTATGGACCCAAAATGATAAGCCTTACGCCTTCAATTCCCTCCACAGCTATTCTACCTACCCACACTATCTTTTTGGTTGATAAACTGAAAGCAGCTGCAATTCACGAGCACCACCACTTCAACTATCAAGTTTACCAATAATCAGTGACGTGGTTTTGTAAGCTGCCTTAAACAAAATCCACAAATTTTTTTCCTATTAATAGCAAAAAAAAGCGAACAAAACTTTTTGCACTTTCGACCCCCCCTCCCCTCCCCCCCTCGTAACTAAGTGACACGGATATGGGAGGGTGGGATCTACGATGGGAAGATTGTGAGCCATAGATTTGGAATGCAGGTACCCTATATTACTTTTTGTAATCTAGGGTACGCTAAATTACAAAAGTAATAGCTGCAATTCACGAGTTCCTATTTATAGCCAAAAAAAGCGAATAGAACTTTTTGTACTTTCGAACCCCCCCCCCCCCCCGCTCTTCCCCTCATAATTAAGTGACACGGATATAGGAGGGTGGGATCTACGATGGGAAGATTGTGAGCCATAGATTTGGAATGCAGGTACCCTATATTACTTTTTGTAATCTAGGGTACGCTAAATTACAAAAGTAATGTAGGGTACCTGCATTTCGAAAGTAATCTAAGATATCCCATTTTGTGAGCGAGAGGTCTGAACAGGTAACCTCTACCACAAGAGGCACATGCCCTAACCATTTCGCTTTGCATGCGCTTTTGAAACATGCGAACGTTAATTTACTTTAAACACGTGTGCAACGACGACAACCAAGGTACCTTAGATTACTTTCGACGCGCCCGACAAAATCACGGCCCACAATCTTCCCACCGTAGGTCCGAGTCACGAGCCCAAGGTAAACTCCTTTTGAAGTTTGGACAGCATTTCAATGGCGCGATCGAAGCGCACCTACAAGAAGTCGAAGCCTACAGTTAAAGTGGGCTTGCCAAGTCGGAAACCCTTCAAACCCAGGCCCGCCACTCCGCTACCAGCTAATGCAGTGCTCAACAGGTGAGAGAGAGAGAGAGAGAGAGAGAGAGAGAGAGAGAGATCTCTAGAAACATGAAACACTGCATCGAAAACGTTCTCTAATAGTTGAGGATAACTATTAGCTAAAAGTGGATCCACAGCAGTGTGCTAAGACCCTGCCAACGTGTGTGAGTGCATGCCAACTTACCAGGGAATTCTTTGGGCGGCCTTCCTTGATCCTTGAAGGATACTCCTCCTACATCAGTTGGCCAAGTTGTTGTAAAGGTTAAAGACTTTGTTGACGAGTTGGTGTGGACTCGGGCACATCGGGGGTATAGAACTCCATCACCTAGTTTTTTTCCTAGGGTAATGGATATCCCCCTTAGTGTGCAGAACTCTCCCAATGTATCTATTGTTGGTTTAGATATGAGTTGTATGTGATGTTATGACTTCATCATCAGCTTATAACATAAGTGTAATACGTAAGTTATCTAGAGGCAACCTCATGGGACATGACTCCTTCTTTGTTCCCAAAATCTGATGGCATCTAGATAGAGTCCACAGAGCATTAATATCACGGGCACACTAGTTGTATGCGCCATGTGTGTTGTCTTCTTGACTGATCATAGGAGGCTGGTACCTATAGGACACACTTATTTCCTTATTCATAGGTGGATTATTTCCTTTTCTGGGTAGAAACTAGTTGCAGACTTTTCGAGCATTCTTTTGAAATACACATGCATCTTATTGTGCACTTTCATTGGCTCTCTCTCTCTCTCTCTCTCTCTCATACACACACACACACACATCGTCATTTTACTATTGCTAGCATCTACTTCATCTAGCCATTACTTGAATTCTTAAGTTGCTTTTACGTGTGTTTTGTTTACATTCCATGGCTTGTTACAATAGCAGTGTGCTTCTGCCCGGAAATATAAAGATTGGGTTTCTTTAAGAGGCAAGTGCTCCACTAATGGATTATTCATAGCTTGTTGAATGTACACCTTCACAGTGGGCCCTGTGCTTTGATACTCTGCTTGACTTGGTATCTCCTTGTGGCTCACTATATCTATACTTGCAGTGTTTCTAACACTGATGCAGTGGCTTGACTTAATGGTTACATTTTTAGCAACTTTTTACCTGGTGTGGATTTGTTTCCTACGGGAAGATTGGATTATTTTCAAATTTGCACAGTATTGGAGAAATTAGACCCTCTTCATATTGGGTTTGTGGGCTTTAGTCTATGCCTTGGTTTATACCATCCCTAGTCTACTAGATGCTTAGGTGGTAGGAATCATGTGGTAGCATGTAAAAAAGGAACATTATAAGTGTATAAGCTACCCATAAGGGCATTTCTAGATGGTGTGGATTCACTTAGACTTAGTAAAAGGGTGCATAAAAGGGCCTAAACAAGTGCCTGCGAGTTCTCTAGTGGATCTGGGCTGATTTGGAGCCTCTTATGATGTCATGTATGATGCCAATTGAAATGCTTATTCTAGCTCTATATAATGAGCCTCTTTGTCCTAACTTTCAATCAAGTTAGTTACATTTTTGTGTCTACACTCTATTCTAATTTCCACGAAGTGATCAAGCTTGTGATCAGCATGTTATTACCATGGATGCAACACTCTCTAAACCTCCTCAACCTCTACATATGGTACTAGAGACATCAGAGGTGATTAGCATCTCTTATTCATCCCTAAGATCCCTATGCTAGATCACGTGGTATCTCTCTCCTCTTGCCATTATGATTGATTCCAGTTTCTTTTGCATTTACATGTAGGTTGCATTTTTCATTTCACTCTCACTAATTGCTTCTCTTTATGCGATATGTACACATTGTGTGCCACTACCCACATTAGGGTGTAAACTAGTGAGGGGGAATATAATAAAGTTTTATTTCTTTAGAGTTGCCTCATTGTTTTTACTCAACCTCCTTTAAACTAGCTCCCATTTGGGCCATCAAGCTCGGAAATTGGGCTTCATTCGCCTCCTTAATCATTTGATTATGTCACGTAACACATCCAACCCTATGTGTCCGTGGACAAGCTACAGCATGACCAGGGTTCAGTTCAGTCAAGTCAGTCTAGAACAGGAAGTGTTCTTGCACTTTTGTGAGTCTGTTCGCAGACCGTGCATGTCCAAACACTTAGATTAAATGCATATCCTCTGGTTGCACATAGCCAGTACCATCAGAATCCATTAGGAGCATTTTCCAGTGCATTAAACCTATTTTTCGTATTTTTGACATTTTTCACTTATTGTTTTTAAGTGACTTTTGTTGGGAACTAGGTAGGGCAAATTCAATAGCCAAGTATATAAGCAAACCTAGCGCTAGCACTTTCTCACAGAAGAGGCAGCAGGAACTTCGCCTTCAACAGGCACCTTCTCAACAAGATCCCCCACCGACGGTAAACCTAGCGTTTTCAACCATTAGAAGGCCTAGCGTTTTTGCATGCAATTCAGCCCCTGGCGTTTTTGCATTGCAGATCAACAAATCCACAGCAAGGCACAACAGATCCACAGCAAGACACAATAGACTCCCTAGCGCTAGCAGATTTCCACAGCAGAGCCCAAATCAGCCCTAGCGTTTTCGCATTAGCTTGACACCTCAGCGTTTTTGCAAATGTTCGCGACAAAATCAGCCCATAGACCAGCGTTTTCAGTTTTCAGCAGTTAGAACCCGTAGAAGAAGTCCCAAACCTCGCAAATCTCACCTTCCCGCAGGAGATCCTTGCCGCATGGTTAGATCCAACGTAGTTTGCAGTTTCAGCCCGGAAAACACAGATTTCAGCATCTTCGTTTTCAGCGCGTCGTCGTTGTATCGTCGTCATCGACGTCGTTACCGACATAGAGTTAGAATTCAGCAGATAAAGATTTGCAGATTTCAGCCATTAGCATTTTCAGATTTCAGCCGTCTCGTCGTCCTCCTTATCGTCGTCGACTTCGTCGGCAAGTCCAAGCATTGTAGAGATTTGTGCAATCGATAGTAGACCGCTTTTGCCATAGAGAGTGGGGCCTTCGGAGGAGGGTTTGACAACATTTTGGTGTCGTATTCTTCTCTCTATATCTCTCAGTCTTAGCACCTTCATTCACAGTGTTCATCACTTTGTTTGTGTCCATTGCACTCTCACATTAAAGGAACGGAAGGCTCTCCCTTCCGTAAGTAAAAGGTCCATCGAGCACAGTTCGGAGCACTCATCTTGAGCAAAGTTCAACATTCACTTCCGCTGCACCTTACATTGGTATCAGAGCTTTGACAGTGTTCTGTATCACTCAAGGAAAGAACCACATAATTTTTTTTGCTTGTTGCGGTCGCACGTAACCCAATTTCTCTTGGGTGCGTCGATTCCTAATCATGTTTTGGAAGAGTGACAGGAAACCCAAGAAAGAAGGGCTTGTCCAGCCTCCCCTTGTCTCTCTTTTCACTCATTGAGAGCGGACCGTGCACTTCGCGGCCGGCCAATCGACGTGAGGTGGGAAAAAGCAACCTTGGTGTGAGCGCAAGGCCGTCAAGGGGTGCGCCTCGCAGGAAAGAGAAGAGCTCGGGTGAAGAGAAGATCCTTCTTAAGAACTCGAAGACCCTCAAGACCCTCAAGAACCTAAGAACCCAAGAACCAAGAACCACAAGACCCCAAGTTCCTCGTGAACTTAAGAACCCAAGACTTCAGTGGATGGTCATCACCCGAAGCGGAATGGATACTTCGCATGGAGGTGGTGAGCATGGGTGTGGCAAAGAAGAGTTTTTCCCACCAAGAGGTTTTTCCGACCCTCCCCCTTCTCCATCTACGCCAAGGATTGCACTAACTCCTATGGAGGCTTTCGACAAGATGATGATGGACAGGAAGTTAGAACGCGGAGCACGAACAACAAAAAGAAAGGCCGACTTTGAGCGTGAGCGCGAGCAAGCACGCTTGGAGGCCGCAGAAAGAAAAGCAGAAATACAGCGTGAACACGAAGAAAGAATGGCAGCCATAGAGCATGAGCACAACGAAAGGAAAGCCGCCTTGTTCCGATTCTTTTCTCAAGTGCAGACACAGATGCAAGAGATTTGGGAAAAGGAGACTCTCTCAGTCTCTTCTTCTCCAAACCATGACACATAGGATTTGCATGATGATAAGCACGATGAATTGAATGATAATGATAAGCATGATGATTTGGATGACAATGACAAGCATGATGATTTGCATGATGATCAAGATGTGATTTCTCACAAGCATGATGATTTGCATGATCAAGATGTGATTACTCACAAGTAGGATGATTTGCATGACAAAGATGTGATTGTTCACAAGGATGATTGTTTAGTTGATGCTTTTTCTAGCGAAGCTAACCTCGTTGCAGATTTGATCAATCACAAAGAACCGATCTTGGCTTTCGAGTTGAGGTCCACAGAACCCCCACAGGAAGATTCGATCAATCACGAAGAACTGATCTTGGCTCTCGAGTCGAGGTCCAAAGAACCCCCACAGGAAGTTTTATGTGTACGAATGATTAGTCAACACGCATTGTTCGAGTGTTTCATTCGTGATGCTTTCCTGTATTTTAGTCACCGTCCTTATGTGATCCCTTTTCACAAGCATGACATATTGCACGATGAGCACGATTCACTCATGAATGAGCATGGATGTATGCGGATTTCTTATGAAAAGATGAAATGTTTGCATTCAAGGAATTCACATTCCATGTCTCTTCCTTGGCATGACACAGTTACAGAAAGAGCACAAGAAGGATTGAGCATCAAGCATCGGCATTTCCATTGTGATTTGACAGAGTTGATTGATTTAGATTAGAAAGACAAGTTTCGAATCCATTGTTTGCGTGTGTTTGATGAACGGTTTAGCACTCCGTCTATATGTTCATCTCCATTGCATGCACAATCTTTAAAGAAAAGTAGAATTTTTCCAGTCGCTTTACATGGAATGGGTATGTTCATGTTTTTGTATTGGAAGTGGTTTCAGGAATCTTCATCCTTGGAGATTCTTAAAGAAGGTAGACACATGACCATCGATGAAGTTGAAGCATTGAAGGAGCCACATAAGACTGTCGCTTTCGGCGCGGCCCAAAGCAGCAAGCGTTGCAGACCTTTATGAAGTTCAAGTATCGCATGACCCACGTATCAGAGTGGGCCGGCAAAGAGTCCTTTCCAGGATTTCGGATGCTATTGGCGATCTCCCTCGATGCCATACAGTTCAGTACCAGTACCTCACTTTGAAAAGGAGGGGATGCCACGTGACACATCCAACCCTATGTGTTCGTGGACAAGCTACAGCATGACCAGGGTTTAGTTCAGTCAAGTCAGTCTAGAATAGGAAGTGTTCTGGCACTTTTGTGAGTTTGTTCGTAGACTGTGCATGTCTAGACACTTAGATTAGATGCATACCCTCTGGTTGCACACATCATGATCATCATCAGTACCACCAGAATCCATCAGGAGCATTTTCTAGTGCATTAAACCTATTTTTCCTATTTTTGACATTTTTCACTTATTATTTTTAAGTGACTCTTGTTGGGAACTAGGTAGGGCAAATTCAATAGCCAAGTATATAAGCAAACCTAGCGCTAGCACTTTCTAGCAGAAGAGGCAGCAGGAACTTCGTGTTCAACAAGCATCTTCTCAACAAGATCCCCCATCGGCGGTAAACCTAGCGTTTTCAGCCATCAGAAGGCCCAGCGTTTTTGCATGCAATTCAGCCCTTGGCGTTTTTGCATTGCAGATCAACAGATCCACAGCAAGGCACAAAAGATCCACAGCAAGACACAATAGACTCCCTAGCATTAGCAGATTTCCACAGCAGAGCCCAAATCAGCCCTAACGTTTTGCATCAGCCTGACACCTCAGCGTTTTTGCAGATCTTCGCGACAGAATCAGCCCATAGACCAGCGTTTTCAGTTTTCAGCAATTAGAACCCGCAGAAGAAGTCCCAAACCTCGCAGATCTCACCTTCCCGCAACAGATCCTCGCCGCACGGTCAGATCCAACATAGTTTGCAGTTTCAGCCCGGAAAACGCAGATTTCAGCATCTGCGTTTTCAGCGCGTCATCGTTGCATCGTCGTCATCGACATAGAGTCAAAATTCAGCAGATAAAGATTTGTAGATTTCAGCCATTAGCGTTATCAGATTTCAACCGTCTCGTCGTCGTCCTCATCGTCGTCGACATTGTCGGCAAGTCCAAGCATTGTAGAGATTTGTGCAATCAATAGTAGACGGCTCTCGCCATAGAGAGTGGGGCCTTCGGAGGAGGGTTTGACAACATTTTGGTGTCGTATTCTTCTCTCTCTATCTCTGTCTCAGCACCTTCATTCACAGTGTTCATCACTTTGTTTGTGTCCATTGCACTCTCTCATTAAAGGAATGGAAGGCTCTCCCTTCCGTAAGTAAAAGGAACCCTTGAGCACAGTTCGGAGCACTCATCTTGAGCAAAGTTCAACAGTCACTTCCGCTGCACCTTACAGATTAAGTAGTAGTGTGTGTGTGTGTGTGTTTATACCCTTTAAAGCCGAGCATAATGCCATAAAGACAACTTTTTGAGTCTCCTCCACAAGAAACTCACGTGGGCCAAATGGTCTAGCTTACTAAAGGTAGAGTAGCAGACCTGGAGGTCGCGGGCTCAAATTGACGAACTTTTGGGTGAGGCAAGTGGGGCGGACTTGAATTTTGGCGGTGAATTGTATTGAAGTAGTTTTTGGATCTGCAAGGGTACTTCACGGGCAAAGCCGTTTGAGTCATACTTGGACGCGATAAGGCCTTCAAAGCAGCACATTTTCTTTTTGGGTCAGCCAACAATTGTTCCTGCACTTGGCTATTTAACTAAGGACTCCACCTAAGATGGATTCCCAAGGAGTCTCCAAGGAGTTAAAAACGCTGGTTGAAATCATTTTGGGAAGAGGAACCTCATGCTAAAATGCGCCTTGGAACAGGCAAAGCTTGAAGCTGTTGATACCATGTGAGAGTGCGCGTGTGCGGAAGCGTGAGAGAGGAGAAGAGAGAGAGAGACAGGAGACCACAAACGCAAGGTGTGAGAGGAGGGGGCGATCAACCTCCCATGACTACCATCAACCACAAGACCTGTCAGTACATCAGATGATGAAAGTGGGTACTCCCCTGGCCCCATAAATAGGTGGCCAAGGGGAGGTAGGGCAATGCCAAATAATATCCCCCACAACCCAACCAGAAAATGATATATGGAAATATATGAGGGCGCTCGGACAAAGGTGGGCGGGGGCGGCCTCAAACTCGAGCGGCCGGACCAAGTACAACCTAGACTATGGGTGGCCAGCCTGGAGACATACTAACCGTACAAGTATGTCCTAGACCTGTGAAGGAGCAGAGTGGTGTAAGTCAAACATCCGAGACTCTGCGTCTAGATGCTCTCTGAAGACTGGCCCTTTGAGCATTTATAAACAGTACAACTGTACAAGGGATCTCTCTCTCTCTCTCTCTCTCTCTCTCTCTCTCGCGCACTCTCACATGGTGTCAGACGCCAATTCACATGGTTCAGCAACTTCACGCTCTCCCATGAGCAGCTTCAGGCTCTCCATGGGACCAACGCTTCATCACCTGCAAAGGTCCTCTTCCCAAAGGATCACCATAGCCAACACTTTTGGAAAGCATCAACGTTTCTGCAAATCAGTCTGCAAGAAGGGGTGGGGCCAACATTTCGACAGCTTCCATCGCGAAGGAATGCTTTGTCACCTGCATTTTTGCAAGAAACATCAAATCTACTGATTTGCCTACTAGCGCTACCATTTCTAGACATCTTTGTCGCGGGAAACCCCTCCACATCCATGTGCGTTTTTTATCTTCATCTCCATTTTTGGGTTTTCAACCCATTTTCGGCGGTTTTATTGGACACTTTGTGTCGTTGACACCTTCCACAAGTTGTTGGGCACCTAGGGTACCGATCAAGCCTTTGTTTTTCAGCAAACAGAAGGTTTTTGTTGCCAACAACTGCAGCAAAAGTGGTTTGCAAATTGACCTACGTTTTTGTAGCAGGAGGGAAGTGCTCAGCTTCTGGACCCCGGATCTTGCACCACCTACCCGGCCTTGGCACTCGGTGCCTTGCCGACGAAGTTCCTCTTAAAATCTACAGATTTCAGCCATTACCCTTTGCTGTTCTCTCTGTTTTCAGCCCATTTGGGAATCAGTGACAATGATTCACCTCCCTTCCCATACTCCTCTGCACCGCTCCGGACCATGCCGAGAGCGTACAAGCACGCTGGAAATCACTAGAGAGCAGCATTTTCATCACCTCGCAGCTGCGTATTTGGGTGGACAGCAGGGACATGGCTTGTGTTTTTTACAGAGGATGAAGTCACCTCCTGCCAGGACACCATCTGATGGTATGCGGTCTCTCAGTGACTGCTGCAGTACACGGTATCTTCGACATCGGCTCGATCATCTACAAGAGTATGATCCTTGGGAGATCCATTCATTCCAACCATCATTTGGCGGTTGCGCACTCCAGAGGGGGTGGTGACTTATGGTTTGCTATGGACACACCTATGCACTCATCACAGGCGTTCACACGAGATATGGCCATGCTCATGGCATATGGGATTCCGACATTCCCAGAGAGAACACCACCATCTTGGGTGGACAGACACTTACCACTTGACCTCGACACGTCAGATCACTTGCTTACACAGGAGCATCTACATGGACTTAGGGAGAGGATCTTCAATCTCTTCTTCGACACGTTCATTGCTTGGATCTACAGACTAGAGTGGGACTTCAGTGCTTTGGACTCTCTTGGAGAGTTTACCTGCGAGATGCGGGAGATCAGGCATCATTACGCGACTACATCCGGAGTCACACAGAGCTTATAGCTTGGATGGTAGTGCAGTTGCTCTTCTACACCCCTCATCATTTGGATTGCTACCTTCAAAGTTGCTTACACTCACCCTCGGTAACCTTACAGCAGACTTAATCCCCCAACCTGGGCAGTAGGCCACTCCTAGCTCATTTACGTTGAGAACCACACCGAGTTGCGGTTTGGTGGCGTTGTTGGTGCGGATTCTGTTTTGGTTGACACTGGAGGATCGAAGGCAAGAGATACAAGCAAGAAGGCGCAGACAGATTAGTCTGGCCTTTCCTCTTCTCAGAGGATCTTCGCAGTGCACACTGCTCAGTCATACAGGATGATTACGGTGCAAACAGCTTGGTCTAACCACACCTCTTCTCAAAGGCCCTTCACAACGCAGACTCTTGAGTCTGGCTTTTCCCTCATCTTGGATTACCCTACCTACTGACAGGAAACCATCCGGTGGTGGTCCATGCGGTCGGTCGGTGACTGTTGCAACTTACAGTAGCTTCTACAATGCAGACTGCTTAGTCTGGCTGTTCTTGATTCGGAGGAGTTTATGGTGCAGATTACTACATCTCGCCTTCCTTGAGTTTTACACAGCTTAGCCACCTGGCCACACTAGGTTACAGGTTCATGCATTGACAGGCTCCAGTCATTCGCATGACGGTTCTTAGGCTTCTCCATTTTCTCTAGACAGTTTGACTACAGACACCACAGATCCTATTGGGCAGGACACTTGCACGTCTATTGGCACTCTTTTCACGACAAGGAGTTATTTTCACACTCAGTTCGGAACCTTCACGCAGTATCTTCACCCTGTATCGGCGGAGTACAGAAGTTTGCTACATTGCTCGTGACAGCACTTTACCACGGAGATTTCTTGGCGGTTGGGGCTCTAGACTGCTGCTACACTTGCGGAGTTGGTCGGAGTATTGTCTTTCAGTGGACATCGCACCAGACATCTTCATCATTTGCCTCACATCTTCGGCTTCATGTGGTTTGTTCAGCATTTAGTGCTGACAGGGGGCTTACACCACTCTACTGCTTCACAGGTCTAGGGCATACATGTACGGCTAGTATGTCTCCGGCTAGCCACCCATAGCCTAGGTTGCTCCTGGTCCCGGCCTCGCGAGTTTGGGGCCGGCCGCCCACTTTTGTCCGGCGTCCACATATATTTCCATATATCATTTTTCTGTTGGGTCGTGGGGATTTTTTTCAGGCCTTGCCCTACCTCCCCTTGGGCACCTATTTATAAGATCAAGGAGGTACCCACTTCCACATCTCACAGAGACCACACATCTGATTGTATTGGGTCTTCTACTCATGGTAGTCATGGGGGGCTGATCGCCCCCTCTTCACCATCTCTGGCGTTTGTGTCTACTCTCTCTCTCTCTCTCTCTCTCTCTCTCTCTCTCTCTCTCTCTCTCGTGCCATGGCACGTACATAGTGTGAAATAAAAACATTCACCTCACTCTTGACACTTCTCAATGTATGCAAATAAAAGCAATCATGTACATATTGTGATATATGTTGAAGCGTCTACTGCAGTCATTATCATGTGCATATCTATCCAGGGAGTCGTGGCCCTGGATGTGGCGCATTTGCATACATTTCCACTTGATAAGTTGGTTTGACAATGTACATAGTCCAAGTGTTTCATGGTGGAACACTCATCTCGCCTACAAAGACTGATGCGGGCAAAAACTACCAAAAATAGCAACTAACAAGCGCCGTTGCAAAATTGCATGGAAAGTGACCCAAAATGGTATATTGATGAAAAATGATGCTTTTTATGCTTATGCGAGTGATCCCAAAAATTTAGGGATTTTTTTGACTCTGTTTGGGATTTTTCGCATCAAAAATGGCATTTTTTGGGTCAAAAATGAGCTGAAAATGACCTAGTTTTGCTCCAAAGTGGCAAAATGGCCAAAAATTGACACATCAACTGAAAATGCCGTGGGTAAGAGAGAGAGGGCTGCTTTTTACAAAAAAGACCAGCAATTTTGCACTACTGTGCAATAGCTTCCATGGTTGCCCAATCTATGTGTGTTGCAGTCCCGTCTCTTCGCAATCTTGTATCTAAGCTTGCGAGGGAGTGAATTAGGGTTTCCCCTCATCAAAATGGTGTTTGGGCTTCAATATAGAAGCTCTTAAATCTGTGTAAAATTAGAAAATGGTCATCGTGAAGGTGGAAGCTCGAGCATTCCTTTCAACTGTTTGAAGTTACGACTATGTAATTGGGAGCAAGGCTACACGATACCATGAAAGAGGTTTGGGTTTTGATTGAGAATTGTGCATTAAGGTTTCATGGCTGAAACTTTAGTGTTTTTAAATGGTCTTGTAAAGTGAAATTGAATGTGATTTGGTGATCCTCTCATCATAATCTCGACTACGAAAACAAGCAGACTCCAAGCACGATAGGAAAGAGGGTTTGTGACTTTGCTGTCACGAACGCTCTTAGATTTTCTGTCACCCTTAGAAAGGGGTTGGTGATTCTCCACAAACGCTTTTTCACAAAGTGTTTGTGACTCTCATCACGAACTCTCACAGCCAGAGGTTTTGCACCTTCCCAGCTATACCGCACACATTCCGACATTTCTAGTGAACCCGATGCGAAGCAGCTCGAGTGGAGGCTCAAAAACTTGTTTTGAAAGGTTTAATTACAAATTAAAGCTATGGATCAACAAGAGCAACAAGGCATGCGTTTTGATCAAGGCACAATGCAAATGTTTCAAGCATTCGCCATGTTTATGCAACAACAGCAGGCTGCAGAAAGAAGGGAGGTGTCACCAACGAAAGCCCTTCAAGCTATTGTGAACAAAATGGACCAATTTGAAGGGAAGGATGTCACAAAGTTTCTTCATGGTTATGTAAAGGAGATGGAGCTACAACGGGTTCCAGAGGTGGACATGATTCGTAGTTTTGAGCTTGTTGTGGTCCCCGAGATTAGAGACCATGTAAGGGGAATCAGGAAGGAGCATGGAGAAGATTAGGAGCAATTCAAATTAGCCCTAAAGGAGGAATACTTCATGGAGGACTCTGAAAGGGTTACAAAAAGGACCTTCTTGGAATGGGTTGCAAAGCCAAAAGAAGGACTTTCCATCACCATCTATTGAGAGAGTTTGAGCGGTGCTTTGCTCAACTCTCAGGAACAGAGCGGGCTACTTTGGATAGTGAAAAGACCGAATTGTTCCTTCAAGTTGTAGGTCACGAGCTCCAAGAAAAGCTAGAGCTACTCCTTGAAGACAAGAATGCAGAACAGGGTCTAAAGGATGAGTGGAAAGAGGTTGAAGACGCAGTCTCATTGCTTGCTAAGAGGCAACGTCGTAGGGACAAGATGGTGGTGAATGGCACTACCTCTCCTCCTAGCACGTCAGAGATTATACCAAAGCCTACTGTTGTGAGTCCAAAAGGTGATAATTCAATGCTTGATGAGCTTGTTAAGGACATGCGAGAAATGAAGTTAAAGCTAACAAAGCTTGAAGAGAAAGGACAACCTGTTGCAGGACAAAAATCCCAAAGCAAAGAAGGATTTGTGCACAGATGCATATGGTGTGATGGCACAGACCATGGCAGAAGGGATTGTGATAGCTTTAGTGATGCCTTAAAAAAAATCTAGTGTTTTTTAAGGATGGCAAGATCCATTTGCACGAGACAGATATGCCATTAGGAACTAACTTTGGAAAAGGAGGTATGCGGAAGTTAGTGGAGGATATGGCAACTAGTCATGCTATTTCTGCAGTGGAGGCTACTACCTATGGAGCAAAGATAGAGCTAATTCCAAAGAAAGTATTAAAGTATACTCCAGATGATTTTGAGGAGGTTGATAGCTTGTGGCCATATGCAGTAGCCTCAGCCGAAAAAGGAAAGGTAACTAAACAGGTATTACATGAAGCCGGTGATTGCATACGCAATACAACAGGTTGGGATGACTCTATGGACTCTTTATCAGTGCATGCCTATCTTGCAAAATGCTATAATAATGAAGCAATTGTGGAAGAGAAGCGCAGACGTGAGAATGGAGATGCAGGTCCTTCTACTTCAAAGAGGGTTACAAGAGCTAGTGGAAGAAAGGATCCAGGACCTTCTTATGAGGCTCCACTACATGTGCCTCCTCCTCCTAAGATTCCAATGGAGGAGGCATCTATAGGGAAGAAGAAAGAGCAAGGAAAAGCTAAAGCAAAAGGCCCTGCATACAAACTACAATCTGACATTGAAGCTGCCACAAACTTAAAGCGAGTATTGGAGGAAAGGATTTTGAATAGCAAAGTTGAGTTTACCTTGGGTGAGGTTCTTGGCATTGCTAAACGCGAGTTTCATGAAGAAATTATAGACATCATAAAAAGAAAGAGGTAAACTCTCACTGAGTCTATTCCTCCACAGTCTAAGGGTGAAGGGGAGTCACTTAAGGCACATGGAATACATGTCCAAGAGAGTGATTGTGATGAAAGTGTGGTAGGATGCTACCAGTCTTCTCGAAGAGATGCACATGCTAGATTTGCAGATGATGATGATGATGATGAAGCCTCCTATAAAAGCCACTACTCCAAAAGTCATTGGGCAAGAGCTACAACAAAAACTTTAGTCAAGGTGGGTGATCTTGAGGAGCCATATGTTGCATTGATAGATCATGGCTCTGAGATCAATCTTATGTCCAAGAGTCTTTACATGAAGGGTAAGTGGCCGATAGACACAGACCATGGGTGGATGATTAGAGCTGCAAATAACTCATCAGGACAGCTGTATGGGGCTTGTCCAAATGTGAAAGTGACGATTGGTAATGTGAAGGATGAGCAAAATTTCTTTGTGCAGGAGATGTCTACCTATCCTCTTATCCTTGGGCAGCAATACATCACAGCCGTTCGCATGGAAACAAAGGTCTTGGATGATGGTTCTGCTTCTGCTAGGGTAAAGGGCAAAGATGGGAAGCGAGCTGTGCAATTTTTGATTGTGTGTGTGAATCACGAGAGGAACCGCAATAGTCTTCGTGAGTATCCTCTACCAAAAGCAAACAAAGAGTTCAAAGAGTACAGGGAGACAAGGGGTTTTGGCCATGTACCATTGTGAAGTGGGATTGCAACGGTACAAGAAGAAAAAGATTCTCGCCTGACCCAAAGCGAGAAGAAGCTTTTTCTACAGGTTTCCAGGGATTAATAGAGCATGCGTCAGTATGTTTTTTGAAGCTTGAGGATATAAAAAGAAGTGCGCGACAATATGTATATAGTGTACAAAAATACATGAAAGAAAATGGTTTCATAGAGGATAGTGAATACATTTCAGGTTTTTTTGAACAAGTTTCTCATGTAGATACTATGCTTGAGCTTGAAGCTATAATGGATTCTAGCATGCAAGATGGAACCCACATTGTGGAAGTATGCTCTATGGAAATGTATGATGTGATTGAGGCTTTTGAAGATCAGAAAGGTTTCAATGCTAATGAAGGACCGGAAGTGCGTGTGGAGACCAAGTACAAAACGGTGGCAAAGAAAGTGAGACCAGTGGCCTTACCTTTACCATCAGATTGCAAGAAAAAGCTAGAGCAAGCTTCTTTGCAACCGAGACTCAGGGATCCAAAAAGAACTGGACACAAGTTCACAATGATCCCTAAAAGAGATAAAAGTTGGCTGTGAGGAGTTTTTAATAGAAGAAGAGAAGAAGAGTTTTAAAGAAATGCTTTCAAGACATGGTAAGGCTTTTGTTTTCCAGCCACATGAGATAGGGTATGTTGATCCTAATGTTGTTGCACCTATGGTGATCTTCACTATCCCTCATGTACCTTGGAATCTACGCCCAATTCCGGTTTTGAAAGCACATTTGCCAAAGTTAATAGAACTACTCAATGAAAAAATTAGCATGGGTATCTTGGAGCCTTCTTGTGCGCCATATTAAAAAAAGTGGTTCACTGTGCCTAAGAAGAATGGAGCTTTGCGGTTCATACAAGATATGCAACCTGTAAACGAGGTTACCATCAGGAATGTGGGTACAGGACCTATAGTGGATGAATTTACAAAGGCGTTTGTAGGAAGGTCAATTTACTCAATGGGAGATCTCTATTCAGGATACGATCAATTTCAGCTAGATGTTGAGAGTAGAGATCTGACAACTATGAAAACACCTATGGGACTGATAAGGATGTGTATCTTATCTCAAGGAACAACAAATTCAGCTGCACATATGATGAATGGGATGAACAAGGTTCTACGTGACTTCATACCTCAAATCACTATGCCATTTTATCTTTGATCTTCCGAGAACGCAAACAGGAAACAATGGTATTTGGACCATTATTTGCAGATTCAGCAAGCAGGCTCATTTTATTCCTGTCAGGAAGAAGATAAAGCCAGATCAGATGGCACGCTTGTTTATGAGCAATATTTTCAAGTATCATGGCATGCCACAGTCGATTGTTAGCGACCGTGATCCACGCATGACAAGTTTGTTCTGGAGAGGCTTGTTTGAGAATATGGGCACCACGCTCAAATTCTCTTCGTCATTTCATCCTCAAACAGATGGGCAGTCAGAAGAGGCAAATTCTACTGTCCTAGATCTGCTGAAGTGCTATGTGTGAGAGCATAAAGGAAAGTGGGAGCAGTATTTGCCATTGGTGGAGTATGCATATAATAATACAGTGCATTCATCAACTGGCAAGGCACCTTTTGAGATAGTTGAAGGTGGCAAGAAAGTTCCTCCCATACTGCATACAAAGGACAAGATATTTGAAGCAGATAAGTATGTTCAGGACATGGATGAAATGTACAAGAAGGTCAAAGTGGCTTTAGAAAAGACTCGAGCAAAGCAAAAGAAAGCAGCTGATTGTCATCGTCGTGAAGTAGTATATTCACTTGGTGCGTGGGTGCTTTTACGCTTTGAAAAGGCAAGGTTAAAGAAGATGAAGGGCAAGGAAAGACTGTTTCCAAAGCTCAGCATGCGTTACTATGGGCCTTTTCAAGTGTGCGACATAATCAGTGATGTTGCATATAGGCTGAAATTGCGTGACAGTTGGAAGATTCACAATGCGTTTCATGTGAGTCTTCTCAGACCCTATGTGGGTGATGTGCCAGAAGATATACCAGCTGAAGATCAGCCGGAAGTCGAGGAACTTGACGAGATCTTGGTCCCGGAACAGATCTTGGCACATAAGGAAAGAAAAGTGAAAGGCAAGGTTGCTAGGCGTTACTTGGTAAAGTTCAGAAACTATCCACCAATGGATGCTAAGTGGATGGAAGAAGGTGAACTTGCAGAGTCACCAACTGTGTTATCACTTTACCTTGAAGCCTTCGATTTGCAACCTACCTTGACCCCTTGAGTTTCAAAGCTACATGGATTGTCAGTATGACAATGGCTTCTGAAACAAATGATGTACATGGTATTTAAAGTGAGCTCAAATGAAATACCTGTTACATGAATGTTAGAGCTGTACAGATTGTCAGTTTGGCAATTGCTCTTATGGAATGTCCAAAAGTTTGGTTAGTGCTATAGAAGTGAGTATTTCTTGTCAGTTTGTCAAGGATACAGTAATTGCTTCTATTAAAGAGTACATGTGTAACTGCATTCTTAAACTGTCGGTTTGGGTATGCTCGAAAGTGTTACGGGATCCAACGTGTACTATAAGACAGTGGCAAAATGTGTGGCTACCATTTTGTCATTGGAAAGTTAGTGACTCAAAGCAATGGCACAGTGCGAAGCTACCACTATGTCATTGGGATAGGTTTCACACGCAGGTAATACATGTGTCGACAAGGTGTTGAATACACTACGGTTGACAATGAGCATGTATGTGTCGTACATGTGTCGACAGGTGTTAAATACATCAGTGTTGACTTTAAGCATGTACGACATAGATGCAAACGAAGACGTTTGAGATTTCAAGAGGGGGATATGTCACCAGCGTGTGACTACTATCTATCCTTTTTGTTGATTTCTTTCTTATTATTTATTTACTTGCACTTTTTGGAAACACCCCTCGGGAAATCTAATTGCCCTGCATTGCATAGCTAGTGTGGAACTGTTCAGAGGGAGTCCACGCCTGAGGGCAAGAGAGCACTAAGGTTGGACAAAGACTATGGTTAGCCAAAGTGGAGTCATGACTAGCCAAAGTGGAATCCTTTGCTACAGAGGCTACATTTCAGTTTTGGGTGTGGCTACAGTGTACAAAGGGGGTCGGATGACCTAGAAAGATACAATGGCAGCATCTCCTAAAATTTAGGGAACTGCTATTTTGGGACCTGAAAATGTGTTTGCGTCATTACCTCCGGAATGACAAGGAGAACATTTTCTTACTCTGCACTGAAGTCAACTGGGCGACCGGTTGGGAGATTTTTAGGCGGAAACCCCGAAACGGGAAAATGCTTGTAAATGCGCCAAGTGGCACCTTCTGGTGCACTTTCCTCATGCAAGAGAAGGTGGCGCTAAATTTTAAGCTGGGAGAGGCTCATTTTCAGATTTTGTCATAGGTTAAGAGCTATGGAGTGCTTGCTTTTCCTCCTATGTACAGTGCGGTGCCAGGAGTGATGCCCTACACGCTACGCACTGCCCTCTCTCTCCCCTATGGCAGTATGTTATGCCCCTCTAGTGGGCTTTTCATTTGACCAATGTACAGTTGTGTGGGTTCATGCGCGATTGCCGAGGCAAGAGCCTCTTGCACAGGTACTAGATTAGCTAGCGGCTAATCCCCCGCAGGTACAGGTAAATTCGGAGAGGTTTCACACCAGACATCTAGTCCGATTCAAAGGGCAAGTAGCCCTACAGGTGTGGGAGCTCGAGGACTTGCTACGGATGCGACCGGCACGCAAAACAGAGCCCGAAACAGTAGATTACAGCCTGCTGTGTATTTTTGCAGGTTTAGGGTTTTGGCCCTAAACGGTCCCTAATACCCCCAGGAAGTTCGGGGACGCGAGGGGACCGCTATACAGATGATCTGGCACATTTTCGGGGCTGAAAACAGAGAATTCAGCGTGCTGCAGATTCTCGCCAGGTTTTGCAAAGTGCCCATATGCGTCGGGAAAGTCAGTCAATGCGTGGGAATACTGACTGTGTAGTGTCCTAGTACAGTTATGTTGCCGAAATCGGGCCGGAACAGTTGAAATTCAGCCGAGTTTGTGCGGGGCAGCTTGTAGGGAACCACAGCGTTTATTCCCTCTTTTGAACAATAAAGAAATACCGAAAGGGGCGCCTAAGTTAGGGGCCAATCTGGTGTCGGTCTACTCATACAGGTGCAATCTAGCAGCCTGTATCCCTCTCCCCTTTGTTGTGTCTTGAAAGTACAGGTAAAGTGGGCGACAAATTAAATGGGTGAAAGCAAATAAGGTTTAAAGTCTAAGGTCTACCGCCCTTTTTGGATTGAACAGGCCGGTTTCATCGAGTGATGACCATTCTGAAGTCGTGGGTTCTTAAGTGCACGAGGAACTTGAAATCAAAAATTCGATTTGAACAACGTGCTCGCTACTGCCTTCGCCCCCCCCCTCCCCCCCCTCGCTGCCCCAAACCCGCCCGCCCCCCTGCTACGCGCCTCATTCCCGCCATAGTTACCAGGAACGGGAAACCGGAACGGGGAACGCGGAACAGCAACTGCCACAAAATGCCATTCCCTGTTACGGGTACTCACGTTTGAATCACGGAACGGGGATTCGGAACACGAACTTAGAATGGGAACGGGACACGGAGACCTGAAAACGGCCATTCCCTGTTACTATGATTCCCGCCCGCTGCCCCATCTCGCGCCGCCACCCCCCCGCCCGCTGCCCTCTCACGCCGCTACCCCCCTCCCCGCCCGCTGCCTCTTGTGCTTCCGCCCCTTTGCCCGCCTTATCCCCCCCCCCCCCCCCCCCCCCCCCCCCCCCCCCCCCCAACACCCCGCCCTCCTCTTTCCCGAAGTCACCCTACAATTGGCTCTGGGGCATTGTTCTTTTGATAGTGCTCGGCGCGCTCGATTGCAGTGCCCTTTCTCTGTTTGCTTCTTCGCCACAGAAGTAGACACAATTGGAGACTCCAGCTCCGCCACAGAGGGACTCATCAGAAGCCCCCTCGCCCGACCCCGCTGAGCCCACCATTCGACTTGCTCTTTCAGCGAGAGAGAGCAAGCGAGCCTAGCCGCAGAGGTAGAGCGCTTGCAGGCGACTTCTGTCATCTGCAAGATTCTTGGCACTCGACCTAGCAGAAGAGAGCTGAGTGACCTTCTCCAGGCCCGCCTTCTCGCAAAGGTGGGCAAGATCTTGGACGTACAGATACTCGGACGAGGTTACTAACAGATCGAGTTTGAGACCTCCGAGATGGCGTCCAAGGTCATCGCCATGAGTCCATTGACCATCCGAGCAGCACGAGCCCACTTTCGACAGTGGAGGCATGGTTTCGACCCTACTACGGATGTTCTAGTAGAGGAGGCAGACATCCCCATCTCCATCTGCTTTCCGGGTTTGTGGAGGGAGTACTTACCACTTTTATCCAGGATAGGCTGAGCCATTGGGACTATCCTGGAGACACCTCGCACGGCAGCCTCAGTAGCTGCCAAGGCAACTGGCATTCCCTCAGTTTGCGTTTGGTCAGAGACACTCACACGCTCCCGAAGGTCATTCTTTTGCCTCGGGTGAGTGGGGGGTGGTTTAGACAGTGTCGAGTATTCGGGCCTCCCGAACCAGTGCTTCATTTGTCGACAGATGGGCCATCTTGCGAAGGCCTGTCCACGGAGGAGGCCTTGACCTACACCACAGACTCAGCCCCAGCCTGCAAGGGCTGGCCAGCAGCACCACAGACAGAGACACGGCACACACATACAGAGCCATCCTCTGAGCCTGGGGCTCCAGCGGAGGAGGGATGGCAACAGGTCCTTGGTCAACGACGACAGGGGCCACAGCGACAGCCTGGCACTCAAAGTGGTCCTCAGGTGCCTACTCAGCACCAGTGAATTCTAGTTTGGTCCTCTTGAGCAGGATGAGGTCCCTGCTCCCGCCCCCACCCCAGCTTCACCCTCGACAGCCCCTCCCCCCCCAGAGTTCCCCCCCTCCTCATCATCCTCCCCCCCGCCTCCTGCTCCCGCCGCCTCTACCTCTGCCGCTCCCCCCCCGCCCCTCTTCTCCACCGCTACCCCCTGCTCCTACTCCCCCCCCTCCCGCTTCAGTTCCACAGTTGACCCAAGGGGCAGGGCCTTCTCCGGCTGCTAGGAGATCTCTTGGCAACGCCTTTGCCACGAGTCGCTTGGCGAGAGAGGGACAGCCTTTCTTGCGACCGCTCTAGAGGTACAGACGTCTCCCGTTGCATCTATCCCTCGTGGTCTGACGAGCATCCACATCCGGGGCCGATGGGACTTCTTCGACTACGACTTTACTCGTTTTCTCGACGACCCCTCAACAGACCATGAGGGAGCATGCTTCAGCCTTCAGGGTCCATGTTCTGTTCCTTGTAGCTAGAGGGACAGAGGCCTTGGACTCGGCAGTTGGCTTCTCCTTTCCCCTTTGCGGCAGGCACCAAACTGAGTGGACTCTCGACTCAATGTTGGGATGGCTGCACACACAGGTCCTAGAGTTCTCTCACCACATGGGAGAACTAGGAGTTACAGACATGCTTCAGACTTTGTGGCCATTGGCCAAGTTTGCGGTGACACCTCCAGATACAGCGGGATGTAGACACATTGTGGTTTACTTCTTTGCCGATACACAGTGCTTGCCATGCTATATACACATCCATGAGGACTCCTGGACAGAGAGGGTTGCTTTACGTACGGCTCGCTCTGCTTGGGCTTGGGCCAGGCACTCGTTGCAGTCGCGCCTATCTAGAGGACGCTCGGATGCGGATTACTCCCCATCCAAGCCAGCCTCGAAGATAGCCCGTCTAGCTGCTGCGGAAGCATCTGTTTCTCTCGCTCCCCATGAGGATCGTCTCATGGAACGTGCAAGGACTAGGTGGGCCCCAGTTTCAGTGTCAGCGGGGCCGACTGCGTCAGGAGCTTCAGCGCTGCCTTGTGGGAGGAGAGATTGATCTCCTTATGCTTCACGAGCACTATCTATGTAAGAGCCGCATTAGACGTTGTGATCAGCTCTTGTGTGGACGATATGCTACTTTTTGGTCAGCTGCTTTTGGGCCTGGAGGCATCCAGGGTGGGGTATGTATGACTATTGCGGACTCTTTGCAGCAGGCCATTGTGGGCAGAGGGATTATTGTGCCAGGCAGGGCTCAGTGGATTACTATGCAGGTTCAGGGTTGCCTAGTGGGCTTCCTGAACATCTATGCGCCCAATGTGGCGAGTGCTCGAGCAGAGTTTTGGTCACAGATAGTTGAGTCTCTGCCGCAGGCAGAACACTCGTGCATAGGAGGGGACTTCAAGGGGACCCTTGTGACAGGATTGGTGGTAGCCATGCTACTGTGCATGGAATTGAGCTGGCAGCTTGGGAGAGGTTTTGTATGACTCTGAGGGTCTCGGATGTTTGGGAACACTCTAGTTTTGTGAGGCCCCCATACAGCCTTGCCTTCTCTCGTTCGGACCGCAGAGTGGGAGGAGTGAATCTATCGCGGATAGATCGCTTCTACACTACTGACCATTTCAGTGACTTGGGATGGACAGTTGGCATTCTGGCAGGGACCGCCTTCTCGGACCATGCACCAGTGATCCTCACAATGGCAGACAGGCAGAGGAGAGGGAGCACAATGCTTCGCATCCCAGAGAGGGTCTTGTTGGACTCTGCACTCCGAGAGCGAGTAGAGGCTCTCTGGACAAAGAGCTTGGACAGGTAGGATTCTCCTGCTGACAGAGTGGCCTCAAGACTAGCTGAGATTAGCCATTTCTTTCTCCAGGAGTCTTTGGCTCGCCGGGCTGCGAGAGAGGAGAAGCAGCATCTCAGACGGGGCATTGCTTCGTTACAGAGGATGCAGGAGCAGCATCCAAACAGTCCCTGGTTGGAGGAGCAACTACAGCAGGCTCAACATGAGCTTGTTAGCACAGAGGAGAGGCGACATGAGTTTGCTTTCCACCGACAGGCATCTCAGTGGACACAGGTGGGCGACAGAGTGACTGGTGCTTTCTTTGAGGCAGTGGGACCTCAGCATTCGCATGCCAAGGTTAGTCAATTGAGGAGGCCCGACGGGTCCGTTGCTTTTGAGCTTGAGGATATGCGTGCAGTTGCTACTGACTTTTACCGTGAGCTATTGTCTGCAGAGCCCCAGTCAGAGCGTCAGGATGCATGCAGGGACCAGGTTTGGACACAAATGCCTTGTCTCCTGACTCAGGAGATGCGTCAGAGGCTTGAGTTGTCACTTCAGCTTGAGGAGCTGCACACGGCTCTTAGGGCCCTCCCCCGTGGTAGCTGTCAAGGTGAGGATGGGTTGACTCCCAGTTTTTTCTTCGAGTACTGGGACCTGCTTGGCCCAGATCTGTGCAGTGCTTTTCAGTACATTTTGCACACAGGAGTGATGCCTGATAGCATGAGTGAGGGCTTGATCTACCTCATTCCCCAAGGAGGGTGGCTCCTTGGATGAGATTCGACAGTTGCGCCCCATCACCATCCTCAACTCAGCCTACAAAATTCTTGCCAAGGCTCTGAGTTTGAGGATTCAGCCACTTCTAGAGAGCCTTATACATGAGACTAGTTTTGTCAAGGAACGCAGTATCCCTGACAGCATCTTTACCTTTTGGGAGGCTTCTGCCCTAGCACGGCTCCGTGGTGAGGACCTAGTGATTCTTCTTCTCGATTTTGAGAAGGCATACGACAGAGTTGACTAGGACTTTCTAGAGGGCACTCTACGTAGGATGGGCTTCTCAGATGCTTGGATCAGAGGGGTGTCAGCTTTGTACAGACAGGCTCACAGTCAGGTACTTTTGGCAGGAGGTAGAGGTGATAGCTTCATGCTCACACATTCGGTCAGACAGGGCTGTCCTCTTGCCCCCTTCCTCTTTTTGTTCTATGAGGAGGCGATGAGCAGGTTTTTAGTGTCGCAGCAGGTTGGTCTACGGGGCTTAGCACTCCCTATTCGAGGAGATGAGCTATTGGACACTAAGTTTGCCCACGACTCATCCTTGTACTTAGATGGCCAGGAGGCCAACCTCCACAGGTGTGAACAGGCTCTGGAGACTTTCTGTTGTGCATCGGGCGCACTGATCAACTAGAGAAAGACAGTGGCTTTCTCGATTGGTAGTGCTCTTGTGCTCGATTGGATGCCAGGAGAGGGTTTTAGGTGGATTCCCCAAGGGACTGCAGTTCGGTACTTAGGCTGTCAGGTTGGTTTGGACTTGTCTCGCGAGCAGCAGATTGCTCCCCTCCTCCCGTCTATCAGAAGGAAGTTGTTACATTGGAGCTCAGCACGACTTTCTTTGGCTGACAAAGTAGTAGCCAACCAGGTGTTGATGGCGACTATGTGGTACATCACTTCTTACTGGATCTTCTCGAGTTCTTGTATCAACCATGTAGAGAGGCTGATCAGGAGCTTCCTTTGGTCAGGACGTGACACTCAGATAGCCCGAGCCAAAGTGGCTTGGCAGGTCATCACTCTTCCTTGTTCACAGGGAGGGCTTGGGATCATTGACCCAACACAGCAGAGCAGAGCCCTTCTTGGGAAGTTCATAGTCAGAGGACTTCTTCGAGGTGAGGAGCCCTCGAAGGAGTTCTTGCTACAGCGGCTTTGTGCTAGGGTGTCTCAGGCTGGAGGCCCCTGGCGACCTTCGACCAGATGGATCTTCACAGAGATGCGCAGAGTTGGTTTGAGCAGGAGACTGGAGGATCGTTTCGCTATGAGCTTGCTTCGATCTTGGGAGCTCTTGCGGCGAGGCCTGAAGCAGAGACAGCCTACTTGCACGGAGGAGCGCCTACGGCAGCCCCTTGTCTGGAACCCCATGGTTAGCACTCAGAGAGGCCACTAAGTTGGTAGTCGGCCTCATGTTTCCTGGGGTCCCATGGCAGCGGATCCAGCGCGCTCTTTAGGTGACTGATTAGAGTTCACAGGCTTGTCAGAGGAGGTGCAGAGTTTCCAGCTACAGGGCATGAGAGGGGTGCAGAGCATGTGCCAGGACATCTCAGAGGCAGTTCCAGCTGAGTGGCTCACGCCTCTCGAGCCAGTAGCACCCAAGTGGATGGGAGCCTTCACAGGACTAGAGGTTCTCATCTCAGTCAGGGCCTGCTCAGAGACTATTCCATCCCTTTTCTTCAAGCTTCAAGGTGGGAGACGCTTACAGCGAGTTGCAGTAGAGGCCCTGCAGGTGGCAATGTACTGTTTTCAGAGGATCCGAGTAGTGGGCATCTGTGGGAGGACTCGTGTCATCGATCCTGACCCAGCAGCTCTTGAGACTGGACACTGGAGGCTGTGGGCTTGGGAGTGTTGTCCAATGGCACGAATACAGTGGGATCCTGGTGAGTGGCTCTGGAGAGACCCTTTCTCTTCTACAAACCACCCAGGTGTCCCGTTCTTTCAGTACACTGTTCGACTGGGACATCATGTACTAGCAGCACAGAGAGAGGCCCGCTCCGCTGCAGCACCTCATTGGCAGGAGGAGGGTCTCACAACTGAGTTCTTGGCAGCCTTCTGGGAGAGGTTGTGGGACTCCAGACATCCGAGGCAAGTCACCTTGTTTCAGTGGCTGGTCGCACACAGAGCTATAGCAGCTGGGAGCTGGCTAGTGCATAGTGGTCTCTCGGCCGCATGTGCAGCTTGTGACCATCTTGTGGAGAGTCAGCGTCACTGTCTTTGGGACTGTCCTTCGGCCCAGCAGGTGTGGCTTCGAGTTCTTCGGCTGATGCCTGCTCTCTCCACGGCTCGACAGTACACTTGGGGAGCAGCGGCTTGGTCCACCCTCACGGGGCCGGCACTTCATTTTGAGCTATCTTCCACTAGCAGGATGATAGTGATGCAGGAAGGGCGACCCACATTCCAGCCTACTACAGAGCTTACTCCACAGGAGTGGTGCAGAGAGAGAGAGAGAGAGAGGAGTGTTGGGAGCTCATCAGTGGCCTGACACTCTGGTTCATCTGGCGTGCCCGTTGCTTCCGCATCTTCGAGGCTCGCCCTGTGCCACCAGCAGAGACTGTTCGCGATTTTTGGCTAGAGTTGATCCACACTCTCAGAGGACAGCTTGAGGGACTACAGGGCAGCTCCGACCGCATGAAGGAGCGCAGAGAGGCTTTCCTTCGACTCTGGCGTCCTGGGCCTTTCTACACCATGGTCCAGGGTGTTCTCCGATGACACTACCGACCACCTGTGTGGCTTTTCCCTCCCCCCATTTCTTGATTTAGCCCCATTGTACATATGCTGGTTTTTTCATTGGGAGAGTCTCCCACCATGGTTGTTGTAGCCCTCTCTTGAAGAGATGGTTGTAGCCCTATGGACAATTCAGTAACTAATAGAAGGATCTTTTTTTCGGAATAAAAAAGTCCACAAGGAACTTGGGTTCTTGGGGTCTTGGGTTCTTGAGGTTCTTGAGGTTTTCTTTCGCTTGCAATCTGTATTAGAGAAGGATCTCTCTTCACCCGAGTTCTGCTCTTTTCCGCGGGCGCACCCCTTGGCATCCTTTGCGCTCACACCAAGGTTGCTTTTTCCCATCTCACGTCGATTGGTCAGCCGCTAAGTGCACGGTCCGCTCTCAACGAGTGAAAAGAGGCACAAGGGGAGGCTGGACAAGCCCTTCTTTCTTGGGTTTCCTATCACTCTTCAAAAACACGATTAGGAATCGACACGCCCAAGTGAACTTGGGTTCGTGTGACCGCAACAAGCAAAAAAGTTCTTGTGATTCTTGTGGTTCTTTCCTTGAGTGATACAGAACACTGCCAAAGCTCTGATACCAATGTTAGGTGCAACGGAATGAATGCTTGAACTTTGCTCAAGATGAGTGCTCCGAACTGTGCTCAAGGTTCCTTTTGTTCTTATGGAAGGTAGAGCCTTCCGTTCTTAATGAGAGAGTGCTATGATCACAACAAAGTGAATGGACACTGTGCGTGCAAGTGTATGAGATTGAGAGATAGAGAGAGAAGAGAGATATGACACCAGAGACGTTGTAAAACCCTCCTCCGAAGGCCCCACTCTCGTCGGCGAGAGTGGTCTACTTATGATTGCACAAACTGGTACAGACTGAATGCATGGGACTGATGCAAGTCTAGGCTATGCCGGCGATGACGACGGGGATGGAGAAGCCGATCTAAGGGCTGAAATCTGCAAGTGTGTATCTGCTGTCCAAAAACGCTATGGGCTGAAATCTGCTGTTGCCGAAAACGCTAAGGAAAACGCTGATTCTGCTGGTCTTTAGGGCTGAAAATCTGCATCTACTGTAGGGCTGAAACTGATGGTCTTTTATGGCTGAAAATCACCTTCTGCAATGGTCTAAAGGTTGAAATCTGAGGCTGTTCTTGCTAGGACCAAAAAACGCTAGGCTTGGGGGATCTGCTCTGGCGATGGCAAGGGCTGAAAACGCTGGTGTTTGCAGATTTCCGGCGGTGATGCAAATGCTGAAAACGCAAGGTCTGGGATCTGATGGCGATGGCTACCTGATGCAAAAACGCCAATATCTGGAGTCTGCTGATGAGGGCGATGACCTCCTGCTGAAAACGCTAGGGATGGCTCTTGCATGGAGAGGGTTCTTGCTTGAGAAGTTGCCTGTTGAGCTTGGCTCCTGTTGCCTCTTCTGCCATTTAGTGCTAGCCTAGGTTTGCTTATATACAAACTTACTCAATTTGCCCTACCTACTTTCCAACAAAAGTCACTAAAAAATAATAAGTGAAAAATGTCAAAAATAGGTAAAATAGGCTAAATGCATTGGAAAATTCCCCTGAAGGATTCTGATGGGAATGCTTATTATCATGCTGTGTGCAACCAGAGGATATGCATCTATACTAAGTGATTGGGCATGCACGGTCTACGAATAGACTCACAAAAGTGCCAGATCACTTCTAATCTAGACTGATTGGACTGACTGAACCCTGATCATGTTGTAGCTTGTCCACGGACACATAGGGGGTTGGATGTGTCACGTGACAACTATTGTAGGCAAACTCTAATTGTGGAAGATACCTTTCCCAATTAGACTGCTTGTGAGAGACATAAGCTCTCAACATGTCCTCTAAAGCCCGATTCATCCTTTCAGCTTGTCTGTCGGATTCAGAAAGATCAGAGGATGATATACTCAACTTCGTCCGAAGGTGAGCAAACATGTCTTGCCAAAATCGCCCAGTGAACTTGGTATCTCGATCACTGACGGTATCCTCTGGAAAACCATACAGCTTCTTTGGTATAAACTTTGCCACTTTGGAGTCTATTGATCACAACCTAAATGGCATCATTGCCACGACTAGTATTTGGCAAGACGACGAAAAAATCCATGGAAATACTCTACCACTTGGCATCAGGGATTTCCAATGGATGTAGCAGGCCAACTTTCCTAAGGCGCTCTGCCTTATTGACCTTACACTGAGTGCTATGTAAGAGCGGATCTTTGGCCAATAAAAATATCGTCTCGATGAGAGCTTCAAGACATTAAAGCACTTGGTGACTACTACGCCAATATTGCACATTGTGGATCCTTGCAAACCATTTGTGGTTGTAACAGATGCTAGTGATTATGCCATTGGTGCAGCGTTATACCGGGATAGACGTCTTGTTACGTTCGAAATTATGAGAAGGAGCTTTACGTCGTAGTCCACGCCTTTGAGAAAATGGCAGCACTACTTGTATGCCTCTATGTTTGTTGCATGGACAAATCATCACTCCTTGCGCTATGTTTGTGATGAGGGTGATCTCAGAGGCCGGAAGGCTAGACGGGTTGAACTTATGCAAGAGTTTCATTTTGAGATCCATTACAGAAAAGAATCCAGCGATCGAGTTGCTGATGTACTGAGCTGGATTCCCGAAGTTAATGCCTTGTCTATGGCTCAAATCTCGACGGATTGCTATCTCTGTTTCCAAGGGCTATGTCGTTCCAATAGCTATTTTGGCAAGATATGGAACGAGGTCGAAGCGGGGTATGACTCGTGTACAAGCTTGGGTGGTCCGAGACCCAAGTGAGTCGTGCTGGAGAGACGAGACAATGACAATATTCCATTAGAGATGGACTATTGTTCAGAAATGAAAAAAATGCGTGCCGGAAATCGGTGAGGTTCGACAAAGGATTTTGTTTGGATGCCACGATGTTCCTAGCGTTGGGCACCCAGGCATTCAGAGAACTTTGGCATTGGTCAAGCGATATTTCTATTGGCCAAGGATGCGCTCTCACATAGAGAGCTATGTGAAGAGATGCACTCAGTGTGAAGTCAATAAGGCAGAGCGCCTCAAGAAAGTTGGCCTACTACATCCATTGGAAATCCTAGATGTCAAGTGGCAGAGTATATTTATAGAGTTCATCATTGGTTTGCCAAATACTAGTGAGAGCAATGACACCATTTCGGTTGTGTTCGATAGACTTACAAAAATGGCGAAATTTATACCAACAAAGTCGACAGAAAAAAGCCATGAGTTAGCGGTTTTATTTGTCGATCAGCTTTACAAGCTGCATGGTCTACCAGAGAGGATATCGTCAATGATCGAGATACTAAGTTCACTGGGCGATTTTAGCGAGATGTGTTTGCTCATCTTTAGACGAAGTTGAGTATGTCGTCTTCTGACCATCCTGAGTCCGACGGACAAACTGAGAGAATGAATCAGACGTTAGAGGACGTGTTGAGAGCATATGTCTCTCATCGGCAGTCTGATTGGGAAAGGTATCTTCCACAATTAGAGTTTGCCTAAAATAGTAGCAAGCATTCTGCTACCGGATTTAGCACATTCATGCTGATGTATGGATTCGAGCCTAAAACCCCTATTGCTATTGGCTTAAAAAAAGTCAAGGATCGCCAAGCTCATGATTTCTTGTATGATATGCAGAAATATATATACCTTCATAAGTTCACAATAGTCTGAACTCACAAATTATAAGAGGGAATAAAGCATAGTCACAGGGGACGCCCATTTTTGGGCTTCCCGTCCCCACTTGCCGTCCCGCCCTCTTTTTTACACTAAAAATCCATTTGAGTCCCGTCCCCCGTCCCCTGACACGTCCCTTGTGACTATGAAATAAAGCACTAGTAAAACTATAAAAGCAAGGGACGCAAGGAAAAGAAGAAAAGAAAAGAAAAAAAACTAAATCACTTTATGCAGGAAATGCTCAAATTGGCTAAGGATAGTATAAGAACGGCTTGCGATCGAGTTACTACTTATGCTAATCAAAAGATCTCCAAAGATATGCAAGAAATGCTCGAATTGGCCAAGGATAGTATACTCGAATTGGCTAAGGATAGTATAAGAACGGCTCGCGATCGAGTTACTACTTATCCTAATCAAAAGAGATCTCCAAGGACTCTAGAGGTGGGACAATGGGTCTATCTGAAGATACCCAAGGATTCCAAGACTATGCAAGATATGCTCGAATTGGCTAAGGATAGTATAAGAACGGCTCGCGATCGAGTTACTACTTATGCTAATCAAAAGAGATCTCCAAGGACTCTAGAGGTGGGACAATGGGTCAATCTGAAGATACCCAAGGATTCCAAGACTATGCGAACGGGAAAGCATTATAAGCTTTCAACTAGATATTGTGGTTTGTTCTTGATCACAAAGAAAATTGGCCAAGTTGCCTATAAACTGGCTCTTCCTTCGGATGTTAGTGTACATCCACTGTTTCATGTCAACCGCCTTAAAGAAAAATTAGCGGAAGTCGATGTTGTTGTGCATATCGAGGAAAATGTATGGCAAGCTATGCAAACTAAGTATATTGCTCGAGAACCAGAGGCGGTTTTAGATCATCGTACCCATCATTCGTGCCAAAAGGCTTATGACGAGTACTTAATTAAATGGAAGGGTCAATCTGAAAAATTTGCTACTTGGAAATCAGTTAGAGCTTTGAAAGCTCAGTGTCCCTGCTTCATTGATGAGGACATCAATGGTTCTTAAAGGGGGGAAGTATGTTATGTCCCGCTTACAGGAGAGGGGATCTAGCCTAGACGTCGTCGGGATGGGCGTTCAGTGTCCGAGCAGACGTAGTGTGAACCTGGCTAATGTAGCGAGCCATTATTATAAAAGAGAGGCCAAGGCCTCATTTGTAGCTATCGACCCCCTTTTCATTTGTAGCTATCGACCCCCACTGGCAGAGTGCCAATGGTTAGCACATGAGGCTAGGAGTGCGCGAGGTCACCTCCAGGGGGTAAGGCCGGGTGGTATAGGGGAAGTATATTATGTCTCGCTTAGAGGAGAGGGGATCTAGCTTAGACGCCGTCGGGATGGGCGTCCAGACTCCAGTGTCCAGGCAGATGTAGTGTGAACCCGACCAATGTGGCCGACCATTATTATAAAAGAGAGGCCAAGGCCTCATTTATAGTTATCGACCCCCATTGGTAGAGTGCCAGTGGTTAGCCCATGAGGCTAGGAGTGCACGAGGTCACCTCGAGGGGTTGAGGCCGGTGGTATGGGACGCTCGGTCTTACACGTACACGCCTACGTCCTCGGACGTTGGCCCAAACACGAGGGAGCTGTCGAATGGTAGCTATGGTCGGGTGGTTCGTCCGACGCGTGTCTGTAGGCGGCGGTCCGTGTAGCAGGGAGATCCACTCCGCGTGTTCGTTTCAAAAAGGAAGGCCAGTAGGGCTACCAACAGGTCACAAGGCACACGATGTGGCGTGACAAAGATGTCCACATCTACCTTCGTGTTGAACACCTTTATCCTAACTGCATTTACAACCAACACATTGAACTTTTGCATTGTTTGCCATTTTGGCTTGGCATGGTGCCAGCCTACTCACCTCTAAACCCAAACAGTGCATCATTTTTTCACTCATGACGCATATTTGTGCGCCACCATCAATGTAGATATTGGAGATGTGTTGCCCTTTGATGTGAGCATCCATCACTAGTAGTATGTCATTTAGATTCCTCCCAAAGATAGCACTATCTTTGACTTTGGTCGTCTCGTGCTAACCATCTTCGTCCATTGTCTCCTCACTCTAGGTGCTAAGTGGAGTAACTGAGGCCAGGTGATTTTTGGGCCCTGTATAGAAACATCTTGAACCAAATCATATGGTTTAGAACATTCATCCACAGAGAAATCTACAATGTCAATTTTACGTCGTGACTTGGATGGCTTTTTGCTAGATTCTCCTTTTTATATCTTTCCTTCCTTTTGGGAAGATTCACCATGCATAGCGCGCTTTACCCCCATGGCATCTACCCCTTTAACCTTGGTCTTACCTTTCGCCACTCCCTTGATATCCTCCTCTACTTTCTCCTTTTCCTTACCTTCAAGACTGATGACACTTACTGCCTGGTTGCCGACTAGTGGTGGGGGTAAGGATGGAATGAGAGGTTGTGAAGGTGGTGGTGGATGTGGTTGAACAGGTGGTGGTAGGATTTGCACATGTAGTGCTACCCTCGGTGGTGGTGGTCTTGCTCTAGGTGGTGAAACCTGGTTTTGTCTGGCTCCTCTCTTAAAATTTTGCCTCCTTGAGTGTGGGCAATAATACATGCCATGGCCATCTTCCCCACAATTATAGTAGTGGTATTCTTGGTTTTGCCTTCGTTGTCCTCTCCCTTGCTCTTGATTGCGGTTATGTGTATGCCCTTGATGCACCAAATGCACAAATACATTCTCAAGCTGAGTAGTGATGCGACTCAGCGGTTGTGTGCATGTCCTTGATGCACCAAATGCACAAATAGATTCTCAAGCTGAGTAGTGATGCGACTCAACAGGTCCTGCTCCTCTTTTGATCATAGTTACAGGGATGGCGGGTCGGGGTCGGGAACGAGGACGGGGACGGGGACTGGACGGCAAAAGTCAGGAAACAGGGACGAGGGTCGGAACAACAAAAAAAAAAGAGTTTTTTTGGCATTTTTTGACCTACACACATGCCACACACATAGAGCATCACTTTGACAACAAATTTACACTAAATAGACCAAAGAGCACGAGTCATATAGGCGGAAATGTGCTAATATAACATCGATGGATAGAAAATGAAAAGTGCAGCCACAAGGGCTCAAGAGTCAAAAAGCCTAAAGGACTTAGGACAAGCCTCAAGGATAACAAAAAGTACAAAGGGCTATATAGTAGGTAGAGTCGTAGACTCAAGAGTCTAAACTCGAGAGTCATCAATGATGGATCAAACTCAAGAAGTGCTCGCCTGCTGAATCTCCATATCACGCTCTTGGCAAGCATGCGCAAGTTAGCGCTCACAAACACCAAATCATTGGTCCTCTCGACCCCAAGGCGATTCCTCTTCTTAGAGGCAATGTGGCTGTACACACTCCATAGGTGCTCCAAGCAACTAGTGGTACATGCTTGGCTAAGGACACGAACAGCCAAGCTGCAAATGTCCGCCATCTCCTCCATAGTCCTCCCACCACAAAACCGAGCCAATCTTGTTGCGATCAACCTGTGCATCTACACATCCATAGGAGCCCTTCTTTTGCCTGTAGTTGAGTAGCTTGTCTCTAATCTTGCGCCTAGTGTCACTGCTAGGCTCAAGGCGCTCCAATGCAAGCCGCCATCCTTTGCTCACCTCCTTGTCGGTCTCTTGACGCCTTCCCTGAAACTCAGGGTCAAGCACATAAGCTGCCGCATGAAGTGGAGAGTAATATCCATTCCACCTCGACTCACACAAGCCATGAATCTCCGCATACTAAACAGGGTCAGGCACAAGCTTCTCAAGTGCCTCTATCATCCGATCCATGGCTTCGTAGACTTTGTCAATGCATGGCTGCAAGCCATCCACAACTCGAAGTAGGTGTAGAATAGGCTTGACCATGGCGTCAAGAGTCTTCACCTCCTCCCACCAAGCGGCGCCGTCGGCCCATTCTCGGCATTTCAATCCTGTTGCTGATGTAGACTCCGACATGGCCTGGAACTCATCACTGAGAAAGAGACCCCTTAAGGCTCCGCCACATGTAGACAAGCGGCCTAGCATAAGCCAATTGAATGCAAATCTTGTCTCTAAATATTTGAGCAAGGACAAGTGGCTCCTCTTTGAGAATTCATGGCGCACTTTTTGATGGTTGAGCACAAAGGAGACAATTCGAGAGGCGTCACCAATAGTGGGTGAAATCCATGACAAGTTCCCTATGTCCTTGAGGAGGTTATTGAGGCAATGCGCCATGTAAAATGTGACATGGATGCTGGGATACATGCCCTCAATAACAGCCCCTGTTGCACGATTTGACGCCTCTCCATCTGCAACCATACAAAGGACATTCACTGGGCCGGTGATCTGTCCACTCCGCAACAAGCATCTCCACGGCCTTGCACCTATCGGATGCATCATGTGACTCCACAAAGTACATCTCCCCCCGAGAGTAGGCCACCACTCCATGGATGGACCGCTTGCGGGTGTCGCTCCATCCATCTACAAGGAGAGAGACGTCTGTCACGTGACACATCCAACCCTATGTGTCAGTGGACAAGCTACAGCATGAGCAGGGTCCAGTTCAGTCAGTCTAGAATAGGAAGTGATATGGCACTTTTGTGAGTCTGTTCGCAGACCGTGCATGTCCAGACACTTAGATTAGATGCATATCCTCTGGTTGCACACAGCATGACCATCAGATTCCAGTCAGATCCCATCAGTAGCATTTTCCAGTGCATTTAGCCTATTTTTCCTATTTTTTACAATTTTCACTTATTATTTTTAAGTGACTTTTGTTGAAAAGTAGGTAGGGCAAATTGAGTAAGTTTGTATATAAGCAAACCTAAACTAGCAGCAGGAGCACCTTGCTCAACAGGCAACTTCTTCAGCAAGACCAACCCCCGCGACAACTATGGCGTTTTCTCTCAACAGAAGGCCTAGCGTTTTTGCACCAGATCAACCAACGTTTTTGCACTTGCAGATTCCCGGCGATAGTAGAACCACAGATCAGCCTAGCGTTTTGCATTTGCAAGACATCCGGCAACAGCAGAACCAGCAAAAGCCCTAGCGTTTTTGCAAGAAGACTTCAAATCAGCCCTAGCGTTTTTGGTTTGCAGATCAGCCCCAGCGTTTTGCACATTCACCACGACGGAACATCAAGAACCACCAACGTTTTCAGTTTTCAGCCTTTAGCACTCGCAGATCAAGTCCCGAACCTCGCAGATCTCACCTTCCTGCAGCAGATCCTCGCCGCACGGTCAGATCCAACAAAGTTTGCAGATTCGGCCCGGAAAACGCAGATTTCAGCATCTGCCTTTTCAACGCGGAGTTGTCGTACCGTCGTCATCGACATCGTCATCAACATAGAGTCAGAATTCAGCAGATAAAGATTTGCAGATTTCAGCCCTTAAGAGTTTTCAGATTTCAGCCCGTCTCGTCGTCGTCCTCATCATCGTCGACATCGTCGGCAAGTCCAAGCATTGTAGAGATTTGTGCAATCAATAATAGACCGCTCTCGCCATAGAGAGTGGGGCCTTCAGAGGAGGGTTTTACGTCTCTGGTGTCGTATTCTCTTCTCTATCTCTCAGTCCATACACTTTCACGCACAGTGTCCATTCACTTTGTTTGTGTCCATTGCACTCTCTCATTAAGAACGGAAGGCTCTCCCTTCCATAAGAACAAAAGGAACCTTGAGCACAGTTCGGAGCACTCATCTTGAGCAAAGTTCAAACATTCATTCCGCTGCACCTTACAATGCCATTGGTCTCCCACAAATCCTTTGTTGCTTGAGCCGCTTGCTCCACGGCAAGCTTCTCTTTGTCAAGGAGGGTGGTGCGAAGCCTCTCCGATGAAGGTGGCACATAAGCGGAGCCATATTCCCCTATTTTCGTAACCATGGTTCGAAACTATGGAGACCTATCCACACAAAATAGAGCATGTTGTGTTAGTATGGAGAGTCGAGAGTCGAGACCACATAATGAATACAAAATGGGAGATTGCAATGTGCATATGCCAAGGAAAACTCACCGCGAAGCATGGAAGGCAATGTGGTCGTGAAAGAAGAATCGGGCAACCGACCTATCCACCTCTTCCTTCAATTTAGGATTCCAATTTTCGTTGAGGGTGCTTTGGGCGATGTGCAACGGAAGAGGACGGTGTAGATGCATTTGTCTTGAACGCTTGAGATGTCGTCAAGGTTGGCTTCCCTTTGCTCTCGCGGTGTCGCCGTGGCCAAGGGATCAACGGCAACAAAACGGCCCCTCTTGGCCGCTTCCGCGAACTCATACACCGTGAGCTTCTCAAGAAGATCCAACCTCTTCTCGAGAGTTACTCGAGGGCAAAACTTCACCTCGTGACCACATTCATGAAGAAGATGGACTCGCACTTTGTTTGCACCACCCGTTCTCTTGTACGGACATAGCTTGCACGTCCATGGTCTTGCACCACCACCTTTGTCACGCGTGTTAGAGTCGACTTCATCCCACCACGACTATGTTTGCACGGCGGGCCTCCTTCGAGAAGAGCCGGCTTGAGAAGTGGAGTTGTCTTGAGATGACATGATGGTGGAGAGAGAGTAGATACGAGAGCTAATAGCTTAGAAGTTAGAGGAGAGCTTGTGTGGAGAGAGAGTAGAGGAGAGCTTCAAAGTTAAGAGGATAGAAGAGAGAGAGAGTGGAGACTCAAGGGTAGAGTGTAGAGTGTAGAAGGCTTAGAAGCCTCTAGAAGGTAGACCGTACGGCGTAGAGTCATAGAGCGACGTAGACTCCTAGTAGAGAGGAGAGCTTGAGGGAAGATGAGGCCCAAGGGGGCTTTTATAGCCTCCCAAGGGCCAAACCCCCCCAAAAAAACAAGACGTCGGCTGCAAATGACCGTTTGTTCAAATTTTGAATTTTTGGGCCGTCTGTTTTGCGTTCGTTTCCGGCCGCCCCCGGTCCCTCCCCTGCCGTCCTCGGTCCGGCTGTCTGCGACCCCGTCGGTCAGACGATTTTCCGTTCGTCCCGGTCCGTCCCGGCCGTCCCCTGGCCCTAGGGCCCATCCCCCCCTGTCCCCTGTAACTATGCTTTTGATGCCTCTTGTGGTTGGGTTTCTCTGAGCGGCTGTTGTATATACTGGGGTTAGTCGGACTGAGCTTGATTCCTTTAACTTATTGACACTTGCTTGCATGCGCAACTTCTTGTCTTTAAGGCGGGCTACTTCCACTGTCAACTCATACGTTGCAGGGAATCTCCCCTTCACCCTCTTTTTAAGCGACGACCATAGGCCTACAATGAAACGGTCCTTCTTTAAGAAATTAAGCGCTCCTTCACCTTCCTCCAATGAAGCAACCCCTCACTCCCACAAATCCACAAACTTGGATTCGTAAGTCGCATACTCTAGCAAAAATCCCTGCTCTTAACTTTGTTAACAGCTACCATAACTTTTCTGAGGTTGTGCCTCCACCAAACCTCTTCACAAAGGCAGCACGTAGTAAGTCCCATGCATCCTTGGTAGCTTGGGACAAAGCATTGTACCAAGACTTGGCCTCTACTTTCATCGGTAGAGGAAAGATTTGCAACCGTGAGACATCGTAATCTTTGTTGAAAACCACACAAGCGATGTCAAAGTTATCCAGAAAATTAGTGGTGATGTCTTCTCCCTTCTTGCCACTGAATGTGGGAAAAGAGACACTTGCCATGGTAGTAAATCAACGAGCAGACAATCATATTTATTTATTTTTTATTTTTATTTTTTTTTAATAACTTAGTGATTCATAAAGGTTTGTACATGGGTAGAAAACTTGAGTAAGAGCTAAGACGAGCACAAAGCTAGAATAGAATAAAGATGCTTACATCAAAAGAGTGGTAGTAATCAAGAATGGACAAGATGATGGGACGTAAGAATCTAAGGATTTCACCAAGCATCTCTGCTCCGAATAGAAAAACAATTTTTTGTTGGTAGAATATCTTTCTACCAATGTACACATTTACATGCATGTGCTGCAAGAAACGGAAAAGAAAGACTTCTGGCCTATTGTTATTATCCATGTTGGGTGTAGGGCAAGGCTTTGACCACTAGAGTTGCATACATGAAGTGTTGACAAGGTGACACCTTCACCATAGGCCTCTACCTCTTGTTGAAGTCCACATAATCCTCCATATTGGGTTCAAAACAGATTGAGCGAGAAAAGTCTACCTCAATCGGCTTTCCATTTTGCATGCGGCGGCGACGCTTGGGTGGTCGTACTTCACTTGAACTCTCCAGGCCTAGAGAGAGTGTAGGCACACTTGCTTCCACCAAATGCTTTAGGCTTTGTGGCGACTTTGTGGCTGATGTAGTTGACGACTCTTCTCTGACCGTTGGAGTGAAAACACTTCGTGCTACACAAAATCTGACTGATGTGAAAGTGTTGATGCGGTTCTCAAAAGCAAAACTCACCGTTCTTTCTTCACCTCCTTTGTCGGCACTCACTGACAGAATGCTTTGGTTGACGATAGTGATGACACTTCGGAGCCCTTCCAAATAGTGCTCTTTATTTGCGATTAGCACGAGCAATGCGAGATGGGAAGCTTAACTCTTGGATATGGATGACGCTACAACCTGGAAGAGGCACTTCAATGAAGGCTTTCAGTGCTTCTACAGTCTCCTCTTCTTCAGTCCTCCAATTTAAAAAATCTTGTAATCATTCGTCCATGATTGATGGCATACATCGCTACTCTTTGTTGACTGAAGGTCTTCGCAAGGCCCTCCTCAGTGGGAGCACCAAATCAAAGACGGAAGTGCAAAAAGACCGGGTGGCCTCTACAACAAGACTATGCACGATGGCCTCATCATGGGAGGTACACAATAGGGGCACCACCTAGCAAGATATGCGGCTAGGACGCATACATATACACAATCAAACATGCCTAGGAAAACGATTTCAAGATCCACGTCCAAGTGTTCGATGGGGTGGTCCAAAAACAAGATGAGAGGAATGGTGAGTGAGTGAGAATGGGCTTGTTACTCGTGCATGTAATAAGGAAGATAATGAGGTAAGGGAAACATGCAAGTATACTCACTTCTCATACCAGAGGTGACGAATCCGCTCACCTTAGAGTGCAAGTAGCAAGATGATAGGAATATAAGAGGGAGAGAGAGAGTGTGTGTATGGTGGCAAATCCGCACACCTCAATATGAGCAAAATGGAAAGAAACAAGTATAAACCATACTCAGAAGGAAGTATATCCCAAACGACACAAGGTATGGCACCTAGATGGGACGTGTTGATTGCTTGCAAAAGATGAATACAATAGGTAGCATAGGGCAAGAACATAAGAAGGGAACAAGACCGTAGGATGCATAATGGAGGAATGTGAGTTGATGGCGAGGAATATCATGAGTGTAGCCATCATTCTTCTTCCTGAAATCGTGCCTTCAATCCTTCGTTGCAAGTGTGTGGAGACATGGTGCTCATTTTGTGCATGGTGATGGTGATGGTGTTGTGATTATGTGATTAGGGTTCATGCTATTAGCATGTAGCACAAGGGTATGTATGTATAGGTGTGTGGGTATGTGGGTATGGGATACTGTGCATATGGGGTAGTGTGTGTGTGTGTGTGTGTGTAGTGTGTGTTTACAAAAGAGGAGGCCTCCTTTTATAGGCCAAGAGAGTGATTAGGGAAGAGATTATGAGCAAAAGGAGTTATTACAAAGTAACCTCAGTTAGAGGCATTCCCCCAATGAGAGAGCTCTAATCGCCTTCATCATGGCGAGCTGTCTCCATGCCACCTTCCATAGCTTGAGTCCAAGAGCTTCCTTATAATATTTGAGAGAATCTTGATAAAATAAGAGAAAATACAGCAATAATGAAAAGAAACCTATAAGAAATTGTGTGTGGAGTTGGATAATCATGACTTCTTCCCTTGTGGACACTCTCCTCTCTTTCACTATTGACTCTTATTCTTCACCTGTAGTGACCGTCGGGTAGTGACCATCAGATAGAATCAACATCCAGTGAATTTTCATTTTCGTAGGGTTTGTTCCTCTCTCTCCTTATTTCCGAGATCCAAATGTGTCAAAACCATAGCTATACAAAATAAATACATAGATTTTTTGTGATTTTCATCCATCAGGTCCTTTCTCCTCTTAGGATCCTTGAAGCCTTGCCACCAAGTGCATTGGGTAGGGCAATTTGCTAAGATGAGTATATAAGCATCACGTTGCCCCAAGGTTGGTTGGTTCAGCAATCTCTCTCTCTCTCTCTCTCTCTCTCTCTCAATATCTATTTTGGCTTTAGGTATTTATTTTACTTAATTTTCAAATCTTGGGTAGGGCGCTAAGGTGAGTATATAAGCATCACGTTGCCCCCATTGTATAATCATAAATTCATTGCCAAGGTTGGTTGGTTCAACAATCTCTCTCTCTCTCTCTCTCTCTCTCTCTCTCTCTCTCTCTCTCTCTCCATTGCTCTACGCTTCAGCATCGTCGACTTTGACATGGGATCAGAGCTCGTGGATCTATGGTCGTGGAGGAGAAAAGCACGCATGGGAAAGGAGCGGTGGCGGCATCCAAAGGAGATAAAGAGGACTCAATCAGCACTGTGAAGTAGAGGAGAAGCAACCATCAACGTATCAAAATGCTAGGAGGCGAAGAATCCTGCCAATAGTTGCTCTCCAACATTTTGAGATGTCGAAAGAACTACCCGACAACCACAACAGCTTTGGCAGCGTTTTGAGATGTTAGCAAGGCCTCTATCGACGGCGTGTTATCTCTGCGTTTTTTATTGGCCTCTAGCCCGTGAGTTTTGATACGCCCTATAGCGTTGTAGCCAAGGAAAACCCACAATGGGAGCTCTCCCACTAGAGCGTTCTGAAACGTTGTCTGGGGAAGGCATGGCCCATGTGGCGGTCAATGCATTGCATGGGGATTTGAAACACAACAAGAGTATTGTCTTGGCATGTCGAACGACGAAGGAGAACCATTACCAACACCAACTCATGCCTATGGAAAGTGGATCAGCCAGCACCCAATTAGCAACCTATGCACGGACGAAGTTCTCAAGGAAGCCGTCAATTTGTTTGGCTCGGGATTGTGAAGCCAAAAGCAAATGCACGAGTTCGCTAGAGCACAGAGGCGGAGGCAACCTTGACGAGGGTGGCGAGACTAGTGCTCAGTTAGTTGCCTCAGTACCCACAAGTCCAAGAGCCGTTGTTATGCAAGAAGACGCTTTGTTCGGCTCAGAAATGCAAAGCCAAAGGCAAAAGCAGGAACTCACAAAAGGACAAAGACAAAGGCAAACTGGACAGAGACAACGGTAATAAAGATTTGACAGAGGAGATCAGCATGGCACACGTGGTGGCGGCCACAGTGGCCACAACGCCAGAGTCCTAGTCAACTGGCGCCGAGCGGTTGCTGTAACTAGTTTCAACGAGGGGGAGGCTTGTGAGCGGCAAAGAGGGGCAAGAGAAGTTCCCTACAAATGATTTGGACCCATGTGTTGGAGTTCAAGTTAACGATGTTTGAACCCGTGGGTCAGAGTTCAATGCAAATGCATCTGGCAAGGAACCAATCAGACGTATGATGTGTTTCAAAGTTCATTGTCTAGTAAACTTTGGGCGTGATGTGTTCACAGTTCACAAATGGGGATTCTTGGATGTACTATAGTTCGATTTTCTATGAGGCAAACGATGCTCAAGATGGCATTTTTCTAAGGTAAAAGGTTGGAGGTAGCATAACCGAGGTGTACCCAATTTGAGGCCTCTTCTGGGGTGTCCATGGTAGCTTCTTCATCAACTTGGTCTTCCTACATATTTCCACTATGAGCTATAGAGATATAGCCTTTCACCTCAATGTGATCCCAATATTTATTTTGGCTTTAGGTATTTATTTTATTGATTTGTCAAATCTTGGGTAGGGCAATTTGCTAAGGTGAGTATATAAGCGCCACCTTGCCCCCATTGTATAATCATCAATTCATTGCCAAGGTTGGTTGGTTCAGCAATATCTCTTTCTCTCACTTCTATATTCTCCCCATTGCTCTACGCTTCCGCATCGTCGACTTTGACAGAGAGGACCCGGAGAACCCAAAATATCTGAACCTAGAGATGTGGCCGGACTTGAAGAGCACTGACTAACGGGCCTAATTCCTAAAAACTCAAAAGCGTGAAGGCTGTGCCATCTTCCGCGATTTTCGGATTGAGAAACCACGTGGCAGGCTATACGGATTTCTGTGAATTTTACTGGCAGATATAGGAAGATTTCCGCGCATACCCCTTTTGGTTGGAAGTGCTTTTGGATGAGAGATTTTGGGGCTTTGCTCCTGGGCATCCCTTGTATTGTTTATAAGTACTCGTGGCCAATCTTTAGAGAGCATCTGGACGCAAAGTCTCAGAGAGAGCTGGTGTTAGCCCCTCGTAGGATCCATCCTACACACGTGACATGACACAAGCTTTTGGGAGCAGATGCTTTTGGTTGGAAGTGCTTTTGGATGAGAGATTTTGGGGCTCCGGAGAGAGAGAGAGAGAGAGAGAGAGAGAGAGAGAGAGAGAGAGAGAGAGAGAGAGAGAGAGAGAGAGAGAGAGAGAGGACACAAACGCAAGAGATGGTGAAGAGGGGGTGATCAGCCCCCCATGACTACCATGAGCAGAAGACCCAATACAATCAGACGTGTGATCTCTGTGAGATGTGGAAGTGGGTACCCCCCTGGCCCTATAAATAGGTGCCCAAGGGGAGGTAGGGCAAGGCCTGAAAAAAATCCCCACGACCCAACAAAAAAATGATATATGGAAATATATGTGGGCGCCCGAACAAAAGTGGGCGGCCGGCCCTAAACTAAGGCGGTTGGACTCGGAGCAACCTAGGCTATGGGTGGCTAGCCAAGAGACATACTAGCCGTACATGTATGCCCTAGACCTGTGAAGAAGCAGAGTGGTGTAAGTCTAACACCGGCAGCTCCCCCGTGATGGGGCTAGTGTTCGAGGACGTAGGTGTGCACCTGTAAGATCGAACGTCCCATACCACCCAGCCTCACCCCCTCGAGGTGACCTGCGCACTCCTAGCCTCACGGGATAACCACTGGCACTCTGCCAGTGGGGGTCGATAACTACAAATGAGGCCTTGGCCTCCCTTTGATAATAATGGCCGGCCACATTGGCCGGGTTCACACTACGTCCGCCTGCACACTGGACGCCCATCCCGACGGCATCTAGGCTAGATCCCCTCTCCTGTAAGCGAGACATCACACTTGTCTAGGGATCATAATTCAGCCCTAAGGACAGCCAATGTTTTTTAGTTTCCAGCCACACACGATACCCTTGGCCCCGGCAGATCAGCCCAGTAGCTTCGCCACATGACCCAGACCTCAGCTGTCAGATTCCATCCATTAGCCTCGCAGACGTCGACACCATCGTCGTCATCGTCACAATCCTTAGTCTTGGCCGTCGTCGTCGTCGACATCATCCTCGTCAAGTACCACAGCATCTAGAAGCATTGTAACAAACCTTTGTGCAATCTAAAGCCTCTCTAGCAATAGAGAGGGGAGCCCTTGGAGGGGGGTTTGGGACCCCATCTGGTCTTTTCTCTTCTTTCTCTCTCTCTAGCACTCTCATGCACTTTGCACCACAATTTTTACTCTCTTTGTTTTGGTCATTGCACATTCTCTCTCTAAGAAAGGAAGGCTCTCCCTTCCTCTAGAGTAAAAGGAACCTTGAGTACTCATTGTTCACTCATTCTGACCTTACACCATCATTCACGTCCGCTGCTCATTACACATCCTTACCAGGAGGACATAATTTTCACTACAATCTGCAACATCACTCTATGGACCATGTGGAAGGCTCTTTGTGCTCACAGTCTTCCCCTACATCCACCATTTTGACAGATACTTGGACCGAGCCGCTGCACACTCTATGAAGTTAGTTGGATACTTCAGCATGCTCCTCTAGCCTCTAGGCCAACGAAACAGTGTAGATGCTTCTTTCTTCACACATAAGCAAGATCGTCAGTTCTTTTCAATCTGAAACATGCTCACATCACGTGGCATTATGCACCTCCCAAGTTGCTCATTTTACACTCATCGTACATGCCACCTCAATGTTCACATAGCCCTCACATTGTTATCTCGCCTCTGAGTGATAGGCCATTGAGCATCTCTAGAGATCTCTTTTGTACACATAATACAACCCCTTTTCAGAGAGAGAGAGAGAGAGAGAGAGAGATTGATTTTATTTACGTCTTCAAAAGGCTAAAGAAAACTGGCCTATGAGACAGATCCATGTACAAAAATGTGAATATCCTTTGGATATCTGGTATGTGCAAAATGACCGGGTAATAATAGCATCCGGTGTACAAAGTGTAGTGTGGTAAGTGACCGGGTAATAACAAAGCATCCGGTGTACAGATGTGGGGATGACTGGGTAATAACAAAACATCCGGTGTACATAAAGAGGCATGTATGTGTGTAGTGAGAGTGAGGGGAGGAGGGAGGGGGGTGGTGTGGTACATCAGCTCCATCCAGTAGTGATGGCAGGGTGTAGTATCTGGTACATCCGTGAGCCTGATGTGAGGACTCTGGCTATGCCCGCCATGTCTAGTGTCTGCTCTGCCCTCCTCTGAATATATGCTGTATGCCGATCCTTGATGGCCTGGACCTCTTGTTTGTGTCTCTGAGAGGCCCTGGAGCGATATCTTGGTAGTCATGGTCGCCTCCTAGCTCTAGCCTCCTCAGCTCGTATCAAAGTCATCCCCTGATGTGTGGATGGCTGTGGCTGCATGGGTACTCTAGCCTGGAAATAGTCTGTAAGGTGTGTCTGCCTGTCCGATCCTCCAGCTTCCCCCGTCTGGAGGGCTCTCACTCTATGCTGGTGCATCTCCACCAAGAGTCTCCCAAGTAGTCTCTGATCTAATGATGTCATCACTGTCTGTAATGAGACCTCTAGCCTGTCAAATAGAGTGGGGTACCGTGATCTGATCTCCGCATAGTGAGGGCATCTGCATAAGAAGTGGCTCTCACACTCTACCTCCTGCCTACATAATTTGCATATCTTGGCCTCGCGTGGGACTCGTGCCGCTCTGCCGCTCTCAATCTCAAGCTGGTGGGATGATACTCTGAGCTGTCCGATGGCTACCCTCATGTCATGTGGTAGATATATATCCATGTGAGCATAAGGAAATGATCTCTGTAATATGCCATCTTCGTGGCCAATGGCCGCGAAGGTGTGAGCCAAGTCTGCTCTACATGCCTCTGTATGAGCTCATATCTGACAACTATGTTCCTCTCAGTGTGTGAGAGGGCTTGGCGTGGTGCATCTGGATCATACTGTGAGGGAGGCAATCTGTCCATAGAGTAGCCGTATGTCTGAAGCCATCTAGTCACACTCGCGTACCATGATCTCTCATCCCCAGAGTCTGCTAGCCCGCGGGAGGCCTCAAGAGCAAGGTGAGGTAGTCTATCTGCCCTCATGTCTCGCAGCCTGTGGAGGTATCCCACTGTCTGAAATAGCGCCTCCACTACCATGGGTGGGGCACCGAACTCTGCTCTCACAATATCATGTGGGACTGATGGCTTGCTCCGGATCATCTAGGCAAGCAACAATATCTGTGGCCTCTCGAGTCTGCTCCAAGCCTGCTCTGATAATCTTGGGGTCCACACTGGGGCAGTGTATTGAAGAGCTGGTGTCACCAAAGTGTCAAATAGCCAGCTCTTCGTGCTGGGCTCCTCGAAATGTGTCTGATGGCATCCCCTCTCAAGTATAGCTAGAGCTGCATACGCTCGTGTGGTGCGATCTCGGGCTGCCTGTGCCATAGAGAAGCGGCCAGTCCTGGCTGTAAAGGTGATGCCCAAGTATACATATGACTCTACTACCTCAATTTGGCTGCCCTCAAAAGGAAAAACTGATCTCCTCCGAACAATGCCTGATGTGTGGAATATCAAAACCTTGGTCTTGCCAAGGTTCACTGTTACTCCTCTCTGTGTACAAAATAAGTCTAGAGCCTGTATGTGGAGCTGGAGATCCTCTTGTGACTCTGCGAGTCAAATAATGTCATCAGCATATAGCATAATATGTACTTGAGTGCCTGATAGGTCGGCGCTTGCTCCTCCTCTCTGTCGGATGTAGGCCTCCAGCTGATCTATGTACAGACCAAATAGAGTAGGGGAGAGTGGACACCCCTGTGTCACTCCGATGGTGCTAGTGATGCTATCTGATAGTCCTCATGGGCATTTGACTCTGCCTGACACTCTCTCATACAAAGCATATATGGCCCATATCATGTCCGGGGGTATCCTAAGAGATATGAGTCGCTGTAGTAGTCTCTCTCTGGGGATTGTGTCAAAGGCTTTGCGGAAGTCCACAAAGCAACAGTAGAGGCGTCTCCCTCGGCTCCATGACTGCTCTATCAGGCATCTGAGAGTGAAGATGTGGTCCACAGTAGAGAATGTGCGTCTGAAGCGTGCCTGTTCGGAGGCACGTAGCCCCTCGGTCTCTGCATATCTGCTCAACTCTGATTCTAAAACTGCTCCATAAATCTTGGCCATCATATGACCAATCATGATAGTCCTGTAGTTGGCTGGATCCATGCGGTCTCCAGCCTTATGTAAAGGCACAATAGTATGCATAGTCCAGCTCTCTGGAAATCCCTTTGCCAATGCCCTGTTGAACAGGTGTGCAATCAATGGAGCCAAAGTGTGTGTAGCGTATATAAAATGATGACCTTGAAGTTCGGTGTGGTCCGTTGCTCGGCGGTGCTATAGACTCTGAATGCCTCGTCTCACCATGTTTATGGTAAAGAGAGTGGGAGCTGTAGGTCGGGGAGCCACCGGGTGTGGAAGGGGGGGCTGAGCCGGCACTTGATAGAGTGTCTCTGCATATGCATGCCATACCGCTGGGTCCTCTATAGGCGTGGGTGGGGTCCGCTGTCTCATATGTCTCCAAGAGATCGCTGTCTCTCGACTCTGAAGTGTATGGTACACATCCCACCACTGTGTCTCCTCAAAGGCTCTCCTCTTACGTCTAGTAAGAGTACCCATCTGTCGGTGCATCTGTCTCTCAGATATCTGCCCAGTAATATGCTGTGCCCTAAGCCTTTGATATAGCTGTCTGCACTCATCATCATACCATCTATTCTGGGGCATCGTCCCAGATCGTGATGTGTCGCTGGAGTGCATGGTCGAGGGAAAGCTCTCGAGCGCTGCTGAGTGGAGTATGAAGGTGAGCTCAGTGGTGAGTGTGGAGAGTGGGGCGTCAGGGTCTAGCTGGCTGATCCCTGTGTACACATGGTATCTGTAAATCTTGGAAAGCTCCTCACTGAAGTGTATAGTGGTATGCTGCGTGGGGTACTGGGGAGGTGGTGTCGGTAAACTGGTCCTGAGAGAGAGGCTGAGATATGTATGATCCGCGCCGATGGGCGATGGTGGTATGGTAAAGGAGCGTACAATATCCATGGCCCCTGTGGAGCCTAAGATGTAGTCCACTGTGCTCTGGCCTTTCCTGCCTCCCTGTCCTGTTTTGCCTCCCTTCTGGAAGCAAGTGTATCCACCTGACATCGGCCAACGGGACAGCTTGTTGTAGATCAGGAGGTGGTGCGCTGATCCTAGTGCTAGTAAGTGTGATCCGTATCTGGTAGAGTCACTCCCTCTGTCCTCTGATGTCCTCCCTAGTCCCACATCCTCCGCCGCTATGGTATGGAGTAGGGTGGAATCATCAAAGTCATACATCTCGCATTGCCGGCTCTGTGTGTGGGCATTGAATCCACCTACAAGTAGGATCTCTCCCAATGCCGCGTAGTGTAGGAGGTCCTCCGAGAGAACCGAAAAGGGTGACTGTGACTGTGGTCCCTCCTCCTCCTCCTCTACCATACTCTCATCGGCATCCTCCTCTGGTGGCTCCTCCTCTGTCGTAGATTCGCGTCGTATCTCTATATGGTCTGCGAAATGTGACCCGCGTGGGGGGAAGTAGCACATTGCAACATGTATGGCTCTGTCTGGGGCTAGCTGTATCCTCACCCACATGAAGCAGGCCTCTACATCTCTGCTCACTACTGTGACCCTGTCCTGTAGCTCTCTCCTCACTAAAAGAGCAATCCCCCCTGATCCTCGTGATGTCCCGTGCCTCCCTGTGTATCGCCTGTATGTGGACTCCCAGTGGTAGCCCCGGACATGTGGTAGACCTCTCTCCTGGCTCTCATGTGTCTCTGTCAGCATCACAATGTCTCTGCCCTGCATCACCTCCTCGAGTCTGCCTGGTTGAGTCAATAGGCATCCGTCACAATTCCATACTCCGAGTGTGATCTCATGTCGTGTCGCCTCTGTAGTGGTCTCTGTAGTCTCATAGGCCGCGAATCCCTATGCGATGGGTTTTCCATCTATGGAGATTCGCCCATCTCTATAGAAAGCCCTCTTGCCCTCTTTCTTTGCTTGCATGATTTTGGGCATACAAAGCTTTCGATGCTCCACTTGTGTCTTGGTGAGATCCTCATCAATGTAAATGGGGGCTCCTCCTAATCCTCTCAATGCAATCCTCTTCTTTAGGAAGGTGATTTTGTCCATGAGGTCTTTGAATTGTAGCATGAGCACCCTCTTTTGAGGGTCTTTCCCTACCCTCCATGCTTTGGTGAAAGGGGTGTTGGTGTACCCAAGTTTGGCACACAATGTTCTCCCGTCACTTTCCGGTGATGATCCATGCTCCTCTTTGATACCACTTACCCTTACATTGAGCATACAGGCTTCTCTCATCTTCTTCCCCTCGAGGGTGGCATGCATCCATAGTGTCTCTTCATGCCGCTTCTCTTCCTTTACTTCCTTTGTGATTTTTTTACGCACGACATCCACCCATCCTTCCTTGGTGGCCTCCATCTTGACCTCCATGGCTTTGGTGAGCTCCTTGGTGATTTCCTCCTTGATGGCTTCCTTATCGGCCTCATGTATCTCCCCTTCTTCCTTGAGGTCTTTTGATGCCGCCACTTCTCCCTTCAAGACGTTGACCTCCTCTTTGAGTCCCGTGATTTGCTCCTCTAGTTGCTTCCGCTCTTCCTCCATTTGCTTTATCTTCTCCACCATCTTGCATACCTCGGCATTCAATGCCTTGTCGGCCTCCTTCTTGGCTTGTGTGACCGCCCTTGCAATCATCTCCTCCACTTCTCTCTTATCGAGAGGTGCCATGTCCGGTTTTTCCGTGTTGGCTTCCGGAAATTGTTTCCCGGTTGTCCCAAAATCCTGAGAAAAAAGCAGGGGGCGGAATCACTTCTTTCTTCCCATTGATTGGCAGGTGTGTTGCTGGTGTTGGGAGGGGGGCGCCACTACATCATCAGCTGGCTGTTACAGGCAGCAGTGATGGACCTCATGAGGTGGGGTGGGGGGGTTTTGGGCTGAGCAGCAGCACAGCAGATGTGTGGGCTGGCGCAGGCAAGGTGGAGGGCAATCGGCAGGGTACTCTGTGTGCCATGATGGTGGACTGCTGTGTGCTGCGCAATGATGGTTGGGGGGGGACTGAGGTGCTACGCGATGGTGGAGGCTGAGAGAGAGAGAGAGAGAGAGAGAGAGAGAGAGAGAGAGAGAGAGAGAGAAGGAGAAGAAGAAGAAGAAGAAGAGAATTTTAAAGTCATAGGAAACAAGAGACCTTAAAGATCTATCCGACGAGGAGAGTTGAACTCAAGACTTGTTATTCAAGAGGGAAATGACATAACCAATCTATCACACTTGGGTGATAGAAAGGTTATACCATTTTCCTCTTTTCATTAGACCCCCCCCCCCCCCCCCCCCCCCCCCCCCCCCCCCCCCCCCCCCCCCCCCACCCCACCCACACACACACACACACACTTGAGAATAAGAGAATATTAACATCGTAGGAAACTATCCCAAGAGACCTTAAAGATCTATGCAACGAGGAGGGAAATGGCATAACCAATCTACCACACTTGGGTGATAGAAAGGTTATTCCATTTTCCTCCTACATATCTATGTGTGTCGTTGATCCAAGAGACAGTTTCGGGCTTAATTTAGACAGGTTGAAGAATGTCATTGAGCTTGGTGATTGCTTCCTTGAGGTGTCCTCTTGTTGGTGCACCACAGTGAGTGGAGCCCCCAATCCTGACCTTGAGGCCGAGCGATTCTTGTAGTTGGCATTCTTGTAAGATTGGTCATTGCATGTATCTCGATGTCAATCTTCTTATGTGTTGCTTCATGGGATCCCTTTTGAGCCGCCATGACAGTCTCGGTGAGGGAGGCTTCAACTTCGCGTGTTTTTGCAAGCAGAGCTTGGCTCTCTACTTCCTTCGTGTTTTCAAGCTTGCGTAAACGTTGTTTGAGTCTCTCATTCTCCTCGATGAGTCCTTGGATCTGAGCGTCGAGGGTTGTGATCCTTGCTTCTTGGCAGGTGGGCCCTTCCTTGGTGTTGCTGCCACTGCAAGAAAGCTCTTGCCTGAAGTAGGAGTGCCAAAGGAAGACATCAGTGCCAAAAATAGGGCTAGTAACCCCTTCTCAAAGGCTGTTCGTATTGAACACAGAGTGATACTTGAGAATGGCTGTCTAACTTGAAACCCTGTCCAACTGTCTGATAGAGTGGTGTTTCAAAGGCTTAAAGTGAAAAGATTTTAAAACAAATGTAAGCTATGCTTGTGTAAGAGAAAGAAATCTCGCGTGTCGGCAAAGGACGCGCTGCAGGTCAGCAAACGCATAAGGCGCCTTGAAGTAGAGCATCGCAGCGCAGAGAATCTTGCACCATTGGCGAGCAGCTCGCAGAAGGGCAAGGCAGCAGGTTATGGAGCTTGGGCATAGGGAAGAGCTCGTTACTTGATACCCTCCAAACAGGGCAGTCCTCGTCCAGGGGGAGATTGGCTTTGCGCAGAAGGGCAAGGCAGCAGGTTATGGAGCTTGGGCATAGGGAAGAGCTCGTTACTTGATACCCCTTAAACAGGGCAGTCCTCGTCCAGGGGGAGATTGGCTTTGCGCAGAAACGTTCGGCATAGGGTTTGCGAAGGGGGGGAGAGAGAGAGAGAGAGAGAGAGGAGAAGAAGAAGATTCCATAGCGATTTATGTGTGGATTTTACAGTGCTGAAAGGGAAAAGATTCCATACTAACTTATGTGTCGATTTTACAGTGCTGAATGGGACGAGAGTGCAAGCCTGTTGAGAAACTACAAGTCTCTTGGAATTGTCAACAATCCAAACTTTCTAGGTGCACGTTCCAGTAGCAAGGAAACCGTGGTGTCTCAAAGCTTGCAAGTGCCCAATGCTTGTGAGGATATGGCCTCAGATGATGGAAGTGATGTTGAAAATGATGGTATCGCTGTTGCTCTCTTATATGCGATGTTATGATGATTTTGGCAACTATAGGCCTTAAATGTCTCGTCTTTGGATTGAGGTTAAGTCATCTTGCGTTTGCTTCTTGCCTTAACTGATGCGTGCAGATTTTTCAAAATACTGATGTGCTTTCATTTGACATATAGGTATTGTTTCCCATACATGTTAATTGGTGCATTTATTTCTAGGTTGTATTAATTCCCACCTAGCTTGTCTATTGTGTGCAGATATGCATGTTCCCTTCTGTTCCCTTCTTTGGAAGGCACCAGGGAAAATATATTGGTTTTATTATTATTTTTAAGCTTAGACTTGCAGACAATTTCTAGAAATTTTCAGGATTTTGGTTCTACAAAGTTAAAGTTATTCAAGAAATAGTAGAAGATTACTAATGATATGTATCTCAAATTAGGGTTATACAAGCAATAGTAGAAGATTACCAAATAGTCTTTGCCTAGTTGTAACAAATAAATAAAAGTCGAGCTGTCTTGGACCGTTGGGATTTTTATGCCATAATATCCCAATTTTGCTCCAAAAATTTGCTCAGCAAAACCAGCAAAACAGGGATAGATAGGCTGCCTTGTATGCAAAACATGGGATAGATAGGCTGCCTTGTATGCAGGACACAAATTGCTTACCCGCCTAAGGAGTTTAAATCAAAGATTATGCATGAGGAGGATGATATGAATCTCTTTCTCGTGGAAGAGAAAGAGATTATTCGTGAAAATTCCTCTATGTTGACAGTTCTTGATTCGTTGCTGGATTCAGATTTTAACTTGCACTTGGAGACTTGTGAGATAGAAAATAAACGTGAAACTGTGAAGCGTGATGGTCTTGTCTCTGCATTGTTGCAAGAGTCCGAGTCCATAAAAAAACAGGGCTAAACAGTGTGCAGTTGAAGGCATTCTGGCTGCTCAAAAGAAGACTATAAATGTTGATGCCACTTGTAATGCTTCTTCGAGCAACACGCCTATAGCATCTGATTATTCTTCAAACATCAATAGGTATGTGAAGCCTGGCCATTAAGCAATGTCCAAGCTTAAGTCTAAAGAGGCTTGCAAGACATAGGCAAATTCAACCTTGCAGATGCTTTTTAAACGTAAATTCGGCAAACGTTCTGTAGGATGGGGCATGGGCTTATAAGGCACAATATCAATGAAGGAATGAGGAGAGGAGATCAGATAAGAGGAGACAAACACTAAGAGAACGAGGTAGAGGGAGAGAGAATGACCAAGAGCAAAATGGTAAAGTAAGACCTTTTGTGTCGAGGATCAAAAGAAGAATCGACGCTAAGGTTGCCATCAAACCGGCCACTTCTGGGGCGACAAGGATTGTCCAAAAAGGAAAAGAATTCAACGGCGTTTGCAACAGCAAAACTTTGGTAATTGCCATTGACAAACTAGATACTTTTTCCTTTTATAATTCAATGATTGTTCATGTTAATGCACGTAGATGCCAAGGTTGTCAGGCTGATAAATTCGTGTTTGGTCTACACGATCTTCTCCTTGTGAAAGGGCAGATCAATGGCCAAGCCATAATGTTATATTTGACAATGGATTTACTCATAATTTTATTTCTTCTTGTGTGTCACAAGATCTTAACCTTAAGACCGTTTTCGTAGCCCGTCCCTACTTGGTTCGATAAGCGGAAAGTAAGAGCTTGGATTGATGGGATAAGGTCGTGTCATAAGTCGACCTCTGCATCCAGCCCTACCATGAAGACTTGGACTTCTGCTTTATGAGTTTACATCCTGTAGACATTATCCTAGGCATGCCGTGGTTGTATAGCAAGAAAACTTCCATGTCTATAAATTATTCATCTCATACTATATTTTCGAACTTGATGGTGTGTACCATGTGATCAAGGGTTCTCCATCCTTAGGGACCACCAATTTTGATGTAAACTTTATCTGTCATGATCCTAATGTTGAAGTCTCAGTTAGTTTTGTTAATGAATTTAATGTTGATTTTTCAATTCATTGTTAATAGTTCAAATGTTGACATGTCTTCGTCTGAGCATGATGTGCCTTTGTCTGATCATGATGCTACTAAAGATAATTGAATTCTATTTTAATGGAGTTCAGTGATGTGTTTTCTTCAGACTTACCCGATGGGCTTCCACTGCCTTGTGGATCCGATCTCGATTGCAAGATAAAGCTTTTTCTTGGTAGCCATCTCGTCTCTTGGCAACCTAGAAACCTATCGTGCGAAGGGTTTTATCGAGCCTAGTAAGCTTCCGTGGGGTATTCCTGTCCTCCTTGCCAAAAACAAGGAGGGATATGCTTTTGTGTAGATTACAAGGGTCTCAATAAGGTTAGTGTCAAGAAACAAGTATCCGTTACCTCGGATGAATGACTCATGGATCGACTCTCGTATGCATGATACTTCACCGAGATTGATCTTCATTCTAACACCATCAAACACAAATACACCCGTAGGATGTCTCAAAAACCGCGTCCTATACTCGATACGAACATTGCGAGTTTTTTGTTTTACCTTTGGATTGACCAATACTCCTGCAACTTTCTAGTAGATGATGAATGACCTTTTTTGTCTCTTTCTAGGAAAGAGGGTGGCCGTGTAATCTTGTTGGATGGCATCCAATTTGATCCCGAAAAGGTACGCCCGTGCTATGAGGAGATACTGCCAGAGCCTCTCCTACACAAGAGGCTAGGACCGTGTCAGTGGTCTTGTGTGTAGGAGCAGTTGGCAGTGTGAGTAGCTGTCGCAGTTGTGTGCACCTCGGGTCTATCTATTGGGCATGTCAGTTCTATGCCGGACCACCCTTGGTCACTTGTATGGGCAGATTGTTATCAATATGGAGAACCTTTCCCAGATCTCTCTCTCTCTCTCTCTCTCTCTCTCTCTCTCTCTCTCTCTCTCTCTCTCTCTCTCTCTCATTCTCAGATGTTGTGTCTCTTTCTACCTTAGTGATCTCTCTTCTCCACAGGTGTGCCTTGTTCAAGTGTTTGGCATTGCAAGTGTTCTAGATCGGAGTCGAGGTGCCCATCGGATCACGAGCCAGTTCTTGTCTTCATTGCATCTTCCGCTGCCACCTTTGACATGGTATCAGAGCCTTAGGTGTCACGACCACCTTGGATATCACGACCACCTTCATTGCATCTTCCGATGCCACCTTTGACATGGTATCAGAGCCTTAGGTGTCACGACCACCTTGGATGCTCGGATTTGGCTGATTCTGTACTGTTTTGGACATGATTAAGAGAGAAGAAGCTTGCTGTTTTTTTCCTGGTTTTCTCCAATTTTGGGGCATGTTTGGATATGTGGAGGCCTTGGATCCTCGACTACGATTTCCCCGTCTTTACCCTTGATTACCCCAACCTCTCTTCACCGAGGGGAACTTGATGGAGGCTTCAGGATGTGTAGCAGTGTTGGCTTCTTCTTAGATGGAGTTGTGTTACCATGCCTTCCCGCAAGGGGAGCAAGCATGCGGTTGTTGGATCTAGAGGGGGAGCTATTCATTTCAAGCTTCTTCTTCAGAGAGAAGTGATTGGACAACACCAGGATCTTCCTTAACACTTCTGGAGCAGGTTTTTATAGCTGTGTTTTCTTCGAGGAGATGGATCGGCAGATGTGTTGTGCCTTTTGCAAATGCATATCTTTCTTGGAATTGTTGACGAGCTACCTATTCGATGGGTAGCGGGTTGTTGATTCGGTTGCACTTTTGTACGAGATTGTGAGTTATGGATGGCAGAGGGGGATCTCTTTCCTTCTTGAAGTAGAGGATGCTCTTTGATTTCCCCTTGTCCATCTAAGGATGGAAGTTTCAGTTCCGGTTTTTATAGTCTCTTGCTCATCTGGTATGCAACAATTCAGGTGCATGTGTTGGAGTTGGCTTTGATAGGCAGAGGGGGATATTTCTATCTCGAGAACCACTTCTTGTTTGATCATCCGACTTCCTTGGATGAGGTTTAGAGGTGGAGCATGTGGTGCCAGACCCTTAGCCAACAATGATAATAGTTTGAGGAGGCCAGATTTTAAGGAAGCAAGTTACAACAGCGGGAGTATATGTGCTCTTTCGAGTCTGTATGCAGTTTGACATATTGTATTGGATTGTACGTACAGGTTGATCTTGGCAGATACAGAGGAGTGACGGACATTTGGTTTGATCTCAGGGAGTTTGCTTGAGTAGCTAGGTTCTTGTTGGACCCCGACGACTTCTTTGGCAAACATGATCCTTAGGTGATGACCTCTCAGGTCTTCCTATTCTTAGAAGTCCGAGTTTACTGATGGTGTGATTCTCTTGGTGTTTCGAGTTCCATGAGATTCAGGTCTTGCTATTCAGTTATAGAGGAAGTAGTTTCTCTAGGTTGTCTCACATTTCTTTCTAGTGGTACTCATTCTCTTTACAGAGTAGTGAGCGAGAGGAGGGACTTCCTATCTTGGAGGAAGCTCTCAGCTTTTACTCTAGAGCTTTCAGTGACAGTGTTTGCTCTGTTCCAACGTGGGTTGAGTCAGTTGTTACCCCAGAGCGTGTTTTTGAGGATACTTCTCTTTCAGAGGGGGCTTCCAGGTTATTGTCTTCAATCCACTTCTGATGCTTCATTCAGTGGAGTACCATGCACGATGTCTTCTAGTACTTGGTTTCCTTGTCCATTTCTTGCAGCTTCGGATATGTTGGCAGATGTTCTTATTTAGCCATTTCGGTGCTTGCCTCGTCTTTCGGATTTGTGGTGTGACGGTTGCTCTTTCCAGTGCATCCGAGCAGTAGTTCCTATGCCTCGGCTTCCAGATTGATCCTTGGAGGCTGTATCATTCAAGACACATCTACTTTCTTTATCCTTAGACTGGCATGTTATTTTGTACAAGTGGATAGTGGTCCTTCTCGGACTAGGAACCGATCACTGACTAGCGGGCATTCTTCAAAGAAGGGAGACAGTCTTCTTTGGTTCTCCCATTTTTGGTTCGAGTTTCCATAGGTATATTATCTTTTCTTTCGGATTTGCCCATCCCTTGGGTGATCGAGTTACATGGGCAAAGAATGCTGGAGAGTTATGACAATTATCCATGGTGCGAGTGTTCTCCCTTGAGAGGGGGGTGTGGACCTAGGTTAGGAGTCAGTTTGTGCACACTACTTCCTTTCATTGCTAGTGGTTCGATCTGCAATGGACATGATTGACAGTTTATTTGGTGGCTTTCTATAGCATCTTGTTCTTCTCTTGCAGAGCTTGGGTGCAAGGTCTATTGATCTTGCTGTGTCAGCTACAGTCTTAGTATTGATGTGTGTTCCTTTTGGTGGATGTTTATTCCCGATTCACTCGGAGAGGGGTGATATTCTCTCGGGTGGTGTTCTAGACAGATGAGGATCAATTACAAATTCACTCTCAGTTCTGATGAAGATCCTTTAGATATAGTTGCAGTGCATCATTTTATATGGTGGCTGGTGCAACTCTTTGGTTCTTCTTCATCGGACATATTATTTCTTAGTAGCCTCCGTTGTCCCATTCCTTGGACTTTACGTAGCAGCTTGGAGATTTTGGCATGTGGTATATTACCGGTGGTGCATATTTTCGACTCTTTCCTCGAGGGTGGAGCACCTTAGAATTGGAAATGATCCGGATACCCAAAGTCTATGCCTTTACCCTCGGGATTGATGCATTCTCTTGGAGCGGTCAGCAGCAGTACCTTGTGCAGATTTTGGTTGTGCGACTTGTGAGTTGGTTGGCTTGAAGAGATTCTTGTGATAGCTGGTGTCATGCTCTCTACTCGAGACATGTTTCTCTCGTTCTTTAGATCTGTTACCGTGCTAGGAATAGATACGACCAGAGCCTCTCTTACACAGGTTGTTAGGGCAGCCCACGTGGAGACCGTGTCAGTGGTCTCCTGTGTAGGAGCAGCTGGCAATGTCGGGAGCAGTTGCAGTTCTGTGCACCTTGGGTCTAGCCATTGGGCATGTCAGTTCTATGCCGGACCACCCTTGGTCACTTCTATGAGTAGATTATCAACATGGAGGGCCTTTCCCAGATCTCTCTCTCTCTCTCTCTCTCTCTCTCTGTCTCTCATTCTTAGATGTCTTGTCTCTTTCTACCTCAGTGATCTCTCTTCTCTGCAAGTGTGCCTTGTTCATGCATTTGGCATTTCAGGCGTTCTAGATCGGAGTCGAGCTGCCCACAAGATCACGAGCCAATTCTTGTCTTCATTGCATCTGCCGTTGCCACCTTTGACAGATTGGTGACTCTTACTCTCTTCTATATGGATGATCTTGTGATAACAGGTATCCATGAGTAGCACATCCACTGTTTTATGGAGACTTTGGCTAAGGAGTTTGAGATGATAGATCTTCGCTTGCTTCACTACTTACTTGGACCGGACATATGGCAGACAGAGGGGGTGCATCTTTCTCTCCAAGGTCATTCTTTGCGGATGGAGTGATTTAGATTGGGGCAAAGATTCGGATGGACGATAATCGACTATAGGTTACACCTTTCTTTTGGCTCAGGGACTGTTTTATGGAGCAATAAGAAACAACCTACAACTACCTTATCATCCACAGAGGCGGAGCGGAGTATAGGGCTGTTTGCAGTGCTATATATGAGTCAATGTGGTCATGAAGGCTACTTTCAGACATTGGCTTGCCACAACATATGACCACGATCTACTTTGACAATCAGAGTTGTATAGCCATTACGAGGAACCTGATTTTCATGCTTCAACCAAGCATATAGACAATTTCATTAAGTTCATGAATCATGAGAAGACCAAGGATGGCCTATTTGATTAGAGTAGGTTCCGACAACGCCACTCTTATCTTCACCAAACCTCTACCAAAAGCAACATTATCCTCTCTTGCAAGCTCCTTGTATTGGTTTCTCGTTTGGTTCCTCATCGAAGAGCTGAGAGGGGGTGTTTCAGTCTAGTGGTGGCTCCAGCATCTCCTAGGAGTAGATTAGGGAGTGAGGGCTATTTTGTGGCTTTGCTCAGCCATACTTGAGATAAACGTACTTTCTCAGCGGTGCATCCACGGTTCTGCCCACGGAGGAGACCGGCATGAGGCAGGACCCCTGTTCCTAGGGTTATCTGGGGTCAAAGTCTCTAGTGTTCTACATTTTCAGTTCTAAATGTGGGCAAATATGTTGCTTTAAGTGACTTTACACATTTATTAGGCCTTGGGTATATTTTACCAAGTCGTGGGGTTTTATATCTAGGTAGGGCGTTTTTCTGGTTCCCCTATATAGGCAAGTACCCCCTTGTACTCTATGTATATCAATATGGCAGATCAGTTAGCATTTGGATCACTCTCTCTTTATCTCTAGCTTTTTGAGTTTCGTTTTTGTTTCCTAGTGTTTTCTCACTCTCTCTACTAGCACGCTTTTGCCTACGGTCTATGTATCTCTTGCTAGCGCTCTAGTTTCCTTGTGCTTCCCCCTCCCCTCCTATTTGCAGCTTGTATTGCAGATTGGCTACCAATGCCAGTTTGGTGGCCGGTAGGTGATAGGATGACGTTTTCAAGGAGATTTGATGCGATAGATTGGAGATCCATTAGCTGCTTGGTCGTGAGAGGAGGTTTACTCGCGGTTGCAGACGAGATCATTAACCAATTCACCCTTTTGTGTTGCACCCTTGATAGAACTTCCGTTACTCTATACATGAGAGAGAAGCTATCGGTCATCCATGCTTTGAAAATTTCGCATCCGTACCTCTATGTAGTATGGTGTCCGCTTTGTGGTATGGATAGACCACCATTTATTGAAATATCGTTGTTTGAGGTCGCAAGGCAAGGTGGGCCAAACTCATGTAGGAGCTTCATTTTGAGATACGCTACCGTAAGGGCGATACAATGTGGCGATTGATGTTCTTAGTAGATCTCAGAGGTGAATGCTATTTCATTCATAGAAACCTCGATTGGCTTCTTTCTTTCTCTCAAAGGGAATTGCCAAACATGTTCTCACTTTGGTGGGATTTTGCGACGAGTCCAAGGGGGATTATGTATCTCGGAGAACAATGGAGGTCGGATACCCGTAGATTGGCTACGGAGTGAGGATGCAGAGAAGTATTCTATTCGTGGTGGATTAATTTTTAAACAAGGTAGAGTACGTGTGCTTGTTGATGAGGATACCTGCAAGAAGATTTTGTTTGACTACCATGATGCTCCGAGTGTTGGATACTCTTGGATGCATCGTACTTTGGCCTTAGTGAGCTGATATTTCTAGCAGCAAATAAAAACTTTCGTTGATCTGTATGTGCAGGAATGCGCACAAGTGCTAGCTTAATAAACTTAATCTTAGAAGCCTCTTAGGCTATTACATCCTCTGCAGACAAGAAGTGGGCTAGCATTTCTATGGACGTTGTAGCTGGATTTCCTCGGACCAACCATGGTCATGATGTCATTGGGTCGTCTTTGATGGACATTCGAATGATGCCATGTTTCATTTCTACTCGCACCACTGTAAAGAGCTATGATTTAGCTCAACGCTTTGTGGAGCACTTATATAAGCTCCATGCTTTGCCCAAAGAAATTTTCGGTGATCGTGATCCCAAGTTCATTTGTATTTTTTTGGCAAACGTGTTAGAGCATTATGTTTACCTTTCAAATGCTTTTCCTCTTGCTTGTAAGCTTTCATGTCTCATTTGCACTACCCGTACATGTGCAAGATTGGGAGTTCAGGCACGCATAGGGTTTGCACCTACACTTTGTCCATTTCATGCCTGCTTTGGCCATTTTCCTCTTTTAGGATGAGGTTTCTATTTTTTTATCGCGGTAATTGATGGAGCTATTTGCTTGACCTTAGCTTGGCTCATTTATGGCCTAGGTTTTTTTTTTTCATTTTCAGAGTTGCGATTTGGAATTATTGGGCTCACCAGCCTTTGGTCCTTCTCTCTCTCTCTCTCTCTCTCTCTCGTGCCATTGTCTCTCTTCGGTTGTACACTCCAAAATGGTATCAGAGCGAGGTGTGTTCCCATGATGTGCCATTGCCCTCCCTATCTTCTAGCGCTATCCCTCAGCCTAAGAGTCCCTCTCCTTGCCCTTATGGTTTTTTTTTTGCACCATTATTTGACTGTGGTTCGTTTTTTAAGACAGGTGGACCAATGTCTTTGTTTAGTAATGCATTGGGCTTGCAATGGCTTGCGTCGAGACAAGGTAAATACAGTGGGTTCAAGAACGCTGAAGATGTTTTTTTCCTGAAACATACGGCAGCCTCGGTGATTGCTACCCCTAGGCTTGCTTTGCCAACTGGGGTCTTTCCTTGTCGGCTCCATCTTTTCTCGGCACCGGTGTGTTGCTTGAGTTTACCTTACCCTCTCGTGACTTCGCCCTCGGCTTTGGATTCAGTGTTTGCAAATATCTGCCGGGTTACCCCCTTCCTCTTTGGACCTTTTACCAACACCTTGTACGGGATCGCTGCTACCATAGGCTTTTACCGTGCTCACAACCCTCCCCCTCTTTTGTTGCATGTTGGTGTGGACAATCGAGAGATTCTCTGCCTTGTTTGTCTACGACTTCCCGACACCCTTGGTGTAGGATATGGTTTTGCAACAGGCACTTATTATGTGCCTTCCACTACTACGTTTCCCTGTGTGATTCTCGCTCCCCCTTCCTCGACTACTACCTATCCACTTGGGACTTGTTTGGCTCCTAGATCGGTTTTTTGTATGATTGATCTGTGCCTACTCTTGGCACATCATATGCTGCTTTTGGATATGCTTCTCTTTTGAGTATCCTTTGGCATGTGGATGCATGCTTGGTATTCTAGTTGTAAAGGTTCTCTAGCCTTGCCTTTCTTTGTAGAGTGGTACAAAATCACTGAACTTTAAGAGAGAGAGAGAGAGAGAGAGAGAGAGAGAGAGAGAGAGAGAGAGAGAGAGAGAGAGAGAGAGAGAGAGAGAGAGAGAGAGCACACGGTGGAGTTCCGCGGCCAGATGCACCGGCCCCAAAGATTGGCGCCTCTTTTAGTATTTCTTTATTATTGCTCACTGCAAAGTACAACTCCCGAGGGTCCTCTGCTCTCAGACTCTACGTCCAGATGCCCCGAGGGTCCTTATAAACTTACAAGGGATGCCCAAAAGCAAAGGCCCAAAAGAACTTTTCCCAAAAGTGCTCAACCCCCAAGAGCTTTGGTCCCAAAAGCTAGCGTTGAAAATTGCAAAAATTGCGAGCGTAATTTGCGAAAATCCGTACAGCCTGCCATGCTAGTACATCATTGCGATTTGGGGAATTCCGTACAATCTGCCACGTCAGCTATTTGTACAGTCTTGCCACGTCAACAGTCAATGTGTTTTACGGGCATGTCCATCAGAGTTCAAGCCTTTTGAGTTTTTTCAGGATTGGGCCCCATGGTTGGTGTTTGGAAGTTCTTCTCAGTTAAGCTCTTGAGTTTATCTTGCTTGAGTTGCTCTTGTCCACTTAGCCATTTCTCTTCCGGTTGGGCAAGCCACATCATCACTTTGTGACATTCCCCCCCCCCCCCCCCCCCCCCCCCCCCCCCCCCCTCTAAAAAGAATTGTAAACGCTCTTGATGATGCCTGCAAAAGCAGCCAAAGGACAGAAACTTTCTTCAGTTGACATTGACTCTATGTACTCATGCATGAGACTCCACCAATCCAGCACTTTCACAAAGACATCAGTCATTGATCAATCCAATTTCTGTCGAGGGTCTCACATACAAATCTTGATCATTGCAACCATTTAGCATCACATCCAGACTGCGCTGATCTCTTCATGGATGTCTTGATCTACTAAATCTTGTAACTATCAGATTCATATCCTTGCTTTTCACATTTTAATCAAGCAAACCATGCCCATGACCATCCCCACAAGACAGTACATCTACATGGCATGCAGCTCACAAAATCACACACTTAATTCACATTGAACACCGTGTTTTCAATCATTCAATCTAGCCATCTCATTCCGTACCGAACTCTTGATGCACCTAGATCACTGTGCAGCCATCTCATCCTTCGGGTATTGAAGTACTACGGGTACTGACGGGTGCTGAGGTACTAGTGCGTATTGAGGTACGGCAGGGTATTGAGGGGTGCTGAGGTACTGATGGGTTTTGTGTCTACGAGGAGGAGGAGGAGGTACTGATGGGTTTTGTGTCTACGAGGAGGAGGAGGAGGTACTGATGGGTTCTATGTTGACGACGACGATGTACTGAGGGGTCCTATGTTGATGACGATGACGACGACAACAAGGTCTGAGGGGTTCTATGTCGTCGACGACGACGACAACGAGTCATTAAGGGGTTGTATGTCGACGACGACGACGAGGTAGTGAGGGGTTCTATGTTGATGGTGAGGACGACGATGACTAGGTACTGTTGGGTTTTATTTCGAAGACGACGACGACGATGTCGAAGCTAATGGGCTGAAATCTGAAAATGCTCTTGATGCTTGTGGCTGAAACCTGAAATCGATGGGAATGTTGATGGGAATCTGCTAATGTGGCGAGGCTACGAGCTGATCGGCCGTCATCGTGGATAACGATGGCTGAAAACTGAAAAACGTTGGAACTTCATGAATAAACCTGTGACTAGGAATTACACTTCAAACAAACCATGGCTTGGCAGCTAAAGGACTCCCAAGCAAACAATGACACCCTGTTGGCCATTTGACCTTTGCTCTATTGAAGTAACCTGAGTTGGAGAATACATGGGTTGTAAACCAAAAGCATCAAGGTAAGGCTGCAATACATTTGATGACTCTAACGGTTCACTTTCTTTCATCCACTCTGCATCCATAGGTGGATAGTTTTTGAACTTCACCAAATAACTGTCTTGCAACTTTTCCGTTAACATTTCTTTCTTTTGGGTTGTCTCCAGAAGACTCGGTTGAGTCTTTAGCCTTCTCTGCATTTCATGACCCTTGGGAAGCTTCAGGATAGTTTTTGAACTTCACCAAATAACTATCTTGCAACTTTTCCGTTAACTTTTCTCTGCATCCATAGGTGGATAGTTTTTGAACTTCACCAAATAACTGTCTTGCAACTTTTCCGTTAACTTTTCTTTCTTTTGGGTTGTCTCCAGAAGACTCGGTTGAGTCTTTAGCCTTCTCTGCATTTCTTGACCCTTGGGAAGCTTCAGGAGTCGCTTTTGCAAAGGACCTCTTCGCTGAATTTTTCTTTGACCGACCCCCCTTTCACATTGCCCTGGAATCCACTGTGTTCTCCCTTCAACAAGGCATGACCAGTGTTGGCAACGTCCATAAACTGAGTAAGGGTGGTCACTTTATTCTTTATGCAATAGTTCCTGAGCCCTTTAGGCAGCCCATAACAATACTTCTTTATCGGCTCTGTTAGTGGCACATCCTGTAGGAAGTTACTGAGAGCAATGCTTTACAGAACTTCCGTTTGTACTCATCTAAGCTTTTGCAAGAAGCCGCATTGAGTTGGTGCCAATCCGTCATGACATCGGCTTCAAATTCATTTGACAGCCAGGCGATGCAAACATTTGCTTAGAGTATACTCATGTTGCCGGTGCCTGTCCTTGGATCAACAGTGACGTGCACCATGAACGCGCATTTCCTTTCAAGAAAGTGGCACCTTTCTTGACCTTGGAGGCCTTTGTGATTCCCCTCTACATAAACTGTATCAAACTGCTTAAGGAAAGTAAGATCGTCAAAGCCGCTGAAAGTATCAAACTTCACAATTGCACCACCTTCCTTGTATGGTTTTGACTTTTCCAGCACTCCCAAATTATCGTAGGGAATTGTCTGCAACATGGGTAGAGTGGTGGGGATCATTTGTACCCCTTGGCCATTGACATTTTGGTTCCCTGGTGCCATATGTGTCTGCTGGTTGAAAAACCAGCCATACCAAAAGTGCAGCACCCCAAACTGCCCTGATTGCATTTAAACCCTTGTTGAAGGCCAATGTTACCATACATGGGGTTTGGCATCATGCCTTGCATACCCACAAAGACTGTTCTTGGCATGTACTGCTAGACTGCTAGTTTCTAGGCGCATAACCGGCCATGCTTTGAAACACAGATCTAACCCCGAAATACCGAGGATGTACCATGGGTGGTGGGAAAACCTGACGCATAGCTTGGAAATTAGCTCCCTCTTTATTTAAACCAACATTTGGACTCCAAAAGGTGGCTGGCTGAACTGGTAAAGCCTGTGGAATAGGCGTCCTAACCACCTATTAATGGACATAAGGAATTTTCCTTGGAGCCCCAACTGACTCCGCAACATGCGAGTGCTCCGTGTTGGGACGCATAACGGACCTGGGCTTGAGCCTAGAATCATTGGGGAGCGGCTCTTTTCATGCCTGGAATGTCGGAACGCCGTTCCGGCCTGCTGGGAGTGGATGGAACGCCCCGGAACGGTTGCCGTTCCGACAGGTTGCCTTAAACTGGAGCAGACGGGGGAATGCCACCGGAACGGGCTGAAACGGGCAAAACCGGCCAACGGTCATAAACGAGCAGAATTAAAAAAATGGCTCACAAGGTTTCCTTGTATTTTGTGCCACCCCCTCACCCCCTTCCTTCACAAAGCTACCAAGCTTTCAAGCTCTCTCTTGCTCTCAAGTTGAATCAACTTCTCAAGGCTCTCTCTCTCTTGCTCTCAAGCTCTCAAGCCTCAAGCTCTCAAGCTCTCAAGCTACCAAGCTCTCAAGCTCTCTCTTGCTCTCAAGCTGTCAAGCCTCAAGCCTTGAAGGCTCTCAAGGCTTCAAGGCTCAAGCTCTCTCTCCCTTGGGCTGGACTCTCAACTTCTCAAGAAGTGAAGTCTCTCTCAAGCTCTCTATCGCGATTCTCAAGCTTCTTCATCCATCATTCCATGGCCTCTTCCTCTCGTACAACCCCCTCCGTTCATGCGGGCAACACTCAAAAGGCGAAGGAATGGTCGTGGTGGGATGAAGTGACCTCGGAAGGCACCTTGTCGGCGGCGGGAGGTTCTCGTGCATGCGCATGCAAGTTATGCTCTTATACGCGAAAAGGGGGGCATGACAAAGTGAGGGCACACTTTCTTTGAGTGCCGGGACATGAGGTGAAATTTTACACCAACGTAATCATTGAGAAGAGGAAGGAGCTCGAGGGAAAGGATCGGCAATTCGACTATAAAGTCACGCGTGCACGCAAAGGTATCGACCCAAAGACCCTCATTTTCCCTTCTTCCTCTCTACCCGGTGCCGGTGCCGGTGGATCTTCATCGGGTCCGTTTCGTCGCCAAAGGACCCTTGCCACCTCTTGGGACCCAAAGAAGAAGGAAGAGGTGGATGCGGCCGTGGCCCGATTCTTCTATCACGACCATATCCCATTTGTCGCGGCGAGGTATGTTTTATGATTTATCAATCTTCTCTCTCATTTCTTCCGTTATCGTCGTTTCCGCCTTTTTGATACTAACCTCTGCTATGTTTGATCGAAATAGGTCGGAGTATTGGAAAGTTATGGTGCAAGGGATAGGAGAGTATGGCACCGGTTGTGTGTCGCCATCTTTAGAGGCTCTCAGAACCACTTTGCTCGATCGAGAGAAGGCTATTATGGAGCAAGCAACACTCAATATTCAACGTCTTTGGGCAAAACATGGCCTTTTCCTCATTGCCGACGGGTGGAGCGATACAAGGAAGAGATCTATCCATGGCCTCGTCGCATACTCGAGTTGAGAGATGTACTTTGTGCACTCTCATGATGCCACCGAGAGTGGCAAGTCCGTCGATGTCCTCTCTGCAGAGTGGACAACGGCCATAGAAACGAGTGGTGAGCAACACGTGGTGGCCTTTGCCATAGATGGGGAGGCATCAAACAAGGCAGCAATAGCTATTATAGAGGGCCACTATCCGCATGTGACAGTGTGCTTTTGCATGTGACAGTGTGCTCTTGTTGCGATAGACTAACCCGATAAGGGGGTTGATTTGGGGGTGAGCTTCCAGGAATGAGTTCTATGTGATGATCTTCAGGTCTTTCAGGTGGAAGCTCATCGGGGAGTGTATCTGTGAAACAATCTTGATATTATTCCAAGAAAGTTAGTCGTTGCTTATCAACTTTGGTTAAAGAGTCATCACAGACATCTCTCTCTCTTGCAAGAATCAAGTAAGCAGAAACACACTTTTTCATTTCTCTTTTAGCAGTAATATGACTGACCATAGGTACTGGCCAGTCACCTGCATCTGCAATTACATCATAAAGTTGATCTTTAAATTGCAAGGGCAACTTCTTATTTACATAATCTGGTTGTGGATGTATGCGGTAATGCCAACGCATTCCCAAGATAACATCACAACCTTGTATAGGAGCTAAAAGGAATCACTCCTTATCCATATACTTTTCAATTCTTACGTTGAGTTCTCCATGTATCGGAGTAGAGTTCGTCGTTAAGCCTTCAAAGGCTGATCCTGCGTTGATAGGAGTTCCAAGGCGATCAGGGGTGAGATTTAGCCTTTCTGCAGTGTGTAGGGAGATGAAGTTGTCAGTGGAGCCTGGATCATAGAGAATGAGTACTCGCTATCCATTCAGGCTTCCTCATCCTTTTAGAAGCTGCCTCTTTCTTTTGTCTTCACAGGTATTGCCTTGAACATTTGGAACCGAGTTTGATGATGGAGGAGGAGGAGGAGTCAGTGGAGCCTGGATCATAGAGAATGAGTACTTGCTATCCATTCAGGCTTTCTATGGCCTTTTTCGCCACAATAAAAGCATTTTCCTCTTCCATATAAGCCTTTATTTGAGAAGGAGAAAGAAATTTACTTTTCTTAACTCCCTCTGGCTTCTTTTCATTCTTACCAGTTGGCTGTTGAGGCCTCTTTCGAGAGAAAGCCTCACCCTTATTGGAGTTGGCTTTCTGCTTTGCATGATAGGTGCTATACTCTTGTTTTCGAGGAGTACCTTTAGAGTGGAGTCCCTCAGCAATCAACGTTGACTCCATCATAATCTGCAGGGTGTCATGTGGGGACACTTTCATGCTTCTCTGGAGAGGAGTCTGGAGACCGACTTCAAATTTCCGCATCTTCTCCTCATCAGAGATTTTCATAAAGGGAGTCACTTTCAAAAGGACTTCCCAGAACTTATCAACATAGGTACTTACAGAACCATGCTCTTTTTGAGAGAGCCAGTCCCAGTCCTTCTTCACGTCCTTCTGAAAGTCTGGAGGGAGGAATTGGTGATAGAACTGCGTTTTGAATTCCTCCCATGTCGTCGGTTGCCGTCCTTCGAGGATCATGGTCAGCCACCAGTTGCTTGCTGTATCTTTCAAGTACATGCTGACATGACATAACTTCGATCGTTCTTTAAAGTTGTCTTGTGCAAAGGCAACCTCGAATTGCCGAACAAAGGTAAGAGCTTTGGGGATGTCACGTCGGCCGTTGTAGTATTTGAACTTGATGTCCTTATGCCCCGCCTTGAAGGACTTCTGCTTCTTTTTCTTTGAGTGATGGTGCGAGCTCTTTGACTTGGATATTGCATGCGAGTCTTTGTGAAGAGGAATGGCTGGTTTCTCTTTGCGTTGTGGAGATGCCTCCTTCTTTGGTGGTTCTTCCTCCTTTCTACTTCCAATCGAATGGTTAGGAGAGGAGAGGTATGGGCCATTTGGATCGCGTATAAAAGAGATCTCTGGATTTTGGGATGTTCCAGTCTGAGTCTCTTTTTTTGGCTCAGGCACATACCGTTCAGGCTTTGTGACCTTCTCCTTCCCCTTTGCCAGGGGGTGGAGAAGTTGCTTGACTTCCGGCAATGCAAGTGTTGCTTGCATTTCCGCCATCTGTTTCTTGAGGAGAGCAAGCTTGTCTCCTTGTCCTGCCATGAGGACCTGCCAAGAGTCATCCCTTTTTTTTTTTAGAAAAAAAAAAAGAGGACCTTGCTCTGATACCACTGGCACAAGACAGGAAGCGTTCTTATTCAAATTGACAAGACTTATTAATTTTTAGATTTTCACATAAAAGAGAGAATGCTTATCAAATCTTGACAACAAATTGGGGACCAGAAGATGGGCTGGTCCCCCCCCCTTAAAGAGAATCTTTATTAATGGGGAAATCTGTTCATTACAAGCACATAAACCGGAAAGTCTCTCCCGTTCTTGATCTTTAAACTGAGAGAGAGAATTAATTCTCTCTTTCTGAGAGGAAGCACAAGGCTTGCCTCTTGCTTCATTTTCTTAGCTGTTGGACCGTAGTCCCTACTGCTCTCAAGGGTTTCACAAACCGAGCGGGCTAATCATGCTTAATGAAATCTGAAAATAAAGATTTACTTGTAGTAATTTTCTTACCTTCTGCCTAATAGACTGATTTGAGAGTTTTTCTGCACTCTTGGTTGATGGAGACTCCTCCCACCTTGTAGTGCATCCACAAATAGGCGATTTAAGGAGGCTTGGTGGCTGAAATTTACTGATTTAAGATCTTCAATGGACTGTGTTTTCTTGGACAGCAGCTTCTCTTCTCCTCAGCTTTCTCCTTGTATGAAATAAACACTCGTTCAAGTCCTTGCTTCATTGGCGGAAATGGGGGCTCACACCATGCTCTCATTAGGGCAAAAGAGCATGAGAGAGAAAATTATGCACACACACAACGAAGAAGTCTATGTGTGTGAGAGAGAGAGAGACTCACCACCTTCTTCCTTACCTGTGTGTGTACACACACAATACTCAAGAGAAGTCTGGTGTGTGAAGGCGGGAAGGGCTCTCACCACCTTCTTGCTTGGGTGTGTGTGTGAGAGAGTGCTGAAAATTTCAGCCTGTTTGGGCTTTCTGCTGAAAATTGTATATTTCTTGCTGCTCAAAACCGTGAATCTTTAAAGGCTAGAAGAGGGGCGATTTATACCTGCATGAGAAGAGCAGCTCGACTTGGGTCTTTTGCCAAATGGGAGAAGGCTGGAATTTTCCATGAAAGGCTCCACGTTGAGGCTCGAAATCAGCCCAACTGGCTGGAAGAAGTGAATCACATTTTTTGCTTTATTTCTACACTTAAAAGGCCTTAGGCCCATAGTAACATGGGACGGCGGGTGGGGGTCGGGACGGCAAAAGTCAGGAAACGGGGACGGGGGTCGGAACGGCAATAAAAAAAGAGAGTTTTTTTGGCATTTTTTGACCTACACACATGCCACACACATAGAGCATCACTTTGACCATAAATCCACACTAAATAGACCAAAGAACACGAGTCATATAGGCTGAAATGTGCTAATAAAACATCGATGATCGATGGATACAAAATGAGAAGTGCATGCCACAAGGGCTCAAGAGTCAAAAAGCCTAAAGGACTTAGGACAAGCCTGAGGCCTCAAGGATAACAAAAAGTACAAAGGGCTATGTAGTAGGTAGAGTCGTAGAGTCAAGAGTCTAGACTCGAGAGTCGAGTGATCAATGATCATCAAACTCAAGAAGTGCTCGCCTGCTGAATCTCCACATCGTCGTCGTAGTCGAGGTCGTCAGCGACGTATGAGGGCTCGGGAGGCTCGCATTGAGGTTCGAAATCCTCCTCTAGCTCCTCCAAAAGAGTATCAGCCATAGATGGATTCTCTTGTGCCATCTCCCACTCAGTGAAAGGATCTGCCTTGTGTGTGACGCTCTTGGCAAGCATGCGCAAGTTAGCACTCACAAACACCAAATCATTGGCCCTCTGAACCCCAAGGCGATTCCTCTTCTTAGAGGCAATGTGGTTGTACACACTCCATAGTTGCTCCAAGCAACTAGTGGTACATGCTTGGCTAAGGACACGAACAGCCAAGCGCTGCAAATGTGGGCCATCTCCTCCATAGTCCTCCCACCACAAAACCGAGCCAATCTTGTTGCGATCAAGCTGTGCATCTGTACATCCATAGGAGCCCTTCTTTTGCCTGTAGTTGAGTAGCTCGTCTCTAATCTTGCGCCTAATGTCACTGCTAGGCTCAAGGCGCTCCAATGCAAGCCGCCATCCTTTGCTCACCTCCTTGTCGGTCTCTTGACGCCTTCCATGAAACTCAGGGTCAAGCACATAAGCTGCCGCATGAAGTGGAGAGTAGTATCCATTCCACCTCGACTCACACAAGCCATGAATCTCCGCATACTGAATAGGGTCAGGCACAAGCTTCTCAAGTGCCTCTATCATCCGATCCATGGCTTGGTAGACTTTGCCAATGCATGGCTGCAAGCCATCCACCACTCGAAGTAGGTGTAGAATAGGCTTGACCATGGCGTCAAGAGTCTTCCCCTCCTCCCACCAAGCGGCGTCGTCAGCCCATTCTCGGCATTTCAATCCTACTGCTGATGTAGACTTCGGCATGGCCTGGAACTCATCACTGAGAAAGAGGCCTCTTAAGGCTCCGCCACATGTAGACAAGCGGCCTAGCATAAGCCAATTAAATGCAAATCTTGTCTCTGAATATTTGAGCAAGGACAAGTGGCTCCTCTTTGAGAATTCATGGCGCACTTTTTGATGGTTGAGCACAAAGGAGACAATTCGAGAGGCGTCACCAATGGTGGGTGAAATCCATGACAAGTTTCCTATGTCCTTGAGGAGGTTATTGAGGCAATGGGCCATGCAAAATGTGACATGGATGCTGGGATACATGCCCTCAATGATAGCTCCGGTTGCCCTATTTGACGCCTCTCCATCTGCAACCATACAGAGGACATTCTCCGGGCCGGTGATCTCTATGGTGCTTGTCCACTCCGCAGCAAGCATCTCGGCGGCCTTGCCACTATCGGATGCATCATGTGAGTCCACAAAGTACATCTCCCTCCGAGAGTAGGCCACCACCCCGTGGGTGGACCGCTTGCGGGTGTCGCTCCATCCATCTACAAGAAGAGAGACGCCATTGGTCTCCCACAAATCCTTTGTGGCTTGGGCCGCTTGCTCCACGGCAAGCTTCTGTTTGTCAAGGAGGGTGGTGCGAAGCCTCTCCGATGAAGGTGGCACATAAGAGGAGCCATATTCCCCTATTTTCGTAACCATGGTTCGAAAGTATGGAGACCTATCCACACAAAATAGAGCATGTTGTGTTAGTATGGAGAGTCGAGAGTCGAGAAGTTATAACCCATTATGAATACAAAATGGAAGATTGCAATGTGCACATGCCAAGGGAAACTCACCGCGAAGCATGGAAGGCAATGTGGTCGTGGAAGAAGAATCGGGCAACCGACCTATCCACCTCTTCCTTCAATTTAGGATTCCAATTTTCGTTGAGAGTGGTTTGGCGATGTGGAACAAAAGAGGACGGTGTAGATCCATGGCTCTTGAAGGTTCGAGAGATGTCGTCAAGGTTGGCTTCCCTTTGCTCTCGCGGTGTCGCCGTGGCGGAGGGATCAACGGCAACAAAACGGCCCCTCTTGGCCGCTTCCGCAACCTCATACACCGTGAGCTTCTCAAGAAGATCCAACCTCTTCTCGGGAGCTACATGAGGGCAAAACTTCACCTCGTGATCGGGTTCATGAAGAAGATGGGCTCGCACTTTGTTTGAACCATCCGATCTCTTGTATGGACATAGCTTGCACGTCCATGGTCTTGCACCGCCACCTTTGCCACGCGAGCTAAAGTCGACTTCATCCCACCACGACCACGTTTGCACGGCGGGCCTCCTTCTAGAAGAAGCGGCTTGAGAAGTGGAGTTGTCTTGAGATGACATGATGGTGGAGAGACTCGAGAGAGTAGAGCTTAGAAGTTAGAAGAGTTAGAGGAGAGCTTGCGTGGAGAGAGAGTAAAGGAGAGCTTCAAAGTGGGTAGAAGAGGGAGAGACTTGAGAGTGGAGACTAGAGTGTAGAGTAGTCAATGGTCATGCTTCAAGCTTGAGCAATGAGCATTGAGTAGAGAGGAAAGCATTGATGATTGAGACTTGAGTAGCTTGAGCCTTGAGCTTGAGGGAAATGGAATGAGCATTGAGACTATGAGTATTAAGAGGCCCAAGGGAGCCTTTTATAGCCTCCCAAGGGCCAAGGCTCCAAAAATATGGCAGTTGGGGCTGCACAGATCCGTTAAAAACGGTAAAAAACGGGCAAATTTTTGAATGGACCCCGTCCAACCCCGGCCGTTCCGTCCGACCCCGGTCCGTCCCCCCTGCGACTCGCCCGTCCGGTCCGAATTCTGTCCGTCCCTCGGCGTTCCCTTCCGTTCCCGGCCCGGTTACGACTGTCCCCCGGCCCTAGGGCCCTTCCCCCCTGTCCCCTGTAACTATGCTTAGGCCTGTTCACACTGAAGTGACCATTTATTAAAAATGGTCACTTAAGGCCATTTGACCACCCCTGCATTAAATGCACATTAAACAGGCATTTGAACACTTAAAAATTAACAAATTATGCAGGGACTTAACCTTCAAAATTCATGCATAAAATGACGGAAACATAGACACTTAAAACACTTTAAATTTATTACTCAGGCGTCCCCGAGAATTAATTAACTGATCTATTTTCTAACAGAAAATACTTTCATTGCTTACGAAAACCCATCTTCATTTATGTGCTTGGTCATTCTTGCGCGCTCTTTACTGTGTCCGGTTGTTTACATTGCTCGAACAACCGGAAAATTCTTAACGGTCTTAAATACCGTGGTTCATACCCGTTTTTAAATACAGTGGATCCACAAATTCATACGTGCACATCTTAGTCATAAAATCATTTTCATAATTCATAAATAGCAATTCTGTGCTAAATACAGTGGATCCACAAATTTATATGTGCACATCTTATTCATAAAATCATTTTCATAATTTATAAATAGCAATTTTGTGCTAAATATAGTGGATCCACAAATTCATACGTGCACATCTTAGTCATAAAATCATTCTCGTAATTCATAAATAGCAATTCTGTGCTAGACTAAGTAGTTATAGCCGATCTATCAAGTCGTCCATTTGCGGGAGCGGATACTTATCTTGGACAGTGAGCTTATTCAACCCCTTGTAATCCACGCAAAAGTGCATGGTGTTATCCTTCTTTCGAGAAAGTAACATTGGCGCTCCCCCCACGAGGATTTACTACGCCGAACAAAACCCCTGTCGAGATAATCCTTTGAGCTGCCGTTGAATCTCGTCCTCCTCGGTTTTACTAAACTGCTAGGGTTGCTTTGAGAAGGGTTGACTACCGGCCACCAACTCAATGGCATGATCTACTCCTCTGGAAGGTGGCAAGAGAAGAAGTATATCATTGGGAAAAACATCCTTGAAATCAGTGATGATTTTTTGGATCAGTTTGGATTCGTCGGAATCCCGAAGTTCAACAGAAGAACATGAAACATTTTTACGAAATGCAGTGAAGAAGTACCAAGCACTAATGAATCAAACCAAGTAGAATGTACACATTGATAAAAGTCAACATCAGAAGACTTTGTATCCTTATACATTTCCAAAGTAGTAACAATTGGTATTGCAAAACCATTATGTACAGAAATCTGATTACGAAGCGACACAAATACATGAGGCATGTCCTGTTTAACAAAAACAAGAGAGTGATGTACATAGTCTATATACAACGGGTCTTGTTTATCACAAAACCATGGAATTCCGAAAACAATATCAGCTCTCTCGAGGCGCATGATGTGGAAATTTAGGTTATCTTTGTAATCAGCTAGCTCGAGCGACAAATCAAGAACCATCCGATTCCATACTTCTGTATCCTTGCCACGAGCCATCTGCACGCGATACTCCTGGTCATTGTCTAGCGTCTGCAGGCATAGGTTCTGCACCAATTTTGCATCCAAAATTGTGTGAGCTACCATTATCAAGGAGTACGGTCACATCGTGATCATTGATCTTCCCGGGGAAACGGAGAAGATCGAGCTTATCAAACACTTTGGTGCTAAAAGTACAATTAGTGCATGAATTGTGCGCTAAGTGATGGATTTTAACTTGAATTACATTAGAGTTACGTGAGATCTTGTGAATCTGAATCGAAGGACGACCTTGCGGTTTCTTGGTCTTGCTTTTGGGGCAATCTGTGATTTGGTGGCTCGTTTGGCCACATCCAAAGCAAGCCCCCTTTTCCACTCCATCAATGATAACAACATTCTTGGTTTCTTCTTCTCTTGAGAAGGTCTCGACGGTGATTGGGACCTTTGCTGGAATCGAGGTCGCTTCCTCGAAGTGCCCTCGCCGGATTGGTGGTTTGAATTTATTTTCTTCTCATAAGTTGCCCCATTTATTAAATAGAACATCCTTGCCTTAGCCACAACATCCTCGACGTCAGTTGGTGCTTTATCTTTGATCAAGGCCCAACGATAGTCTTGATACAAACCCATCAGGTACATGTGCACATCATGCGTGGAATCCACCTTGCAGAAGATGAGCGCTTTTTTCAAAGCTGTTGTTTATTTATTAAAAGACAGTTTTCATCGATGAATGACTTTGCAACTTTGCATAAGCTTTCAAATGGTCCAGTTTGACGAAGACTTTCTTGAACTTCACACAAAAATAAATCCACGTTGTAGGCTTCTCTGTCATCTCGTGTCACAAGGCGGGCACCACGTGCCAGTAGAAAAGAACAGATTGAACAGACTTTTAGCACTTCAATGACAACTGAATTGAAAGAGAGAGACGACACGCGACACAGTGGTAGAATTCCACCCTAGAGAGTATTGGGCCCAAACCTTGGCGTCCCTTTCCATATTTCTTTATATTGCATCAACACAGTACAAGCCGGTACTCCACGCTCTGCACCTTCGTCTAGAAGCATGTGAGAGAATGAGCCCATGGCCTCATATTTAAAGGCCCTAGGTCCAAAAGCAACTTACATGAAAAGCCTTCAAACTCAAAAGCATTTGATCCAAAAGCAATGCCCACAAGCTGCCAATGTAAATCACGGAAATCCGTACAATTGCCACGCCAGTAGCCAATGCAAAACACGAAAATTCGTACAGTCTCCTACGTCTCATGTCAGCGCAGATTGCGGAGATCCGTACAGCTGTTGCCACGTCATCAGCTCCACGCAACGCTGTGTGTGTGTGTGTGGGTTCTGCTTTATTTATATGCCTTTATGTCACTTGGGCCCCATCGGTTGGGATCTCATAAGTTGGTAGGACTTCTTCTTCTGCTGTTGCTTGTTCTTCGTAGGGTTTAGGCCCCTCGGCCGTGATTTGAAGGTTGGCTTTGCTCTTCAGTGACTTGACACGTCAGCAGTTTGTGACATTCCCTCTTCTTGAAAGAAAGTAATCGTCCATGATTACAGCATATCTGCAAAACAACTCAAGTCAGCTCAAAAAAATTTCTGAGGGTCATTTCGAGGGACAATTAGTTTGCTCTTTTTTTGTTAAGGAGTTGGCTTCTCCTTTCGGCTCTTTTGATCAAGGAGTTGGCTTCTCCTTTTGTCCGGATCGGAACTCTTGATATTCTGGCATAGTAAAATTAGCCATCACACCCACACCCAAACCGCACTGACCTTCCACGGGTGTCTTGATGCACTAAAATTACATACCTAGGCAATCTCATCCAATTAGGAATATTCAGTGGTGGTTGACACATCACAATGCAACACAGATGCTCACATATGCATGTTACAAGACATACAAACATAAAATCGTCGATAAACACTCCCCCCGCAAATAACCATCCAGGTCCGGGCCATGAGTTGTTCAACGACTCCCTCATCACTCCTTCCGCAAATAACCTAAAAAGGTTCGGGCCATGAGATATAGAGGCTGTTTACAACCAAACGCCCCCCCATACTGCAGCATGCGTCATTTGGAGGTGTTGAGAGCATCGATTGCTCAGACTTCTTAATACTCCCCTCGTAAATAACCACAAGGGTTCGGGCCATGAGTAAAAACAACACTTTTCAAACATTCAATCCCCCGCAAAATAACCACGAGGGTTTGGGCCATGAGTATGAATGAGCAAGCATTCTCAAACATCATTTGTCACTGCTCCACCCGGGAGTAAAATCACCAATTATTGAAACCAGTATTAAAACCAGAGTCAAACAGTTCAAAGCGGCACCAAGACAGGTTTAAAACAGATTCAGAAATGTACGAAGTGATTGAGGCTTTTGAAGGTTTCAATGTCAATGGAGGACCGGAAGTGCGGGTAGTGACTACGTACAAAACTATGGCAAAGAAAGTTAGAATAGTGGCCTTACCTTTGGCATCGGATTGTAGGGAGAAGATAGAACAACTTCTTTAAAACCAAATCTCAGGGATCCGAAAAGAACTGAACATAAGTTCACAATGGAATCTCCAAAAGAAGTAAAGGTTGGCTGTGCAGAGTTTTTAACACAATAAGCGGAGTGTTTCAAAGAAATGCTTTCAAGACATGTTAAGGCTTTTGTTTTTTAGCCGCATGAGATAGGATGTGTTGATCCTAGTGTTGTTGCACCTATGGTAATCTTTAGTATTACTCGTGTACCTAGGAATTTGCGTCCAATTTTGGTTCTAGAAGCACATTTTGTCAAGGTTGAAAGAAGTCAATCTTGCCTTGTTAGGGCAAACGTTTGTACTTGGTATCAATAAAGTGCTGATTGTGGAGCACATGTGTGGTCCTTATGGTAGAAGGCCTTGTCCAACAAAAGTGGACGGAATCAAAAACATGAAAGAAATATGTACAACAATAAGTGCCCTGTGAAGATTTTTGGGTGCATGCATTTTCTATCCTTATTGAATACCACATTATGCACATGTGGCAGACCGTCTCTATCGATGTATTAAAAAGGCAACCTTGTTGTCCTTGCATTGAAGTCCCCCATTCTCAAGTACACCATGATATCATCATCCATGGTCACATATGGCGATTGCCCACATGGCTAGCTTATTCAGAGGTAGAAGATGCAGAGCAGCATATGGCAATGTAAAGCGGGTGACAATTCTCTGTCTGAACTCTGATCCACATATAGCGAGAATGCTCATTCTTGTGTACTATCTGTATGATAGGATGTAGCTCCTACTTGTAAAGCATGACAACTCCCGACCCTCTACAGTATTCCCGCTAGCTTGTTTCCTTGCCACTGATTCCCATTTATACCCTGAGACTGCAGGCAAATTCCTTGTCTTACATTCATGAGTTTTTAAATATAAAACAATATCTCGTCCTTAATCCACAAGCTAGGATTGTTAAAGACCAAATAATTTTTGTGCTGCACTCCAGGCTCGTTCCTCTTCTTCGAGGCAATGTTACTGTACATACAAGTGTAGTAACCCAACCTCCCACCTTGTGTGTTCTCTTTGAGAGTGTTGTCTATGTGCAGTGCCTTCATATGTTTAAGTGAAACAACAGGGATATTTTTGGTTTGCTGCCTGTTTCCTTGTGCTTTGGTGTTCAGTCTGTGTCTTGATCTGCTTTTGATTTTTAAGAGATTTTTCTTTTTTGAAAGAATATTTTTGCTATTTTATTGTAGTAGTTGGTTTTTGTATTGAATGTGAGTGTTGAGGCATCAGAGAAGTGCTAAGAGAGAAATCTCAGTGCAGAGCATACTTCCGTTGTCAATGTTGCTATCACTCGAATACTTTCTCGACTGCATGTCATTCAAAGTATTAGCTCTCACTCATAATGTCTTGTATTTCAATGGCTTGGATTTTAAGACCTGAAAAGTGTCTTGGGGAAAAAGCGACGTGATGGGGAGCATGCGCCTCTGAAACGCTTGACTAAAATGCAGAGGGTTTATGTAAGCCGCCTTATAGTGAAGCACAAGGATGATTACAAGGTGGGTAAGAAGTTCATAAGTGCGAGTGTGTAGTGATTGTCAATGCAATCATGACTTACTGTGATCATAAAATTTGGCAGGCAATGGCAAGGGACCTGAAGCTTAACAAAATGCAACATCCGCCAGCAGCACTGGAGAAACTTTGCAAACGTTTTGTAGCATATGAGAAGCTGCCCAATAATGAAAGCAGTTGATGTAGTTTCTAATGATAGTTTGTCTGTATAACTCTTGAGAGCTTCAAGTTTTCCGGTTGGGAATCCTCTACTGGCATGACTCGACATGCATTCGTGTTCAACCTGAAGGTGTACCTATGAAACAGAAAGGTGAAAGTGGTGTGTATGAAGCTTGATGCAGCTATACAACCAGCTAATAGAAATACCTGCCTTGAGAAGTCAAGAGTCTGTTAACAATGAAAACAAATAGAAGAAAGACCATCTGTTGGTGGGCAAAGGAAAGGCTCTCAGCTATATGGTGGACAGAAGCAAGCTTGCTTGCTGATGATAAACTCATGATTGCACGTGTGTTTTCCTGAAGCGCCAAATTGTCTTCATATCCTTGCACAAGCTTTGAATGAAAATTTTTCTTCAATCAATATGCTCATAGCTTGTGGTGTGCATGCAGGTAAGTGAAGCATTTTTTTCCATGTGGTAACATGCATGATGTTTGCCATGTGGCTGAAAACCTGTCTATTTGAAAGCACATTCATAATTTAAAGTATGCAAATTGTCATTGAGAACCTCTCTTTCAATAGAATATTGCCCTAGGGCAGCACTGCAAAGTGGGTACACCTAATCATGGGGCCCCCAATCACTTTTAAGTCATATAGCATGCTTCATAGTGGTAGTTAACTAGGTCTACTAGTTTTAGACATGATATCATACTCTTAAGTCATTTTGCAAGTTATGGACATGGAAAGATGTATATTGAAATGGTACGGAAGTGTTCTTGTGGCGTTGAGAGCTACTATCCTTCTGAGTTGCGGGTGTACTTGTTGATTGTGAGTGCCTCCGCTTGCCGAGTGCCTTTTGTGCGGCCAGCTGACACCTGCAGAAGTATCCTTGCTAATGAGGGTGCATGTAGCATGGTATCAACACTAGCCCTTGGACGTGCGACAAAGAAAAAGGTTAGTAATTGTGCTCTGTGTGGATGTGCTTGTTTGATGAGCTCTCCTCTCTTGTACCAATGTTGTACATTTCTAGAGTTCCAAGAGGATCCCTTATCTTCAAGTTGCATGATCCGTTGTAGTGGCCCAAAACTTTCTTGAAACAAGGAGTGGTATCTACCTAGAGTATGATATACATCTGCAAATGCAATGTCACTTGATTTTTGGCTCCTTTGTAGAGATATCAAATCCAGTGCTCTTGCTCTATCCCCTCATATCAGCTCGTCTCTGTCATTGATTGATATCATGAGGAATGGATTTGTCCACTTGCTGTGTGTAACCCATGTGATAGTTAGGTAACTATGTAACTTGGTTGGATAATGATTACATATGTGGAATGTTGAATAATTCAACTCTAATGGTGTGTCGTCTTTGTGCCATTGGAAAGGGGTGCAATTGAGGCCCTTTCTACGTCTTTGTCTCACAGTGTATGTTGTAATTGTAGCGTAGGGAAATCTAAGTGTTGGGTGGTGTTAAGTACTCCATTCCAAGAATGTCTGATACTTAGTTGCTAGCTTCATGGAGGTGGCCATTGTCTCTCTAAAGGAAGTTTCCATAGTTTATTGAGGAAGGTGGTTTTGGCGGATAGAGATTACTTGCATTAATAGTGACATAAATGGATTAATATCCCTAACTCAATAATAAGCACCAATGTAGATAAAATGCACTAGGGTTTCGTTAGCACCAATTATGTGTACGAGGGAGCTCTTTATAACGACGTAGATGAGCTAGTGGACAATGTGAGTGGCATCAAGAGGTGCATTCGTTTTGCCTCCACCTTTAGGCTTGTGATAGAGAGTAACCTCTTGTGATAGACAGTCTGTATATTGTCGCAATAGGCCCAATCTATATTAATAAAAAGGTATAAGCAGTGTGCTATCAAACCAACATTAATGGCTACACAACGAAAGAAGAATGTTGCTATTGCCACTTCCAATGGTTTTGCCAAGAGCAAGCCTACCCTTGCAACTCCTTCAAACAAAAATATGTTTGAGAAGTTTGGTGATAAAGTAAGAAGTTTTTTTGTTATTACTATAGGAAAAACGATCCTCTTATTATGAAATGCCCTAATTTTAAGGGTAAAGAGGCTCAAAAAAAGAGATGAATACAACCGTTGTAGATAATTATTCCAATACAATTCGAAGAACATTGTGCACAATGCAAAATGGGCTTTTACTGCACATTGTTAGTATGACTCATGTCTTCATGGCGCATGTATATATGTGGATCATGTGTTACGTTGACTTTTTCTCTGCTTCAAGCAATCTCTCCTTATAGCTAAAAATGTATGTGCTTCTAGTGTGACATTCACTTTTTTGGCAGTTGTGGGATAAAACACCATGTATGGTGCCATATATCTCTCAACAAAATGGTGTTGCTGAGAGTAAAAACAATTCGCAGTGGCGCAATTAAGCACATTACGTCTCATCATGTTATGTTCACTTTTTTTGTGCTTCATGCAATTTATCCTTATGGTTGAAAATGTATCCGGTCCTAGTGTGGGTACCCATTGTTCTGAATTAGGGAGGAGTATATGTCTTAATAATTCAATGCATTTTTGGCAAGTCGTGGTATGAAACACCCAGTATAGTGCCGTATACTCCTTAGTAAAATGGTATTCTCGAGACGAGAATCAATTCACTTATGGAGATGGCACGATGTATGACCAAAATCCAAGGTTTACCACATGAATTTTGGCTTGAGGCTATCATGTGTGATGTGTATGTACTAAGCAGGTGTCCCACTAAAGCACTGCAACTTATCACTCCATAAGAGGTATGTTATGGAAAGAGGCCGTCCATTGGTCACTTATATGTGTTTGGTTGATTAGCTTATGCTTTGGTGCATGAGCAACAATGCAAAAATTGGATGATAAGACCGTGAAGTGTATTTTTTTTAAATAGTCTAAAAAGCAACGGCTACAGGTTGTATCATATGCAAACAAAGCGTATCTTGATTAGTCGAGAATATGCAGTTCAATTCTTGTTAGCATGTACCAAGCAAACATATATGAGCTCACAAAATGTATGTGATACATTGGGAGTACGGATGTAAGTCCCATCGAGGTACATATTTAGACTATGTAGGCTTCAAATTATGTTATAGATTAGCCATTTTTAGTTGTAGATTTAAAAGATATAAGTGGTAAGGATAGGGTTGAAAATGAGCAGTTTGGAGGTATGCCAAATGGTTAGTGCAAACCTTGCATGATAATAAATTGGGTGCACTTGTGTTTAGTCCTACTTGTATAGGTTTTCAGCATGCCTCTTATGCATTACATTGTTATGTTTTGGAGGTGTCTTGTATGTATGCTGAGTAAAAATCTATATCATTTTATGAAGCACAAAATTCAAAGATATGATTGGTTGAAATGCAATATGAGTATGATGCTATGGTAAAGAATGACACACGGTCTGTGTGACTTGCCTCTTGGAAAAAGGTGATTGGTATTAATTGCGTCTTTATGTTACTTGCCTCTTGGAAAAAGGTGATTGGTATTAATTGCGTCTTTATGTTAAAATGTAAGCATGATGGTAGTGTTGATTACTTTAAAGCGAGACTTGTGGCAAAAGGGTATGCTGAAGGGAAGAGAGGGCATTGATTTTGATGAGACTTTTGCTTCACTTGTTGAATGACTACTATTCATAGTGTTTGTGCATTGATAGCTCATATGGAATGTACATCAGTTGGACGTAAAGATTGCATTTTTTAATGGTGAATTGCATGAGGAACTTTATGTAGCATATCTTGTGGTTTTGTTGAGAAAGGGCAAGAGAACAAGGTGTGCATGCTTAAGAAGGCTTCATATGATTTGAAGCAAGCTCCACTTACTCGGCACAAAATTATTCGTGCTTTTTTGGCTATACATGGTTTTCAAAATAGTCCAACTGAGAGTACGCTGTATGTCAAGCGTGGGGATGATGTATTTCTAATAATGTACTTTATGTTGATGACATGTTTCTCATGAGGGATATATTGCTAATTTCAAGGCAAATTTTAATGCCTGTATTGAGATGTTCTATTTGGGGCTTTTTTTGCATCATTATTTTGGCTTTGTATTGTAGGAAGTATTATCTTGTGTTAGACAAAGTACATTGAGACATTGTTGTGTAGATTCAATCTTGAAGATTGCAAGCCAATTGCTAATCTTATGAAGACGTGTTTGGAGCTTCATTTTCATGATGCTCAAAACTACTTTGATGTCACTCTCTATCAACAGGCTATTGGTTGCCTCATTTATGTTTGCATATTACGAGGATAGATGTTAAATATGCATCCAAAAGTGAGCACATTTATGCATAACCCAAGGTCTTTGCATTGGAAGGAGTTAAGCGGATCTTTCATTACTTAAGTGACACTATAAATCTTTTTATCCCAAGGGGAAATTATTGCCGCCCGATTTACATGCTTTTTGAAACTTGGATTGGGCTAGTTGTTATGATACACGAGTGTCCACTAGTGGTTATTGTTACATGCTTGGCAACTCATGCATATCTTGATTGATTAAGGAGTAGCCTACCATGACCAATTTTAGTTGTGAGGTTGAGTACAAAGAAACTAACACAGCTAATACTGAGTGCTAACTCGGGTGTTGGAAACCAATCTACTACTACCACGATATTCACTAATATGCAGAGTGATGTTGCTAGGAACCCACTCTTCCATGCTTGCACAAAAAACATCAAGGTGTATTATCATTATGTTAGACACAGAAAAATTGGAGGAGGTCAAGTTGGCTTATGTACCCATGTGTGATAATCCTGCTAATCTTTTCACAAAGGCTTTGCCTCATGAGAAGTTTGAAGCCTCCCACAAAGCTTTGGGCTTACTCTCCTTTGTGGAATGATCACATAAGGTGTGACACTTTCCTACACATGAGTGCCAGCTCATGTCCACCACATCTCCTAGGGGGGATTTGTTGCTATATTATGGTAGTAATGTGTGTGAACACACTTAAGACCCTCATGGCACTTTTTTCCTTGTTAGGAGGTTTTCTTCCCGTGGCTTGTATATGCACTCATCACTCTAGGGAAAGCCTATATGTGTATCAATACACTCAGTAAAACTATATTTTGTGTTGTATGCTCTTGAGCTTCACCTTCATCTTCTTCATATTTGCATGCATTCTTGTAGCTATATTTCTGAAAAATACTAAGTTCTCATGCTTGGTATACTTGTACATTGTTCTTGACAGAATCCTTTAGAATAGTAGATTAGTATGTGATTTTTTGGATTTGGTTCTCCATCAACTAAAAATTTGTAGGGAAGAGTACAAAAAAAAGTGCCTTACCCTCTATATAGAACTATAAAATAGGAAACTTTATGATATTCCATAGAACTTCCCCTCCAATCTAATTTCAAAAAGGAGAATAGAATGCAATATAGTCTCCTAAAAAGAGAAACTACCAATTGAGATCTCTTTGAGAAATTAAGAAGAGGATCTAGCATGTTTTGATCAGTAAGACAAGTGAAAAAAGCGGATGACATCTTTACATCTAATTTGTATATCATTGCCTTTGTCTACTTCTTGGGGTCTCATAGTAGTGTAGATGCCTTAGGCTCCAAAGGTACGAGAGCTTGACATTTTATTATTTCTTTTCCCAATTGAAATTCCACATATTTTGGATAGAATGGAGAGCAAGAGAAGAACTTTAGACTTTAATGGGGGGCCGTAAAGAGAAGCTTCCACCTATCATATATAGAAAGGGTGGGTGCCAAATTTGTAAGTGATGAGAGAAAGTGGGTAAGCTCAATGGAAAAAGAAAAAAATATAGTCAACTATTTTGCAATTCCCATGGTTTGAGCATCCCATGAAAATTTAAATTTTGCTTTCTAACTTTGTTTAACCTTAGTCTTGTAATCACTAACAAGTATCCTACTTGCCTTTGAACTTTCTGGATATTATTTGTGAAGCTAGAATCTACAGTTTAACACCATGTTTTTTGTGCATCCAATCTTACATAAAACTCATCAATCTTCCTTTCAAAAGTTTGTCATGCATAATGTATCAAGAGTATAAACTTATCACCAAAAAACCATGTAAATGAGATTATATATGCTCTAGTTGGGAAATCAGATATGCTTAATTCAAATTGACAAAAAATTTCAAAGTTATATTTATTTTTGTAGTTATATCTCTCGTATGAAAATGAAAATTTCTAGTAAGTGCAGTTTTGAGATATAAGAATATATCCTTCTTATAGTGTTCATAAACAACTATAACTTTTTGCTAATGTATTTACTTGGATACCTTGCATGTCTATATAATGCAAAGACTCTTTAAACTATACAAATGAAAAAAAAACTTTGTACGTAATTCCATTCATGAAACTTGTGTATTGGACCCACATAACTTAATATGATTTAATACAACATTAACATAATTTTTTATTGAGTAAAACATAGAAAGACATGTGGGGCTAGTATAGATAGGCAACCTAAAAGTTTTTCCTAGGCCTTGGTATTTTTTTCTAAGCTTATTATACTTTATTTTTGTATTCATTAAGTGTAGTTTTGTGCAAGCACTTTGTATGGGCCCAATTATCTATCATGATAAGCTCCAAAGTATAAGGAGGAAAGTTCTAAAAACTCTATGATCATTGCATAAAAGTAACCAAAAAAGAATTTTGGAGAATCTTTTCTAAATTGACATGTCAATTTATTCAAAACCTTGAAGAAAGGACACTTACATGTCTAGTATTGATATCAAAATAGTGTTAAGAATTAGCTAGAGTTGTCCCCATTCTATGGATCCCTTCCGATATTCCATTTAAACTTTATCATGTTCTACAAAAAATTTAGGGATCTTAAAAAACAACCACCACGTGTATAGATCTCGTTTGAGGTTAGGTTAAGTTTGAGGAGGTTTGTTTGAGTTTAAGTATTTTTCAATGTGATTAGAAAGTAAACTCTTCCCCTTAAGGTTTGATCAAGTATCTGCTAAATGAGCTAGTGATAATTGGGGTGTTCCTATACTTACAATGCGCACCTCCCTCAGTTTTTCCACCACAATATATGTTGCACAATTTGTAAGGCTCCCATATGAGGAGAAACCAATGGTGCACATATATTTGGTGGATTCTAGCTTTGCACGCTGATGAGATCTTTATTTGTGATTGTGGATGATACGACGAAAATTCAGGGCCAACTTTGGGGACCCCGATACTTTTTATTTTTTGGAAATTCCTTTTTGCCGGAATATATTGGCCGGACGGTGGCCGAAAGACAATAAAAAAATAGCCGTCCGGTGGCCGGTGGTCCTTAGCCCGGTAGCCGGATTTCAACGATTGATGACTGAGTTCTAGGCGGACTTGCCTACCCAAAGGCGGCTACACCTGGGCACATGGGAGAGTCCTACTTGGACTTAGCTATCTAAGGGTGGCTATACATGGGCTTTTAGAGGCTCCCTTACATCTATATAAGGAGGCCTTCTCCATGAGTATTTTTAACACTACATATTAGAGCTGTGCACTCTAGACGCACATATGCACATCCTTGTTGAAAGATTGTTAGCCCCTTATCTTTCCTACTTGATCTTGTTGTCTAAACCACCATCTAAGTTCTACCTTGAGAGCGCATGGGTGGATGCCACCATCACTTTGTAATCGTGTGCTAATCTAGAGTTTTGATTTTTCACTAAATTAATTTGTATCATATCTCTCTCTACTCTCCTTGCTACTAGATCCTTATTGTATTCCTCATTTCTTACATGGGGGAGTGGGATGTTTGGGTCTCTTTTAGTTGAAGTTTGATTATGTGCCTAAACAATAAGATAGTCCATTTTTTATCCAATTGATTAGTAACTTAGAGCTAACTTATGATCCTTCTTGAGAATCTTAACTATTTTAAACTTCCTTTTTCTTTTGAAAGCCAATAAATTTCCCATGTTTGCGCTTTTTTGCATTAAAGATATCCTCATCCGCAAAAATTCATGCAAAAGCTTGCTAGCTCCTCCAATTTAGATTCCAATTTCCTCCAACACAGCATGTAGTATATTGTGGATATGATAAGAAACTAATTGCTTATTATCACCCTTCGTGGTATGGATAATGAAAAACCTACACCTCTAAGACCCACATGTCAAGCTTCTCTCAAAACTTGTTAAAAAACCAATCACATCTCCCTACATGGCTAAATTTGAAGCCCAAAAGTATTCCCAATAGCCTAAACACCTCTCAATCTAGTGGTATGTGTAGGTGTGATCAAGAGTCCACCATGGAAGGGTGGTATCGGTTGATTTATTTTCAAATTTTGGTGGTTTATATGGAGATGGAAGCTAGACATTGAGAGCCTCCCAAAGGTTTTGGAGGGATGTTCTCATTCATTAACTAGCAAGGCAGCAAATGTCATCCACAAGTTGATAGAGATACGTCTCGTATGTAAAGTTCAAGAGAGTGAACCCATGGATTAGGGCCCCTATTCGTTTTCATCTCACAAGAAAATTTAATCTATTCGCAACAATCTTAAATAGGAGGGGTGTTAGAGGACAACTATTCCAATATGAAGTTTCTTTATTTTTATGTTTATAGAGTCAAAACAAGAGTGCTACATGGCACAATCTAAGGTCTCAAGTTCCTCCTTATTAGGACACAATTCCTAATTGGTGGCTACTAGGGGCTAGTATGTTGGAAGCCTAAGGATGTGGATCAAAGATAGAGGGAAGCTGACCTAGGAGGTGCACACATAAAAAAGGGTTCTATATATAGGGGGCAAGGCTTGACTTTATAGGGAATTGGCTGGGTAAAGCTTCAATTTTCACGTCCACCTCTCTCTTCATGCAGAGGGCTTGCATGGTCTAGTTATGGAGGTAATGATCTTCCTTGAATGACAAGGGTATTAGAGCAGTAGGTTGAGATCTCTTTGCATCCAAGGTAGTAGTCATGATACATGTAGATATGTATGACACAAAGACATATTAGGCCCCACATTGTATGCTAAGTGGTGATGATATTTATGTTTGGGATGATGTCTCTTGGACTAGACTTGTGCCATGGTATGCCCGTGCCAACATGGGCAAGCAGAGAAGTTTTTCATTGTTTTAAATAATTGTAATGTCAAGGAAAGCCCCTAAATGAAAATCATGGGTGAAAGCAAGGGATGGTGGTACAAAATTGGTTGTCCTTGACACCACCTAGGCTTGGTGGGCTCGTGAGTAGAACAAGACTAAAGTAAAAGAGGGCAAAAGGGAAATAAAGGAGAAAAATCAAATGCAAAATTCTCGGAGGTTTATTACTTTAGTATTCCTTTTTAAAACATCCCATAACAGATCAACGTGGGTGCAAGATGTGGGTGGGAATCTCATTTTTCCATGTTCTCTCTCTCTCTCTCTCTCTCTCCCACCCTCTGTTCTCTGTGGAGCACCATATCCCCCCCCCCCCCTCTCTCTCTCTCTCTCTCTCTCTCTCTCTCTCTCTCTCTCTCTCTCTCTCTCTCTCTCTCTCTCTCTCTCTCTCTCTCTCTCTCAGCTCATGCTAGTACCATATCTACAAAGACATTGTTGGAACTTGAGCATGATCCCTTCAACAATCTCAAGTCAGGGATATCGGCATTTATAGAGGGTACTGTAATGGGAACCATGAGCATTTATGAACCTCTCAGCAACAAAGAATTTTTGTGGGGCTATTGGGCGCAAAAGAAGCGTGAGCAACAATGCAAGGAGCACAACCCTGCTAAGACAACTGAAATTTCTATAACCAGACCAAGGAACAATATATGCAAAGCCATGGCTAGAAGTTGGCGTCGACAGACCCAAGGAGTAACAAGAATAAGAAATTCTAGACCAGCTCATGCATCATCAACCATTTTCCAAGTGGAGGAGTTCAGATGTGCAATCAAGTATTCTTTCCGAGGTTCACAACACATTGAATCAGCTGAAAGTACCCCACTCATCAAGTGAGATTTTTGTGAAGAGAACCTCTTTGACAATGATACTGAGAAATGGTGATCAAAGGACAACGTCAGTGAACCAGTCCAAAATTGCTGTTGTCTTGGTGTTCATCGACAAAATATAGCGGCAAATGCAGTCAACTGGATATGAAGGATGAGGATGAAGTGTTGCCACTTATTGCTTGTCACAAACAATTGCCTTTGCATACAAGTATTACAAGTGAAACTAGAGATTTGGTGATCACTTTTTGGAAATCCGAGACGAGAGTCTCACCTAACAAAAAGGATATTTGCAAGCATAGCATCGAGGCAAAATGCGTCATTAGACATCCATACATCTTCTAGATGACTCTCAGGTAATATGTTTTTCCTACAATGCAATTCTGGTGGCCTTGATTTTTGTTGGATTAGTGCTCACAAAATTTGTAGTCTTTAGGCGGCATTCAAGTTTGGATGTACAGTACCAAATTGGTATTTTTTTTTGCTAACAATCACTCTAGGACAAACAGTACCAATTTGGTACTTTTTGGGAAACAATCATTGTAGGTACCATTTCCCAGCTCCATAGTACCAATTTAGTGCTTCTTTGGATTCTGCATGGTTCCCAAGAGGATGCACAATACAATTTTTTGGTTGCAATGCCCGAAGGTATGGATGCACATTCTCGATTTGGTACTTTTGATTTCCACCCAAACTTGGTAGTGTAATATCGAATCACGTTTTGGAAACAAATTTGGTGCCTTCAGTATATCCTGCAAAGTATGGCAAACTAGAAAGATTGTACCAATTTTGGCTCTTTTATGTATCTAGAAAAGTTCTCAATTTGGTACTCTGGATCCAGTTTTTAGTTATGCAATATACAGAAAAGTATCCAATTTGGTATTATGCAAGTTACTTTAGGTGTGTCTACATACTACCTAAGGGGATCCACAATACCAATTTGATACTTTTGGGAGCTTCTTACACTCAAATGTATAGTATCAAATTGGATTTTTGGTGCTTTCAATGTTACTTGCAAAGTACCTTGAAACAAGATGCATAACACCAGTTTTGAAGCTTTTTGGAAAATGGAAAGTACCCCATTTGGTACGACTGAATTAGATTGACACTATGCAATATGTAGTAAAGTTTTTGTTTAGTGCTATGAATTCAATTTGGTACTATGAAGTGGAAGAAAATGTGCCCAAATTGGTACTATGCAGGGTGCTTTGAGTTTGCCTGCATATAACAAGTTTCATAGTCTCAATTTGGTACTTTTGGGCATCACTCACACTTGGTAGTATAATACCAAACTGGGTTTGAAAGCAGATTTGGTGCCTTCAGAGTATCCTCCGAAGTACCAAACTGTATACATAGTACCTTAGGGGATCTATAGTATCAAATTTGGTGCTTTTAAGCAACATAGTACCAAAGATTATATGCAATTTAATTCTTTTGGGCACCAGTCACTGTAGGTAGTATAGTTCTAAAAACAGAGTATCTGCTTTTAAGGGACTTGCATAGGTTACATAAAACCGAATTTGGTGCTTTTCTGCAGCCAATTTGGTACTATAGTCTGATTTCTGGCAGTACAATGCCAAATTTGGTATTTTAGAACGAGTTGGTGTTGTACAATACCAAATTTGGTACTGTAAACTGCTTTGGTGCTGCTTTACTCTTTTTTTGTAATATTATGAGCTCTAGCATGGATTTTTTTTCTTACAAGTGGAGCTCTACAAAAGATTCAAGAGCTATCCTGTGGTGAAGTTGTCACTTAGGTCCTATGAGACACTCAAACCATTCTTTGTCCAAAAATTGAAAGAGCGCTATACGTGCTACTGCGTTTACCATATCCTGATGGTATAATTCAAGGATGCTTTTGATCAAATGTGCCAGAACAAGTTTTGGCATCATGCAAAAGAGCATCCATGTACATGATCCATTTGTGGTACACATAGTGCCGCAGGTCATTGTTTCTACAAACCAGTTAGTTTTTCAACACATACGTAACTTGTTGGATTCCATGTTGTGCCCTCGCCCTACAGATCATGCTTATCATGCAAAGGGATGCTTGCTTGGAGAGTGCCCTAGATGTGGTGTAAGAAAGTTTTCATTCTGCCTAGACAAGATTTCAACAGATAGCAGGGAGGTGATTGTTAAGGTATTGAAGGATGTGGGCATTGGATAGGATAATGTCGAAGGAAAAGAGACAAATAGAAAGGGCTTGGTCATGGAAAGGATGAAAATTGAAACTTTCGTTTGTCTTTTTTCAAATCATCTGAAAATCTTCGTCAAGCATAACTTTATGTTTAGGTGGCAGGCCCAACAATTTAAAGACTGCTTGCTTAAGTTTCCCAGAGACGTTGTGGTTTCTGTTGTTGATTTTGCAGAGAATTACAAATTTAAAGTGCAGAACGAGATCCAGTCCATGCATTGGTGGTCAACATAGGTAACAATACTGGTGCACATCTCTTATATCAAGAATTTAGTAGGAGCTATTGAGAAGACTCTGCCTTTTTACATATTGGATGATAAGCTCCATGACACTCTCTTTGTTCAACATTGTTTTATGCTGCATGACAATTGGATGAAACAATAAGGACACATTTTGCGTTATCATTGGGTATGGTCAAATGGTGCCGCTTCACAATTTAAGGCACGATGACCACACTATTTTGTAGCCAGATATTATCAATTGACAGGATTGCATATGATGCATAACTTCTCTACTTCAGTACATGGAAAAGGAGAGCACGATGGTGCAAGTGCTATTATCAAGAGAACTCTTACGCATGAAGAGCTAAAACTTGATGGGTTGGCCGACGAAGTGTGTGGATGATGTGGCCAATTTTTTGAACACGAGGTTTCAACCAACAAGGGAAGGTGAGAGTGTTGGCACAAAGAGGTGTTTTGGTTGGTTTCACCAAATGAGGTGCCGCGTTCTCCATTATGGGACTGCAAACCAATTGCAGGCTCTTGCTCATTCCATTGTATTGACGACTACTCAATGCATAATCCATGGATGTGCATTTTCGGACATTGTCATGCTTTTGTAATCCATGCGTGAATGGGCAATGGAGGAGATGCACTAATAAGCAACACATTGAAGAATGGAAATATGTTTCCATCGAGCCATTGACAGAGCCGATACAAGATGAGGATGAGGATGATGAGTAGAGATACAATTATCTAATTTACTCCCTAATGAGTTAGGATTTAAGCATGCCTATGTATGAAGGAGACCCTGAGGTGTTGAGCCAATTACTATCCATTGGTGACCCGGGGCAGTCACTTATCAAAAGACCCCTATATCACGTGCGTTCAAGAGGTAATTAATAATACCCCAATATACATACTATGCTTACACTGTGAGCCTATTTAAAAAACCCCACCCCCCTCTGTATGTATACATTTTTATACATTTTGGTCTTTTAATAATCCTCTCCGGTTAACTCACGTGATATCATACACATTCTAAAAGTGACCACCCCGGGATTGGCGATAACTTTGCAGTGAAGGTAGATGAGGAGAAAGAAGACTTCTACCTTCTAAAGTGTACAAAACCCATGTACTAGGCACCAAGCGTATTGAAGGACCTTTGGCATAACAAGATCGTAAAAGGTGGAATTCTAGTTGAGGGTTTGTACTATGCCTAGGTTGATGGCAAAGTTGATACATATACCCTATTGAATTAGAAACCACCGGTGATGATCTACTCCCATCTAGTTAGAGCCATACGGTTCCCCATGGAGGCTATCCTTGGCCTGCATAACCACTTCAACCTATCCTCAGAGATATATGAAAATATCTACAATAGTATGCCATATGAAGAAGGAAGTGGGCAGGAGGGGAGCCATACAATGTTTACCCCAACTACAATTTTAACAACAACCAACATTTGTAATTCTCTTGAATAGAGTCTTACTTGAGATCAGCACTGTCTAATGCCATTTTTGTGTTATCAATCTGGTACTCTACACTACCAAACTTTGGTACTCCATAGTAGCAAGGTTTGTACTCTACAATACAAAAATTTGTTGTCGTGATTTATATTTTTTAGCTGAATGTTGTGTTATTGTAGCAATAAATTTTGATACTGTGTTTTTTTTGTGTTAAGCTGACTGCTATAGTACCAAATTTGATACTCTATGTTACCATACCAAATTTGATACTCTATACTACCCATGTTTGGTACTATCTGCTACCTTTACAATAATTCAGTTGCTACTGTGTTATGCAGTGCCAATCTTTGGTGGTAATATGCCACCAATTTTGGTACTGTAGTATCAAATCTTGGTACTGTGCTAAATGGTTTTAGCTGACTATTGTGTACAGTTCTTATGCAAGCAGAGTTATAAAGCCCATTGTTACTGTGTAATAAGAACCCTTCTGTTACTCTGAAAAATTATCCCCTTCCTCTTTCTTTCTCATCCTCCCCTCCCTTGCTCTCATCATCTCTCTCCCCTAGCTTCTTGTTGTCCTCTTCCCTCCTCATACAGCCTTGAAGAGGAACTACTAACCTTGCAAATCCACTTGTCACTAACTTCAAAGTACCAAAGCGGTAACAAGAAAAAGTATGTGTACAAAAAGATAAAGTGCACTAGTAAAATTTTTCAGGGGACCAAGATACATGTACAATGATAATTTTCATAATTTTCATGAAAATGCCAGAGACAATGTTCAAGATTACAAAATCCTTTACACATCAGGGGGTAAAAGCGGTACTAATACCCTTCCAAAGATACAAAGTAGTTGGCAACGTACAAGGAAATGTCATCCTTGACATCAAATAAGGGGGTGCGACGACTGTAAGAAATGGGGAACTTCTCATCTAGCCACCCACAGATCCATGGAAAAATGACCTCCATAAGATACTTCGGCTTTTCCGGGTCGTAATATTTTGGCTCATATGAACAAATGCCACAACACAAGTGGTAATCATTCTTCAAGGACTTGTATCTCGTGTTGTTCACAAGGAGGGTGTTTGCTTTATTGAACTACGGATGCTTGCAACACACTCTTCTTAGGAGCTTTAGAAAAATAGTATTGTCACTGAACTCCTCCGAAATTGTTGGCACATCTCTGAGTGTGGGAGCCCATTAGGAGAAAGTTGGACTCACTTTTGGGCCTTTCAGTTCTAGAGAGAGAGTGGCACTCGACCAATGAGGAAGAGGCTAACGTTACGTTGAAAATTGACATTTTGGAGTCAAGCTCTTTTAAAAAAAAGGGAGGAAATTTTATTTTGGTTAATCAAATTACACAATTTCACGCTTTCAAGGCATAAATGCCGTAAGTCGTACTAACTATGTACCGAGGAATTTCAGAACTTTCATTGAAGACTCTATCTAGTACTTTGTTCCCGCCCAAATATGACTTTGAGTAGCTCTACTTCCCTCTCAAAACTTCTTCCCTTTTTTATATTTGCGCTAACCTTTCTGTGTATTCATTCTACTGCACACCATGTCTACTTCTCGAAGGCCTAGCACTACCATTGACTCTGTTAGCATTTTTAACAGTTATACTAGAGACGATCAAGCATGGATTCCATCTCGTATAACTATCAGAAGTTGGGTTCTACTGCAAACTAGGAGGAGGAAGAGGAGGCAACGCAATGATTTCGTGGAGGCTTTCAAGGGTCAACTTAAAGAGTTTAAAGTGTGTGCACAAAGCAAGCGGGTGAAAGAGGTCCTCATACAACATGCTTTCCAACATGCAGACTTAAGGTTGCAAACATCTCCTCCAAGTTTTCCAAGGCATCGACCCAACTGTAAGTTATTTCAGCATCTCGCTTAGTGCATGATTATATTCGAATATTAAGTGGTGGATATCATCTTTGGTATGTTTCAGATATTTATCCATCGAATAGGACAAATTGGCAACCAGTTGAGAGTATAGTTGGGATTTTTGATGCTTTCCATGCATTTATTTGTGAGCAAATGTACCGAGGAAGACAACACAAGGAACTTGTAGATAATGGAATTTTCTTTTATGATATGTCATATGTGGAACCGAGAACTTCCATTGGTTGGGGTCGTGTAGCTCCTTTGTCACTTCCATCCTTTGACAGCAAGGATTGGTCCCTGCCTACTTCGCAAACTAGTGAAAGCTTCAGGAATAAGTTGTTTCAGGATATACAAAAGTCCCTCAAGTACTCAATTGCCACAAAAATAGTTTGGCTCGCAGTATTTATGCCTCTTGAAGTGTTTGTAGATTTTTTCTTCGATGAGCAAATAAGAACTACCGCAACAATGTTCATTTGCAAGTCTGAGAGCTGTTTGGACCTTTTAGAATATAACTGGGATAGGAAACAATCACAGAACAAAATCTGTATTTTGCAAAAGAAGTCCATAATTTGCAAGTTCATTATAAACTCTCAAAATTTCTTAGTATCGTTTTACTATATTAGATATCATCTTCTTAGTGGGCAGCTTATTTCACTCGACCAAGATACAGAGAACCGCCTCGAGAACAAACCTTTATCAATGGAGCTCTACTTTTGAGACAGCCTACTTACTGTGATGGAGACAATGTCAAGCACAACTCTGGCACAGCTCAGGATAGATTTTACATGTGAAGAACTTCCACTTTTGCCGGAATTGTATGCATTCAGTCTCAACAATAGAAAGGTGCTTACTAAATCGATAAATTTTGATTGTCTTTAATACACTATGACTGAATCTAACTTTTTCTTCTTTTCAGATTCCAAGGCGCAAGGAGAAAACAACATTGTGCAAGGAGTCCATAACAAATACACTTCACTTAATTGCTTCCACCGGAAGCTAGGTCACATACCTTGTGCACGCAAAGAGCTTTGATGCCATGCAAACCATGATGTACTCTTCAAAATGACTAATGCAGAGATATTTTTTGGCGGTCAAACAATGTTTCAAAAGTGTACATTTTCAATGTTTCAAAACTTTACATATTGTGTTGTTTCTGTCAAGAGTAATTTGCTCCCTTTCCCAGCTACTGTCCTCTCCCCTGGTTTGTGCCAGTCGTCCCCTGTCCTCTCCCCCGGTTTGTGCCACTCGTCCCTTGCCCTCTGCTCCGGTTGCTGCTACCTCTACCTCTGGGGACGCTGGTCTCGGGCATCCTTTCGCGTCGCTTGAAATCATGGGCCTCTTCCATGGCTTCCCATGCTTCTTGCACCTGTGAAGCTTCCCACTGTTCTTGCTCTTGCCGTCTACATGCAACCCATTCCTCTACTTCTGCGGCGTCCGCATAATATTGGTGTATTGCTTCTTGCATATTTCGAACTTCTTCTTGAGTCTGATTGTGGCGTTGGGTCATTTCGTTAATGCGAGCCTCTTCGAACTCGTCAGCTCTCGCCGCTTCCTCTCTTGTGCGTCTGTTTACCTAGATTATAATATGCTGGATGGCCATTACAGAAAAATGTCGCACATCGTTGTTGGTGTAGTTATGTAATCGAAGTTCCTGTAGAAGCGTGATACAGACATCTATTGCTTTATACATACGTTACAACAAAGAATAAAACAGTAGATTACTTACGTTCGGTATATCCATAATTTGACTGATGAGCAATACGGCATTTAAACAGGTTCGCCAGCCACATGCGTGGGCATGGTTATCCGTTCGTGCTTGACTACATTTCCTAGATCATGTTCTAACAAAAGATGCTCTACACAACATACAAGTTTTTTCGTGGCACTACATACATAATCACTTGAGTCAGCAACACATTCCAAAGAGACACTACACTGCTTTCCAAATGTACCCAAATAGACCTTACGTTTTTACACGACTGTGAAACGCCCTGCTTTGCCCGGAGTTTGCGTAGTAAACAATCTTAGCTTCCATGTCAAATAACATCAGACTCCAATGATCACTACAAAGACACCATCAAAGATGAGGAGAGATTCGCAATGCAAGATGTTTTTTACAAGGCAAGAATATACTCACGATTGATTGTACGCAGTGAGCAGAAAGCGCGCTAGATCAAAGTTGACTCTGCTAAACCAGTTCATCAGACTCAAAAAAGAAACTGAGTTGTTCTGCAGATAAGGCGATATCAACGGATCTATTACGTATACTTTCTCTTGAACCTCAGGGGGCAGAAGCGAGATAGCGTGGCTAAGATGAAAAAATGGCAAAGATTAGACTTGAACACCAAGTGAGTCAATACCGAGCGAGTGGGGCAGCTATCGAATTCCATACGCCACTGATTCACTTGGTATTGACCATTGTCTTGGCTGAAATGAAGAACTTGACGACTACCTTAAAGACATGGGTCAATACGGAGCAAGTCAGTGGCGGATTCCAATTCCATAAACAACTGACACGCTTGGTATTGACCCATGTCTTTAAGGTAGTGAACCATTATAAAGAAAAACTTGGCAACTGCCACAGAGACATGGGTCAATACCGAGCGAGTAGTACCAAAATTCAATTTCATTACCCACTGTCTCGCTTGGTATTGACCCATGTCTCGGTAGAGACCCATTTAATGAGCATAAGAATTAAAGAGCATGAGAATTACCACAAAGCAACATTGACGACCTCATTTTTTGTGAGCGAGTCGGTGAAATTACGTATGCACATGAAGTCTACATTATCGAGGTTGGTAATGCAGGCCTCCTCTGACCTTGCAAGCAGCTGTATGTGCGCATGCAGAGGCGCTGAGCTCAAAAAAATTCTCAACTCCTCTTCATTCTCCTCGTTGATTTGCTCTAAAATAATTGACTCATCCGATACATTGGATGGCCCTTCTGATGCAGAGCCTTGCCCTTCCCTTTCTTGAGTTGGCTCCCTGGCTGCCTCAGGCTCCTCCCTAACAGCCTCAGGCTCCGGATCATTTTCCTTCAATATTGGTTGCTCCATAGACGCCTCAGGCTCCACCCTGACCTGCTCTTGTCCCTCATCATCCACGATGGGTTGCGGATCCTCCATGACTTGCTCATTTTGGTGTCTAGCTGGATCCTCGATAACTGTCTCTGTTTCTTCCATGACTGCCTCGGGGTCCACTCTGGCTTGCTCTTGGTCCTCTACGGCTATCTCACCCTACCCATCTGTGTCATTTCTCTCGACCCGTGATCGGGTCCTTCTGCTGTTTGTTTCAGCCCTACACGTCTCTGTCTGTCATGCACGAGGATGGAGAGGGGGGATGTTGAGAATATCCATGGTTCTACTATCCCGGATTGGTACTGGCTGAAGCAGCCCATCGTAGCGGAAACGAAGCCTACGAAGAGTATCAAAATCCCGCGGCATGATAGTGACCTGATGTGCATGGGCAGCCAGGATATATCCATCGCTGAAGAATTCCACGAGGTAGTCCTCAGCAATTTTGTGAAGGCAGAGGAGTGCACTGCTGGCCCATCGCATGCCGACTCTCCACTGCTCGCAAATATCCCGCACTACTCATTGGAAAGGGAGACGTGGAATAGCAGGTTGAACGTGTCGTTTTATCCTGCGCAGCTCTTGCAGTACACCTCTGTACGCCTCATATCGGCGTCTTCTTGCTTGAGCATTCAAAGATTCACCTGTTGCCCTCCTAGCGCATGCCTTAACACGAGGCATCTCTACAAATACAATAACACCAAAAGACAATTCATTTGTCAGCACAAGGGACTTCAGATTTAAGGAAAGGTCAGTACCAAGCGAAAAGATGGATAGGAAAGAGTTGCCTTGCCTTATTCGCTCGGTAGTGACCTCAGAAAATAGTAATGGTAGACATGAATTATATGTTCAAAGGTCACTACTGAGTGAATAGGTGCATAGGAAAGAATTTGCCTTGCCTTATTCGCTCGGTAGTGACTTCAAAAATAATAATAGCAGATATCACTTACATTTTTTGAGATCACTACCAGGCGAACAGGTTTGCAGCCTCTGCAAAAAAATACCTTATTCGCTGGGTGGTGACCTCAGAAAAGTGTACAAGCAAGCGAACAGGTTTGCATCCGCTGATACAAAATAGCAATGTGAAGGAGATCTTAAATTGATGCGGTTCTAACTGTCATGTCGTTCCCTCCGATCACCTCCCCTAATATCGGGGGGATGATACCATTGATTATCTCTCCCACGTCCACCTCTCATGAAACCTCATGGCAGTACCACCCTCTCATGAAACCTCATGCCCAGGCTCTACTTTTTAGGCTTGTCTGAAAGTCTATTTAAGAAGCAGTTGTTTCAGAACCTCCCTCAGGGTTTCGCAGAACAACTAAAAGAAGCTTAGGATAGTGGCGATGCCTTTCCAAGGTATACTCCCGCAGCGCCAGCAACACCGCATCCGGGCCCTCCTCATGAGGTCCCCCCTTGGCCCTCCCCCGATGTTACCTTTAATGTTCTCGACCGACACAGCTCGAGAGTGGCTGTTGTCAACACGGGAGTCAATTCTCGAGGTAAGTTGCTGGTAATTCTTTGCTTTCTGCTCCCAATTTCCAAGATCCTAGTTTGAAGAGCTTACTTGCTAAATGCTCTGTGCAGGATGCTAGCCTGAAGCTGCAGCAAATGCTGATCGTCAGGTAGAGGGTATCAATCCTTAAAAACTCTCTGGAAGCAAGAAGGCCTGAAGACATGCAGCGATTGCTCGCCGAGAATGGCTCTATGGAGGCAATCATTAATTGGCTTCAGGGAATGAAGGATGAAGTGCTTGAGCTAGCCAGTAAATATGAGGAAGCCATTAACTTTGCAAACATGCTTTGCGAAGAGATAAGCTGGCTGTGAACCCTAAACCCCCCGAAAATTAATAGGCCACTCTTTGTAAAGTCTGAAGTGTTTTCTAACTCAAACCCGGTGTTCAGTTGTAATTTTGTTTCTTTCTTATAAAATCAAAAGGCGTATTTTGCAAAAGAAAGCCCTAAATCCGCAACAAGCAAGGGTTACCTTCCCCTTATTTGCTTAGTATTGACCTCTGTACTATCAGTCATCACTTAAATTTTCTTTTGGTCAGTACCAAGCGAATAGGACCCTTTGGACTAGGTGACCTTACCTTATTCGCTTGGTACTGACCAACTACAGCAAATTAAAGCGCACGGGATCGAAATCAAAAGGCGTATTTGGCAAAGGAAAACCCTAAATCCGCAACAAGCAGGGGTTACCTTCCCCTTATTTGCTTAGTATTGACCTCTGTACTAGCAGAAATCACTTAACTTTTGTTTTGGTTAGTACGAAGCGAATAGGGCACTTCGGACTAAGTGACCTTACCTTATTCGCTTGGTACTGACCAACTACACAAAATACAAGTGTGTAGAAGGGTAGTAAGTAGCATACCTCTTCACTGTGTGTAGAGTTCCGCGTCGCTGAAGCACTGCAGAACAAGAGTAAGAGAAGGAGGATGCACGAGAGTAAGAGGTGATGGAGTTTGCTTACCACGTAGCGTCGATGGGGGTAGAGTTAATTAGAATGATGCGCAGTAGAGGACGGGAAAAGAGGTAGAATAGTTGAAACTTGAGATGTTTGGCAGGGGTAATGCCTCAACTTAGAATGCTTACCTCGGGGAGGGTGACAACTTCACTTATGCGCGAGATTGCAGTTGGTAAATCGTACTGCATGGGAATCTGAGACCATTTAATACTGGTTGTCCTTGAGAGCGTAGCCCACGTGCCTTTTTGAGTGATCGTTGAGGGTCAGATAGACGCCAATCGCCCTTGCAGTCGCCATCTCCATCTCCATCTCCATCTCCATCTCGCACCTTCTGCCTGGCCAGCTCTCGTTCCTTTGCCTTTTCTACGCCCTTCCCCTTGGCCAGCTCTCGTGATCCCGCGTTTAGAGTCAGACGCCGATCGCCCTTGCATTCGCCATCGCCTTTGCCTTTTCTGCGCCTTTCCCCTTGGCCAGCTCTCGTGATCCAGCGTTTAGAGTCAGACGTCGATCGCCCTTGCATTCACCATCGCCTTTGCATTTTTTGCGCTCTTCCCCTTGCCCAGCTCTCGTGATCCTACGTTGAGTGACCTCCACTGGGTCGAGTCCTTTGCTGCCGCGTCGCCATCGCCATCGCCCCCCTACTGGTTCTTGCTGTCGGTGGCCTACATCACCATCCAACTCGGCGCCATTGGATATTGCAGAGACAGGTTCTTTCTCCCTGCCTCTCCCCTTCCTGTGTGTTGTTAACTGTGTGCGCACCGAAGCCATTGCGTTAGGGTAAAAACGCATGCATGGTTGGAATAATTACTCATTATGTGACCATATCGTATTCATGGTTGGAATAATTACTCCTTATGTGACCTATAGATCTATCACTGATAACATAATATGCTCTATTCTTATCCACCTGTTCCGAATGCCACAAGACAGAACCAAGCGAATAGGACCCTTCGGAGATTCTTGGGGGCCCTACTCGCTTGGTATTGACTCAACTAACGTCACCACTTATGACATTAACGCACGGGACATAACCCGTCGATATGACATTAGCCCATGGGACATAACCAAGCGAATAGAGTTCTTCGGAAATTCTTGGGAGCCCTACTCGCTTGGTTCTGACTCAACTAACGTCAACTCTTATGACCTTAGCACACGGGACAGAACCAAGCGAAGAGGGTCCTTCAGAAATTCTTGGGGACCCTACTTGCTTGGTTCTGACTCAACTAATGTCACCTCTTATGACATGAGCACACGGGCCGAACCAGGCAAAATAGGACATTGAGGGGTACTCGAGGACCAACATTCGCTTTGTTATGACACCAAATAGTTTTGGCTTGCTTTTTCTTTCAGTCATGGGGATCATAGTCCTGGAGACAGACGTGAGCGAGGATACATGTGAAGAAAAACTATTCACATTCTTATATAACGCCCGAGCTCATCACCGTGCACTAGAACTATCAGGAATGTTCAATGCAGAGTTTTCTATACAGAGGATTATAGATTGCTCCTTTGAGTACCTACAAAACCATTTGCAACAGTATGAGGCAGTCACTTGTGACAATTCCATGACAGTTGATGGCATGCGATATGTGCACCCTGCCGACCTTGACCCTGACAAGAGTGCTTCAAGGAGACTGAATCGCTGTCTTGAAAAGTGTCCCTCCAATGCACTGCTTGTACAAGACAGGTGTATGAAGAACTTCAAAAAATGTCGCTTATTAGAGTTCTACCATGGGTTTGTCTGTTACTTATACTTGCAGACGGATGGCGAGTCAGAGACTTCGCAGTCAACAACTTTCGGTAGTTGTCCATTGGCGGCGGAGGAAGAGGTAGAGGATGTGGAGGTGCAATTCAATCCAGAAGAAGAGCAGGAAGAGGTACTAAAGGAAACCTTTGATGCGGGCTTAACTCTTGTTTCTCTTGCGGATGCAGCAATAGGGTGCAGGCAAGAAAGCCCAAGTATGGAAGCGACTTTGCCTCTCAATTGTGCTCCCAGCTTTGCTATGGTGGGCGACACCCACTATATTCTGCTCACAGATATCATGCATGAGCTCAATATATGGGAGGACTACTGCCTAGCGGCAATTGCAAATTTTTGTGAGGTAGACATGGGGTTTGTGGACGATGATGTAGTGGACCAATATCTTATTGCTGACACAGCTGTCCGCGACTCACAGTTCACTTCAGGGTCGCAACTGATTAAAGATACGTTCAATGAGGCGAAGTCCGGAGAGGCCGATTTGCCAACAGATGAGCAGTTTGAATTGACAACAAAACAACTCGGCTTGGAAAACATGGGTAGACACGTGGCACCCGAAGATCATGTAATGAATAGTCAGTCTATTCACTTATGGGGGAGGTCGATGCTGGAAATGGACGAGAATCAGATGGTAACTTTTGTCGAGCATTCAGATAGTATTAGAGATGGCCGAGTGATAAAATATCATGAACATTTTTTTTTTGCTGCCAGGTGCTAGTGTATGACTATAGTTTCCTTAGAAGAGCGGGAGGCTCACGCCAAGGGCTTGTCACTGGAGTCCAAGGCAAGGATGCAGCGTTGTCTCACTACATCGGGCGTTTCAACCACAAAAAGGTTTGTAGAAACAATTCAAGTAATTGACAATTCTACTCATCTCACTTACGGCTAATAAATTGATTGCAATTATTATGTAGATCATAATATACCACAAGGAATATTCCGATGACAATGCAAAGTTCCCTCTGTTTGCAAAGAAAGCTATTACAAGATTGTGTGGTGGGCACCCCCTCCCACTAAACATAGAAAGAGTAATTCTGATTGAAAAACAGTTTGCTCTACGTGTATTTGGCATTGGGTATGGTTGCCAGGCACTCAGAGCCCCATATTTCATGTCCTACACAGCTCAGGCTCTGGCTGCAGGGGTTGAAGACCCGGAAAGCTTAGATCCATACAATAAGTGGCTATTTCTGAGGGAAAGAAGACGCATGATGCCCGTAGGGATGCTGCCATCAACAGAGGAACGAGCTCGTCTACAGAGCTTGCACATCGAAGACGTACAAAGTGAGGAGGAAGGAGGTACATCGAAGAGGATAAAAACGACGGGCTCAGGTCCATCTTCTCCCGCTCCTGACTCGTGACTGGCGCCACCTCGCATGGCGCTCCGCCGCATTTGAAGCTCCCCGAGCCATCTGTTTCTTCTCTTTGCGGATGTGTTGTAAAGACCATGTAATTTCTGAACTCTTAAGAAGTTCCTTCGGCCTTGCTCTATGAATTAGTCGTCTATAAGTCCATTGGTGTAACTCTAATAGGCTATTGGCCTTTTCTTTTCCTCCCCCATGCTGAGTGTGCTTAAAATAACCTGTTCTTGCCATGTAGTGGGTTTTTTCCATGCCTTGTGTGGACCATATTGATAGTGAGCCGTATGTCTTGGAAAAATATGGACCATGGTTGAACAGTATGTGCTACATTGAAATAAAACAAAATGGTCAATTGAGTACAATTTAAAATTTTGTTTTGTATACGTAGAATGCCAACCTACCATGTAATGTGTGATATGTTGCCCACCCCACCCTGTAAGGTAAGCCTTTTTCCAATCCAGAAAGGCTGCTTGAAATGATGTGAGCTTACTTTGGTCCCAAGAATGTTGCTCAAGGTAGTGAAAAATTTTATCTAGTGATTTCCACACGTTCGCTTTGCGATTCTGGAATGCCCCACCACCAGCATTGTCTTTAACCACTTTATGTAACTATTTCCATTTGTTGAACAGGATTCTCCTTTCTTCTCTATCTGAATCTTTGAGGCTAAACCCAAGAAACCTTCTTGCCTTCACTCCGCCTATCGATGCTTTCCTCGGTACCTTGTCCCGACTTTGAGACATCTTAGGGTCCTCTTCAATTTTGACATTGCCTCTATGCAAACCAATGTCTGAGAGCACTCCCTCTAATGCTTTGATCACTCTTTTCGACTCACTCTCTGGCTTTAATGTCCATGCAAAACATATGTACAAATGAAACACCTTTTCAATTATTCGACAGAGTGCATGAAGTGTACAGACGTGAACTCTACTCAGAGGAATATGAAGCACTGGTTTAAAAGTTTTATCTTGAAGATGTCTATTGGGAGCTCTAATCCATTGCACACTCTCAAGTGATTGTGCATCAGCCATGCAATATAAGCATGGATTTGCCACAGCTGCTCCGTGTGTTATGTTGTACATACACTTAAGAGTCTTTAAGTCACCTGCCATTGAGGGCGAGCTTTTTGAAATGGGGCCTCTAAACCCAAACCAATGGGCCTACCCTCACAAAATGTTCGTAAAGAGGTACACACACTACTTGGGGCACCACCTTCTTTTGGGAGTGGAGAAGGAAACCAATCAAAATAACATTTGCACTCACCCACTCAAGCAACACACTTTGAGAACTCTTACTCTATGTACACTTTGGACACTTGACACCATCAACAATTATGCAACCCAATGCCGTGCATCAAATGTAAATATGCAATTTGTGGAATAGCATTCACCTTCTCCCCATAAGAATACCCATAATACATCCAAACTCCTCCTCTCTCAAGCACTCATCAAAAAATCATGCGCACAAGACCTGCCTCTCAAACACACAAGAGAATCACCTACATCGAACTAACACACTTTGCATAGAGAACTCATCTCCATCTATGCAATGCCGTGACAAATAAAATCACCATGAGAGGTAGCCACATGCATATGTAATGAAGCAAAAGAGAGTTGGAGTGAGAATTTTCTTTAGACAAATTAAATAAGTGTGGAGAAACAAACCAATGGTAAATTGAGAGTAGAACACTTACTTGATTTCTCGCACACCTTTTAAGGGGTAGACAAACGCTGGCTAACCATCACGAATTGCGACACTTGATTGTTTGAAGATGATTTAATGATCATTAACATAACCACGAGAGAGATCATGATGTATTTACAAGTTATTGAGGTGCTACAATGATTTATTGGGTTGATGGAGTAAGAGATTGTAGAATAGAAAGAGTGGAGGATAGAGTTGCACTTCCTCCAAAGAGGAGGGTTAGGAGGGAGGATGTGAAAGAGGGAGAGTTGGGGGTTTCTCTACTATTGATCAAGAACAACATGAAGTTGAAAATATAGGTGTGTGTCCTTGAGTCTCTCCAAGGGGGGCTATTTATAGTTGTGTAGGAGTGGGATTATGCTACACTTAATTAGGGTGAGTGATTAGCCCTAATTAAGTGTCCTTTGACCACTCATTGAATATTGGACATAAAAGGGACTATTTATTCATCAAAAATATCATTTTAGACCGTGAAGGCTCCATAGGGGTGCATAATGTAGGTGGGCCCCACCATGAGGCCCTACGGGTGGCTCCTGCGGGGTATCTCAACTTGTCTGTCTTGGCATTTAGAAAGAATATTTAGGTTGGTCCCATCACATGCAAGTGACCTTGAACACTCATTGATCTTCTAGAAGATGAGTAGGGGAAAAATAAGATCTCACCCTCTTGATTTACAGTTCCCTTTTGCTGCGAATTTGACAGATTTACACTATTTTGACCATAACTTTTTACCTGTAGCTCGGAATGATTTGCTTCAAAAGGAAAATTTGACCTTCTCAATATGTTTGATATGAATTTGGACTATTCTTCACGCCCATGCACCAAGGAATTCGGTTTGGAAGGTCCACACTAGGCTACGGAACCTTTTGCTTCCAAGTCTTCTTGTATGGGCCCTTTGCTTGTATGCATCCAAGGAGAATCATGCTTTTTCAAAAGGGTATGATGCTTAAACAAATAGAGGAGGGCCCAATATTATTTTCTTGTGAAAAGAATATACAATTTGAGTCTTTTTTGAAAGGAGAAAAAACTATATGTATATTCGGAAGAGATATTGGGCCACCTATGTAGGGGGCATAGAAGACTTGTAGAGATGGACCATAATCTTTGGTAAAGACAAGTGGAGAGTTGATTTTCCATGGTAATTTATCTATATGGGATGGAAGATGGATATATTATTTTTCTACTACTAATTCACAAGAGGTAAGAAAGTTTGGGGGTGATAGTTGGTTATTGTATGCTTACTTTTATTTACAAAGCAAAAAAGAAAAGGGTGGTAATATAAATATATGACTAAGGTGACATTTTTGGGAAGAGTACAATGTATGTGTTGCCACAAAGGTTAAACGAAGAGGGGGAATTTAATCTAGATAACTTAATAGCGTAGAAAAATATATACACATATGAGGAAGAGGACGTTGACTAGGCTGAAAAATGTTGCAAAAAGATGGTTACCATTTTATGCCACTCATATTAGCCCTCCCCCAAACCTAGAGATATTCATATCTTTAGGAGGAGGGTGTTGCTTCTTTTTCTTGTTTTTTTTCTCTTTTTTTGTAATTTTTTCTTTTCCACTTTTTTTTTCCCAATAGGAGGAGTGTCATGCACTCTTTTACTCCATTAGACCTACTTTTCATTACCTCAATCCCATAAATCGGAGATGGGAGGGTTGCCTTGGGTATGTTCAGATTCCAAGGATGGTTCTTCTTTGCACATCAAAGCTTTAAAAATAGGTGGAGCATTTGCCAAGCCGAAGGGAGCCATGCCAATTTGGAGCTTAGACGATGTAGGCAGATGACTGCCTATGAACGGATTGATACGTTGAAAGTAGGGCTTTAATCTCCATCCATTGATTCTGGTCTTGTGGAATTTTCTTGATAAATCTGCTAATCTGTAACTACCATTCCCAAACTTTGTTTTTATCATGAAAGGTCCCTCCCATCTTTGCAAAAACTTTTTGTCAAGTCGAGTATCAAGTCGGTTATCATAGCGAAGAACCAACATACCTTCCTTCAATCCTTTCCCCTTGAGCTTCTTGTTGATTTTGTCCCTTTGTCTTGTCGCTTAGGTGATGTAGTGATCAATGGACTCTTCTCTATCTAGCTCAAGTCGTTGGAGATGTAAGATCCTTTCATGTAGAACCTCTTTTGGTTTTTTTGCCACTCTTGCAAGAACGCGCAAGCTTGAGAGCTCTACCTCAATGGGAAGAAGTGCCTCCTATCCATAAACTAGATGAAAAGGGGTGAATTGGGTAGATACCTTGACAGATGTCCTATACGCCCAAAGAGCAGCCGTCAAATGGCGATCCCAATCATTAGGTCGGTCCACAACCTGCTTAGAAATGATCTTACATATCATTCCATTCACTTTTTCCACCAATCCATTGCATTGAGGATAATAGGGTGTGGAATGCAGGTGTTTCACTTTTAACCTCCTCAAGAGATCATTCAAAAGGTCAGCCCTAAAACCCGGGCCTCCATCTGATAAGATTTCTAGGGGTGTTCCAAACCTACTGCAAATATGGTAAAAAATAAACTTTGATACCTCTTCAGCTGTGGTTCGGGTTGTGCTTGTTGCTTCCGCCCATCGTGTCATGTAGTCAACACCCATGATGATGAAAACCTTCCCTGTAGAAGTACGAGGTAGGGGACCTATTGCATCCACACCCCACTTTTCAAAAGGGCCATAAGATATTATTGGGACTCGAGGCTCATATGTTAGTCGTCTATCCCCAGCAATTTGGCATGGCTTACATGCCTTACACCAATATTGGACATCACGATGTAAGCTCGGCCAAATAAACCTTTCTTGTAAAATCTTCCTACTTGTAATATCTTGAGAAAAGTGACCACCACAGACATCATCATGACATGAAAGAAGAATTTTCTCTATCTCTTGCACACCTGGTACTCTCCTCAAGACCAAATCTTTCCCTTTGTGATTTAAATCATCCCCGATCAACTGGTAAGGTGTGGCCTTCTTAAGTAGTCTATGTCTTTGCACCTTGTCTAAGTGTTTGGGACACTCACCTGCTTGTAGAAAGAAGATAATGTCTTTTAGCTCCTCTTGACCTTGATATTTGGGTTCATATAGTTTCACCCCTCCTACCGCCATTTGAAGCTTTTCATTTGCGAGTAAGTCTGCTTCCTTGTTATGAGTTCTCACAATGTGTTGTACCTGTGTTGCTTTAAAACCCTTCATCAAAGCTCTTACACTACTAAGCCACTCAAACAATGTACGATTCTTGCACCTCCAAGTCCCTTGGATTTTCCTGACCACTAGCAAAGAATCACCTTTTATAATAAGTCTTTGTATGCCTAATTCTTTGCATTCTTCTAACCCAAGGGTTAGAGCAGCATACTCAGCCTCATTGTTAGAGTGAACATTGGGTAGAGTGATATCTTTTCTAACCATTACCTCCTTTTTGTTGGGATTAAAGCCCAAGTGGCCTCTTATGCGGATATGGCCGGCCGCCCGCCTAACTCACTTACCTCTAACTCTTTGTATATACTAACATATTCTTTGTGAATACTAAGGATTTGGGAGATAACCCTTCTAACAGTTCTCTGCGTACTGTGTACTGTGTAAGCTCACTGTGTGTGTGTGTGAGAGAGAGAGAGTCGACCCACGCTCCGCTCCGCGACTTCAATTGGTATCAGAGCCTTGGTTCAGTGCGGATTTGCGCAATCGCGCGCGCGCGCACTTTTCCGGCAGATTCTGGATCCGGAGTTCGAAGATTCACACTCGGCGTTCCGGGAGCGTTTCCACCAGGCGACCTGGAGTTTTACCCCCCTTTCGAAGCCGTTTATGCCCTCAGAATTTCGTTCTGAGCACTACAGCAGAAGATAGATTTCAGCCACAAAGAAATCCGTCTTGTGTAGATTGGCAAGCAGGAGGTGGTCGACATCAATATCGACATCGACATACATCACTTATTCGTCTTCAGAGAATCATCTATAGACCAGGTACACATATATATCATCAGATATATATATTGCAGTCTGCATTGCTACTTCTTGTGCTTGCCAGGTTCCAGGGGAGGTGTGGCCATACGACGGCTTGACACCACTGGCATGTATTGCAGATTGATGTACTGTGATTGTGGGTCTGCTAGTTGTGAGTCACGCTAGCAGATAGACCGCCGCAGCGGTCATAGGACAGTGATTGGTCTATTATAGGATGTATGCTAGTTCTGGGCAGTTTGCTGAGCCATATGAGAGGGTCGTGTGTGAGGTTTTTTGAAGCCAAGCACTGGGGGCTGGGTTACCCAGTGTGAGGTGGATTAGGTTGCTGGAGTTCCCCTCTACACGCATCTTCTTCGACGACTTTTATCCCTTAGGATGTATGACTTTGTGTAGACACTGGATTGCATCTTATGCGTCAGGCCGTTGAGGCATTGTTCATGGTTCAGTCTTGAGACAGATACAGGTTCTGTCATCGCCCAGAGAGGAGACAGTGTATGCTTACAGGACAACATATTACAGGGATTTTTTAGATTTGTCATTGGTCAGCTATTTATGATTGTTTCTTGAGCTATCTTTTGGTTCCCAGAGCTCAGTTTACAGGGGAGACTCTGTCAAAAATTTTCAAAATACTGACAGTTCCTGAGGAGAGGTGTTCAGCTTGTTGATTACAGCTTGTTTACTGTGTACAGAGGCCAGTTTACAGGGGAAACTCTGCCGAATTTTTCTCAGGAGTAAACAGTTTGGCAGATATGGCATCTTCTCACAGTGAGACTCTTTACAACATAAAGAAGCTGGATGGCACAAACTTTCCATTCTGGAAGAAGCAGATTTGGCAGGTTTTGGTGCAGAAAAAACAAGTGAAGCCACTGAAGCTCAAAGGGGAGAGACCAGAAGGTATGGCTCAAGATGAGTGGGAAGAGCTTGACGAGTTAGCTTGTTCCACAATCATGCTGACACTGGCAGAAAATGTTTACTTCAACGTAGCAGAAGAGACTACAGCGTATGGCGTATGGCAAAAGCTATGTGATATGTACGAGAAACAAAGTGCTGCTTCTCAGATTTACTGGCTCAAGAAATTGGTGGATTTGAAGATGAAGGAAGGGACAGCCATGTCAAATCATCTGAATGAATTTCACTCAATTTTCAGCCAGTTAACAGCACAAGAGATAGTCTTTCCAGATTCAGTGAAGGCTATGTTTCTCTTAATCACTTTGCCAGACAGTTGGGATACTTTTCGTACAGCGTTAAGTAATTCTGTCGCGCCAGAAGGTCTTACAAGTGCCAATGTAGAAGGCAGCTTGCTCACAGAGGAAGTGAACAGGAAGAACATTGACAAAGGCAAAGGCAATAGTGCTTTGGTCGTTCGAGGGAGACAACAGTTTAAAGAGAAGAAGGGTAAGAAGGCACAAAACCGAAGTAAGTCTCGTGATTCGAAGTCAAAGGATGACATAGAATGCTACCATTGTGGCAAGAAGGGTCACATGAAGCGAAACTGTACGAAGTGGAAACAAGAAAAAGGCAAAACAAAGAGTTTTGAGCAAGATGAAAAGAAGAGTTCAGTGAAGATTGAAGAGGTGAATGTCACAGGATCTGGTTCAGACAGTGATTCTGGTATAGCAGCTGGTGACATCTTCCTTACAAGCAATCTTGATTCTGTTTTCTTGACTGCAGAGGATGGACATGCTATGAGTGATTGGATTATCGACTCAGGGGCATCTTTACATGTTTCTCCGCACAAAGAGTGGTTTACATCATATGTGGCTACTAAAGATTATGTCAGACTTGGCAATGAGCAGGTTTGTGACATACTTGGAGTGGGAGATGTGCAGTTGAAGTTTCAGAATGGCTCTTCTTTATGGCTCAAGAATGTCCGACATGTTCCAGCAATCCGAAAGAGCTTGATTAGTACAGGGAAGTTGGATGATGCGGGTTATGTGACAGTTTTTGGGAACAGCGCTTGGAAGATCTCCAAAGGTTCGATGACTGTAGCACATGGCAGCAAGTCAGGAACTCTGTACACTTTACATGTTTCAGACGTTAAAAACCATGTAATTAATGTGATTGAGCAGCCAAGTGTGTCACTGTGGCATCGTAGGTTGGGACATATGTCAAAAAGAGGAATGGAAATACTTTCTCATTATGGTTATTTGCCTGGCTTTTCATTTCAAGATTTCGAGTTTTGTGAGCATTGTGTTTATGGTAAGCAAACACAGGAACCGCACAGATCAAAGAGGAATCGTAGGGACGAACGGTTAGCTCTTGTACACAGTGACCTATGCGGACCAATGCCTAGTTTGTCACTAGGGGGAGCAGCGTACTTTTGTACATTCATAGATGACTATTCTCGCAAAGTATGGGTTTACTTCTTGAAGCACAAGGATGAGGTGCTCAAGGTCTTTAAGACATTCTTGCAGCTGGTGGAGAATCAGAGTGGTCAGAAGCTGAAGTGCTTGAGAACTGACAATGGTGGAGAGTACGTTTCCAAAGCTTTTCAAGACTTTTGTCAAGAAAAAGGGATTAAGCGGGAACTTACTGCACCATATAATCCTTCACAGAATGGGGTTGCAGAACGTATGAATAGGACCATACAAGAGAAGGTCAGAAGCATGTTGTCAAATGCTGAGTTGCCTGATGGATTTTGGGCGGAAGCAGTGGCTACAGCAGTCCATTTGATCAACAGGTCTCCTAGTAGGGTTCTGGATAAGAGTGCAGTGGCCGAGATGCTATGGACAGGCAAGGCACCTTTGTATAAGCATCTCAGAGTCTTTGGTTGTGAAGCTTATAGCCATATTCCTAAGGAGTTCAGAAATAAGTTAGAACCAAAGAGCAAGAAGTGTATATTTCTTGGCTACGGAGAATCGGGCGAGATGGGTTACCGGCTTTGGGATCCTGAGTCCAGAAAGCTTATTCGTAGCAATGATGTGCATTTCAATGAAGCCAAGTTTCACTCTAAGCCAGAGAAGACAGAGGAGATCAGAAGAGTTGTCTTCAGGGAAGATGGACCTAGTGCTAGCACATCAAGACAGCATGGTCAGGCTCAGGAACAGCCTATAGTGGCTAGAGAGGCAGAATCAGTTGTGGTGAGACGTTCTGAGCGTGTCTCCAAACCACCTGATCGTTATGTGCCATCTCTAAATTATGTCATGCTCACAGATTGCGGAGAACCATCTTGTTACAAGGAAGCATTACAAGTGGTTGACTCGAACAAATGGCAGTTGGCCATGCAGTCAGAGATGACAGCTCTGCATAAAAACCAGACATGGAAGTTGGTTAAATTACCACAGGGCAAAAAGGCTCTACCTTGTAAATGGGTTTACAGGTATAAGATCACCGCTCATGATAGTCAGCCAAAGTACAAAGCAAGGCTTGTTGCCAAGGGCTTTAAGCAAGAACAAGGCATTGACTTTGATGAAGTCTTCTCTCCAGTGGTCAAGATGACTACATTGAGATGCTTTCTTGCATTGGTTGCTATATTGGATTTGGTGTTGCACCAAATGGATGTCAAGACAGCGTTCTTGCATGGTGATTTAGATGTGGAAATTTACATGCAGCAGCCAGAAGGGTTTGTTGAGAAAGGCATGGAACATTTGGTATGCCAGTTGTTAAAGAGTCTTTATGGCTTAAAACAATCACCGAGGGCATGGTACCATAAGTTTCACCAGTTTATGCTTTCTCAAGGCTACAAACGTAGTGAGTTCGATCACTGTCTATATACAAAGAAGGCTAAGAATGGCAGTTGGCTGATCCTTATTTTGTATGTGGATGACATGTTGATTGCTGGCAAACACTTGGAAGAAATTTCAGCTTTGAAGTCAAAGATGGCAAAATCGTTTGACATGAAAGACATGGGTGAGGCAAGTCATATACTTGGTATGCGCATTGAGAGAGACAGATCAAAGAAGTTGATTTGGTTATCTCAAACAGAGTATATTGACAAGGTTTTGCAACGTTTCAATATGGAGAAGGGAAAGGCATTGAGTGTTCCATTGCCACCATATGTGAAACTTAGCAAACAAGATTGTCCTGTGTCTGAGGAAGAAAAGGCTGAAATGGATAAGATTCCATATGCGTCTGCAGTGGGTAGTTTGATGTATGCAATGATTGCTACACGTCCGGATATTGCATTTGCAGTGGGAGTGGTTAGCAGATATATGTCAAATCCCAGCAAGAAACATTGGGAGGCAGTGAAAGGTATCATGAGATACTTAAAACATACAAAGAGTATGCGCATATGCTATGGTAGTCAGGATTTGAGTGTCAGAGGATACACTGACTCAGATTATGCAGGAGACTTGGATAAAAGGAGATCTACATCAGGCTATGTCTTTACATTGGCTGGAGGTGCCATATCATGGCGATCTCGATTACAAGATTGTGTTACGCAGTCTACTACAGAAGCTGAGTATGTTGCAGCAAATGAGGCATGCAAAGAAGCTATTTGGCTTGGTAGATTGGTTGCAGACTTGGGAATCAATGCAGATATGCCAGAGTTATATTGTGATAGTCAAAGTGCTATACAATTGGCAAAGAATCCAGTGTTCCATTCGAAGACTAAGCATATTGATGTGAAGTATCACTTCATTAGGGAAGTACTTGAAGACAAGCAGATACAACTGCTGAAGATCCACACCAAGGACAATCCTGCTGATCTACTCACAAAGGGACTTCCAGGAGAGGGCTTTGTGCATTGTCGTGAGTTATTGGGCATTGGATAGATGGCAGCCATGTAAATCTTTGTACATTTATGTTCATAGATTTACAGTTACTTAAAGTGCCACATTGGACTTTAAGTGGGAGGTTGTTGGGATTAAAGCCCAAGTGGCCTCTTATGCGGATATGGCCGGCCGCCCGCCTAACTCACTTACCTCTAACTCTTTGTATATACTAACATATTCTTTGTGAATACTAAGGATTTGGGAGATAACCCTTCTAACAGTTCTCTGCGTACTGTGTACTGTGTAAGCTCACTGTGTGTGTGTGTGAGAGAGAGAGAGTCGACCCACGCTCCGCTCCGCGACTTCACTTTTGTGGGTTCAAAATGATGATCCCCCCTGCTGCTTTGTCTTGTTGGCGTTGATAAGCTCCGTCAAAGCATAAAGTATGGGCATTATCAATCTCCTTCACTTTGAAGTGTTTTGAGCCTTCCTCTCTTTGTAGTCGTGATCCTTCCCTTTCTCTCACCTTGTAGGTGAGAATGTCTGCAAGTCCTGCTCTTGTGCTATCTTCTACAAGGAAAGTGTATTCAAATTCTTGGAGTTCAAGCACCCACTTTGCTATTCTAGATGAGAGGCTCATGTGTTGTACTACATATGGTAGATTGTGCTCTAAGGTGAGAAAAACAAATGGCACAGGGAGAAGATACGATCGAAACTTCCTTACCGCAAACAAGATTGCAAAGACCACTTTCTCCATTTTAGTGTATCCCTTCTCGGCCGGAGTCATCACCTTGCTTGCAAAATAGATCGGCCTCATGTATGATGTTTTAGGATCTTTTTGCATCAAAACAACACCAATTGCTTCGAAACCTACACTTGGAGTGACATAGTAGATCTCCTTTGGATCTGGTGGCATTAGGATTGGGAGAAAGCTAAGAATTCCCTTCACTTCCTCAAAACATTTTGCATGTTCCCTCCCCCATTCAAATGTAGATTGGCTTGCCAACCTATGCAAAGGGGCAATGGCTTCTGCTAGGAGATGGATGAAGCGAGACATGTACCTCACTTTGTGGTTGAAGGTCATTAGCTCCTTAGTTGTTGTTGGTGGAGATAATGACAAAAGGGCCTCTACTTTAGAGGGATCCACTTGAATTCCTTGTGAAGAAACCACATGGCCTAGAAAAACCACCTGAGATTCACCGATATGACACTTATCTGGGTTGAGTTGTCCCCCAGATTGATGGAGCCTCTTAAGCCCCTCTTCAACCTTTTGGCAGTGAATTGATCTACAACTATAAATACATATATCATCCATAAAGACTCTTATAGATTTTCCAAAGAATGGTTGAAATACAAATATTGTGAATCTCATGAAGGTGCTAGGAGCATTGGTGAGCCCAAAAGGCATTACTCTGAATGCAAAACATCCCCAAGGTGTGATGAAGGTGGTTTTTGGTTGGTCCTCTTGTGCTATTCTAATTTGAAAATATCCTGAATACCCATCACACACAGTGTAGCATTCATGACCTGCTACTTCATTCAAAATTTCATCTTGGAAAGGGAGAGGGAAGTGGTCCCTCTTTGTCGCAGCGTTGAGGGGTTTGTAATCCACGCTTACCCTCCACTTACCATTCTTCTTGGGAGTGACTACAATAGGTGATACCCATTCGGAGTTGGATACTGGATAGATGAAGCCAACCTTCAAGAGTCGATTCACTTCTTGTAGGAGAGCCTTTTGTTGCATAGATCCTAGTCGCCTTAACTTTTGAGCCACGGGTTTGGTCCCTGGTTTCAATTCAATTCGATGCTCTATTACATCTACACCTCTTATTTGTGAGTAGTCAGTGATAAACAAATTGGGATACCTCCTTAGCATATTGATGTAGGACCTCTTCTCCTCACAAGTAAGATCTTTTGCAAGCATCTTCTCAAATCCTTCTTCAAGGTGGTGGCATCTTTCATCCCCTTGTGTGTGATTGTCTATTGGCTTTTCTTCTACAGAAACATCTTGGGTGTTGGCGTTAAATACAATTCCCATTACCTCCAAAGAAGACTCCTCTTCACTGGTTGATGCACTGGTTGATGCTTCCTCATCACTTGAGTAAGGACTCTCCTCCTCGCTCTCTTCATCTGCCGTGGTTTCATAGTTGATATCTAGTTGCTTTCCTTCTCGCCAATCATACACCACCGGTTGACCCTTCTTAAGAATCAAACGACCACTTCCCCATTTTTGATCTGCATTCACAGCAATGAGCCAAGGCCTCCCTAGGATGATGGGATAGCCCTCCCCCTTAGCTGGCATGACATACATATCCACTCGTGCATCTATGTTACATACAGAGACTTTTACATTTTCAATGATCCCCAAACACTTCACACTTGAGTTGTTGGCTAGCCTAGCTTGACAATTAGAGGACTTTGTAATTTCAATCCCTAGCCTATTAATTGATTTTTCCGTGATCACACACATTTGAGATCCACCATCAACATATACATTAGACACCTTTTTACCCCTTATGTAAGCATCCACAATGGGTTCCACATATTTTTGTAGCTTTGAGGCCACAACCTTAATGGAAAGATTTGCTTTCTTCTTCGGAATTCTTGTACTTACCAACTTTGGCCATTGCCTTCTTACTTTGGCTGATAGGTGTAGAAGTTGAGGCCATGAAATGTTTGGCTTTTGGGTTTGTAAATCCTCCAGGATGTTGTAGGGCTCTAGCTCCTTTCCCAATGGGAAGTCGTTGATACCAATTTCCCTTCGCCTTGATCTTTTCTTCCTGCTACTTTCAGCTTCTTCCATCTTTGACTTCTTCTTCTTGTCCCTTCTGGCTGAATTTGTTCCTTCACTTCTCATGTCTTCATCCTTATCATGTGCTCTTGTGCGTTTTTCTGCCGGCATAACATCAAAGTTTAGAGTATGCTCATCTATTACCTCTTCTAGCTTGATGATGTTGACTCCTCTTTCTTCCTCCTCATGTGGGACAGGAGGTATATTTGCTGGTGGTGGTCGACGAAGGATTTGTGGGCCTTGAGCTAGTTCTTGCTGCATAGTGAGAGGAGGCGGTATGGGGGGATATATGTCTCCCGGAAGTCGCCTTGGATGTGGATAGTTGTACATGCCATGGTCCATTTCATTGCAATTCCAACATCGCAACTCTTGATCTTGTCTTCGTTGATTGCGATTCCCTTCTCTTGGTTGTCGTTGTTGAGGTAGACCTTGTAATAGATTCAGAGTGAGGTTCTCAAGCTGTTGAGTTAGCCTTTGTAAAACCTCTTGTTGAGAGTTATCTCCTATTTGTGAAGATTGTGCAAGAGGGGCCCTAATTGGTGCTTCCATGGTTTGTGAAGACTCCCTCTCACTCACTTCATTCAAACCACTTGCTCTATGTGCTTGGAAGTGTAGTTTTCTAAACTTGATGATGGCTACCTCACGTGCTTCTTCGAAATTGGATGGGAATTTTAGCTCCACTTTCCTCTTTAAAAGTGGATACAAGCCAACCATGAATCTCTCTTTTTTTAGAAAGTTAAGTGCACCACCATGATTTTCTAATGTAGCCTCCCACCTACCCCATAGATTGACAAAGGTTGCTTCATAAGAGGGATAGTCTTCAAGTGATACCTGCTTATGTCCAATAAGACTTTTCCATAGTCCTTCAGAAGTATCACCTTGCCCGAACTTGGAGAGGAAGCTTGCTCGCAGTCTCTCCCAATTGGACTTGATTTGGGGTTGCAAGGTCTCATACTATGCTTTAGCTTCTGCTTTTAGAACCAACGGGAAGGCTCGTAGCTTTACTTCCTCTTCATCTCTCCCAGATATGAGATGTGCCATCTCCAAGTTGTCAAGAAACTCTTGCGCATCTTCCCCACTTCTTGCATAAAACGTGGGAAAAGAACTTGACATTTTGTTTAGACTTTTTTTTTTCTTTTCAAGAAACTTTTCTCTTACGGGCCGCACAAGATTGTTGACACTATAAATCTGATTACATTAAAATGAAGATGTACACATCCATTGTTAATTTGTACTTTATCATAGGTAGAATAAATGGATTAATTGAAGCATTGATTTCATTGAGGCGAGTGGATCCAAATATCCTCCTTATGATAGATTGAAACCTAAACTTAGTTGCAATGATTATATGAATGGATTGACGAGCAATAGGCCTAAAAGGTTCATTGTTTTGATCGTGATTCATGTGCTACTCTTCGTTGTTGGTTTGAAGACCTCCTTCCTTCATATGGCCCTTGAGCACCCCTTCACCACTCCTTGTTCCTGCCTTTAAAACAAAATGAAAACGTGAACATCAAAAGAAGTTTCATAATTGATGATTGGAAGTATAATTGGCTTGGGTGATGCCAATATTTCTCTAAGTCTTTCGGCACCAAACATAAAAACAATGTGTTGCTGGAAAAAGACTTTTCTATCTATGTGAACATTTACTCTAATGTGTTGTGAAAAATGAAATGGATAGATGGGGACTCCATTGTTCATCACTAAAAATTTGAAGGTAACTTGGAAATATGTTCCTCAGTGGGGGCACCACTTTATGAGGGCGAGATTTTCGAAATGGGGCCTCTAAACCCAAACCAATGGGCCTACCCTCACAAAATGTTCGTAAAGAGGTACGCACACTAATTGGGGCACCACCTTCTTTTGGGAGCGGAGAAGGAAACCAATCAAAATAACATTTACACTCACCCACTCAAGCAACACACTTTGAGAACCCTTACTCTATGTACACTTTGGACACTTGACACCATCAACGATTATGCAACCCAATGCCGTGCATCAAATGTAAATATGCAATTTGTGGAATAGCGTTCACCTTATCCCCATAAGAATACCCATGATACATCCAAAATCCTCCTCTCTCAAGCACTCATAAAAAAAATCATGCGCACAAGACCTGCCTCTCAAACACACAAGAGAATCACCTACATCGAACTAACACACTTTGCATAGAGAACTCATCTCCATCTATGCAATGCCGTGACAAATAAAATCACCATGAGAGGTAGCCACATACATATGTAATGAAGCAAAAGAGAGTTGGAGTGAGAATTTTCTTTAGACAAATTGAATAAGTGTGGAGAAACAAACCAATGGTAAATTGAGAGTAGAACACTTACTTGATTTCTCGCACACCTTTTAAGGGGTAGACAGACGCTGGCTAACCATCACGAATTGCGACACTTGATTGTTTGAAGATGATTTAATGATCATTAACATAACCATGAGAGAGATCATGATGTATTTACAAGTTATTGAGGTGCTACAATGATTTATTGGGTTGATGGAGTAAGAGATTGTAGAATAGAAAGAGTGGAGGATAGAGTTGCACTTCCTCCAAAGAGGAGGGTTAGGAGGGAGGATGTGAAAGAGGGAGAGTTGGGGGTTTCTCTACTATTGATCAAGAACAACATGAAGTTGAAAATATAGGTGTGTGTCCTTGAGTCTCTCCAAGGGGGGCTATTTATAGTTGTGTAGGAGTGGGATTATGCTACACTTAATTAGGGTGAGTGATTAGCCCTAATTAAGTGTCCTTTGACCACTCATTGAATATTGGACATAAAAGGGACTATTTATTCACCAAAAATATCATTTTAGACTGTGAAGGCTCCATAGGGGTGCATAATGTAGGTGGGCCCCACCATGAGGCCCTACGGGTGGCTCCTGCGGGGTATCTCAACTTGTCTGTCTTGGCATTTAGAAAGAATCTTTAGGTTGGTCCCATCACATGCAAGTGAACTTGAACACTCATTGCTCTTCTAAAAGATGAGTAGGGGAAAAATAAGATCTCACCCTCTTGATTTACAATTCCTTTTTGCTGCGAATCTGACAAATTTACACTATTTTGACCATAACTTTTTACCTGTAGCTCGAAATGACTTGCTTCAAAAGGCAAATTTGACCTTCTCAACATGTTTGATATGAATTTGGACTATTTTTCACACCCATGCACCAAGGAATTCGGTTTGGAAGGTCCACACTAGGCTAGGGAACCTTTTGCTTCCAAGTCTTCTTGTATGGGCCCTTTGCTTGTATGCATCCAAGGGGAATCATGCTTTTTCAAAAGGATATGATGCTTAAACAAATAGAGGAGGGCCCAATATTATTTTCTTGTGAAAAGAATATACAATTTGAGTCTTTTTTGAAAGGAGAAAAAACTATATGTATATTCGTAAGAGATATTGGGCCACCTATGTAGGGGGCATAGAAGACTTGTAGAGATGGACCATAATCTTTGGTAAAGACAAGTGGAGAGTTGATTTTCCATGGTAATTTATCTATATGGGATGGAAGATGGATATATTATTTTTCTACTACTAATTCACAAGAGGTAAGAAAGTTTGGGGGTAGATAGTTGGTTATTGTATGCTTACTTTTATTTACAAAGCAAAAAAGAAAAGGGTGGTAATATAAATATATGACTAAGGTGACATTTTTGGGAAGAGTACAATGTATGTGTTGCCACAAAGGTTAAACGAAGAGGGGGAATTTACTTTAGATAACTTAATAGCGTAGAAAAATATATACACATATGAGGAAGAGGACGTTGAGTAGGCTGAAAAAATGTTGCAAGAAGATGGTTATCATTTTATGCCACTCACCATGTGCCATTCCACTGTGTAGTCGCCAAATCCTTCCACTGAAAGAACGGCTCTGTTTCTTTGTTCACTGATGATAGAAGGAATTTGGTCTTGACTAAAAACCCAATCGAGGATTTCAAAATTTTCCTTATCAACCTGCAGTGAAAAATGAAAACACAAAATCAACAACCAAATAATCAATATTTTTGTTATCAGAGATTGAACGAAGTATACCTGAAATGATCCTAGAGATAGAATGTTGTTTTCTGATTGCACGCTGAAGTATCGTGGATCCTCTTTCGTTATTGATGGATCCAGAGCTCTGTTCATGAGGGTAATGGTGACTCTCTCCAACTTCTTGTTCTTCAGGACCTCGCACTCGTCGAGATTCAAAACAAACTTGAGAACCCCACCGCACTCGTCTCGACTGATGTCAAAGAAGTGAACTGCATACCTTTGCAATGCTTCAAGATCAACGAAGAGATTGTTGTGCTCGTTAAACTGTACCTCTCTACCGCCCTTGCCTAAGAACGTTGCTTCAATATGGAATGGTGACCCAAGTTTCTCAAACACCTCATCGTTTACGTGTCGGCGTGCAGCCTTTAGATGTGATGGCTTTGGTAGCAATGATCCTCTTTGTAGTTTATTTTGAGATTTTTTAGCTAATGCTTTGAAGAGTGCCCTGTATCCCATCTGCGAGATGCCACTCTCATCAAGTATTGCTTGCACTTCCATTGGTTCTAGCTGATTCTCGTTCATGAAGGAGGTAAGTAGCCTCCCTTTCAACTTACAAATTTTTTTTTGAGTTATCATCTCTTCAACTACTTCTTTTGGAACTAGACGGCTGTAATGCACTCCGGCATTGAATCCTGCATCGTTCGAGTTTGGATGCAGTAAAGACCTGCCAAAAAAGCACAATGCGTTATGATCATGTATAGGAAAGTAAGTGTATCCAGTTCTTAATGAAGCACATTGAAGAAACAAACTTCGAGTTACCTTAAAGATCGTATTCGTTTTTTGAGGCCACCACTACCAACCTTCATGTTCTCAAGGTTACACAGATCTCATTTTCTTTTCCGACTACCAAGCACGGTGTATTTCTCTCGCAAACTTGTGATCTTCTTCTCAAGGCCTTGGATTGTCTCTTTGTTTGATCCCAAAGATTGTCTCTTCATTAAGTTTCTTCAGTTGCATGTTCTCCATTGCCAGGAAGTTTCTTTGCCTTTCCGCATTCAATCCTCTCATTTCCAAATGTTCGGTGTATCCCAATAGCCCATCCTTGCCATCGCCTGTGAAATGTAAGAGGTTAGTGATATTAGCAAAGGGAGGTGGCGCATTTGTCGTAGGATCCTTTGGATAAATAGACCCATCGGTCCACAAATCCAAATGATGTTCCTTGTTTGTCCTTCTAAGTTCTTTCTCCCGTTGAGATAAGAAATACTCCCTCCTACGTTTCTGCAACATGAGTACTCTTGCAATACATCAACATGAAGATGATGTGTGTTCTTTCTTTGGGTAAGTGTTAAAGATGAAGGGGCCGAGGATTGTAAGTTCAAATTAGTGTTTTCATCAGGAAAAGATGCGTTCTCCATTCCTAGAGTTGATAGAGAAGAAGACGGAGAAATATCTCAGGTTTTGGGAGGGAAAGCCATATTCTCAAGTTTAGAGTTGATAGAGTTCGTGTGGCTTATGTTTCTGGAGGGAACGCTTGTAAGTTGGCATTTCAAATCATTAGTCATACGGTTAGTTGGATTCCTGACAAGAGAACGGAGGATAAGAATGATAAAGACGGCGGCTACCTACCAAAGAATGTCATTTTGGCTTTTTGTTGCGCAGAAAAGTATCACATAAAATGCACAAGTTAACATTTTCATTTTCTCTCTCTAAGCCGACGTGGCACTTCTTACAAGGCCCAAAAGTGAGTCCAACTTTCTCCCAATGCCACATCTCACATTGACACTGGTCAAAAATATCTATGATAGAGAAACTAAGCAGTTAGAATACCTATGCAAATAAGAGTATCAAAGCAACAAACACACAGTACCAAAGTAACAAAGAACCAAAGTACAAAACATTAAGAAATTGTGTACACAAATCAAAGTACCATAGAACCAAATTCCGTACACAAAGCCAATTTGAAAGTTAAGGGATAAATACCTAAAAATAGGTCTTTCATCTTCATCAATTTAGGGAAGCAAGCATTCATTATGGTCATCAAATTCTTCCTTTGGCTACATGACCAGAGCATCGCTTCCTCAAGTTGATGATGAAGTCCTCTGCATTAGGTCTGATCACACAATATTTGTATCGGGAAACTTGCACACCTTGGGGCCTACATCCCGTTGGGAATGGGATATTCCACAAACCTTTGTATTTTTCAACACAATCCTTCAGTAGCACTCCATTTAAATCCAAAATAACAAGGCGCCTATTTCTCGCCATTACATCTACCGACGTTTATGTATTCAATCGTTTTTCATTTAGCCAACAACTATCCCTGGCTGTAGTACCACTAAACTATGTGAGTAGAAGAACACAACCTTTTTGCAATAGCAAATTTGGACATTAGGCACTATAAAAGTTTACCAATTTTTGACACTAGGACATGACAATAGGACATCATAGCTTACAAATGCATTGACATGTTTCAAGAGTAGAGTGAGATGACACCAAACTCATTGGCATAAGGAAAATGGGATGGTGTTTCATATTAAGCCAAAAGCAAGTACAAAATGCTATCACAATAGCTAATTCTTTTAGGTTCGTGGCTTGAGGCAACGACCAAGGTGACGCTTTCTAGATTTCACATTGAAGAGTTGGGAGAGAGTGGCTGAGTCAATGCTATTACCTGTTTCCAAGGGCATCATATTAGTTGTCTCCTCCGCACCATTTCCCTCCCCCAAACCTTTGGCCTCCTCCGTGCCTTTAGCCGTTTCTACAGCTTTAGCCCCTTTGGCCTCCTCCATGCCAAAAGCCTCTAAGCCTTTGGGCTCCTTGGCACCTACAACCTCCTGTGCACTTTTAGCAGGTTTCGTTGTCCACTTTGCCTTCTTCCTCCTCTTTCTACTTACCTTCTCCTCTGCAAATTTTGATGTCGCATCCAAAAACTCTGCCGCCAAGAGAACTTCAACTGCCACTTCTTCAGTGGGAATTTCTTCGTTGACCATCTTGCCTTGGTAGATTTCATTTCAACAACTTCCTCAGTCCGATCACTTCCCCCTTGTTGTTTCTCTTGCTATCCCCTTCCCTCTTTAACTTGTTTAACCCTGTCATGCACTTTGTCTTTAAGCTGCTCTTCTCCCAAGCTTGAGTCCATAGTGCCTTCATCCCCTTTCCCTTCTGCTGTGTTGGCATCAAGGTCCTGTAGTATATCCTGCACTTCACATTTTAGCTGATCTTCTCTCCTGTTTGAATCTATAGTAGGCTCAGTCCCTTTCCCTTCGGCTGTGCTGGCATCAACGTTTTGAAGTATTTCCCACACTTCATCTTTCAGTTGATCTTCTCCCAAGATTGAATCTACAGTAGGCTCAAACCCTTTCCCTTCCACTATGCTGGCATCAAGGTCTTGCAGTGTTTCCTACACTGACTTGTGAGGATCTTCCTGGAACATGTGATTCGCATCTGACTTGCTATGATCACGGAGATCCTTTTGATCCATTGGGGTGTTGTCATGAATGTCCGCACCAAAAGATCCTCTACGCAAAGATGAAAGACAAGATTAGATCATCAATTCAAATGAATATAAGCATAATGTCCAACACAACACCCCACTTAATCTTCAATAATGACCTCCCAGCCATCCAGACCTTTGCCTCTAAAGGGATTGCGGTGTTGCAACGTGCCTTCACGCAAATATCTTTTGTTCTCAACAAAGCTGCAAAACACAGTGGATGGTACTGATGCCGGTAGGGAAGCATGAAGGTCCCAACCACATAAGAAGTCTCCAAAGCCTCCCCACAGGCAACACAAGTACCAAACACAAGAATTGTGTTTTCAATGTCTACAACATGAGGCCTTGGAAACAATGTGCATGCCATTCCCCTCTTCACATCAGCACACACCTTGCTTACAAAATCATAATGGTCTTGGTTTTCCAGGCACTCATTGTAGAGCTTGGCATAATCCATTTGCAAAATAGACATATTCTATTAACTTATGTACCAGAAAGAACAATAAGCAAGGAAGAACACAAGCAGTACCAAAAAAATATAAAAAAGTAGCAAAATAGAATAACAACAGTACCAAATAACTTGTAACAAAAATATTTCAAACCAGTAACTATTCACCAAAATAGTTCAAAATAGTAGTAAATGAAGCATAGGAAATACCAAAAAAACCAAAGATAAAACCAATATAGAACCCAAGAGATATTTAGCAGTGCCCAAATAGTATCAATGTAGCACCAAAATATTTCCAAATAGCAACAAAAGAAACAAGAAAGCACCAAAAGTACCAAAGACATTAACAACATAGTACCCAAGTCAAACCCAAAAGTACCCTATAAGACCCAAAAATATGTAACTAAAGAGTACCAAAGAAATGCCAAAGGAGGTGAAAACAACACCAAATGAACAAAAAAGCACCCAGAGTACGGAGGATTGTGCCAACATAGCATCTAGTACAAAACAAAATGTATAGTGTATGAGAACCCAGAAGTACCAAAACAGTACCAAAACAGTCCAATGGAGTACCAAATGTACTAAAAAAGCTCTAAAGTTTGTCAAAGAAAGTACTAACACAGCACCTAGTGTTTAAAAAAGTACCTGAACAATTATATAAAGTAGCAATACAATTCAAAAAATTATCAAAGCACTATAAAAATATTTTAGGAAAGTACCAAAACACTTTCAGAATAGTCCTTAAGATTACCAAATGAAAACAAATGTAACACAGTACCATGGATTGTGCCAACATAGCACCCAAGACAAAACCGCCAGTACATTATAAGACTGAAAATTTACTAGCAAGAAAGTACCAATGTAGTTCAAGAAAGTACCAAATGAAATAAAGAAGCACCATAAAATAGAAAGGAAAGTACTTGGACAACATCTAGTGTTATCCAGAGTATGAAAACAATTAGAGAAAGAACCAAAATAGTTCAAGAAAGTACCAAAAAAACCTAAAAATGTCAGCAAATCAAACAGTCAAGAAGTCAAACATGCCAAATCACCAAACCATGTGCAAAAGAAACACTTTCAACAGTCATACACAATGCAATAAGCCAAAAATACAATACCTCGTGCTGTTGAACCTTAGCTTGAACCTTAGCTTGGAGCTTCTGGATATGTTTGGAAATGCCATGTTGTCATATCAAGCACTGATTTTCTCTTAGCTCAGTCTCAACCTCTTTGATCTCTTCATCAGGGACAAGGATTTGCTACCGTAGCAGAACAATGCACGCTTCTAGGGTATTAATGTCCTCCATCAAACTTTTTGCCACGCCCTCTTAACCTTCATATACCAGTATTTGGTCCTTGTTTTCTTGAATAGAGGCCTTTATGTCTATTAGGTTTGTCAATCCTAGATGTGACATCGGTTTTAGCAGTCTTTGCCACAATGCCTCTAAATTAGGTAGCTAGCTTGCTCTGGTTTTGTGCAGATGTTGCTGCCACTTTGAGTCGTCCGTGCCTTCTTCTCTGAACGTAGGACACTTCCAAGGGAGGAACCATTTTGCCTCCTCCATGTCTCAATTTTATGGTCAAGCCCGCCATTCTTATATGCTATTATCTACAATACTCCTTCCCCAAATTGGGCCCATACTACTCTATGCCCCATTGGGTCTTTTTTTGCTGCATGGAATTTCTTAAAAGCGTAGCACCTAGCAAATTTTTTGGTCAATTCACCACATGAAGGGGGTCCTTGATAAGATTTGGAGAATAGAAATTTGCAGTCTAGATTGATCAGAGATAATTGCTGAGATATAGATTAAATGTGATGTGATGCCCTACAGTACCAAATGGGGTACTCCAGAGTACCAAATTTGGTACTGTACATCTAACTTCAAATGTCACATCAAGCACAGGAATGAACATGCAACGTTTAATGAGCATTTGATTAACACAAGCCTGATGCCAATGAATAACGTACCATGTATTGACTTGTTGGTATATTTTGATTCATCTTCATCAAAGAGGAGCGAGGTCCATTCAGAGTCGATATCAACAACCTTTGCACTGTTTTGCACTAGCTTTTGTGTTGGGACTGGGTTTGTGCTCCGACTCCGTTTCTTGGGGGGATGGGGTGAAAACACCTTTGTTGTTGCTTCTACCAGGGGAGGACATTTTCTCATTGGCCTTCGATTTCAGTTTGCATGTTGAAGATGATGCTCTATTGGCAGTAGCTCCCTTGGCCTTTGGGGTTCTCATCGTTGGAGAGTTGAGTAGAGCTGCTACAAGCGCATGCGATGTTAAGGAGAGAGAGAGAGCTCAAGATTGCGCAAGGTGATGAGTTCAAACACATGGCGAAAACTTTGCAGCCACTACATCCACTCATGACACCACTACTCTCACATGGGGTGACCCATTATGAAATTGTACAAAGAGTTCTTAGAAATACCATCATATCTAAAAAAATAGAAATACAAACACCATTTGCCTTCAAACTTTCCCTCCACAGTACCAAATAGGTGGAAAAAAATTTGGCCCTTTTTTGTACCGCCAGCCTTTGCTTTCAGCCTCATGTATACTTGCACCTTAAAGGCAAGCAAAGTCAGTGAAGCATTGGGCTATTTTTAGCAAATGTGGTGACAATGTTGATTTCCTAATGTGATCATATACTTAGGTAGTAGGATGACATGCTGAGTTTTGTGATATAAGTGCATACACTTTGCCAAAACAAATGGCCAATGTGGAGAAAACGTTTTGTCTCCTAATATGATCACATACTTAGGTAGTAGGATCACATAATGTGATCACATACTTAGGAGAAAACGTTTGTCTCCTAATGTGATCACGCACTTAGGTATAGGATGGTATCTTAGGTTTTGTGATAGAAGGGCACACACTTTGCCCAAAGCAATGGCCAATATATGGGTACGTGCACTAGTGGGATGTGAGTCTTAGATATTGTCCATGGGACTACATTTATTGCAGGATATGTCCAAAATCTTGTCAAAATCAATGAAACTCTAGTTTATTTTCATAGGATGCAAAACAAGGGCCTCTCTTCAAATGCAATCACGTAATCTTCCACATTGAAGGCATGTTGTATTGTGCAAGAAGTTGACATCGGTGAGCATGTGCTTGGTCAAATTATGAGTTAGCACTCTTTGTAAAGCCTGGTCCACATTTATGTGAAATTTGATGTACTGTTCTAAATATTGAATGTTTTTATATGCTTCCTATTTGGGGTACAATTAATGTCTCTTGTAATACATTGATTTTGTTGGATATGAAAAATTGGGAAAGTCCCAAGAAGCATAGAACAGTCTTCTATTTTTGGTAACGATGGGTGAGAGTTTCTCAGGTTTATGCATAGCCTAGGGTCTAAGCATTGGTAGGCTACTAAAAGGATCTTTTGTTACTTAAGTGGTACTTTACATCTTGGGAGGGGGGATCATTGTTGTTAGATTTGCATGCTTTTTCAGACTCAAATTGGGCTAGTTTTTATGACACACGAGTGTCCACAAGTGGTTTTTGTTTCATGCTCAGCAAATCATGCATATCATGGTTGAGCAAGAAGCAACCTACTATGGACATGTGTTTACAAAGCATTAGAGTGCTTCCTATGTGCAAATCTTTTCTCAAATAAAAAATTGTTAGGAGATTCAATTGAGACTTAAAGAGTTGTTAAAATATCCTAGGCATTCCATTTAATACAAACTTGGTCTTTCCCATCTCAAGAGACTCTATGACCACATCAATTTTAGTAGGAGCTATCTGGGAGGGTAGCTCTTTTGCTTTCCTCTCCATGATCACCATCGCTCTATTATCAAAGATGTCATCAATAGCATCAGTACCATGGAGCATAGGTGGCATGTGCAAGTAGGGTGCCTAGTGCACACTGCTCGTGCATAGCTTGGGGGTGGAGTCCACACGGGATCTTAGGAGGACTAGTATGGCCATACGGGTGTGTAGCCTGACCCAATGAGGAGAGAAGGTGAGGGGGAGAAGACCTTTCTTGCATCCCCTCCACACCTTGAATGCCCTTGCTTCACTGTTATCGTGTAGGTCCTAATTGTGTTGCCGGCCTTGCTTTGCCTTGCATACGTGTGCGCTCCTTGCCGCACTGTCGAAGCAAGGGACTTGCCGATACACCGTGTGCGAGCCACAAATGGCTCCAAGCACACAACAAGACTAATCTAGCAAGCTCAAAAGAGGGCAATGGTGTGTCTCTCACCGCTCTATGCTCCTGCCGTGGAGGATTCCTCGCCGCAATGAAGAAGAAGCTGCAATCGTGATGCGCTCAACCGCTTCTCCGCCGTCGTGCCTTCGTAATGATCGATCGCACACACACTCTCCCTCTCTCTCTCTCTCTCACATACACACACACACGAGGAGGTGAAGAAGAAGAAGATGGAGATGGAGATGGAGCAAGAGCACTCTTCTATTGCACAAATGAGAGAATTAGTGAATTTTAGGTTTAGTTGGCTTTTATATGAGCTCACCCCATTCACACTTGGGCGCCCATGCTTAGCCAACTAATCCCTTGAATGTCCCAGTTAGAGTGCGCCTCTCATCGGCGATCACTCTTACCCTTTTCCTATTGGTCCGACAAGCCCGGTACCTGACTCTACCAAATACATAATACACGTCCGTTGTAGGTGATGGGGTGTCCGTGAGCCGTGAGGGTTAACATGCCCCCCTTCCTGATGTAGATTCCGTCCTCGGAAGCTATTGAGTTGAAGCTCGTTCGTCGAGGTGGAAGAGCATTTGAGATGAATGTCCTTAGCCTTCTTCAGTCACTGCAAAATCAAACAACATTGGCATAGTAATTGCATTCTCATAAGTGATTAAAAAGCATATGCAGTTTTAGGTAGACAAATTGATTGGTAAAAGAATTTCAAACAATTTGTCAGCAATGAACATTAAATTGCAATGTAATCAAATGCATAAACAGATGTAAAGGTAAAAAAAATTAAACAAGTATGGGGTCGCTAATTTGACGGTCGAAAGGCACTAGAGATTGAATATTAATACCATGGGTAAGCTTCTTAATTTTCTGTGGTCAATTAAGTTGTTTAATCGCAAGAGCCAAGTATTCATGTTCGAGGGCTGACTAGAGGCTATATCTAGAAGACCTTGTAGTTAAGCTACCATAAAAGGAATTTCTCATGAAATCATCGCCTGACTGATTACTTTTTCTTTGACCCCCCAAAGTCTTTTCACAGTGATTCAATTTTGATGTGTGTGCTTATTTTGTATGCCTTGGGTTTTTTGCTTTTCAAGTAAAAGCGCCCACACTAAAAACCTCTAGGGCTCTAGTACCATAGGCAATACATGTGAGTGAAGTACCAAATCAAGCTGAGATTTCTCTTCCAGCTTAAGATTTTACAGTGTGGCACTTTGATTTTTTGTTTGTTCATTTTCAACATTTTAATTTTGTAACTTTGGGGGGTCATATAACACTGATACACCTCCCCAGGCTTATCACACTAGTAAACTCCCTTTATAATACTTAAGCTAAAGGTCAATAGGGTCAAGCCCACTAGAAAGCCCTAGTACATTTCACACAATGCTACCTAAATTGGATTAAGAACCTAAGTAACCATTAATTATTAGGAAGGCATTCCCCATGGTATTAAGAGAAGATTTCTAACACCTAACTTGGTCAAACTAGTTTGTCGGACTGCTTGATTTTTAAACCTAGACAAGTGATTATGACAAAAAATTACATTGAATTAAATGTTTGATACTAAGCAAATGCGGTGAATATTAGGCTACCAATCACAATTAAAGCTGACAATCATAGATGCAAAAAAGATAAGGGGCAATGCTAATGGACAAGAAACACCTGTTTGTGTCGATGGTCGCGCTTGATTTGAAGAGTGAGTTGAGATAAAGATTCCATGAAGGTCCAAATCCTACCAATAGCAACACGCTCCTGTACACACTAGAAAACAAAAGGAATACCTCCAGGAGGCACATTAGTGGAAAAAGGTACCAACACTTATTGAACACAATAAAAAACATAAGGAACCCTAACCTAATTATTTGCACTCCCCCTAGAGAGTCAAGGGAATAGGATATTGTAGAGGTTGGGGGGAAACCCTAAGGCTAAACCTCTATCCTCGTCGTCGAGATAAACAAAGTCATCATCCATGAGACCATATGTGCCATCCGTGTAGTCGTGTAAATTTTCTTCTTCATCATAGGTGCCCATGTTTACTAAGAAGGTCACTAGACGCCTATAGTCATCTTGGTCAAAAGGGTAGGCTTGTGCAATGGGAGAAACGCTCTCTACTAAGTATGGATCAGACGTGGTCAAGAGACGTATCAGCCATTCTAACTCCTCAAAATTCCTCTCACATGCTAGCGTACCTATCAAATCCCATTCACATGCAAGCACTGGAAAGACCATGTGAAATATTTGTGAAAAGTAACGAGGGTACCTCTCACCCAAGGCAGGAGTGGATGACTCTAGCGTACTAGCCATATCTGTACACGCAAATAGATGATGGTTAGAGTGCAAATATTACAAGGGTCGTGATCTTGTGCATAATTTGTTTTTATGATTTGTGTTATGGCTCTTGCTCTTTTACTTTTTTATCTTGTTTTTGTGAGTATAAGGCTTTATATATACATTCCCTAAGATTGGAGATTAAGAGGTCAGGGAGAAAGGTTGAGAGGGAAGCAAGTGAATGATAGATGTCCAAAAACACTCACTTGCTTGTCACCCTCAGTACAAGTGAGGGAAGCAAGAGCTTGTCACCCTTTGAAACCAATTGTTCCAATTGGTAATAGGTGAGGATTTTTGCCAGTAGTTTTCTATTACCCTAGGTGCCTTGTCAAGTTGCAAGGGTGGTAAGGTACTCTCCCAGGATCGAACTTGAAGTGGTTCATCAGGTGATTCTTGAACACTGGGAGGTGTGGATTCTTTTGTAGCTTCATGGAGGTCCATTACTATAGATGGAGGCTTTGTAGAAGCTTTTACCTCTATGGATGTATTACATGAGGAGCTAGAAGCTTCATGGAACTCCCCCCTTCCTGAGCTAGGTGGAATAAATTGGTTTTGCCTTGGAGCCCAAACTAGCTCTGGACTAGGTGTGTAGCATTCTGTGATCTTTCCCTTCCCACAGTCTGCCATTGGCTTTAGCGTTACACTGTTTGACTCATATGGGTTTGTTGTCGATAGGGAAAGACACATTTTACATTTAGGTACCCAAATTTGCTTATTTCCATCATAGTAGCCTTGGGCTTCTAATAGTTGTTTTGGAATCCATCGTGTTTTGGTCTTGACTCTCCTAGGGCGCGCTCTTGGTTTTCCCGGGAAATTTTTTCTTGGAATGGATGGGAGGGTTGAGGTAGTTGGAAGTAAGGCCTTGGGGACCCATTGATATGTACTCTTAGGTCGTGCAGGTTGAGTACTTGCAGTATTACTGCTTGCTGCAACTACAAGTGTTGAAGTGCTAGATTCATGGGTAGCCGGCAAAGACGAGTTAACCACCTTGGCTTGTGAATGTTGGCTATCCTTCAACTTTGCTAGAGTTTGCAACGTAGGTGACTTTGCTTGAATGATAGGGGTAAGAGTCGGTGGTCGCGTCGTGACACTACCAGTATCCTAATCAATAGTGCATTTGGTTGCCAACATCCACGTGCGTCCCAGGTTTACATTGCCTTCCATAGCTTCTGCGGGCATGACTAGAAACCTCTGCACTATGCTTCCATTGTCATAGACAACAGGGGTCTGAAGGACTCCAAGAATAGTAGTTTTCTTTTTATTAATTCCCTTGACTTGCATGGTACTCGGGGATAGGGTCGGTTTTCCTAATTGACACCAAACTCCATAGGATAACAAATTGTGTTTAGCTCCCGTATCTAATAAGGCATTGTATAGTACTTTCCCATAGGGGCTATTTAGCTCAATTGGGTATCGTAAGGGTGGCTCAGATTCTAATGAGTCGTCATCTGTGTCCTCGAAAAATGCTTGCGTGATTCCCAGATTAGCCTCTCGTTGGCGTCTAAGACGTTGTTGTCCTTCTCGAGCCTCAACTCTTGCTTGGATTTTTTTAAGCTCTGCTTGTTCCTTGGCAGCCTTCTTTTGATGGATGGCTTGCAACTCTTCCTGGCTTAGAGGATCATAATATCTTTTGAATTTACTCCCATTAAGGAATCCAATGGTTTCAACTCCATCTAGAGTCTCCACACGAATGGTACCTTGTGGGGTAATTTCACACACTCGATATGGTCCCTTACCAGTGTATTTCAATTTCTTCTTTTCATTACGTACCCCGTACATAAGAACTTTATCACCAACCTTGATGTCTTTATCATTTAAATGGCTATCAAACCACTTCTTTCTCCAATCCTTCTCCACTAGAGCATTTTGCACAGCTAATTGCCTTTCTTCATCCAGCCTTTCTAGGATATATAAGCGCTCCAGTAAGGGGTTACCATCCCAACCTTCTTGAGAAGCTACTCGAAGACTAGGAATGACAAACTCCCATGGCATAACTGCTTCTTGGCCATACACCATCTTAAACGGTGTGCAATTAATAGCAACTTTATACGCAGTACGATAAGCCCATAAAGCTGATGTAAGCTTTAGGTCCCAATCAGTGCGATGAGCCTCGACTGTCTTTGTCAAAATGGAGATGAGAGTTTTGTTGGTACTCTCAGCTGGCCATTTTCTTGGGGATAATATGGTGTAGACTTGTGGTGAGATATCATGAAGTTTGATGTGAGTTCTTTTATTACTTCATTTATAAAATGAGTTCCATTGTCACTCACAAGTTCAAAGGGGCATCCAAAACGTGTGATAATGTTCTCAAAGAGGAACTTAGCTGTTGTTTTTGCATCCAATTTTCGTGTTTCTTTTGCTTCAGCCCATTTGGTTACATAGTCGGTAGCCACAATGATATATCGTGATTGCGTGTTACGTGCAGCCAGACTAATCGGTCCTACAAAGTCTAAGCCCCACTTTTCAAAGGGTTGGGTTACCTTGATGGGATGTAGAGGCATCCTATCCCTTCTTTGTGGTGATAGCTGTTTTTCGGCTCTCCATAATTGCCATAGTAAGCTACCTCACCCTACCAGAATCACACAAACACTATGGCTATCCCTACCATTTCACTGTAAATAGGCGTGTGTGAGTTAGGGGACTTTTCCCATATTTTCTTAAAAACCCTAAATTAGCTAGTCACTAGGCTAGTTGAGTAAAAAAATAAAAAATAATAAAAATAATAATAAATATTATGGCCCATTTGTGTGTAAATATTTCATTATATAAGTGGCCTAAATATAGGGATTTTTATAATTATTTTGATATTTATTTAAATATTTATACCTAGGTGTGTGTTTTATTAAATTTACCTTCTTTCATCCTCTTGCACCATAAGTATATTTTTTGCCAATATGTACATACTCTAACCTCATATTTTTTCTTTATACAAATCACTCCCACATTTTCACCCTCACCCTCGTGAAAACAAAAAATTGATTTCTACTCATTGGTCACGTTTATTATATTATTTACTTGCATACCTTTTCCTCTTTCACCCAAAATAATTCAAAGAGGGACCATATCATATGATTCCAATATCTTTCCATATCCATAACTCCTCCATATTTTTATTATTATTTTTACTCATTATTCTAACACCATGTGCTCATTGAGCTAAAGTCCATGAATAGTCCATACACTAGTCCCACCATGTATATATTTCTTTATTCACCAATAATCCTCCTCCATGCATGGGTCAAGGGTAACTTGGATGCTTTGTATTATAATATGACAAAGGAGGGGCTCACTCTTGGATGCATTGTACAAATTCAACAAAGGAGGGGGCCACTAAAAGACTTTTGCAGGCATAAAAAAAAGGCTTTTTGGTGAGAATTTTGGCACCTATCTCCACTCCGAATTTGGAGCGGTGGTCAAAAGAGAAAATGTAGCCCACGCTCTGAATAAACACCTCAAATTTTTTCATGATTTTTGGAGCTACCAGCGGTGAGCTATGATTTTTTGAGTGGACCCCAGTCTGCCCACTTTTCTCACAAGTAACCCTTAGTCTTCTCTCACCCTTCCACACACCTATTCACTCTTACACATCCCTCCCTCTCCTTCCCTCACTCAAACCTGCAATTTCCATGGTTGCTCCCACCCTCTTCACCATTACCCTTCTCTCTCATCCCTATAGTTCTTTTATGAACCTCTACATACATACACCCTCTCCATGTCTCTCTATTGCTTCTATGTTACAATTTCATTTACCTCTCCTAACAATATCTAAAATTCAGCATCTTAACCATGATAACTTCTGCAAATTGAGGATTTTTCATCAACAAATCCTCTTTTCATCGTGGTGGTGAACCGTGGCGGCGACGTAAAGAAGCGAAGAAGAAGAAGAAGACCAGCGGTCATTTTTTCCACAATCTACAGAAGGGTGAGTTCAAGCTTCTTCAAAGCTTCACCATCTCAATGATTCTCTTTTAATTCACCCCTCTTTCTTCATCAAATCAACTCACTCTACCCATTGTAAATGTAACATTAAATTTCTAGTGATTACTAACGACTAACATACTAACACAAAATAGCATTGACCTAACCATAAAAGACACCTCACCTCAAGACATGTGTATAGTAACACACTCTCTCTCTCTCTCTCTCTCTCTCTCTCTCTCTCTCTCTTTCTCTCTCCTTACTTACTTTCACCTTATCTACCATCAATAATGCTCTCTTTTGAGCCCACACCCATGACTCAAGCAGACAAAGAAGGCCCGCAATGTTTTGATATTCAAAAAAATCATAATCCTGATTTGTTAGCTTGTAAATTAGGATTTCCAATAATCTTTATGAGGGGTCTCCAACCTATAAATAGACCCCTCTCTTTCTTGTAAAACAACCTCCAACATCTCACATAGCACCCCAACACTCTATGCGTGAGGAGAGACTCAGGTGTAGCAACCACTTGTGAGCTTCACTCTTGGTGTGAGAGAAGCCTTCAAGCTACACATTGCAAGTGAGAGAGTGTGAGTTCCTCAAATCTCAAAACCACTATTGTATATGCTCCTTCATCATCAATAAATTGAGGTTTGGTGCATCAAAGGCGTGATTCGACGTTCAAATCTTCGTCCTTCCATTTGTGCAATACGGTTTGGTGAATTCAAGGTGACTTGTGTATTTGAGTTTTTATCGGTTGATCTTGATTTTAGAAAGTGTTTTAGTGTGTTTTCATTGCCAGTTTTGTGTCCATTGTAAGAGGGTATTGTGGTGAGAGGTCTCCCACACCCTAAGATAGTGTGTGTGTGTGTGTGTTTTGGCAATGTTTAGCAATCACTAAGCATTGAGTGAATTTTGTACAAGTTCTACGATAGCATCATAACGAACCATATCCATTTGCAAGTCACAAATAAGGTATTACGCAAGATCCATTCCTCTCTCTCTTCCCTTTGCTCTAGCTCTCTCTGGTCCATTTTGTGCGTGTCTTGGTGTGAGGTTGCTTGTGTGTGTTGTGTGGTGCATCTTCTTGGTTGTGCCAAAATCTCTCTTGTGTCCTAGTTCGCATACCATAACTAGGTGGTGCCCCTATCTTGTTTGGGTTTGGTTGTGGGTTTGTTGTCTTGTTGTGCTTGTGGTTGCCCCAGCCCCAATTGAGCAGCACAGGAGCTTTGAGGGGTGTTTAGAGGTTGCCTCTCTTGTTGCCTGCCCCGGACCGCCTCAGTGGCTTGTTGAAGCGTTGGCATTCATCACATCCCTTTGCAAACAGTGATGCATCCTCTAACAGAGTGGGCCACCAATAGCCTGACTGTAAGATCTTTCGGGCAGTCAAGTTTCCTGAAAAGTGACCACCAGCTACTCCCATGTGTGCCTCTTGTAGAATATATAAATACTCATCCTCGCGGGCAAAGCGTCTAAGAACATCATGTTTTCCTCTCTTATAGAGAGTTCCAGCTAGTAAGCAATAGGGTTCGCATTCCTTGATTAATTTTTGAGCTATGTCTTTTCGCAGTTCTTTGGGTGGAAAACCATTAACTAAGAAGTTAACAATCTTTTCACTCCATTCAGGCATTGTCTCAACAATGAACAAAGGAGTATCACGCAATTCATCATCAACCCCCGTAGGAGCTTCGCCATTAGGGATACGAGATAAATGATCCGCCATGACATGTTTCCTCCCAGGCCTCACAACAACGGTGAAGTCAAACTCAAGAAGAATTAACAACCATCGTGTAATTCGACCTGTGGAACACGGCTTGTTTACCACATATAGCAATGCTTGATGATCAACATAAAACACAAACTTGGTAGCAAGAAGGTAATAGCGAAATTTCTTTACTGCGTAAACATAGCTAGACCTTTGCACTCTGTAGTAGTGTAGTTCATCTCGGCATCATTTAATTGGCGACTTGCAAAGCTAATAGGGTAGTCCAATTTATGTTCTCCAGGTTGAGTTAGAACACACCCAATAGCCAAATTTGATGCATCAATATGCACATGAAAAGGTACATTCCAATCGGGTGTTCGCAGGATTGGAGCACTTGTTAGGGCCTTCTTTAATAAATCATAAGATTGATGACATTCTTCCGTCCAGTGAAACTCGATAAGAAGCTTGTATAATGGACGCGCTATCTCTGCAAAGTTTAAAATAAATCTTCGATAATAACCAACATGGCCCATAAATCTTTGAACTCCTTTATAGTTCGTAGGTGGTGGCAAATCGGCAATGGCTTTAATCTTACTCTCATCTGTGGATATCCCGTTCTTGGACACTATATGCCCTAGAATGACTCCATGCTTAACCCAAAATTGGCATTTGAAAGGGTTCAATGAGATGCGATAAAATCTGCACCTTTCAAATATTTTTCGTAGATATAACAAATGCTTCTCCCAAGAAGAATAAACACAAAGGTCATCTAGGAAAGCTTCACAAAACTCCCTTAGAAATTCTTTAAACGCAGTGTTTATTAATCGTTGGAATGTAGCAGGGGCATTCATTAAGCCAAAAGCCATAACACGAAATGCAAACACTCCAAACTCTGTGATAAAAGCAGTTTTAGCTTGGTCCTCTAATGCAATTGTGATTTGATTGTAACCAGAGTACCCATCTAAAAAGCTATAAGCTTCCTTGCCCGCAACTCTTTCAAGCACATGTTCTGAATATGGCAAGGGATAATGATCTCTCCTAGTGGCTGCATTAACTTTCTTGAGGTCCACGCACACTCTTAGTTTCCCATTCTTTTTTGGCACAATGACTATTGGAGAAACCCATTCTGAGTGCTCAATAGGGTATATGAATCCACATTGGATAAGTTTTTCAATCTCCTCTTGTACAATTTTGGCGTACTTAGGATTCATTGGATAGGGTCGTTGCTGGACGGGTTTAGCAGTGTTGATCATGGGAATTGTATGTTGCACCACAGAAGGTGGAACGCCCTTCATGTCATGATATGTGGAAGCAAAGACATCCTTGTATTCCTTGAGGAGCTCCTTAAGTACAACCTCTTCAGTTTCCGTAAGGTCTTGAGCAATAAAGACTGGTTTAGACTTCTCACCTGGTTCTGCTAATTCTATCTCTTTAACTACCGCTGGAACATCATAGACTCCACTGCTTCCATTGGTAGGTATTCGTTGGGCTTTGGCATACACAACCTTTCGTTCCCCCGTGGTATAAGATTTAAAATGTTCAGGAGCCGTATGTAAGTCAGTAGGCTCTTGTCCTGACGGAGACCTTTCTTTGAGTTCTGCCTCCTTTTGTTGTTGTGCTAACTCTCGGTTTTGACGTCTTCTTATAGTTCGACTCAATTTCGGCTCTGTAACCTCCAATTGAGCGAGGTCAATGGGTCGCGGGCTGCACCACATGACACTCTGGAGATGTTCACCCCAATTGTCTACTAGCTTTCGATGAGCATCACATGCCCCTAGATAGCTAAGCCATTATGCAGTAGATCTTTCCTTGTTTATCCTAGCTCTCACATTTGCTCGATATCGTCGTCTCTTATATGACCTTTGTTTCTTGTTAAGGTTTTGATTTTGGTAGATGTTTGAACTCGACTCGCTTGATAGGTCTTCGCTTGTATCTTTTTCACTCTCATATAAATTACCATAGATGGTCGTACTAGACCTTGAGTGTTCAGTTTCCATACTTGGCTCACTCGATGTTTCCTCAGGTTCTGAATCCATTTCTCTTTGAGATTCCGTTTCTGATGTGTATTGGCCTGAAGCCTTTGAGGAATCATCGGTTTCACTCTCAGGTAGGTGTGCCTGTTTCTTATCATCGGATGTTACATGCGCTACACCTAACATGTTTACTGGTGCAATGTGTGGTATCTCCTCCCTATCTGGTGTTACCCAGGTTGTTCCTCTAGCTCCCCATGTATCTATAGTTGCCGCTAGGTGTACCCAATCGACATTGTCTGACTCAGCCATTCCGGGTAGGATATCCATATAAGGAGATTTCTCCCCAATATCCGTGTCTTCGTTACACGTGTAACAATACTGTAATGGAGCTGAGTGAATTGTTGTGTCTGATCGATTATCAATGATGAATTTATTTCCTAGAGGATGCGTTCGACCACTTAAAAGATCAACTCGAATGACAGAGTCTTGGAACTGTAAGTAGACGTGGTTTTTGGACCAGTCATGCACCATTTTTGCTTCCCTCATGAATGGACGCCCTAAGATCATCTCAAGTGACATAGGATGCTTGGAAAAATCCATAACAATGAAAGTCTGCCTTACCTTGTGTTCCAAGACCTTGATCCTGAGATCCTTAAGCATTCCAATAGGCGTAACAATAGATCCATTAGCCATTTTTACCACTACGCTTGTGGCTTCAAGGTGAGGTCGCCCCATAGACTCCCAACAACTCTTTGTCACCATGCTGACTCCCGCACCACCGTCAAGGACTCCCTTTACAGTTAATCCTTTAGTAGTGATTGGCAGAGTAGCATTAGATTCATCACCTTCAAAGTATTGCCCCAACTTGTTAACGGGTACTTCAATTACAGATTCGTGTCCCGCTAGGTCAGATGGTGGTGCTAAATGTTCCTCATCATTCATTACCGAGTCAGGTTTGTTCATATGTGCAAACTGTGGTAATCCGGCCTGTAATTCTCCATTGAGGAAGGCTCGAAGAGCTGAGACTAGCTCGCGGTCTTTGTATAGTTTGGACATGATGGTGGTTCTAACTTCTGAAGACATGAAATCCATCAATTTGGCAACATTTAATGGCATCTTGTGGGAGGTAGGACCCTGACAAGAGAATGGTGAAGATGGAATCTCCACTTCCTCAAGGGGGTCGGGCATTCCCTCACCAAACATTCTCTCTAGTAGGAAAGGTGTGTGTCCACTTTCAGATGTCCTACCCTCACTCTCTTCCCGAATGATACTGGGTATAGCTAACGGCCTGTAGTTCTTGTGAGGTTGAACTTGTGTGGGAAACATTGTGTCCGACATCTGGATGTGTTTGGGTTCAGGTTCTAATGTTCGTTGAGTTTCTTCCACCAAACCCCTCAGTTGTTGGACTCGTTCAATTTCCACTGTTGGGTTTGGATAGGTTCCAATCTTTCTCTTGCAATCCTCATTTTTTGTCTCTCGTGGCTTATCTTGGGGGTTCGCAACTGGGTAGTTTAACTTTGAATACTCTTTTGGTGTTCGTCCTAATTCCCTCTCGTGATCCTCCTCACTGGCTTTTTCCTTTGTAGTAACAGTTTTGGTCTCCGTGGTCTCTATCGAATCTGAGTCATCCTCAGGGTCATTCATATACACGGGATCCTCTCCTGTCCCTATGTTAGTCTTTGAGCTAGGTTTTGAGCTAGAACCATTAAGGGATTTCTTTCTTTGTGTTTTCTTCTTTCTCGCTCGGCCAATGGATGCAGCATATCTCTCTTCATGGATGTAATTTTGCTTTTGGAGCATCGACCGTGTGAGTGCATTCACTGGTGCTATGTTTATAGTTGGTGGTGTCCCATCAACAATCTCTATTATGTTCAATGGTGTGATTTTCGGTGCGTTTGGATTGTTAGGACACTGTGCGATCAAATGATCTATGCCACAACGATTACAAGTGAGTATTGGCATTGCCAATGCACTCCCTTGACTTGTTTGCATTACTGCAACATTCTTTTGCATTCTAATGGGGCACTCAGCTACTCGATGTGGTCCACCACATTCGTAGCACTGAAGAGGTGGTCTCTTGGTAAAACTATTAATGTTTTGGCCTCTTGCTGCTAGCGCAGTAGCTTGATATACCGGTTTGATTTGTCCCCAATGGTCTTCCATATAGTACATGGGACACTCGTCAAGCATGTCGACTCCATAGGTGATACTAGAGTCTATGTCCTCTTCGCAATCTACATAAGTACTAGATGACTCGCAACCTATTTGGTTCATAGGTGTAACTCTTGGATGAGGGGGTTGCGGTCCTAGCCATGGAGGTGGCAACGGTGTGGTTTGGACCACATTTTGGGTTCTAGGGACCATGTGTTGTAATGGAAACTGTTGCTCCATGGGTGGGGTAGGCATCAATGCAGGAACTCGAGGTGAGTCTGCCCAAGCTATAGGCGGTCTATTTTCCATGATGCGTTTAAGCATTAGGCAATCCTTCGCTTGATGGCCATACCTACCACATGCATTACAAGTCCCGTTAAACTTTACTCTGAAAGTAGGGCATTCACTCGTAGTATGTGGGCCCAAGCAAATTGAACACCATTGTTGCTCCCTTCTTGGATACATATGAGTGTTTTGTGGAGCACGATTACCCCTAAGGCTTTCTTGGATGGCCTTTGTGAGATTTGCCAAAGTCATCTCAGATATCGTTTGCTCTTTCACGATTGGCTTTATCTTCATTGGCTCATGCCCTGATGCTTGCGAGCTACTAGACTTCGGCTCGGCAGACACTCTTTCTCCTGCAATCATTAAATTATCCTCCAATTGGATTGCATTCATGGTGACTGCTTCCCAAGTAGTGATACCTCTAATGACTACGCCATTATAGATACTTTCATGTCGTAGTCCCCTAATGAATCTATCAAGCAATTGGTTGTTGTTGAATCGCTCGTTTGGATTGCATCGAGAATTCAAATTCTTTAGGTGACTACTGAAGTCTCTCACGGATTCACCTTCTTCTCGTTGGGCTTTCTGGAGCTGAGAGGCTACACCCCAAAGTACTCCCTCTCGTATGTATTCTTTTAAGAACAGTCTCCTAAGAGTAGAGTAGATCGTTTTTTCTTCTACTCTTAAGGTTCTATACCAATCTCCAGCCTTTCCGCTTAGGGTCAAACTCAAAGCCTTACACTTATGTAGCTCATTGTGCTCTTCCAAGGAATCACACACATGTTCAAAGACTTCCATATGCTTTCTAGCATCTCCGTCTCCATTGAATTTCTGTGTGAGCTTAGCTACTTGAACTGCCTTGCTCCTAGGCTCTCTATCAGGTGCACTACGCATGTTTTCCGCTATAGAGCGACCGATAGTTTGAGCAAATGCTGCCAGATCTCCTATTTGAACAGGTATAATGGGTGTATGTGCTCCTAGAACCACATGTGAGATGGGAGTTGGCCTTGGCCTTGGCATACGCGCGGCTCTTGGGTCCCAAATTTCGTATGGTGGTGTACCAGACGGTGGTCCAAAGTTTATAGGCGTGGCCCTAGGCATAGGGGGTGCCTGATATGGCATGTTATTATTCAATGGCATGGCTCCACTTGTTTAAGAGCTTGGATAATTCCATTGTGGATTGTAAGCTCTTGGAATAATCAGAGGTGTAGGAGCTACATGAGGCTGAGGTACGACAGGTGCACATGATTGATACATACATGTACGTATAGTTGGGGGCACTGTGCTACTAGGCATCAGCGCAGTGTTAACAAATGAACTCCATGGTGTACTTCTTGTCATGCTCACCATTGGGATATGCATGGTAGCCGTAGTGTCATTAAGAGAAAGATGAGCTAGATCTGGAAAGGTAAAGCTGCCACTTGTGGGCTCAGATTGTACTGAGGCTCCTGGCAAAACAACATATGGAGGATCAATGGGGCTCACTGAGGGAGTCTCCATTTGTGACAGGGTTGGTTGGTTGGCCTTTCCCGTATCCAAGAATCTCATTAGGCCTGTTGAAGGCATGTTGATCCCTGTGTTCTATCTTTCTAACTCGACAATCCTATGGAGGACATCACAGACTTTCTGTTGTTGCTCATCTATGCTAGTAGCACTCGATGTGGATTGTAGAACATCTAACCAACCCACATGATAGGTGTGTCCTGGGTACCGATCAGTTAAAGCTTCTGCTTGTAGGTCATACTCTTAATTTTCGTTTAGGAATATCCCACCTAGGCCTGGCGTGCTAGAGGTTTCCCTTGAAGTGGAAGCATTATTGCTCCCCATAGCTTGCCCCTCTGTGACTGCTACCTTGGGAGCACTCGGTTGCTCGGCTGGCATGATTGTTGTCATAGGAGCCTTTGCTTTCAGGGCTCGACTTTGTTCTAGCCCTCGTAGGTTCTCAATTTCCCTCTCCCTTGTTGCTTGCATATAGCGTTCGATCTCTTGCACTTTGGCAAGACTCCTACCATCGGGTAGTAAAACCTCAGAGGGAGATAGTCCTAAGGGATCAGGAGGTGCAGTGGATGGAACATTCACATGCACACTCTCAAGAAGCATAGGGTCCATTTTAGGCAGGAATGACGAATTTACTTCCCCACTCCCTTCATTTATTTCATTAACCGCATGTTCGGAGCGAGTAGCTCTACTAAGGGTCTCTTTTAAGCGGCTAAACACGCTGGACCCGGGCCGTGGGCCCATGGCATGCATGTCTTGACTTGAACTATCAGGGTTTGGTGTAGGATACCCCTCCATGAGTTCGTAGTCAGAGGAAGAATCACTAGACGCGATATGAGGATCTTGGGTCGCGCTACCTTGAGTCCCGGCCGAAGGTCCATAACCTAGGGTGGAGGAATAATGGGTGCCCGCGTAAATGGAGGCACTACCAATATGATCGTTCTCTAACACTCGTCCAGAGCGTAGGTTCATATGACTTGGATCCCTTAGAAGTGTCAGTGAGGGCCCGTGAAGGCTGCTCACCTAGTAATTTTGGGTGTTTTGCAACCCAAGTCTTTTCTTATTTTTTGATTTTTTGGTCCTTTTTTTCTGACCCAGCTATAGAATAGAATGTATGATAGCTCAAAACGAGTGTCTCGGTCAGAGGGACGTGCCGTGCTTTACAGCCCTCCGTTTGGTCACTTTATGCCCTCGGAATCCCTAAAACCGTCAATTTCTAGTAGGGAACTAGGTCCGAATTAGAAAGTCTAAGGGTGCAAGTGGGAAGAGAAGGGAGGAGAGTGGAGGAATTGCCCCACATGCTCTCATTCCCTCTTGAGGGGGTAGGGTATATATATAAGAGTGAGTCTAGTATATATCATAGGACTGAGGCTTGGGCTTGGGCTTGGGCTTGGGCTTGGGGAAATGATCCCAATCCCGATCAAAATTTTAGTGTGGCCCCCCAGTCACTCACGCTTAATATTTTTGGTTTTTTTTTTTTTTTTTTTGGGCGACGACTGCGCGCGGATTTGGTGACCCTTTCTTGGCCACACACACTCTCACCTACCTAACCTCCCAGTCAACAGCTCACAGACAACTCACTACCTTATCTACTTACTAACTGTGCTGCTAACCACTAACTAATCTACTAACTAATCTGTTAACTGCTTGCTGACAGTGAGCTAACTGTCCACCTACTTCCTCTCTCACTACCTGCTGTGCAAACACTTTGTGCAGCCAAACCTTGACAGAAAACTGTGTGCAAACAGAAATTGCTAACTGCCTTCCTACTTATTCATTCACTGCAACCAAGCTAACGACTACTAATTGTGCAAAGACTGTGTGCAAACAAAAAACACAACATTATGCAGAAATCACAGAACTTGCAGACAACACAGAAATTAACAACATACAGAAAAACAACTCATTCCTCTTCCTCTTCCTCTTCTTTCCTACTACAAACAACTCATAGGAGAAGCACAAAGTGCCTCTTGGGCTTAGTGCAGGGCGATTCCCCGGCAACGGCGCCAAAAATGTGCGCTCCTTGCCGCACTGTCGAAGCAAGGGACTTGTCGATACACCGTGTGCGAGCCACAATTGGCTCCAAGCACACAACAAGACTAATCTAGCAAGCTCAAAAGAGGGCAATGGTGTGTCTCTCACCGCTCTATGCTCCTGCCGTGGAGGATTCCTAGCCGCGATGAAGAAGAAGCTGCAGTCGTGCCGCGCTCAACCGCTTCTCCGCCGTCGTGCCTTCGTAATGATCGATCGCACACACACTCTCCCTCTCTCTCTCTCTCACACACACACATACACACACACACGAGGAGGTGAAGAAGAAGAAGATGGAGATGGAGATGGAGCAAGAGCACTCTTCTATTGCACAAATGAGAGAATGAGTGAATTTTAGGTTTAGTTGGCTTTTATATGAGCTCACCCCATTCACACTTGGGCGCCCATGCTTAGCCAACTAATCCCTTGAATGTCCCAGTTAGAGTGCGCCTCTCATCGGCGATCACTCTTACCCTTTTCCTATTGGTCCGACAAGCTCGGTACCTGACTCTACCAAATACATAATACACGTCCGTCGTAGGTGATGGGGTGTCCGTGAGCCGTGAGGGTTAACAATACGATAGTAGTCTGTAGGGGCATCACACTTGCTCATGGTGGCGCAACATAGATCGCAGCACAACCGCCCTCAGTAATTGCAAGAATTAGGAGACTTCTCTCTCGACACCTGTTTGCTGACGCATCTCCATCTAGAAACTCAGTGTACTCCTCCACACTACGTTTCAAAAGATAATTCTAATTGCTTGCAATTCTTGCTTCATGATGTCTTCTTCTACTGTCTACGATTAATTGTACACTTTCCTTGGGACAGTTGATCTACTTGCTTTCCTTTCCCAAGAGGAGAAGTTGAGAACTTGCTTCATGGAAAATAATTTTTTTGTAATCATTTGAACATTTTCTTAGAATCTCTGTGTATGATGCTGCCCGCTCGCCGTTGCCAAAAAACAAAGACAACCTATAAGCTATTGTAAACAATGACAATGACCAAAAATAGAAGCAGGAAGTGGAAAGTTTCAAAGGAGGAAAGATTCTTTGAACTTTCTGTCCAGTTAATCACATCTTGAAGTTGAATATCAAACACTACCTTCATAGTTTTTGAGAACTTTAAAGAGAGATATATGTATATGTGTGTGCGCGCACGTGCACACACACACCTACACCCCGCCCCCCTCTTCTCTCTGAATCCTCTCTAAGTGGGACATGCCCTTATATAGCTTAACTTGCTATGGAACGTCAACCATTCTTAGGATCTTAATAAGTGCCTTTGACTAGGCCTATGCCATATTAATGCCACTAGTGTCCAACTGAAAAGACTATGGTTATAATACAAAACCTATGCCTCCTACTCTTTTAACCCCTTTAAATTCTTGGATACTAAAGATGTAGGTGTCATAACTACCAAATTGTACATTCCACACCTCTACAATCAAAGAGTTGGTGAATCAATTATTCACATAATTGATAATGAGATTTATGGATCTCATTATCATGCCTACAAATGAGTGCATAAGAGAATTCATGCTCGGTGCATATAATGGGTAGCCCACTTGTCGACTATTTTGCAACATGGTTTTTCAATCAATAGGATTATGAAAGCGCATGGTTTGGTTGGGAAACATCGATTGTGTGAAATAATTATTGCACTTAAAAAATTTATACCCCTTTTGTACTTTAGAAGATGAGGCACAAAGTGCAGCTTTGTTGATTGTGTGCAAAAGGAGTACCGATGTCATCACTATCAATATGCAAAAGGGAGTATTCGACTTTTTACGTTGTCTCTTTTTTGCAATAAAAGCCTCAACAAGCTTGGGTGCCCTTCACACGGAGCCGAGGGGGGCGAGTCAGCATCTTTGCACAAAAAGGGGAGGATATCATACCTACACATCGACGGGGACAAAGAGAGAGAGAGAGAGAGAGAGAGAGAGAGAGAGAGAGAGAGAGAGAGAGAGAGAGAGAGAGAAGTGGTACCCCTAGTTGTGGGTGCCCCCTTTATTATTAACTCACAAATGGTAACCAAATGCCATATAAGACAATAAAGGGTTGCATAAGGGCTAGTTCATATGAGCCTACTATCTTGCAACCTGCTCGGTAAACTTTTACCGTCTTTCTCTCTCTACTTGCTAGATAAACATGAAAAGGTGTGCAACTGTTTGTCCTCTTCAAACCTCTATAGACCCGCCACTTGGCTTTTCAAGATGCCCCCTCTAGTCCACCCCTTTTTTGAGCTTTTGACTAGGAATTTCATCTTCATCATGAGGCAAGATATCACAGACTTTATCGAGCAACAACCGGCTACTTTAGGTGGATTGCCAAGAGAGTGGGGCCTAGGGGACTTAGCCCTAAACTACATTTGGGTGTCAATTTTCCCTACTATTGTCAACCAATTTAGCAACCATTCTACCGATTGCCATGCAACTTGGTGGATTTAGTGCTAATAGTAAACAAAATATGTCACTTTTTAAATCATCAAGAGTGTGTGTGAGAGAGAGAGGGGAATATTTCCGACTATCTTTTTTTTTGCATTACTCTCTCCAATTGGAGAGAGTTAAAATAGATTATAAAAAAAAACATACAAGGTCTCCATATACAAGTACCTTTCTTTTGCAGTACTCACAATTGTGAGTAGTATATTTATTAATATAGCAAAAATAATTACAAGAGAAGCCATGCTCAAAATGAGCCATGACATCATAATATCATACCAAGACTACCCAAGTAACCAATTCACACACCTTGCCTTTTGCAAGGAGGCATAACCATACACAAAAAAAGGTTGACCACAAAAGGAACCTGCATGGTTGCTGCAAATGAACCAACCCCCTGCCACACAGGATCAGGACCCACCCACATAGAAGCCCCATCCAGGACCGAGATACAAAGCATATATTCCAACATAAAAACTACCAGAGTAGAACCAACTGCACCAAAATCAAGTAGACGTCACATAAGGGGGGAGCCTAAAAGCTCCATCACCCCAAAGAGGAGCTCCTTTGCCAGGCCCCGGATAAGAAGATCACAAAAACCCACCAGGGACCGCATCACCACCACTATCTCTAAAGCTGAAATGGCATGGGGTTTCCACCAAGGGGAGATACCTTCCATATCTACCGTCTTGCCCACCATGTCGATGAACCATAGGACATAAACCCAAAGGAGTGTCAAGGAACCACATCATCATTGCAGGCCCATCACCAAACTAGTAGATTTGCACTAATGAGCAAGGAAGGCCACGATCAAAGCAAGACTGACATCTAAATCCCACAGAAGGATCCCCATGTCGAGGCAACCGCACTACACCTTCAATACCCAAATACCCACCTTGCCTGACTTGGAGCCTTCCCACCAAGCCATCCCAAGCTTGAAACACTCTACATTGCCAGCAGAGAGAGCACTACTTTCCACCACCAGGTTGGGGGGCTACCCTGCATATACAGGTCTCCAAATACGACTATCTTAAAAACATAGAAGCAAGGACTATAGCTAAAATAAAAAAAAGTGAAATGAATTTCCTTCCATTATTTGTACCTTATTCCCTTCTCCATTGTTGTCTCATTATGAGAGGCAGTACAAGGAACAATGAGACCATAGTGAATTCTAGAAATTGATTTTTAAGTAGGTTTAAGAAAATTATGAGACAAACAAGCCAACCAATAACGCTATCATCCACGGTATTGACCCATTTTTAGTTATTATTGGCTCTTATTGTTTTAGTAGGTTTAAGAAAAATTATGAGAAAAACATGCCAACCAATAACGCTATCAGCCATTGTATTGACCCATTTTTAGTTATTATTGGCTCTTATTGAAGTTTATGGCTTTATTGAAAGGACATGATAAGCCTTGCTCTTTTCACAAGACTCCAATTACATTGGTTGTGTGGATGTTAGAAGCATTAATTTGACTTCATAAGCCTAAAAATGAGGTGTAGGAACTTACAAATTTTGCAAATGATATATCAATTTGTTTTGTAGGAAGGAATCCTCATATACAAGAGCCTCTTGAATCTATTTTTGGTTCAAACTATCAAAATAATTTACTAAGAGCCCAAAGAAAATTGAACCATACATTACCCTTCTTTTGCCAATATTAAGAGCCATATTAACCTTAAAGACCTAGGTGGACCCTAATTCTTCCTTATGTCATTATAATACTGCCCATGAAGATGAAGCTTAATGCACATATGTACATTTTATACTAATTGGCACATACTTACACCAATAAACACTTATGATTAAGGTCACAAAGTGTAGTTTGCAGTAGAACAAAAAGTAATCTTGTTTCTTAACATTGGCAAGAGCGTTACTTTTAGCAAAGGAATTTAATGACACGAAGATGTGATCTTTATCATCATAGGGGGACAAACGTATTTCCTCCATGTTTGATTCAAATGTCTCTTTTATCAAACAAATCAATTTTAAGTTGTTTTTGTGTGAGTATGAGTATTCATGCATACACAAACCTATTCTTAATTTTCATAAGAGACAATGGGTCTTATGAAACTTTAGATATATTTTTGATGATTGCAAGAGACAAGCATCTTTTTTCATTGGTTGATTCATACATTTGTTTGGCCATATAACCCACGTTATTGCTGTAGGTCATGTGCACATGTACATATTACAGCATATGCACAAGAATTTACACACACACAATTCTCATTGTGTGTTGTCTTCACATCCAAAAATTCAAGGATGCATACACATGCATACAAGCACCACTGAGCACATCAACATTCTACACATAAGCACAAAGAGACTCTGCAAGCTACCTTTGTCTCTCATTGATGATTTTTGTCCCCCTACCTTACCACCTATTTAGGATCCTTCTTTCTTTTTTGTGTGTGGGAGGCCTCTAACAAATCAATCTTGCTAAGAGAAGACTCACTGCGGCCACTCATCAAAAGTTCCCTATATCATGTACATTCAAGTAATTGTTTATAATACCGGCCCTACATACATGTATATCTACATGTAAAAGTTCCCTATATCATGTTCATTCAAGTAATTGTTAATAGTACCCCTACATACATGTATATCTGCATTATGGGCGTCCTTAATAATCTCTCTTGTCCCTCCAATGTATACATAAAGCATAATTTTTTTTGTTGAGGATATGAATGTATTCCTCATGGAGATTATAGATCTCTAGGCGTAGTTCTTCTTCAGACACCAATATGTATGAGAAGTTTGCTGATAGACGCAAAAAGAAGATGAAATGACATTGTTGTAAGGCAATTGGTAATCTCTTTAAGCAATGTCCTAGATTAAGGTTAACAAGGCTTGCATGAGAGAGGAAAATGTAGCCATTGAAGATGCTTCTCCAAATGTAGAGGTAGCAATTGTTGTGTGGTTATAATATGGACTTTAGTGTGTAGTATCAATATTACCCTTTGTTTATGATGCATGTATTTTAGAGTATGTGGATCATGTGTATTAATTTGATAATGTCACAACCACATACTTGTCATCACAATTAATTAATTCTCTCAAGACTGTCCCTAGCAAAATGTGCCATCAAGGCCACTTAACCAATTAATAGAGTTGCAAACATTGTGCTTACTATTGTAGGCAAAAGTTCTTTTTTAAAACCTTTGTCTTGTTGTCAAGTTTGGATAACATATGTATCGTGCATGACCTAAGTTTCAGTGGCAATGTTGTGGCATTGTGCACTTTGTTCTGTGGATGTCGTGGACAACCTCAATTTTTACAAGATTCAACATTCTCACTCTTTGATTCTATTGTTGTTTCCAATGCACATTTTGATAATTTGGAACTGTTTAATTTTCCATGTTTTCATAGACCTAAAACGGTTGCTATGTTGACCCTCTTGAGGCACCATTGAAAACATACGTGAGGATTGTATTTTTTGAAAAATGAATAATTTTAAAGCTCATTATGCTACCATATTATGGTAGTGAAATGAGTGAAAAAACTTCGAACTGTCGGGTCACTATTTTCCCTCTTTAGGAGGATTTTTCCCATAGCTTGTATATACACCCAACACTCTAGGGATCTTTGTATTAGCACAATCAATGATACTACATATGTACTGTGTGCTCTTGAGATTCTTCTTCATCTTTGCATTTTTGGAGCAAGCTTTAACATCTTGGGTAGCCTTACTAGTACTCTTCTCACTCACATTCTCAAATTGAGGTGACTTTTGATGAGTGTTCATAGGGAAACTTAGCCTTCTAGAAAGTTCTTTGATCTTGATATAGTCAAAATATTGATTCATGGTCATTTTGGTCTTCATTTTCACTATTGGCAAATTGCAAAGGCAATTTCTTCCTTTTGGTCATGTTTTTTGATAATGCAGATTTCTATAAAATACGCACTTTGTGGTCTGCTATGGGTTATTCTATATAGCACATGTTGGGTTTGTATACTTTTTCGTCTATAAAAGTACCATTTTCATCATCTGTAGTCCTTGGGGTGTAGTCACCAACCATGGTTGACAATGATGTTTTTTGCATACTTTTTGTTGATGAAAAAATGGACGTTGACAACTACCCACTTTGGACATACATGATGCAACATTTCCTTGTTGCAAAAGGTGTTTGAAATATTGTGTGTGATTATGATGTAAGACTGGGTTTGTGGTTGTGGATCATGGTGCAGGTTCTAGTAGTTATACTGCCAGAGTTGTTTTGCCAAATGTTGAGCAAGCACATTAATATGCTAAAAATATGTAGGCTCATGCATTGATTGCACTTTATGCTAAGCGTTCACACATTTTCTCAGGATGAGCTGCTCATATCCGCATGTAGCATTTTCAGCTTGAACCCCCCTCCCATACGCATAGTCGATAACTAATAACCTTGAATTTCCCCCTTGTAGGTGCTTAATAACACCCTGTAACGTTTGTCATTTAACCTCTCTCTCTCTCTCTCTCTCTCTCTCTCTCTCTCTCTCTCTCTCTCTCTCTCTCTCTCTCTCTCTCTCTCTCTCTCTCTCTCGTAGCCTGTAACCTTTGTCATTTAACCTCTTTCTCTCGTAAGTGCACACGTACATTGCCATGCGAGCGGGTCACTCATTAGCTGAAAACGGTTTTGACTAATTAAAGGATGGTAATACTCATACATAGCCTATGGTCCAAAAGCCGGAGATGTATTACTGCTACCTTTGAGCTTGATATTTTAATGATTGATTATTATGAAAACATGATAAAAATCATGTCTCGAAACCTAGATAAGGGTTTGTATAAAAATAACAAATGATGGACTTGTGAAAAATTCGATCAAAGTACAGGCTGAATACTGGGTTTTTTATTATAATGGTTGTTGGTTATCTTGGATATCTTTCACACTTCATGTTTGTTGCCTCAACTTGTGTGCCTTATTATTGGGGTTCCCTCTCACTTACATAACACCACTGGGCTGCAATTTGCTGAGTCGAGTTGTAGTACTATGCGGTGATGCTTGACATGTTATGGCTCTATTACAAGTTCAACTCAAACTACCAGCATTTGGGTACCTTTATGCTCCTCGCACACAGGCATACATGAAGCTTCAAAAGCCCTGTACATACATTGTCCCTCTTGAGTTACCAATGAAATGTATCAAGAGTATGTCACTGCTAAAGGATGCATAGGGACAGATAGACATGCTTACTATTAATACTTTGGTAGTATGCTCATAAGCTGCTAGGTATTTCTCATATGGATTTTTTTGATAGCTAGGCTGTAACGATAAAGTTTGCGTATTTGTACTTTCTGATGCACTCTTTGATGCACTTTCTTGGTCCTATAATGCTACCTCTCTTAAGTTTTAATAATAATTGCAGGTTGACTGTACATAACAATTTAAACATCTGCCTCACAATATGGTTTTTGTAGACCTGAGTTGGGGATCCATTGGCATTGTTATTTGCTTGGGTTGCTAACTATGTTAGTCATCTGGTTAACGAAAGATCTTGAGCAAAATGTTATTACCTGTTTCAAACTTCTTGTCACCACATGGTTTTTTGCAGTTGATGCTGGCCTTTTCACATTTATGGTGGTAGGTATATGACTAGAGCGTATGGCTGTAGCTGAGTATATTCACCTTGTAAATTTAGTAATGGGAACTGCTTTTCAACACTTTTCTCCTTATTGAATATATGCATAACTTTTGAAGTTACTGTTAGTGCTTTCCTTTCAACATACTCCAATGTTTTTAAATAGAGCCTTAATCCTCATGTGAGGGTCTCGGATGAGATGGCAGTGGACTAGACTTTTGAAAATTAATTCAAAATACAAAAGAGATGCTGTCTGATTTTTTTTGGAATTAAATGATGAAAATATTATTGTAAATTAATAGCTCATTCTTTAAACTTAATATTTGATCTATGTTATGGTGTTAGTTTTTGTTGTAATTTTTGACACCAATAACAAGCGAAGGGAGTCGTTGACACCTGTCTTCCCAAGTAATGCCAATTTTGACAGGCTTGTGTTTCTTGGATGGTGACAAGTAAGAGATTCTTTCCTTGGGATTACAACGACAACTGCAACAATAAAATAAGATCGTCCAATGGAACAGCTGGATCCTTCGCCATGTAGATGTAGTGGAAGCTAATCCCAAAGGGTGGACACGCAGAGATACAACATTAAGATATCAATTTGTAATGATCAAAGATCAAAATTTTGATCTAAAAGACTGTATTATCCATTAGATACAAAATGTTGTACTGGTGTATATGAAATGTTAATTGAGTTTTATGACGTCTTGTTTAAATTTTTTGTTATTTAATAAATTATTTAACACAATTGTTTAAGTATGGTTCAATTATGAGGGGATTTTCATACTTAAACACACACACACACACACACACACACACACACACACACAAAGTGTTCCTAAATCTACTGCTATGCAGAGATCACACAAGCTAATCAAGAAAAATGGACCAGGTAACTAATTGTACTAACAGAGTTTGATTAGAGCAAAGAGATAGCCTATGGAAAGCTCTTGATGAATGCTTCCTCCACACACAAATGGTGCTACAAGAGTGTGCACATGGGAAGGCTAACTGAAGGTGTTAATCACTTCAAAAAACACACTAAATGCAAACACTTAATTGAAGGTGAGAAATATGCAAGAATTCAATACTAAATGCGACTTTTACTTCTCCTAGTCACCAAAGGGTAGTGGAGCATGCTCATGCCCAAATAATGATTAGGGAGCTAATTTATTAGTAATGCAAGAAATTAAATGCAATCAACTATGCTACTAATTAATGATGTAATGGTGGGGTTAATTGAACCTAGATGAGGCCTAGGTGTAAACCATCGGCTTTGATACCAAATGAAAGAAAATGACATTATGGGAAAAAAGTTAATGAGACATTCATGGTGTGATTAGTAAGTTAATTACAAGAGATTAGAGAGAGAGAGAGAGATCAATGCTAATGCTAGTAGAAAATCATGAGTAGATTAATATGCAAAATGAGTACAAAGTGCACTAGAGTTATGAGGTAGTGATAGGATGCAAAGTGGATACAAAGAGTGTAGCTTAAGCTTCTTTTATAGAGTTGGGAGAGGGCATATGAAAGCAATGATGCCAAATGTGTAGGATTCCAAAGTAGAGAGGGTGCTCACTTGTGGTGGTGTGGATGTGTCACCCCCCCACCCCCCCCCAATAGATTGGAACACTTTACTGGGACCCATGTTTAGTATATACACAATGCACATGATAGAGTCGAGCCAAAATGCATGGGGCAAAGCGTGAATTTTGACGTACATCATACCATCTTCAAAAGGTGACCTGATTTTCCTCTCCACAACACCATTTTTTTGAGGGGTATATAGCACTATACAATAGCGTTTTTATCCCATGAATAGCCGAAAATTCATTGAATTCCTTAGACATACAATCCCCCTTGATCCAAAGGGAGGCTACCCACAATATAACTAGATACATTCTTAGACTAAGCAAAAATTTCTTGAAGCACATACGCTTTGAACTCATCTTTAAGCAGACAAACCCATGCGTGCCTAGAGTAATCATCAATCAACGTTACAAAGTACAAGTGATTCCCAAAATATAGAGTATGCATTGGACCACAAACATCACTATTAACAAGCACCAACTTTTTTGTAACCTACATAGAACCATTCTTTAGGAAACAAGAAACCTCCATATACGCATTATAAAGGTGTCTCAAGAGGGAAAATCAAGAAACCATATCAAATTTTTCAAACAAATAACTGTACATATTGAACCTTCACACATTTCTTCTTAGCATTAAGCTTTTACAACCCACAAAAAAGTTCTAGACGCCACAATAATATCACCAAAATTGAGATCATGCATAATACTAATTTATCATACACAGACTTCACTACAAAACAAATCTTTGCAAGTACAAATATAGATCTTGATCCTAGGCACATACAAAGCTTTCAAAAGTGGCAAAGAACTTCTACCTATAGTCGTAAGTACAAATTTTTCAACTCTTTTAACTTAATCAAATGCATTTTAGGAAAACATGAAATTATTCCTTTTAGGGATAGTCTCAAGAGAAGTCACAAGGAGATACGAGGTGCTTACTAGAATGACTACCACAATACTACACATGATTCATAGATTCTTCAATACATGCATCATGAGTAGGTATTTCATACTAACATTGTGTACTAAAATCCCATTCTACATCCTACACAAAATTTGTTGAATCTACATATGAAGAAGTAGTAGCAATGGCTTCATTTTCCTATTTCTTAATGACATTTCAAACTTCTTCTTGACTATATATTGTACATGTTGAACCTGTACATTCTTGTAAGCATTAAGCTTTTACAACCCACAAAAGAAGTGTCAGATGCCACAATAATATCACAAAAACTAAGATAATGCATAATACTAAAAATGTACATGTTGAACCTTCACACATTTTTTGTAAGCATTAAGATTTTACAACCCAAAAGAAAGTGCCAAATGCCACAACAATATCATGCATAATACTGATTTATCATACACAGATTTCACTACAAAAAAAATCTTTGCAAGTACAAATATAGACATAAAGGTCTTCTTGATCCTAGGCACAAAAGTAGCAAAGAACTTCTACCTATAGTAGTAAGCACAATCTATTCAAATCTCTTAACTTAATCAAATGCATTGCTGGAAAACATGGAATTATCCTTTTAGGGACAGTCTCAAGAGAAGTCAATCAATTGAAAAGAGATACAAGGTGCTTACTAGAATGACTACCACAATACTACACATGATCCATAGATTCTTCAATACATGCATCATGAGTAGGTAGTTCATACTGACATTGTGTACTAAAATTGCATTCTACATCTTACACAACATTCGTTGAATCTGCATCTAAAGAAGTATTAGCAATGGATGCATGTTCCTATTTCTTTGACATTTCAAACTCCTTCTTGAATATGTACTGCCATAATTCTCATACCTATTGTTATTTTGAAGAATCAACTGTTGTAGGGGTATGCTTGTTACTTGCCAAATCACTAGAGGTGGCAACAATGATATCCTTCTGTTACTTTGTAACAACAAAAAATGCCTATTCCACAACACAGTACTTAGCCCTATTTTTCTAGATGGGCCTCTTAAAACAATATAAAGACAAGGCCATAAAACTTTACATCATTAGTTTTATTCTCTATCACAAGCCTAAAGGTGGAGAAAAGAGTTTGATGTATGTATGGCAAAGCATTAAGAAATGTCTACAACATTTGCACCAAATCAAGGTTGTGTATTTTTCACCATCTAAAATTGCAAAATCTTGGCTATATTCTTATCTTTTTTTGAAGAGAATACAAAGAATTTTACAGATTTTATTTTAAGTACTAGCAAATGCTTCAAATTTTGAATTAAAAATAGGGAAATTTTTAATGGTCCCCTTATTTTCTTTGATTTAGGATTTGGCAAGCCTTGACCGTCTGCACAAGAATACTATCAAGAATGACCTCACTAATGGGAATTAATTGCTCATTGATATCTTTAATCTCTCCAAGAAATACATCCATATCATTCTCCTCATGCATAACCATGGACTCTAGCTCCTTATGCAAGTAAGCATTTTTTCCAAGAACTTGCATTCAAAGAGGCTAGTATGTTCCAATTGTGTTTAAACTTGCCAACTAGCGCTATAGTCTTCTCAATCCTATTACAAGCCAAGTGTGGAAACCCCATTTTAGGGATATAATTAAAAAACATTAGATTATTGGACTGAATATATGACGGAAGGTGGTAACTGACAAGTAGCATCGAACGTTTCTGAAAGCCATGTAAAAGTAAGATCAACCCAGTATTAGCCACTAGTGTTCATATGCCAGATGATCAAGAGAGGTGCCATATGTACAAGTATATCATGCTTTATATATAAATAAAGCGGTGCCATGAGCATGGTTTGGGATTAACAGAATGAGTGTGATCCCTACTGTCGGACAATGTGGCAAGAGGAGTAGATATCAAGATATACCTTTGGCAACCGTGTCATAATATATACAGGCAAAAATTCTGAGCATGGAACATGACCGGAGATTGGTATAGGCTACCAAACCTTGACAGAGATATATGATAGGGATTCCGAACCAGAAGAGACAGACATCTCTCATCTATTAAGTGCAAAACCATATTGTCATGTTTAAATGTGTGTGTGTGTGTGTGTGTGTGTGTGTGGCCCTCCCCCATCCCTGAGGAGAGATCCACTTGGTGGAGGATAGGCCTCCAAGTGGACCTATCCCCCACCAATTGCACTAAATGATTCTTGTAAAGATTCACTGTTTGTACATCACTCATATGTGTTGTGTTGAAATGGGTTTGATATGTGAATATCAAATTGTTGTCCGAAAAAGGGAACCTCCTAGGAGGAAAATATGGTAATATGAAATATACATACTTGGACTTCCATGTTTCTTGTCGATATATCAGCGTGATGTGTTCACCAGATGTCATCATATTGTAATATATTCTGATCCTACAAGACAAAGATCAACTGTACAGCCACCCCCATCCATATGGTTGGAATATCTGATGATTATCATTCTAGTCAAACAGCCTGCAAGACAAAGATCAATTGCAGGACCACCCCCATCCGTATGGTTAGAATATCTCATGATTATCATTCTTTTTTCTTGTTAAAAAAGGGGGGAGTAGCTCACTATTTTAGGTCTCTAATCAATCAAGGGATAAGTAGCCCTAAATTATACTCCCATTGTAGGGTTCTAAAACCCATATCCTTACATAAATCTTTTGATTAAAGTTCGGATAAATCGGAGTATCTAAATAGGAATAATTATATCAAAGAGTAAGTACTCCAATTCTTAGGGTAAGAATACCCATATCCTGACAAAAGCCGTTTGATAGAAGTGAGGATAAATTGGAGTAGCTACATCATTATTTAATATATTATCTAATTCCAATTGTTAAGTATGGCACTAGTCCGATCAAAGACTAGGAGGGAAAGAGAGTGTGTGTTTAAGTATGAAAATCCCCTCATAATTGAACCATACTTAGACAATTGTATTAAATGATATATTAAATAACAAAATTTTTAACAAGATGTCATAAAACTCAATTAACATTTCATATACACTAATACAACATTCCGTATCTAATGGATAATACAGTCTTTTAGATCAAATTGATCTTTGATCATTACAAATTGATATCTTAATGTTGTATCTCTGCGTGTCCACCCTTTGGGATTAGCTTCCACTACATCTACATGAAGAAGGATACATCTGTTACATTGGACGATCTTCTGTTATTGCTGCAGTTGTCATTGTAATCCCAAGGAAAGAATATCTTACTTGTCACCATCCAAGAAACACAAGCCTGTCAGAACTAGCATTACTTGGGAAGGCAGGTGTCAATGACTCCCTCCCCTTGACATAGGCTACTACACACCATGCTATCTATTGGCATCACCTCCTCACTACTCTTGGGTCTTGTCATCAACAACAAACAATGACTTGTTGTTGGTGTCATTGTCAACCTGTCACACCTAGTGCTTGAGCTTGTTTTCCCCAACCACCTTTTGACAGTCATCATCACATAGTATCATTGGCCTTGCCCACCATAATCCCTGTTGACCCCTTTTCTCTGCTAGAGAGTAACACCAATGCCCTGGTTCAACCTCGATGACAACCACGTCCCCTGCCATGAGACTGCACTAATATACTTCATTGCTCCTTGCATGGGACCTATCCTCGCCATACAAAGATGTAACAAGGTACCAATTTGTCATTCTAAACTAGTTGCCAGATTTCTTTTTCTCTCCACTCAAACATGAAGATGTTATCCTAGGGGCACCATGGTTTGATCGCATGACTACCACTATGAAGTTTCCTTAGAGAAAAATATTATTTTCCTATAGGGGCAAGGATGTTACACTTGATGTAAATAGAATAGGTAGCACTATACCACTTGTATAGACTCAAGTTTTTGTCATAGTAATGAAAATTTCTCTTTCTTGTTACATGGTTTTCTTCAAATAGTTTAAAGAGGATGCATGTATTCTTAAAGAGGTAAGAAGTGAATCTAAAGAGGAGTCAAAATTGTCTAACTATCTGAATGCGTTTCAAGGTGTGTTTACATATGACATCCCTAGGGAGTTACCTCCCAAAAGAGGACAAGATGATCATACCATGGAACTTCTACTTGGTAGTTCACCTCCTAATAAGCCTCATTATCGAGTCTCATCAGCTCAATAAGAGGAGATTATGAGGCAAGTGAACGAGCTTGGGGAAAAAGGGATTGTAAGGCCCATGTCATCTCCATTTTGTTCACCATTTCTATTAGTACAAGAGAAAGATGGTATTATGGAATGTGTGTGGATGATCAAACACTTAATAGGATAATCATAAAGATTACCTTTCTTGTTCACAGGAGAGAAGAATATAAAAAGTGGTTATCATCAAATAAGAATTATGCCTAAAGATATTCATAAGATGTCTTTCTTTACAACAATTGGCCTATATGAGTTCTTAGTACTCCCTTTTGGGCTTACTAGTACGCCAACCACTTTTAATCAAATGATGGAGAGGATTTTTAAACCTCATTGAAGCTTCACAAGAGTTTTCTTTGATGACATTATTATTTACTCCAAGTCCATTGAAGAACATAAGCAATGCTCTTCAAGTAATATTTCAAGTTTTGAGACATAATAAGCTCTATATAAATCAAAAGAAAATTGAGGTTTTATTAAAGGACATATTATCTCTCAAGCTGGGATCCAAATGGACCCTGAAAAGCTGGAGGTAATAAAAGATAGCCTATTACAACAAATCTATGTGAATTGAGAAGCATTATAGTAATATGTGCATACTATAAATGCTTCATAGAAAATTCTCATTCATAGCAGAGCCATTGTACAATTGAACCAAAAAGAATGTTAAATTTATATGGATTGCAAAAGAGAATGAGTCTTTTGAAAATCTTAAAGAGAAGCTTCTCTCTCAACCAGTGTTAATTTTATTGGACCTCTCAAAACCTTTCAATATGATGCTTGTGGACATTGCCCTGGGGCTCTATTGCTTCAAGAAGGGCATTTTATAGCATACAAAAGTAGGAGATTAAATAAATAATAAAAGAATCTAGGCATACATGAAAAAGAGATATTATCTATCCTACATGCTCTAGACACATGGAAGCATTATCTCATAAGCACTGCATTTATTTTGTACACAAATTTTGTACACAAATTTTGTACACAAATTACCAAGGTCTTAAGTGACTTTTGATGCAAACTACATTAAGTGACAAGAAAATGAGGTGGCAAACACTCTTTCACAATTTTTCATATTGCTCACATAGCTTGTAAGCACAACCAAGTGGCCAATGCTCTTTCCCTAAGAACAAAGGTGAACGTTGTGTCAATAGCTACTCACAATGATCTATCTTCTATGATATATAAGTATTCTATAGGACTAGACTTCAAAGATGTAATGTCAGCTATTGTACTAGGGAAGACACAAGAACCATACAATGTGCAAGATGGTTATCTTTTCTATGGAAATAGGTTATGCATAACACATAGATTATATGAAAACATTACATATGAATCTCATGTTCCCCCTTATGTGGGACATAGAGGGATCAAGCTACTCTCAAGGGAGTAGAAATGTACGTCTATTGGCCAACAATGAAGGAAAATGTACACGATTATGTTGCCAAATGCATTGTATGTCAAAAGACAAAGTTTGATAGAGGGAAGCATCTTGGCTTGCTTCAACCATGCCTATACCTGATTCCCCATGGGAGAGTATATGAATGGACTACCAAGATCTATTCATAGAAATATGAGGATATGAACAGACCGATTTAATAAACAAGCACATTTCGTACCGGTCAAAAAGTTCATTAAAGCACATCATAAGGAAACACTCTTCATATCATAGATATTTAAGTACCATGGCTTATCGTAATTTTAGGAAAGGTCTCTTTGAGAATCTGGGTACTAAGTTGAATTTCTCCTTGGCCTATCACCCACAAATGGATGGCCAAATCTCTTACCATATATGTGGTAGTGATATGCGTGAACACACTAAGGACTGCTGAGGCATTTTTCCCTCTAGGGGGTTTTTTCCCCTTTGCATTGTATATACACCCATCATTCTAGGGCTAACTTATCTTTCCATTTGGGCACTAAGCAATATACTCTGTTGTGTGCCTTGAGCTTCTTCGTGTTATCCAAGCTATGTGTGTTTCCTTGCAACCCTAATTCCAACATTTGGTATTAGAGCAGGTTGCCTCCTCTTGGGCATATTCATCAATGTCGCCAACACCCGCATGATCACTTTCTCCAATTTGGACTCATTTTGGCCTCCATTTCCATTACAAGTAGTATTGCAACACAAGAAATTTTGTCCTTTTGTGAAGAATTTTTGTCAGTGCAATTTTTTGCAGAACAGGCCCCTTACATCCCTCTTTGGGTTGTACTATATAGCACATGTTAGTAAAGCTTCATTTTCCTCTTTTTGGGTAGTCTTTACATCAAGTGCAATCACTTGTCATGGCTGACAACAACACACATGTTTTCAAGATGTTCGTTATGCTGAAGATAAATTGGATGGGGATAACTATCCAATGTGGGCTTACATGGATGACACATGCTCTTGTTATCTTCTATGGATATATGCTCTGTTGAGGATGGTGCAAGTTCTAGCAAGTGTGTTGCTACTAGATTTGTTTTGCTTACTATGACTGAGTAGGCTCATTGGGATGTTAGTGATGCACATGGTGATGCATTGATTGCATTATCTGTGAAGCACACAATTACTCCTCACATCCGCTCAACAAAGTCAAAAAAACAAGCTTGGGATACTATGGTTGAACTTTATGCAAGTCGCAATGAGGCTAACATTGCATTGTTGCGTGAAGAGCTGGAGTCAAAGATTATGCAAGAGGAACATGATGTGGACACTTTTCTTGTTGGTATCAAGGATGTTAACGAGCAACTCATTTTTGGAGGTAGTCATTTATGATATTTCACTTATGCAGACTGTTCTTCATGCATTGCAAGACTCTTACCAGACCTTTGCTAGTACGTGGAGACTTATGGCCCAAGGAAGGCTTGATCCTTTCAAGTTTGATGCATTATGAACATTGCTATTGCAAGAGTTAGTTTCAAGAAAGAACAAGGCTAAACAACGTGCAACTGAACATGGATTTGTTGTTGCTCAAAGAAAAGGTGGTAATAGCCATGTAGCCACTTCTCATGGTTCTTTAGTGAGTGGAAAATCACATGTTCCTAAAGCTTCTGCTAGCAACACGTCTTCTGGAAATTTTGGTGAAAAGGGAAAGAAGAAAATTTGTTTTCATTATTGCGAGGCTAATGATCACTTGATAAAGCAATGTCCTAAGTTAAAGGTGAAAGAGGCCAAGAAGAAAGAGGTTGGATCTAATATGTAGAATCTTCTGAGAAAGGAGATTGTGTTGTTGATGTAGATGCAGAGTGGGCATTTAGTGCAGAGTGTACTTATGATCCTTATGTCCATGATGCATGTACGTTATGTTGAAAAGTCACATGTGTGGTACTTTGTAAGTGGTTCTGCGAAGCACATCACTTCACATCATGACTTGTTTACCTCTCTTGAGTTTGTCCCTCATGGGAATACAGCCACTTGTGCCAACAATGCCTCTTATTTGGTCAAGGGAGTTGGAAGGATTGTGCTAACTATTGTGAATGGTAGTTCTTTCACACTTGTTGATGCACTTTATGTACCAAGGATAAAAAAGAACCTTTTGTCTGTATCAGCACTTGCAAGACTTGGTCTTGTTGTCAAATTTGTGGATGAGAGATGTACAATTCATTATCTCAGATTTGGTGATGAAATAGTTGCATCTAGAATTTTGTACCATGGCCTATATAAGGCCACTTTATATGATAAGTGTGGGTAGAATTTTGCAAATGTAGTTGTGGATTCAAAGGCTATTTCAAATGCAAAACTTTGGCATGCACGTTTTGGGCATCTGAATTATGCCAATTTGCTACGTTTGCAAAAATATGATATGGTTGCTTCTTTACCGCCTCTTGAAGCACCTTTTAAGCATGTTTGTTAAATGCAACATTCAAAGTTTCCAAAGACTAGTTCCGTAAGGGCTACATGCAAGTTGCAACTTGTGCATAGTGATGTTTAGGGGCCTATGCAAACTCCATCCTTAGTGTTGGAATTAGGGTTGCAGAGAAACGCACACAGCTTGGAGAAGATGAAGGAAGCTCAAGGCACACAATAGAGAGTGTGTTTCTTAGTATGCAATGGAAAGATAGATAGTCCTAGAGTGATGGACGTATATACAATACTCGGGGGGAAAAACCTCCTAAAGAGGGAAAAAAATTCCCCGGCGGTCCTAGTGTGTTCACACACATCACTACCACATGTATATGGTAACAAATCCCCCCTCGAATGATGCGATGAACGAGAGCTGGCACATGAGTAAAGGGAACTTCCATGCCCTGAGGACATGATCAGTCCACAAAGGGGAGTAAGCCCAAAGCTTTGCGGAAAGATTCAAGCTTCTCATGAGACAATGCCTTTGTGAAAAGATCTGCAAGGTTGTCCTGTGTTGGCACATAAGCCAAGCTGATCTCTCTTGTTGAGAGCCTCTCCCTGACATAGTGGTAATGCACCTCAATGTTCTTTGTGCGAGCATGAAAAACTGGGTTCCTCGCAACTGCCAATGCGCTCTGACTGTCAGTGTAGATAGTGTTGGTAGTGTCCTGTCCAACACCCAAATCAACCATAAGGTGTCTGAGCCATACACACTCAACCGTAGCTCCTGAAGACTGCCCTGCACTCAGCCTCACAACTCGAAGTGCCATAGTAGGTTGCTTCTTGCTCGACCATGATATACATAAACTGCCAAGCATGAAACAAAAACCACTTGTGGACACTCACATGTCAAAACAACCAACCCAATCTGAGTCTGAAAAAGCATGTAAGTCTGGCGGCAATAATCCCCCCTTGGGATAAAACAAGCCAAGATGTAAAGTGCCACTAAGGTGGTAGAAAATCCTCTTGACAGCCTGCCAATGCTTAGACCGTGGGCTATGCATAAATCTGTTGACCTGTGAGATTGCAAATTGAATATCTGGCCTCGTGTTGTATACATAAATGAGGCAGCCAACAACAGTTTGGTAAAGAGTGACATCAGCAAGATCGCCAGCATCATGTAGACTCAACTTCAAACCTGTTTCCATGGGAGTGGCGATAGGTTTGAAATCCTCAAGTCCAAACTTACATAGCAATGTCTCTATGTAGCTTTTCTGACACAAGGCAATACCACCATCACACTGCTTAAACTGTATACCCAACTAATGATGCAACAGCCCCAAATCTTTCATCTTCAAAGTAGCATTCAAATCAGCCTTAAATTCAGCAATATGTCTCTCATTTGGTCCAGTGATCAGCAAATCATCGACATAAAGAACCACAATGAGAAGTACATCACCCACACGCTTTACATACAATGTGCTTTCTGTTGGACTATTACGAAAGCCTCGTTTAACCAAATGAGTGTTAGCTTTCTCATACTAAGCACGAGGAGATTGCTTCAACCCATACAAAGCCTTCTTACATCTGCACACTTTGTCCTCTTGTCCTTTTATGACAAAATCACGAGGCTGCGCTACATAAACTTCCTCAAATATGTCACCATTCAAGAAAGCAGTAACAATGTCTGATTGATGTACATCCCAACCAAAATGAGTTGCCAATGCACATAGAAAACACACAGTAGTCATACGACAAGTGGGAGAAAAATTCTCTTCATAATCTATGCCTTTTTGCTGTGCATAACCCTTTGCAACAAGTCAAGCCTTATGGCAATCAATCTCACCATCCGGCTTGCATTTCAACTTGTAAACCCACTTCATACCAATGGCCTTTTTCCAGGAGGCAAATCACATAAAGTGAATGTGTCATTTTCTATAAGTGCATCATATTTTGATTGCATGGCAGCCATCCGATTTTTTTAATTCTGTGCTTCATCAAAAGATAGAGGCTTCTCAACATCATGTAAGCTAGACACAACCAAAGCATAACAATCTGATGCATAAGATGCATGGCGAGAGCCTGAACGAGTACGACTAGACAAAGGTGCATCCAATTTACTGTCACGCAAAGTGTGCACCAGCCATTTTGGCATACCTCTAGCCTGCTCATTTTCAGTCCTTTCCTCATCATGTACATCTGCATCAGTAATAGGCTGATCTGTAACATTTTTAGAAACCCCCATAGGCTGTACATTTGCCATTGGAAATTACATTCGTATTTCCACCACTAAAAAGAGGCAACAAAGTGTCATAAATGTCCTGTGAGCTTACATTACTGTCTCTAGTACATGACAGCAAGGGCTGAACATAATCTTCCACAAACACTACATCCCGTGAAACCAGAATATGCTTTGTTTGTGGATGATATAACCTGTAACCTTTTCTTTTAGCACTATAACCAACAAACATACATTTGACAGCCTTATCATCCAATTTTTTGCGCCATGTTTGTGGCACCAAAGCATATGCCAAACAGCCAAAAACACGCATGTGCTCAATAGAAGGCTTTCTATCAGGCCATACTTCATATGGAGTAATAGACTGCAAAGCTTTCATAGGACACCTGTTAAGTACATAAGTGGCACACATGATGGCCTCAAGCCAAAAAGAATGCGGCAAAGCTTGACTTTTGACCATACATCGTGCCATTTCCATCAGTGACCTGTTTTTCCTCTAAGCGACACCATTTTGCTGAGGTGTATAAGGCACTGTACATTGGTGTTTTATCCCACGACTAGCCAGAAAAGCATTAAATTCATGAGACATATACTCCCCCCCTCGATCGGAACATAGGGTGCCCATAGTACATTTCGAGACATTTTCGGCCATAGCCAGAAATTGTTTGAAGCACATAAAAACTTCGAACTTCGCTTTAAGCAGAAATACCCATGCATGCCTGGAGTAATCATCAATGAATGTCACGAAGTAAAGGTAATTGCCCAAGGACGAAGTTTGCATGGGCCCACAAACATCACTATGCACAAGCTGCAACCTGCATGTGGCCCGAACTGAACCATCCTTTGGAAACTTAGAACGCTACATCTTACCCAAAATACAGCCTTCACAAACATGTTCAACAGGTGCTTCAAGAGGCAGCAAAGAAGCAACCATATCAGATTTCTGCAAATGCAGCAAACTGGCAAAATTCAGATGACCAAAACGTGCATGCCAAAGTTTTGCATTTGAAATAGCCCTTGAATCTGCAACAACATTTGCAAAATTTTATCCACACTTGTCATACAAAATATAGCCTTCACAAACATGTTCAACAGGTGCTTCAAGAGGCAGCAAAGAAGCAACCATATCAGATTTCTGCAAATGCAGCAAACTGGCAAAATTCAGATGACCAAAACGTGCATGCCAAAGTTTTGCATCTGAAATAGCCCTTGAATCTGCAACAGCATTTGCAAAATTTTATCCACACTTGTCATACAAAGTGAGCTTATACATCCCACGGCACAAAAGGCCAAATGCAATAATTTCATCACGAAAACTGAGATCATGAACTGTACATCTGTCATCCGCAAATTTGACTACAAGTCCAAGTCTAGCAAGTGCGGATACAGACAAGAGATTCTTCTTTATCTCAGGTACATAAAGTGCATCAACAAGTGTGAAAAAACTGCCAGTAGCAACAGTAAGCACAATCTTTCCAACTCCCTGAACCGGATAAGAGGCATTGTTGGCACAAGTGACAGAATTCCCATGAGGGACAGACTCAAGAGAGGTGAACAATTCACGATGTGAGGTAATGTGCTTTGTAGCACCACTATCGAAATACCACACATGTGAATCTGCAGCAATTGACAAGCATGCATCATGAACAACAGGGTTGTAAGTGCACTCTGCACTAAAAGCCCATTCTGCATCAACATCAGCAACACAGTCTCCTTTTACAGAAGACTCAACAATGGTTGCATTTGTAGTGGAACCAGCATTTGCAGTGGAACACCCTCTTTCTTCTTAGCCTCTTTGTCCTTCAACTTAGGACATGACTTGATCAAGTGATCATTAGCTTTACAATAATGGTAACGTATTTTCTTTTTGCCCTTATCACCAGAATTTCCAGACGAATTGCTGCCAGCAAAAGCATTAGGAACAGAAGTTTTGCCACTCGCAGCAGAACCATAAGAAGTGGCTGCATTGCTGTTACCACCCTTTCTTTGAGAAGCAATAAAATCTTGTTCAATTGCATGCAGCAAAGCAATTTTAGCCTCATTGCGACTTGCATAAAGACCAGCCAAAATATCCCAAGCTTGTTTTGTAGATTTTGCTGAACGGATGTGAGGAACAATAGTGCGCTTCACAGACAGCGCAATCAATGCATGAGCATGCACATCCTTTACATCCCAACTAGCTTGTTTTGCCGTAGGCAAAACAACTCTAATAGCAGCATTCCTTGTAGCAAGACCTGCAACATCCTCAACATCGCCTACATCCTCAGAACCAGGACGTACATCAATGCCCTGCACAATGTTCCAGACGCCCTTTGACACAAGAACATGTTTCATCATAGAAGCCCACATAGGGTAGTTGTCCCCATCCAACTGTCCTCAGTAGCAACAGACATCTTGAACACATCTATGTTGTTGTCAGCCATGGTAAATGTTGCACCTGATGTGAAAACTGTCCAAAAATAGGAGAAACGGAGCGGGAACAACACATGCTATATAGCACAAACCGTAGAAGACTATGAGGCACCTGTTATGCAGAAAACGGCATTGACTGAGATTCTACACAAAATGACAAAATAGCTTGTGCAGTACTACCTGTAGTGGAAACGGAGGCCGAAATGAGCCCGAATCAAAAATATGAACAGACTGAGCTCCACGAGCTCATTCGAAATTTTTGTCGACCTGCGAACGCTTGCCAAAGCTCATTGAAATCGGAGAAAGTGAGCAGGCGTGTGCTGGAGCAGCTGGCGACTAAGCCCGGGAGGACGCAACCTGCTCTGATACCAATTGTTGGAATTAGGGTTGCAAAGAAACCCACACAGCTTGGAGAAGATGAAGGGAGCTCAAGGCACACATAGAGAGTGTGTTTCTTAGTATGCAATAGAAAGATAGATAGCCCTAGAGTGATGGGCATATATACAATGCTCGGGGGAAAAAACCTCCTAAAGAGGGAAAAAATGCCCCGGCGGTCCTAGTGTGTTCACACACATCACTACCACATGTATATGGTAACACTTAGGAGATTACCTATACTTCATGACTTTCATTGATGATTACTCTAGGCATGCATGGGTGTCTATGCTTAAGGATAAGCAGGAAGTGTTCATGTGCCTCAAGAAATTTCTGGCTATGGATGAAAATGTCTCTAAATGTACTATGGGCACCCTCCATTTAGATTGAGGGGGGCAGTATATGTCTCATGATTTTAATGGATTTTTGGCCTAATCGTGGAATTAAACACCAATATACATTTCCATATACACATCAACAAAATGGTATTGCTGAAAGGAAAAACATGTCACTTATTGATATGGCACGATGTATGGTCAAGAGTCAAGATTTTCCACAATCATTTTGGCTTGAGACTATCATGTGTGCTACTTGTGTACTTAACAATTGTCCTATCAAAGCCTTGCAATCCATGACTCCTTATGAAGCATGGCATGATAAAAAGCCATCTATTGATCACATGTGCTTTTTTGGTTGTTTAGGTTATGCTTTGGTTCCACAAATGCTGCACAAAAAATTGGTTGATAAGGATGTTAAATGCAACAAAAAAAAATTGTTATAGAATTGAAAGCAAAGGTTACAAGTTATACCATCCACAAACAAAACATATCTCGATTGCACAAGATGTTTTGTTTGTGAAAGATTCTATTCAACCTTTCATGTACCAAAGACAATAATGTAAGCTCATAGGACATTTATGGTACTTTGTTGCCTCTTTTTAATGGTGGAAACTCAAGTTTAAATTCCATGAGACAAATGTACATCCTATATAGGTTTTTGAAAATGTTACAGATCAACCTGTTACTGATGCAGATGTATATGATGTACTTGATGTGGAAAGGGCTGAGAATCAGGAGGCTAGAGGTATGCCAAAATGGTTGGTGCATATTTCGTGTGACAATAAATTGTATGCACCTATGTCTAGTCATACTCGTTCAAGTTCTTGCCATCCATCTTAATGCATCAGATTGTTATGCATTGGTTGTTTCTAGTTTATGTGATGAAGAGGAACCTCAAGGACAAAATTCAAAAAATTGGATGGCTGCAGTGTAATCAAAATATAGGGCACTTTAGAAAATGACACATGGACTTTACGTGATTTGCCTCCTGGCAAAAAGGCCATTGGTACAAAGTGGGTTTACAAGTTGAAATATAATCAGATGGTGAGATATTGCTATAAGGTTCAGATTGTTGCAAAAGGTGATGCACAACAAAAAGGCATTGATTATGAAGAGAACTTTGCTCCCTGGGGTGTCCACTAGGAAATATGTAAGATAGCATGTGCGAACAAAATAAGGGATTTATAATTAGGTATATTTACAGAAAAATGTACTTACATAAAGTGTTTTTTTATTGAGAAAGTGAAAATTTTCATACATAAGGGCTAGCTTTTTTACAAAAAATGCATACATAAGGGGTCCATATAATACTTGAAAATATACAGGTAAGGGATTATTTAAATACCTCTTGTTTGCACATGTTGTATGCAACTTTTACATAGTGGACTCCACAGGCTTTGCTCCCACTTGTCGTATGACTACTATTCATTTTCTATGTGCATTGGCGACTCATTTTGGGTGGAATGTACATCAATCAGACAATGTTACTGCTATCTTGAATGGTGATATTTTTGAGAAAGTTTATGTAACACATCCTCACCGTTTTGTCAAGAAAGGACAAGAAAATGAAGTGTGCAAATGTAAGAAATCTTTGTATGGGTTAAAGCAGTCTCCTCATACTTGGTATGAGAAAATTGAAACTCATTTGGTTAAACAAGTCTTTTTTAACAGTCCAATAGAAAGCACTTTGTATGTCAAGCATGAGGGTGATGCATTTCTCATCCTCATTCTATATGTAGATGATTTGCTGATTACTGGTCTAAATGAGATACACATTGCTGACTTCAAGAATAATATGAATGCTACTTTCAAGATGAAATACTTGGGGATTTTTCATCATTACTTGGGCATACAATTTAAGCAATGTGATGGAGGTATTGTCTTGTGTCAAACAAGTTACATAGAGACATTCCTATGTCATTTTGGCCTTGAGGATTGTAAACCTATTTCTACTCCAATGGAAACATGTTTGAAATTACATCTTTATGATGTTGGTGATCCTGTCAATGTCACTCTTTATTGAGATTCCTTGTTTATGTATGCAATACAAGGTCGGATATTCATTTTGCAGACTCATAGGTTAACAGGGTTATGCATAGCTGGGGGTCTAAGCATTGGCAGATTGTTAACAAGGTCTTTTTCTACTTGAGTGGAACTTTACATCTTGGGTTGTTTTATCCCAAGGGGGGGATCATTGCCGCCATATTTACATGCTTTTTTGGACCTAGATTAGGCTTGTTGTTATGACACACGAGTGTCCACTAGTGGTTTTTGTTTCATGCTCAAAAGTTCATGCATATCATGGTTGAGCAAGAAGAAACTTACTATGGACACTTCCAGTGGTGAAGCTAAGTACTGAGTAGTCTTCACAACTACGATTGAGTGTGTATGGCTCAAATGACTTATGGCTGATTTGGGTGTTGGACATGACACTGCCAACATCGTTTACAATGATAGTCAGAGCGCAATGGCAGTTACGAGAAGCCCACTTTTGAATGCTCATACAAAGAACATTGAGGTACATTATCACTATGTCAAAGAGAGACTCTCAACAAGAAAGATCATGTTGGCTTGTGCCGACATAGGATAACCTTGTAGACCTCTGTTCACAAAGGCATTTCCTTGTGAGAAGATTGAAGCTTTTCGCAAAGCTTTGGGCTTTCTTACCTTTGTGGATTGATCATGTCCTTAGGGCATGGAACTTCTCTGTACACTATGTGCCAGCTCTCGTTCACTGTATCACTCCCAAGGGGGATTTGTTACCATTTACATGGTAGTGATGTGATTGAACACACTTAGGACCGTCGGGGAATTACTATGAGGTTTTTCCCCCATGTGCATTTTATATATGCCCATCATTCTAGGGCTAACTTATATTTCCATTTGGGCACTAAGCAATACAGTCTTTGTTGTGTGCCTCAAGTTTCTTCATCTTCTCCAAGCTGTGTCTGTTTCCCTACAACCCTAATTCCAACAAAAGAAACAACCTTGATCAGAGGTACAAAACAAGGGAGCTAATTAGAGCAATTATAGGAGTCTAAAAATAAAAACTAGTTGTGTAAATTTTAAGTAATTAAATTTAATCATTAGCCTCCAAATATAAAATCTGGGAATTCTTAGGATAAATTTTAAACTTGCAAGAGATAGTCTAAAGTTAGCACGTTTCAAGACTAGCTTTGTAGTACCTCCCAAGGACTCTACTGAGATTTTTCATACGGAGGTGAAGCTTCAAAGCCCAAGGGAAAGTTCAATTTTTATTAGAGTCCGTTCTAATTTAGTTGGTCCTAAATTTGTAGGGTTGTGCTTTGTGTAGGTTTCGAGACCCACTTCGCGGTACCTCCCAAGGTCTGTGTTCAGGGTTTTTTTACAAGAAACCCCAGGAATAAGTTTAATTTTTACCAGATTCCTTTCTAATTTAGCAGGTTCTAAGTTAGCAAATAGACTCTAGCCCAAGTAAACTTCATAGAGCCTCCAAAGGATGGTGCAAAGGTCTTGCACTTGAGCTAGGTAAATTAAAGGTAAGTCTATGGTTTTTGATTAATGGAATCTAGAAGCAAAGCTAAGGTTAGATCAACCCTTCCCTATTTAGAAAGTTCTCTAGTTCTTCTCTTCCAAGTTTGGCTAGGCCACATGTCCAAAGTAGCTCATACTTGCTTTATGGGAAGTTGAACGTGTGTGTTTGTGTGTTTGTGTGTGTGTGTGTGTGTGTGTGTGTGTGTGTGTGTGTGTGTGTACACTTTTCCAAAGACAAGTCAATAAGAGAAGGGGGGCATTTTTTTTGAAGGATGGTGAGGGGGACAAGCGTTGGATCATGCATTATTTTTACTTTAAGTTTTCACCATGCAATAGCATTCCAAATGGGAGGATTTTGGCAAGTGGGGGATGAGCAAAGAGAAGGGGCTTGTGGTATTTTTGGCATATTCTCTCACACTCTCTCAAACTCGCAAGCATGCCTTGGTGGCCAAGTAAGTCCTCTCTCTCCTTCTCACATGGGAGATCAAGAGATGGTTTCTATGCTCAAGTTCTTGGATATGGATACAGATCCAAGAAAGCAGATTCATGGAAACTCATCATCTTATTCTCTATTATTCTAGCTATGTTAAGAGATTGCCCATAGAGTAAGCATATACAAACTACTACTTCTTTGCTTAAGAAATACTTCTTTTCACCCTCATCTACCTATATTCCTGCAGTTCATTCTCGTAGACGGGGTGTTTAGGGCTTGGTAAGGAGGGTTAAATCATCGTGAATCGTAAAGCTCATCAATGAGCTCCACAAGAGCACACACTTGTATTATAATCGAATCTCTCATCAAGAGAATTATAAAACAAAATCCTTTTGGGCGGTGACCGGTAAATCCGCTGCTCAACAAGTTGTCAATCTTAATGGGATTTTACCTTCAAGCTATGTGCCTGGGTTCATGTCCCGGGGAGGTCACCTAAGAAAAATGTAACCTATCACGTAAACTCAACAGAAGGGTATTTAAAGTTCTTGAAACTTACAGAAATATATATACAGAAGGACATTATGTTTTCAAATTTGAAAAAAACTTATAGATTTTAAAAGAAAAGGGTACATTATATTCCTAACAAAATTCACAGATAAGGGGTTTTACAGACATGTCTTGAACGCACGTGATATGGTAGTTTTACACATAGTGAACCCCCCGAGGTTCATGTTCTAATGTGTAAATGATGCAACGAAATCAGCCATGCATTGTCTATGGTTCTACTCTAAAAAATCCTCTTGAAGGAAAACTCTTCATTCATAAAATTATTTCATTGTAATCACATATAAATACTAGCTAATTCTCTAACGAATTGAGCATGTATGCACTCAATAATTAATCAATAATCAACGTGTGCTTAAGCTATACTCTACTATGCATTAGTTATCTAAGTGTGTGATTAGCATTTTTAGTTTTCTAACTATGCAATGAGTATGAATGCCTTATGGGATTCCCCATCTTAACATTTTAGCGGCATAGAGATTTTGATAGAAGGATAGCTAGCAAACGAGGCCATGCAAATTTTGGGGCAAGTAGTGAGGGCTGCTAAGAATCTTGATCCAGCAATGAAGACTCAATTGGGGTTTAAGGATCTCATAAGGAAAGTTGAAACTCATTATGGCAGCTGAAAGAAGAAGGGCAAGCATCCACACACTAATGATGAGTCTGTGCTAGTGGAGAAGCTCAAGCACCAGTGGTGGGAGCGTCCGGTGCTCCATCACCTCTAAATACAAGTAGCATTGTGCCTTGTGTACTTGCACCATGCATGCATTTAATTCTTAGTGGCTACCAATGCTAGCGATGGAAGATTCGACATTATGGTGAAGGTCAAACTGCTTGAAGATGGATTTAAAGATGATGTCTATGCATCAAAGACATTCAAATGCCAAGCTATTGATACTCTTGAACTTATGGCCGACTATGAGGGCAATATTGTGCCTCACACACACAAACATCACTTCACTAGTAGGGATTGCCCCCCACCCCTTACTCTCGCCAATTTTGATATTTTTCTTTTGGAACGGAGGCATCCTTGCCATCTAGCTAGAGAGATTGAGCAAGGAGGGAAAGAACCTTTAGTACAACAAGGCCATTAAATATATACAAGGTGTGCGCTTCTACCGCATCTGCCAGAGGCTGGGGACTTGCCCAACACTGTGTGCGAGCCACGAATGGCTGCAAGCACACAACCAGACTATCCTAGTAAGCTCAAAGGGCCAATGGTGTGTCACTCACCGCTCTACGCTTGCCGTCGTGAAGGATTCCACGCCACAAAGAAGAGGGAGTCACCACCGCTGTGCTCAACCGCCTCACTGTTGCCGATGATGTCGGAATGTTCTCTCTCTCTCTCTCTCTCTCTCTCTCTCTCAAGCACACACACACACACACACACACACACACACACACACACACACACACACTGTGGTGAGCACATGATGGAGAAGAAGGTAGAGGTAGAGCAAGAGCACTTCTTTAGCATGCACCTCTAGAATGAGGATTTTAGGTCAAAATGGACCTTTTATATGAATCCGACTCGTTCACACATGGGCACCCACAATGGCCGGTCATAGCAAAAATAATGTAAAAATGAGATAAGTGGCACGCCTCTCATCATCGATCACCTACGCACCTATAGGACCAGAAAGCACGGTCCATGACTCAAATAAAGTGATAAGGTGTCCGTCAAAGGTGATAGGGTGTCCCGTAATCGGTTAACATGCCCCCCTTCCTGATGTAGATTCTTTCCTCGGAAGCTAGTGAGGTGAAGCCCGTTCATCGAGGTGGAAGAGTCCCTGAGATTGAATGTCTTTAACTTTCTTCAAACACTGCAAAATCAACCAAAAATGGCACAATAATTGCATTCTCATAGAGCATATTTAATTAAAAAGCATATGCAGTGATTACATCTCCCCAATCTCAGAAAATAAAAATTCTCTCAAAACATTTCAAATGCATAAGTGAAGGGTGAGTATAGAAAATGAAAAGCCCCATGTAAATGAAAAGTCATGGGAAATGAAAAGTAAAAAGACATTTCATCTCAATATAAAAGAGATGATCGAGTGCACATCATATACATTTGGGTTTTCCTTCTCTTAATTTTCCCTTTAGCATTTTCTTAGTGTCATTGCATTGCATAAGCGTTTCTTAGTGTCCTTGCACTACTTATGTAGTGAATAGCTTTATTTTGAATAGGCACAGAGGTTGATTGGTAATAGAATATTAAACAAATTTTCAACAGTAAACATTAAACTGCAATATAATCAAATGCATAAGCACTTGTAAATGTCAAAAAATAAACAAATCTAGGGTCGCTAATTTAACGATCGAGAGGCACTAGAGATCAACTATTAATACCATGGGCAAGCTTCTCAATTCTCTCTGGTCAATTAAGCTATTTAATCGCACGAGAGGAAAGTATTTCATGTTCGAGGGCTGACTAGAGGCTATACCTAGAAGACCTTCTAGTTAAGGTACGATAACAGGAATTGCATATAAAATCATCGCCTTAATTATTTCCTTTGTTTGACCCCCCAAAGTGTTTTCCACATTGATTCAATTTTTGACGTGTGTGCTTATTTTGTATGCCTTGGGCTTTTTGCTTCTCAAGGAAAAGCGCCCATGGTGGGAATCTCTAGGGCTCTAGTACCATAGGCAAGACATGTGAGTGAAGTACCAAATCAAGCTAGGATTTCTCTTCCAGCTTAACATTTTACATTTTTGACACTTTTGTTTTTTTGTTTTTCACTACATTTCAACTTTGTCACTTTGGGGGGTCATATTGACACTGTTACCCTCCCCAAGCTCATCACAATAGTAAACTCCCTTTATGATACTTAAGCTAAAGGTCAAGAGGGATTAAGCCCCCTAAAAAGCACTAGTACATTCCACACAATGCTTCAAAGTATCGGATTAAGAACCTGAAGTAACCATTGACAATTAGCAAGGCATTTTCCATGGTATTAAGAGAAAATCTCTAACGTCTATCTTGGTCAAACTAGCTTACACAGACTTCTTATTTCATAAACCTAGACAATGGTCTATGACATAAAATTATATTGAATCTAATTTTTAATACTAAGCAAATGTATTGAATATTGTGCTACCAATCACCGTTAAAGCAGACAAACATGGATGCTAAAAAAGACAAGAGACAATGATAATAGTCAAGAAACATGTGCTCGTGTTGATGATTGTACTCGATTCGAAGAGTGAACTAGACAAATATGGATGCTAAAAAAGACAAGAGGTAATGATAATGGACAAGAAACACTTGCTTGTATTGATGATGATCACGCTTGATTTGAAGAGTGAACTAGACAAAGATTGCAAAAATTTCAAAATCCCAACTATTGCAATGCGTTCCTGTATACACTAGAAAACACAAGGAATACCTCTAGGAGGCACATCAGTGGGAAGAGGCACCAACCTTTATTGAACACAATCAAAACAACATAAATAACCCTAGCCTAAGTATTTGCACCCCCCTAGAGGGTCAAGGGAACACGATATTGTATAGATGGGTGGATAGCCCTAAGTCTAAACTCCTATCCTCGTCATCGTAAAGAAAAATAAAGTCGTCATCATAAGTGAGACCATACGTGCCATCCGTGAAATCGTGTAAATCTTTATTATCATTAGATGCACATATGTTCACTAAGAATTCACTAGGCGTGTATAGTCATCTTGCTCAATAGAGTAAGCTTGTGCAATCTGAAAGCCGTTCTCTACTAAGTAGGGATTAGTCGTGGTCAAGAGACATATCAACCGTTCTAATTCCTCAAAATTTCTCTCACACACTAGTGTATCTACCAAATCCCATTCACAGGCAAGCACCTGGTAGACTATGTAAAACACTTGTGAAAAGTAAAGAGGGTACCTCTCACCCAGGGTAGGAGTGGATGACTCTAGTGTATCTACCAAATCCCATTCACAGGCAAGCACCTGGTAGACTATGTAAAACACTTGTGAAAAGTAAAGAGGGTACCTCTCACCCAGGGTAGGAGTGGATGACTCTAGCGTACTAGCCATGTATGTATACATAGATAGATTTTGGTTAGTGTGAAAATATTATAAGGGTCATGTCAAAAGGTCGTGTCCTTGTGCATAATGTTAGTATGATTCTTGGGTCATGTACTAGAATTTGTAGGTTTCAAACTTTTTGTCTGGTGGCTCTTGCTCTCTTACTTTTTTATTTTTCTTTTCTTGAGTATAGGGCTATATATATCCATTTCCTAAGATTGGGAGATCGAGAGGTCAGGGATGAAGGTTAAGAGGGGAGCAAGTGAATGATGGATTTCAACAAACACTCCCCCCTTCCTTGGGTAGATCATACCTTTTGGAATGATGTCATTACCTTTTGAAACCAATTGTTCCAAGTTGTAATGGGTGAAGACTTTGACCAATAGTTTTTCACCACCCTAGGCATTTCATCTACTTGCAAGGGTAGTAAGGCACTCTCCTATGATTATACTCGAAACGTTGTTTTAGGTGATGAATTTATAATGGGAGGTGCTATTCTTTCCTTGTTTTTCTATACATTTGTGGTGGTAGGTGGAAGTTGTGAAGAAGTTTGTGTTTCTGTAGAAGAACTACATGAAGAGCAAGAAGCTTCATTTTTTTTCTATGTTTTAGCCGAGCGATACAAGTCGTTCTTGCTTGGTTACCCAAACTAGCTCCGGATCAGGTGTATAGTATTATGTGATCTTTACCTTCCCACGATCTTCAATCGGCTTTATCGTTACAGTATTTGACTCACATGGGTCTATAGGTGATAGGTAAGAACATAATTTACGTTTCGGCACCCATATTTGATAATTCCCTTCATAGTAGCCTTGGGCTTCCAATAGTCATTTAGACATCCAACGCAACATTTTCTTACATTTCTTGGAGCGAGTGGGGCATCTCTTACAAGGGTTCTATTTTTTAGCGTAGAAAATGGTCGCTAAAGAAGCTTTAGGGACCCATTTGTATGTTTTCTTTGTTATATTATGATGAGTCTTGTGTGTCTCATGCTTTGCTTTAGCTACAGAAGTTGAAGCTCTAGCTATAGGTACAGATGTTTCAACCTGTTGGACATGATGTTTTGGATTGTATGTCCTCAGGAGGTGATATCTCAAGGACTATTGCTTAAGTGGCAAGGCTAAGAGTTGTTTTTTGTGTTGTGACACTCCCAATCCCCCAATCAATAGTGCATTTTGTCGCTAACATCCACTTGCATTATAGGTTTATATTGCCTTTCATAGTTCCAGCAGGCATGACCAAAAAGTCTTGAGCTACGACCTCGTTGTCATAATTGGCAGAAGTGTGCCAGGTTCCAAAAACAATAGTTTTTTTTCTTGTTGATACCCTTGACTTGGATGGTACTCTCAAATAGACTTGGCTTTCCTAACTGACACCACACTCCATATGATAGTAGATTATATTTAGCACCAGTGTCCAATAAGGCATTTATATAACACTTTCCCATAGGTGCTATTTAACTCAATAGGATATTGTAGAGGTGTGTCAGAGTCCAACCAATCATCCTCCGTTTCAACTTGAAATGCATGTGTAATTCCAAGGTTGACCTTTTGTTGGCATCTAATAAGTTGTTATCTCTCCTTATCCTCAACTTGAGCTTGTATCTTTTTTAATTCTGCTTGTGCCTTGGCTGCCTTTTTTTATGGATGGCACGTAGCTCCTCTTGGCTTAAAGGATCATAATATCTTTTAAATTTACTCCCATTGAGGAATCCAATGGTTTCAACTGATGATCCAAAATCCAAATCATGTGAGCTATAGTCTTTTGAGACGCTACTATGTCAATCAAGCCTTCACCTTGTAGGTCCCTGCAAGCTATGTGCATTGCTCCTATCATATTTAAAGGTACGAGTTGTGGCATTTCATCCCTCAGGTGTTACCTAGGTCGTCCCCCTATTTCCCCAAGTGTCTATGGTTGCTGCTAGGTGGACCCAATCCACATTGTTAGACTTAGTCATCCCAAGTAAAACATCCATATAAGGGAAATCTTCCCCAACATTAGTGTCCTTTTTACACGTGTAACAATATTGCAATGGGGCTGAGTGAGTCGTGGTAGCAGATCTATGATCAATTCTAAATTTGTTTCCTAGAGGATGTGCTCGACCACTTACAAGATGATAGATTAACTCAAATGAGAGAGCATTGGAACTGCAAGTTACATGGTTTTTAGACCAGTCATGCACCATTTTTACTTCCCTCATGAAAGGACATCCTAAGATCATCTCAGATGACATAGTGTGCTTGGAAAAATCTGTAAACAATGAAGGTATGCCTTATTTTGTGTCCAAGGACCTTGATCTTGAGATCTTCTAGCATCCCAATAGGTTTAACAATAGTCCCATTGGCCATCTTTACCACTATGTTTGTGTCTCAAGGTGAGGTTTTACCATAGATTCCCATCAATTTTTAGTTACAATGCTAACCCCAGTGCCACCATCAAGGATTCCCTTCACAATTAATCCCTTGGTAGTGATTGGTATGGTCGCATTGGATTCATCTCCTTCAAAGTATTGTCCCAACTGTTAATAGATATTTCAACAACAGAGTTCTCATCTAGGCTGGGTTGTGGATCTAAGTGTTCTTCCTCTATTGGCACCTCCCTAGCTCCAACCATCTGTGCAAATTGTGGTAGCCCGACTTTCAGTTTTCCATTGAGGAAAGCTCAAAGAGCTAAGAGTAGCTCGGGGTCTGCATATAGTTTAGACATGATGGTGGTTCTAGCTTTTGAACCCATGAAATCCATCAATTTGGAAATATTTAACGGAACTTTTTGGGCTTCATTCCCTTGACATGGGGAAGATGGGATCTCCATTTCTTCGATAGGGTCAGGTAATCCCTCTGTAAACATTCTCTCCAACAAGAAGGGAGTACGCCCACTTCCCAATGACTTAAAGTCACTGTCTTCTTGGATGACACTAGGTATAGCTAGTGGTCTATGGTCTTTGTGAGGTTGATTTTGCATAGGGAACACTGTGTCTGTAATGCGGATCTGCTTAGGTGCTGGCTCTAGATCCCTTTGGGTCTCTTCTACCAAACTCATTAATTGCTTGACTCACTCGATCTCCTTTATAGGGTTTGGGTAAGCTCCTAACTTCTTCTTGGGTTCCTTGGGTTCCTTGGGTCCTAGCCATTGTGGCTCATGATGATCTGCCTTGTTTGTTTCTTTCCTAGTGACCATTTTAGTCTCCATGGTCTCATTCGAATTAGAATCCTCTTTAGCATCATTCATATACACAGGGTTGTCACCAGTCCCTATGTTGATCTTTGAACTGGGGTCTGACTTCGCTACTCTTTGCGATCTCTTCCTTCGTGTTTTATTTTTCTTCTGAGATTGGGAAATTGATGCTGTGTCTCTTTCTTCAAGAATATAATTTTGGTTTTGGAGCATCGATCGTGTGAGTAGATTCACTGGTACCACATGTGTACTTTGTGATGGCTCCTCTCTGTAACCTTAATTAAGTTCAATGGCGTGATCTTTGGCACATTTGGATTATTAAAACATTAAACAATCAAATGATCTATGCCACATCAATTACACATGAGTATCGGCATTGTAGTTTTACTTGCTTGATTGGTTTGCCATAGTGTGGCATTCTTTTGTAGTCTAATAGGACATTCGGCTACACGATGTGGACCCCCACACCCGTAGAATTGAAGAGATGGTCTCTTGGCAACGAAATTGATATTTTGGTCTCTTGCAGCAAGAGCAACTACTTGATAGACAAGTTTGACTTGTCCCCAGTAGTCATCCATGTAATATTGTGGACTTTCTTCAAGTGCATCAATCCCATAGGCAATATTAGGGTCTAACTCATCCTCGCAATCCACATAAGCAATAGATTACTCACAACGGGGATGGGAATGGAGAGAGATTTTGGATGGAGCTTTCGAGGGAGCTTTTCTAATCCTTTTACTGGAGAAGTGTTTTCAAGGAAAAAGCTTTCCACTCCCTCGTTGGAGAGAGATTTTTGGAGGGAGCTTTCTTTGCTATTTTACAATCCAATTGAATCCTCAATCTAACATGTACATCAAAAATATTATGCTTCGATCATAGGGGCACGACAAGAAGATACGCGCCACCCTATTAATCTTGCAGGGCAATCAAGTAACAAAGGTTCACTGCTAATAATATACAAGAACAAACTCACCTTGCCTGACAAGACTGAAGCCATTGTTGGGAGTATCTTTACGAGCTTATAGGCTATCCAAATACATTTCGGCTGACACCCAAGCTTATATTTATAGACAACCTCTATTTTCCCAACTCTCTCTCCTCTCTCTCTCTCTCTCTCTCTCTCTCTCTCTCTCTCTCTCCTTCCTTTCTTCTCTATCTCTCTATCCATCTCCCTCTTGACTTGTCTCTTTCTCTCTACCTTTGTCTCCACACCCTCTATCTGTTCCTCTATACATCTCCCTTTTCCCCTATTCTCTCTCTCTCTCTCTCTCTCTCTCTCTCTCTCTCTCTCTCTCTCTCTCTCTTTCCCTCTTTCCATATCCCTCTCTATATACCTATCTATATAACCCTCTCCCTCCATTCCTCAATCTCTCTCTATCCCTCTCCCTCCATTCTCTCTCTCTCTCTCTCTCTCTCTCTCTCTATATATATATATATATAGAGAGAGAGATCTATATATATATATATATATATATATATATATATATATATATATATATATATATATATATATACATATATATCTCTACCTTTTTATCTCTTAATACCTCTCTATCTCTATCCCTTCCTTCTATACCTCTCTCTATCTCTCTCCCTCTTTTCCACTCTTTGTCTCTCTCTATCCTACCATTTCTCTTTCTTTCTCTCTCTCTCTCTCTCTCTCTCTCTCTCTCTCTCTCTCTCTCTCTCTCCTATTTCTCCAATACTCTTTCTATACCTCTGTTATCTCTCAATATCAACTCTCCTCGTCAGATATAACTTTAAGCTCTCTTGGGATAGTTTCCTATATATATATATATATATATCCATGTGTTCCCTATCTCTCTCCATCTCTATCTCTTCTTCCGACTCCTTTCTATCTCTTCTTCCAGCTCCTTTCTATCTCTATTCAAACACTCTTTAGATCCCTCTCTCTCTAACAAGCACGAAAAATATATTAAAATAGCTCCACCTAATGAGCGTATATAACGAGAATAGAGGAGGTCTCATATATAATAGTTAATAGGTAGCTTTTTAATTTGCTAGCGAATATGTCTGCATGTCTTTAAAAAAAATTAGGAGAGGAGAATCTATGCAGAAGCCCCCGCCTCTCTCTCTCTCTCTCTCTCTCTCTCTCTCTCTCTCTCTCTCTCTCTCTCTCTCTCTCTCTCTCTCTCTCTCTCTGCATGGCAACACACCACGTGCCAGCAGTCTCATGTTTGGTGGTTGATGGATATCTTGTAAGCATCACTAATGTTGTGTCCATAGAGGAACGTCTCTCTCTCTCTCTCTCTCTCTCTCTCTCTCTCTCTCTCTCTCTCTCTCTCTCTCTCTCCGATTTAGGTGATCTATAGCCTCAATCGAAGAGCACGAAGCCCTCTACGCATTGATGTAAAGACATAGTTTTTCTATGTAATGGAAGGCTTTGCTGTAACAGCATCTCAGAACTGAAAAAACTGTCAAAACTTTTCGTTTTTGTTGCCGAGTTGGAGGCAATGTCAGACAAAACTTGCAAGGGTGGAAAATCCACACTCGCCATGGAGAATGATGCAAAATCTCCAAGGAATTTGGATGCTAATCTAACCACATCGTCTACAACAACGGAAGCAATGATCATGGCTTATTTGATCTCGTTACAAGAAACCGTCAACAAGCAAGGTGAAGAGTTGCGCGCACTTGCAATGGAGAATGGCACTTTAAGAGTTCTCGTTGTGGAGAATGAGCACCTCAAGAAGGTTCTTGAAATGCAAACAACACGCTTGATGCATCTTGAGATTGAAGTTTCAAGAATGTAAACGCTCTCTTGTTGACATGAATGTATTGAAAGAGCGCTTGAGCAAAGTTGAGAGTGATCATGTATTGAAAGAGGAAACGATAGATACAATACGACATGATGTATGTGAGATGAGAAATGCATCCAAATCATGGGCTGATATATGTAAGGATAATGTGGTTTCTACATCTCCTATTACGCAAGCCATTGTCCAAGCAAAGAATGTAGAGAATGTGGACACTCAAGAATTGCAAGAACGACAAAAACGCTCAAAGAACATCGTCATTCGTGGAATCAAGGAAGAAATCATGGAAACACCCCAGTCTCTTGCGGTTGCTATTGAAGGATTTTTTGCTACACACTTTGGCATGTCAGGAATCATGGCTTATGGTGCACATCGAGTTGGAAAACAAGGAGTCTCTCGCTCGGGAGAAAGACCTATTGTATGTACCATGGCTGATGAGGTAAAGAGAAAGATCATCCTTGACAATGGTTGGATCTACCTCAAAGGAACGGGTTGTAATGTATATGAGGATCGCACTCTTATGCAACAAAATGTACGCCGCAAAGCATATGAGGAAAGAAGCAAGAAGGTTAAGGTATCATCTCAAGAAGAAAAGCCACTTGAGGAGGATGCAAGTCCACCCAACAAATAGGGACACATGATCTATGATACCAACTCACGCTTGCGAATAAGCTTTTGGAATTGTAACGGGTATCCATGGAATGCGGGAATTGGCATTGATGAACTTACCAATGACTCCAATGTGATACTTCTTGTCAAAACATGGGAGCATGATGCACAACGAATTCTTGGATTTGACAAATACGATGTGCATTCTTTGATGTGGGCCAAAAATGAAAAGCAACGAAGAGGCCAAGGAGGCGTAGCATGTATGACCAAAAAGGGTTTGAAAGATGTTTCCATTGTCAAAGAAGATAAGTATAAACGCTACTTATGGCTGAAAATCAGCACACCGAAAGGTCAAGTCATGTTTGTGGCTGGTTGCTACATTCCTCACTATGACTCCAACTTTTATGCACGCTTGAATATGGACAGAGATCAGCCCTTTGTTGAACTAGAGGAAGACATTGCTCAGTACAAGGATCAAGGTGAAGTCATTGTTTTTGGAGACATGAATGCTCGCACAAATATGTTACAACACGACACACAACAAGTCGACATGCCGCATGTATCAAGAAGAATGGATGACTCATACATGTATAATCGAAGTTCTAATGATGCAAAAGAACTGGATCACTATGGAAAGTCACTTCTACATATGTGCAATAGTACCGGAATGCTCATTGCAAATGGTGTATCTCTATGGCAAGGCATCAATGACTTTACATGTAGAAAGCACAATTGTGATAGCGTGATTGACTATATGTTGTTCTTGGAAGCCACTCTAGAATGCATACAAAGCTTTACACTTGGTGAATGGAATCCAGAATCGGATCATAGGATGTTATGTATTGACCTCAAGTGTGGTAAACGGCCCGAGCATGTAGCCTCCAATCATGATGTGAATCATTTGTGCCTACATCTAGACTTCAAACAAGCACTTATATATGCTGATATGGTGGACCAAATGTTAAGCATGATAGAGCATCAAGAGAGCCCAACATTAGAATGCAAGTGGAAAGTTTTCAAAGAAGTAATTTGCTCTTGTGCGAAGGAATGCTTTTCGGTGAAACACATGTCTTGCAAAAGGTCTAAGAAGGGTAGCACCAAGAAGAAATGGTTTGACATGGAATGTAGTGAAGCCCGAAAACACTTGCTAAGATTGGATGTAATCAAAGACAAGGAAGTTTACTTAGAATGTTCACACGCATATAAAGCACTTGTTCAAAAGAAGAGGAGAAGGTGGGAAGTCAAAAAACAACTTCTTTTAGCGCAAGAGAAAGCACATGCATGTGGCAAGTTTTGGCAAAATCTAAAAGGCAAGCGCGTTGAGAGCTTTGGTGACTTGACTCTTGAGGATATGTATATGCATTTCAAGAACCTCTATGAGCAACCCAATGTTGATAAGATGGAGTGTTGTAGCTCCCTTCCGTTTATGTCTCCCTTCTTTACCATTGAAGATGTATGCCGCGCCCTTGAGAAACTTGCTACTCGCAAGGCAGGTGACCTTCAAGGTGTCAAAGCTGAAATGATTAAATGGACAAGCAAGAAAAGACGATATTGGATATGCGATATGTTTAACCTTGCACTTCAGTATGGCATGCCTCATGATTGGAGTGCAAATTGGATCAAACCTTTGCACAAAGGAGGAGATGTAAACAATGTGAACAACTATCGCACTATAATGGTTGGTTCTTTGATGGCAAAGTTATTTGGATGTATCATGGAGATGAAGATAAGTGAATGGGCTAAAAAGAATGGGCAAACGTGTGCTTGGCCAAGCAGGTTTTTGAAAGCATCATAGCACTATTGATCACCTTGTCACTCTTCGAGTTCTTATGGAAGCCTCTCGATTGAAAGGAAAAAAGTTGTATTGTTGCTTTGTGGATTTCAAGAAAGCTTTTGTCATGGTACCGCGAGGAAATCTTTGGAGATGTATGCAAAGCCTTCAAGTGCCGAGAGAATTTATGCATGCAGTCTTTCGCATCTACCAAAAAGTGATATGTCGATTACGTATGGGATATGGAATTTCAGATTTTGCAAGCACCATTGGTGTCAAACAAGGATGCCCACTTTCCCCAACCCTCTTTGGGCTACTCATTGATGAATTGGAATGCATCATGGTTCTTGATTTTATGCAGCAAGAAGGCATAGAAGAGGTTAAGATCGGAAATGCGGTGATCATGCTTTTGCTTTATGCCGATGATGTAGTGCTCTTGGCACATACCTTAGAAGATGCACAAAAGCTTATGAGTGTCTTGGAACACTTTTGCCTACATAGCGGGCTGATCGTGAATGGATCCAAAACCAAGGTTATGCTTGTAAGACCCTCAATGACGAAAATCCATGCATTGTATACAACAATGAGCAACTTGAAGTGGTAGATCACTTCAAGTACCTTGGCCTTGAGGTTCCATCCTATCATAAATGGAAGGATTGTGCAATGCGTCGCTTGGAAGCCGGAAGGAGGGCTTATTATGCATTTGAGAACATGTGCAATGCTAGAGAGATCAAGTGTTGGGCTCTCAAAAAGTACCTCTTTGACACATTGGTGACACCGTGCTTCTTTATGGAGTGGAGGTGTGGGGTGGAAGCATCGGGAAGTCTACTTGGAAAGAGTTTGAGAATGTCCAAAAGCGTTTTCTCACCAACTTTCTCCAAGTCAAGACACAAACACCCTACATGCTCTTACTTCTTGAGTCTGGATCGCTTCCCATTGAGGTCTTGGGCATGCAAAGGGTTGTGGAGTACATGCGTAAGACACAACGTAGCCCTTTGCATCGACTTCCTAGAATCACATATGAAGCAAGTCAAAAGGTTCAAAAGACATGCAAGAGCAAAATACTAATTTCGGGGTGGATGCTTGACATCAAGAAATGGTTTGGAAGATGGGATGCATGTCACTTGGTCAAGGATGCATCAATCGACTCCCAAGTTAATGAGGCCTTCTTACAACGCCAATGTATCATGGCTTGGGAGAAATCCGGCGGTTCTCGCTTCAGCCATTACACCACACACATTGCCCCAAACTACAAATCTCTCTTCTTCTCCGAACGAGGTAACCGAACCCATCCCTACATCCTTGAGCCCATCTCGTTGAGTGCGATCCGCACCATTGCCTCCATCCATCTTAGTTCCTATTCTCTACGCTGCGAGACAGGACGTTGGGGCACTGGTGAGGAGTGTCATCGACTTTGCACCTTATACCCTTGTCAAGTGCGAGAGAGTGAGTACCACACACTACTTGAGTGCTCGAGTGCTCAGCTTTTGACCACATTAGGTCCTCTTTTCCCCATATATTCAGCCACGAGCTCTCCCTACATACCTTCCTCTCCCAATCACGATGTGGACTCTCTATTGCGACGCTCATTTCAGCCATTTTTGAGCATCGAGAGTCACTTATGACCTCCACTCACACCATGTGACATGTTCATTTGGTCCCATAGGTCATATTTGACCTCTGAGGACGATAATAGAACTATCTCTCTCTCTCTCTCTCTCTCTCTCTCTCTCTCTCTCTCTCTCTCTCTCTCTCTCTCTCTCTCTCTCAGTAATGCATGCACACTAATTAGCACCATTGTTAGAAAAAAACAGATTCGAGTGTAATTTTAACCGGCTAAAATCCTAAAATCCTGATTAGATTTTGAACTTGCCTTGAAGAAGACCGGGAATTTTTCACAAGTTTTAGTGTAATTATCGACAAAAGAAAAAATTGGCCTTAAAACCAGGAGAATTTCATGTTTGCCCTTATTTTCTGGAAATATGTATTTTTCTAGCCTTGATCGGCACGCATGATCACACACACATATATAGAGACACAAATGTGGCAAGATGATCCTACAAGATGTCGCAGAAATGTGAGCAACTTTCATAGAGAAGGCATACATTGACAGTGCGCAAGGCATTGATATGAGTGAGAGATGGGATCACTGTGGCGATTTGGGGGGTGAGCTTCATGTCTGCATGTTGTGGCTGAAGAGACTCCCCCCCCCCCCCTCTCTCTCTCTCTCTCTCTCTCTCTCTCATGATGATATGTGCCAGCTAGAGACCTTGGGGGGTTCACTAGGTGTAAAACTACCATATCACGTGCGTTCAAGACATGTTTGTAAAACCCCTTATCTGTAAATTTTGTTAGGAATATAATGTACCCTTTTCTTTTAAAACTTGTAAGTTTTTTTCAAATTTGAAAAAATGATATCCTTCTATATATATATTTCTGTAAGTTTCAAGAACTTTAAATACCCTTCTGTTGAACTCACATGATAGGTTACATTTTTTTTAGGTGACCTCCCCGGGTTAGAGATGGTGGCAAGGTAGGGGAGATGCTAGAAGGGAACCTTTCAAATAAAGTAACTAGTATGTATCAGTTTTAGAAAAAACCCAGGATCTAGTGTATTTTAACCGGCTGAAATCCTAAACTCCCGGTTAGATTTTGAGCTTGCCTTGAAGAAAACCAGGAAATTTTCACAATGCTAGCTAGTATGGTCTCATTGAAATAAGGGCTTGGATTTTGTGGTCATGGAGCATAAGTTGTTGAAACAATGGGAGGGGTAGGAGCTACATGAGCACGAGGGCCATAGGTGCATATGATTGATACACACTTGTAGGTACTGCTGTAGGCATTGGGCCACCATGTAGTGGTGCTTTACTAATAAATGAGGTCCATGGCGTGTTTTTTGTCATGCCCATCACTGGGGTAGGCATGGTAGCCATGGTGTCATCAAGAGAAAGATGAGCTATACTTGGAAAGGTAAAGCTATTGTTTGTGGGTTCATATTGTATTGAGACCCCTGGAAAAACAACATATGGAGGATCCATGGGCTTACCGAGGGAGTCTCCATTTGTGCTAAAGTTTGTTGCTTAGCCATCCCTGTATCCAAGAACCTCATGAGACTTGTTGAAGGCATGTGGATCCCTCTCTTCTGCCTCTCCAGTTCAATACCCCTATGGACGAAATCACAAACTCTTTGTTGTTGTTCCTCTACGCTAATAGCACCCGATGTGGATTGTAGGACATCTAGCCAACCCACGTGATAGGTGTGACATGTGTATAGGTCAGTTAAAGTCTCCATTTGTAGTTCATACTCCCAATTTTAATTTGAAAACTCTCCATCTAGGATTGAGGTGTTAGAGGTGTCCATTGAACTAGATGCAATGTGGCTCTCTATGGTTTGACCCTTAGTGGTTGCTAATTCAAGAGCACTCGATTGCTCGACTAACATGGATGTTGACATAGGGATCTTTGCCTTTAGCTCTCTCCGTTGCTCTGCCTTGCGTAAGCTTTCAATTTCCTTTTCCCTAGCAACAAGGATATATCACTCAACCTCTTGCACTTGCTTGGTGCAGGCATTCCCGAGAAACGGCGTAAAAAATGTGCGCTTCTAAGGCACGTGTCGGAGGCTAGGGACTTGCCGAACACTGTGTGCGAGCTACAAATAGCTGCAGGAACACAACCTGACTATCCTAGTAAGCTCAAAGGGGCCAATGGTGTGTCACTCACCGCTCTACGCTTGCCGCCGTAAAGGATTTCGTACCGCGAAGAAGAGGAAGCCGCCGCCGTCGCGCTGAACCGCCGATGCCGCCGCAATGCTCTCTCTCTCTCTCTCTCTCTCTCTCTCTCTCTCAAGCATACACACACACACACACACACACACACACACACACTCGTGAGCACACGATGGAGAAGAAGGTAGACGTAGAGCAAGAGCAATTCTTTAGCATGCACCTCCAGAATGAGGATTTTCGGTCAAAATGGACCTTTGAAACGGACCCATTCACACATGGGCGCCCACAGTGGCCGATCATAGAAAAATAATGTAAAAATGAGATAAGTGATGCGCCTCTCATTGGCCATCACCTACGCACTATAGGACATACAAGCCCGATCCATGACTCAAATAAAGTGATAAGGTGTCCGTCAAAGGTGACAGGGTGTCCGTAAGTGGTTAACACAAGGCATCATTGATTAGATTCAAGCCAGCATTTTCAGCATCATCCATCTTGTTGCACACGATCGATCACCTTTTTACATGCACACAACTGCATACATAAGGACATCCATGGGAGTAACATCATGCTTCATTTTGGATGGCATGGTGTTCATGTGGGTTTGTGTGATTGGGGGCAAGCTACCCTCTATCCCACTAAAAAGAGGTTTCTTGCTTTGCCAAACCTAAGCTTTCTTGCTTTGCCAAGCTGTTGGCATTCACACATGAGGAGTGGACAAAGAGATATTGGTGGATTACCCCTAAATGCATATCTACAAACCCACCAGCTTTTACCAAATCACAAGATACATAGGCATTGGTGAAATATATACTGGAGTTTCAAGTACCTACCTGAGGATGAAGTATCGCCTGTGGGTGTCTAAGTACAAGCAACGCCCAGAGTTGAATTTGGTCCAAGCTATAAAGGATCGCAAAGATGCACATAATTTCTTTGAGACTTTGGTTTTCACTCTATTAATTTGCATATGTGTGCACTAATGAATTTGAGGATTTAACAAGTCAAAGAGTGCTCAACATTTCTATTTAAAAAGCAAGAGCATGCCATTACAAATTTTAGGGTATGTCACTCTTGACATACCATCTATCACATGCACTCTTGACACCCATCTATCATGGACACTAGATCATCGATCTCATCTTGGTAGATACGTGTCACTCTTGACACCCATCCATCATAGGCACTAGATCATCACTCTCATCTTGATCGATATTCTACAATGCTCGGGGGGTTCACTATGTGTAAAACTACCATATCACGTGCATTCAAGACATGTTTGTAAAACCCCTTATCTGTGAATTTTGTTAGGAATATAATATACCCTTTTCTTTTAAAATCTATAAGTTTTTTTCAAATTTGAAAACATAATGTCCTTCTGTATATATATTTCTGTAAGTTTCAAGAACTTTAAATACCCTTCTGTTGAGCTCACGTGATAAGTTACATTTTTCTTAGGTGACCTCCCCGGGCTACAATGTCACTTCCCAATCCACTTCATCATCACTCACTCATTTTGAAGCAAAGCTTTCATGGGTCTGTGGTGGGTCGAAGTGGTCATGCGTTGCGTTTGCTACATTTGATGATGGGACATTAATTAAACGCACGTTTCAAAAAACATGCACGATATCTTTGGCATGCTTAGGAATAAGATGATTTCTATGCTTGAATGAATAAAATCATAGTCAATCCAATTGCATTTGCAATTGCCTCTAGAGGCAACAACCAATAACACTCAAGTGGCCACAAGCTAGAGTTCTACTTTGTCTCCTCCATATTCTTTCCACCACACGAGAGCTAAGTACTTCTTGATTGCTTCAATGTGCCATGGATCTCCAAAGCTTCCTTCTCTACTTGTGCAAAGCCTCTCTACCCTCGTTAGGAGGAGGGCACAGACTAGCATGTGCCCTCCCTCAGTAGCCTCGAGCCCTCTGTGGTGCAGATCTTGACTCCTAGTAACTGAGCTGTCATTTTTGGCCTCTTTGAAGATGTAGAGCGCACTATTGTCCCCTGGGACAACCTACCTTGGAGCACTCCCTAGCTCTAGCACCGCTGCCAAGGTTGACAACAAGCAGCCTGCTCCTAGGGTCCCTCACGGAACTAGAAACAAGTCCTTGGTTTCTTCAACATAGGCTCACTCTTAACACTATAGACCAAAAGTGCTTGAGAAAAGTCTAGGCTTGGTGTAATTTTGAGATTTATATATACCGAGAAAAGTTGAAATTGGGAAAATATAGGAGAATATTGAAAGAAATTTGACTAAGAACCTTGAAATAAGGAAACTGGACTAAATTTTTTTTCATAGGTAGGACATTCACCTCAATTTTACCAAGTTTAGGCTTTTCTACGTTGTGGGAAAAAGCTTTTGTCAAAGAAGAACAATGGAGTATATGCTAGGGGCTACATCACCTGGAACTGCCTTCCTACATCTAGCCCACCGGCATTTCTCTTCCTCTCTATATGTTGGCGTCATTCTTCAAAGAAGTGCCTTTTTGTTTTCTTCTACGCTTTCAAGACAGGTTCTCAACATTCAACTTCTCTTTTGCACCGCTCCCGAGTTCCGGAGTCGTATAGCATGTTTGAGGCTCTTATGCGGACTAGCCCTAATAAGCTACTTATATGGCAAAGTATAGGAATCTTCAAATAGTTCAGATTGAGAAGATAATAATCAACTTTGAGGGTATTGTGTTGTATGTGCCCAGAAAAAACACAAGTCTAGTCACGTGGGAAGATGATGTTGGTCAAAAGTCTCAAAAGGGCCTTTATTGCCCACAACTATATGATTGAGTGGGGCAGTGGTTGATGGGAGAAAAGCGTTCATAAAACACTCACTCTCGGACTCTCCTGATGTAATAAGGAAGGAAGGATGGCACACTCATTGCAACATGGTGGGCATGTGAATCTATGATTAATAATTGATAGGAGCAACTCCCTCCCACCCATAATTCCATGAACCGTCTTTTCAACAATCATAGGAGGCGGTTCTTTGCTTGCTTTCTTTTTGGATTTCCCCCAATTTTCTTTGCTTGCCTTCTTTTTCGATTTCCCCCCCTTTTCTCTCTACGTACTATTTAGATAGACCCTGGTCGTATGTGCGGCCCGTCTTGCTCCTCAATGGTTACCAGAAGGTTACTTAGAGACAGAGAATGCAATCACATCACCTCGAAAGCTGTGTTCGAACCACGAAAGATGCAAGATACGCAATAATCGACTCATAAGAAGTGAGATTTTCGTTAAACCAGAACAACCACTTCTCTCATGAAACCCCCTCCCTTTGAACGCCTTCCACTAGAGAAGTTGACCTACTCTTCCAAGGTAATCATTTGGTGAATGGGAACCAGGTGACTGGGAAGGCTCACTGCTTGGCACCCTCACGTACGAGGCTCAGAGTCTCATGGCATCTCTCTCGTCCCCACCCCTCTCTCTCTCTCTCTCTCTCTCTCTCTCTCTCTCTCTCTCTCTCTCTCTCTCTCTCTCTCTCTCACACACACACACACACACACACACACACACACACATTCTTACTCCACACACACATGACACACATTTGAAAACACTATTGACCAACTGTGTCCATTTCTCTCTTTAAGCCTTTTCAATCTTAGAAGTTAGAGCATGGTCACACGGAGGCATTTTTATCCGTCAAGGTAACTGTAACTAGGCTTCCTGCAAATAAAAGGCATGCAACTAATAAGCCTTGGTAATGGTTACACAAGCACTCCATTATCAAAGTGAGTTTGGTCTATGAAAGTCGACACGGGTCCAAGGCGACTGCATTGAAGGAGTTATAATGGGTTATTTGTGCAATCATGGCAAAATTGGTCTATGAAAGTCGACACGGGTCCAAGGCGACTGCATTGAAGGAGTTATAATGGGTTATTTGTGCAATCATGGCAAAATTGGTCTATGAAAGTCGACACGGGTCCAAGGCGACTGCATTGAAGGAGTTATAATGGGTTATTTGTGCAATCATGGCAAAATTGGCATAATAGTAGGACGTGCATCTCAAGTTATTGATATTGATGTCGTGCATGACCACCATCTTATAAGTAAATTAGAGCACGTTTACATGCTTGCAGTAGCAAGCTTCTTGTTCTCTATTGGGTGAGTCTAGTAGCTTCGAGAGCCTTTGGTCTAGGTTTTTAACCTCTTGTATCCATTGTGGTTTCTACATATTCAATAGTAACAAATGGAGCAATACTCCTGAAATTTGCCAAAATAAGTAGAGTTTAAAATCGGTGCCACGGGTATTATTGATGTGATGGGAGGGGTCAAACTCTGCAGCACTTCAATACGTGCCACACCCCCTACTCCAAAAGTCGTTCCTCTCTCTGGCTTCCAGATATATTCTTCCTTTCTACTATGAAAATAGTAGAAATGTGGGTTTGAGCACAAAATTGTAGGATATGAGCTAGGTTGTGTGGGTAGGCTGCTCCTGCCCTTTGCTCGATAATCTACATCTAGAGTGTGCCATCGTGTTAGCATTGATGCCGAGCGGCGAGTATTGCCAATGAACACCATGAAAAAGTGTGTAACAATTGTCGTTTCTACTTCACCAGAGCAATATCCTAATGATTTCCGCTACTATCATTTAAGAGGTGCCTTTTGGAATTTTTGACCTACCCATTGACTATAATGATGAGAACAACATGACCCAGTGGTAACTGAAGCACAGACCAAGCTAGCAAGAGGGCACCCTCCATGTGACCTAGCCCTATGTAATTTGTAAACTTTTCTCTTTGGCTTACCTTGTCTGGTTCTTTCCGGTTAGAAAATGCTCATGCTGATACATGAGGAGACAAAATTTCCGTTCTACAATTTGCTTCCCATTGTACCCATTTTTATATGTGTTCGGTACTTGCTTGCTTTCTTTACTTGCCTCAATTATTGTCTCTTTGAGTTCTTCCATGCAACTTCCAAACTACTGTATGATTCTCTTTGAAAAAAATCCATTTTCTAATGACTATAATGGTTAGTTGATTCACTTTTCTATGTGCAAAATTGCTCAAGACTATTCAAATCTTTAGCAAATCATTATGTGTCTTAGTTGCCGCTCTCTCAAGGGCTTAGGACACATCCATGCCACATGGTGCTTAAAGAGCCTCAATAAGTAAGCATGAGTTCTTACGCTTCAAATAATCCTATCGAAAGGAGATTTCTTCCCTCCAATTGCAACTTTCTTCTCCCTGCCAAGCTTGGCACACTTGTGAGTTGTGATTATATGTTGAGCATGTTGTCTCCTTTTTCGTTCATACATGTTTTGTACTTAGTTGGGGATGTCTTGTAGACAAACTTTCTACTCAATGAACAGCCTCTTGGGGGCACCCACTCGTGAAACAATCGAGCCTAAATTTGGGTCTGATAGTGGAGGGATGGTAGTGCATAACTATGTCCCCCGTCCCCCACCAACAAACCAATGTTCATATAAAGGTCTACACAAATGTGATTTCATCTTTTTTCCTAATTGTTACCATGTCATGTCATGTCATGTGTGCAGGTTACTTATTGACAATAATACGGTAGAAGAGTATATCACGACTAGTGAGCCTCTAGTTGGATACAACACACCATCATAGACATTATAGTTGATGAGCTTATGCATGCTCTCTACCTTGTTGTTCTCTTGCATGTGTTTTTGGTATTCACAAATATGTTTCATTCTCTTAAAACAAATCTCATTGTCATGTTCAATCTCTAGGATTCTTTGCCTCTAAGAGGTGTAATCTTACATGTCAATGGAATCAAGATGATTAATTTATTTAGTGTGAAACTCTACAAAAGGTCTCCATATCTATGTTAGGGAAGGTCTTTCTCATGCTAAACAACCCTCTATTTGCCTCCAATCTACCTAGTAGCTCAAAAAATGAAAGATGCTCACTAAGATGACAATTTGTATCTTTTTTTTTTGTTAGAGATATACTCGAGAGATACCTACAACTTGAAATTACAACTCACACACTTGACTCTATGAGGTGGAGCATCCCAACTAGATAAGGTAGACCAACCCATCATATAGACTTGGAGAACATCCCCCCTAAGGACTACATGTCACCTGTATCTTTGCTAGCACTCTCCTTCCATGTTTAAATGATTATTCCACCACTATCATTCACTCATTGATAGAATATTAGGAGGCAATCCAAGATCTCCTTTTTGTCCCATGATAGCAAGAGAATTTGCATAAGTACGCAAAAGGAAACAACCACATGACCCTCAAAGGTGCCATTCCCTATTCAAGGTTACATGACCAAAACATATACACCCAAGGGTAGGTAAAAAACAAATGCAAAACAGATTAATCCACATTAGGCATTGTCAAACAAGTGAGTGACCACATTGTTGAGTTTAAGGAGAAAATCCTCTGACTCTTGAATTCTCTGTTTGTTTTTCACTGCCTCTTCACCACACTAATTGGTCCAAGATCCAAGGTAGGTCATGACGTAACTTGAATGGCCAAAACTAGAAGATAGCATTGTCCATGAAGAGAGTGGGGTTTAAAGGCTAGGTATCTTCAAATTGCTTGTACACTTCAGTTTTTAAAAACCCCCTATCATCAAAATGGTTTTTTTTATAGTGTCATTGAAACAATTGTTTCCAATCCCAAGATATCCTTCTCGAATTCCAACCCTATTACTCAAAAGGAATTTTTTAAAACTAAGTGTCATCCCAAAAATGTTTTGAGGCGAAAAACTATCTAGAAGCTAGATGATTCCCATACTGATAAGATCAATAATGGACCCTCCCTAGTTGTCTACTATTTAGACGAGATGCGCATTTGTCCATGCCTTGAGATGCCTAGATCTTCTTCAAGGTTTCAATGAAAAATTAAATAAGAAGAACAGATTTGTTAGGGTAAATACTTGGATTGCATATTCTTTAAGAACTTCGATCACCGCCTGGAAAGTAGAGTGACACATAGAGGGGGGAAACTAGATTATAATGAGCTAGAGATTCTGGGAAGCAAAGAGCCATTCGTTTCCATGATGCCTTTGGTGTAAGAATTGATTGAGACTAATTGATGCTAGTCTATTACTTTCTAAGATACCTACAAGCCTCGATTCAAAACTTGAGGTTGAACTACTCTACTATTCAAGGGTGGATATTGAATGCTCATGCTAGCTCCAAGTTGTCCATCCACTTGCTTTTTGATGAGTTTCATGATTGTCTCCAACATTGTATAGCATTTTATATTGTTCAGTTTTCCATTTTATTTTTGTGATTCGTGATAGAAGGCATAGGTAGCATATGCACAAAAAACAAAGACAAAACTTAACCAATCAATGGAACTATCAAGCTACAATACATTGATCCTCAAGAATTGCATAAGCCTATTATATGAATTTCAAATTAAGTGAATGAGAGAGAGAGAGAGAGAGAGAGAGAGAGAGAGAGAGAGAGAGAAAGAGAGAGAAGGACTTGGAAAGAAAATGGCTACAAGTGGGATTCCTTTCCTCTATATACAAACGGCTTTTCAAGGTATCAAGCCTCTTATTAGCCATTTTTAGTGAGACTAAAGTATCTGCCATTTGAGAGATGCTTGTTGACTAAACCTTCCTTGCCTCTTGGACATGTACAAAACTCTCATTTTACTTTGGGGGTCTCCTTAGCTAAGGGACCACATTCCCAAATACTCACAAAACAATCCCTCCAACCATCTTATCATTGACAAAGTAAATTAACATAGCTAATGTAAGAACAAAAAAATAGAGAGGCCAGAGAGCATCCTTGTTGTGTTTATATACAAGGAGAAAAGGTTTAGAGAGAAATCCATCCAAACTACTCTAGCCCTTGGATTTCTTGAATCCCTAAAGGACATTACAAACTGAAATTCACTTCATCAACGCATTTCTTGGAAATAATTTGGCCTTGATTGGACTTGTAGGCATACTCTACTACATCCTAGATAGAAAGAAGCACAATAATACTAACTCTCACCTGTCTAAAAGCCTTCTTTCTCCTTGTAGATCCATCTTTTTAATGGATGTAAAGTTTGTTCATCTAATTCCTTTGCAAAGTCCTTATAGGATATGCTAAGAAAGACAAGATGTCTCCAATTGAGGATGTCCTCTGGTCATCAAACTTTGAGGCCTCCTCTCAATCTAGGCATAATGTAAATTACCATAGTTTTCAAGGTCTCAAATAGTTTTCTAGGAAGACCATATAGCCTCATAGACCTATATATTTTAAGAGTACCCATGTCTATCTCAAACACCTCATAATTAAGAGCAAGATGTCTTAGGTAAGTGCCCATGTTTGCAGGTACCATGCCCAACTCTGGTGGGTAGTGAATTAGGTCTAATGTAGAAATTAAGACATAATTCAACATATATACATTTTTTCAAGAGTAAATTTGAGGTCTTTATCCTTCAAAATTCGTGTTCAGATAATCTTGATATAATTCTTAGAACTGACCAATTTACTAAGCTTGAAGTAGGACCATGTTAGCTTCATAGTTGGAGCTATCCAAGACTTCACTTTATCCTTGCATGCACCATCTTGTATATATGTTTTAGCACAATATCAATCACATATACATTTATACGACATGCGATTGTTTGTAAATGGCTTGGTTAAGGCTCTCGTTATAGCCTACAAAGCTTGCTTCCATGATATGCACCATGCGACATATGATGACACCACATTTTCTTAAGATCTGTACTCTTCATCCACATAGAGATTATTGCCATGCATAACACAATGAACCATGCCCTCATCCTTTCTATGGCAAAGGGGAATAAATTTTTTTATATCCTTCCACTTAGATGCTACGTCCATGCTCCAACCATGTTAGGCATCTTCAAATTGAGAACACACTCCATATTAGGAAGCCTGGGAGGAAGCCCAATTGCGAGGCACCATAACCTTCACACCTTATGTTTAATCATTCCCATCATGATTAGTCTCATGATTTGTGAGTTTCAAAATTACTTCCATCCAGCTAGTGTGGTTTTCGTCCCCTTAGATGTCTTTTAATCTCTTTCTTCTTTCCTCATAGTAAACTCGAAGGTCTATGTGATGAACTTGGGAGAATCACTTAACCAAGATCCCGGGGATTCACTCTATATACGAAACGGGACGCCATATGCGAGCGGAAAACTTTGATAAAACCCCTATATATGACTCATATTAGGAAATATGAACCCCCCTTTCTACGCTTATACGACAATCAATGTAGAAAACTATCATACCTCCATCTTACACATAAAATTTAGGTCTCACATGATCTAAATGAGTAAAAATAGTCAAAGAGCGTGTAGCATAGAGACTGGCACTGTACTAAGGAACCACTTCTGTTAATAACTAGATGTACCATCAATGTGTCTTAGTTTGAGTTTCAAACTATGTGCCTATTCAGCCTGCACTCTAGCTACTTGTCCAATTTTGACCCATCTAAAATACTCAAAAAACATAGTTATAAAGTTGTGTTAGGTTCTTCGTGTAAATTTGCATCTATACAAACTATTTACAGCTTCATCCCTCAACAAATGAACTATAATCACAAAACAAGCAGTTGATACAAAGCAGTGTAAGTTCTTGCATGTATCTTTGTAGCTATTGACTCACAAGTTCAAGGGAAGACTCTTTTGGGAAGCCATAATTTTGAAACACAAAAACTTCCTCTGATTTTCACCTTTTTTCACTTCTCCCCCCCATAAATATGATACCCCCTCCAGCTTGGGAGATAGATTATTGGGGGCCTGCCTCTAACTTATACGCTTATGTAACTTGTAAAAAAACCCCCCTCCCCTGCACTTACGTGGTGCGGTAAATTTTCCATGATGAATCCCCAGGGACCAAGGTATGGTAGCAAGTGAGCTCAACACAAGGGGTATAAGTTTAATCCTTTACAGGGCACAAAATCACCTAGAAGGAACAATTGGCTCCATGTTTCTTACTTTATTGTTCCCAAGGGTTTAAATATGAGTGGGTTTGATGAATGAGTGGGTTTGGTCATCAGTAGTCTATAGCATAAGAATAAAAGCTATTGATAGATGAGATGATAATGAAGCACTTAAAGAGGAGGGTACACAACACATGGTCTATTGTAGAGGACACAACAATATAACTCCTGGTGAGGAGTGAGATAATCGATGAGACAGCCGTGGAGTATTTGGAATTGGAGACGAGTACATACATTTTTTATTTTTTTTGCAAAACTCACAATTGTGAGTGATTGTATTATAAAGTCACCAACATAAATACAAATCAGCCTCAAGCTTAGGCTGAGCCTTGAGGGACAGAGGGTTACAACCGACCTTAGTTACTAGTACCTAGTGGCTAACTATTGCACTGGGCTTTACGGGATAGCGAGGGTTTCCCTTAGCCAATCATCTGAGCTATGCCTTTTACTTACCACATATATTATTTCCTTGCTTTTTGTTATAATCTCTGAAAAGCTAGCCCTATAGAGGTCGCTATCAAAGACCTGACAGTTTCTGGCCTTCCAAATATTACTAAAGAAACATTATCTGACAATTTGAGTGCATACATTTTCTTAGTATCACATGCTTTTGACTTTGGAAAGCAAAAGCTTGGCTCATGACCTAGTGTATGAATAGCAAGACACCTTCTTCTTCTTCTTTTTTTTTATAGCAAAACTCACAATTGTGAGTGAATTATATTGATCAACCTAAAAAATTACAAGGTTTTGTCATGCTCGTGTTGAGCCATGACATCATACAGGGACCAAAATCACAACAGCTATCAAGGCAGCAAAGTCCATTGTGATGTTCTTTTGATATATTTTAATTATCGATGGCTAGTATTTTCCCCCGTCCTAGGCATGCCAACTGCTGACAACAAGGCACAAGTAATCCTAGACCAATCCTCCGAGTGTTGCTTGCGTCTGAGTGTCCATATTAGCACTTTGCTTTCTTGTATAATTTTTGCGAAGCTTGCCACCTCGAAACCTCCTTCAAACACACGGCGGTTCCTTGTCTGCCATACATTATGTAAGAAGAAGTATCGGACGATTTGAGTGCTGATGAGGAGGGCAAGACTACGTGAATTCTTCCCTCCAAGGAATAGATCAGTCTTGAAGAAACCAATTTTCCATGTTCTTTGGACCCACTTGCATATTTTCCCTGCTAGGCCTTTGATAGTTGGGCAATCCATAAAGAGGTGGGCCAGATCTTCACTAGCGAGCCTGCACCCCAAGCATCGATCTGACCCAATCCCTCTCTCTTGAATCTTCACCCCCATCGGTAGAGAACCCCAGATTACCTTCCATAAAAATACCTTCATGTGCTGCGGAACCTTAGGCTTCCAGATGTTCTCAATTACTTGCTCCCACCTTTCCTCCGACCATTGTTTTTTCCATATCCTGTTAAGGGGGTTAGACCAATTCTTCTTATGCATCATGTATGATAAATGTCTTTAGGATTCCATAAGAGACTGCTTCCGGGCCATTTCCAGGCATTCCAATCCAACTCCGAGTCACAAATCGGCATCACTATATTGTCAAGCTCTTTCATCACTTTGTGGACAAGCAAGACCTCCAAGCTATTAAGTTGGTACTGGCCAACCAGAAGATCAATGGTTTTCCAACTCTTGTTGTCACTATCCCAAAAGTGCCCAAGTTGATTCAAACCCTTGTTATTCAGTTTCCTAGCTGTCTCTATCCAATAGGTAATTTGTGGCGGATCTACAACTTTGGACAGCCAGGGGGACCAATGCAAAATGGAGTTCTTGAAGTATCTGGTTTCTTCCCCCCACTTTAAGACTCATGTTGCCCTATTGCATTTTCTTACCAATTCTCCTAAGCTACCCCCCAGTCTAAGGGTAGACCATGCCGGGGCTAATAGTTTGTCATGGAACTCCACCCCTCTCCATTTACCTCCTTTCGAGCCAAGTTTAGCCGCTTCCATCATATCTTTGATCATGACAGCCCAAACTTGATTCTGTTTAGCCAAGGAGACGACCAATTTGGTGCAACAAGCTTCTGCATGGGGCCGTTGGGAATCAGTTGCTCGGTCGGTGAATCAAGGAGGCCTGGGAATTCTCAATCTCCAACAAGACACCTTCTTCTTAATTTACTTTTAACCTTATCATTTACAAATATTTATGTATACCCATACTTGGGACTTTCTGTGTGCATGTGATGCTTATAAGGTTTTCATGTAGTGATAAGACCCCTACTCTTTCCTTCTTGGTCAACAATGCACAAGATCTTTGGGATGAACCATCAATGGCAAGTGGCCATCATCTTCTTAACATGGGCCAACCACATATATGATGGTCTCCACTAGAAAACCTTGAACATATTATGCGGCCGATCACTTAGTGTGCACAAGCCCTTTCGTGCGGGGTGGAATCATGATGAGTTTATGAAACAAGTCATAGATCAAAATCTCACTATGAGGGGCAACATACCCTCATTAATCAATTATGGGCATAGTTGAATTGAGGAGGCAAGATTCAAAAGAATCAGAAAAATCTTTTTATTGGAGTTGTTGGTTTGATTTTCTCATGGTTCTTTAAGTTTTTGTGAGCTCATCATTGTAGGAAGTGTCACAGTGAGTGTGTGTGTGTGTGTGTGAGAGAGAGAGAGAGAGAGAGAGTCTTTACATTTACTTCTTGTCCCCCCCCTCACCTTTCTCCTCTCCATGCATATAGAAGCCAGTAGTTTCGCTCTTCAATACCCCACAACATTCTTTACAGAGAGAGACCATGCAGATTACCGACAACAGAGAGCAAATTCTTCTTGGTGTGCAGAGGCTCCGGGCGATGGCGTCCTCTTCCCACCCTACATCGCCTACAAGCTTGGGCATTGAGCTCTCCATTGCTACCCAAAAGTCGGAGCTTCCTTTTACAGATCATCAACAGACAGCAATGGAGGTCTCCATGGAAAGCTCTCCGGTGCAGCTAGAGCTTCTTCCTTTGCGCCCATCTTGTCAAAAGGCGGTTGCCAATGCAGGGCTCAATCTATGGGGCCTAGGTTTCAATGCGTGCGGGATCGATGTCAACCAGCTGCCTTCTACTTCTGCAAGTGAAGAGGAAGAAGAAGCGCAAGCAGAGGCTCCCACACTTCAGTTGTCAGTCCTTGCTATGGGCAAGCGTGACCTGATCGTGCGGGAAAGAGGAATGGATGTGGTTGAGCATGAGAGAGCATTCCTTGAGGTTTCTTCCCGTGTGAGTGACGAGGAGGAAAGTGGGTCTGCGAGGAAGAAGTTGCGCCTTTCAAAGGAGCAATCAGCCCTTCTGGAAGAGAGCTTCAAAGAGCATAGTACTCTGAATCCGGTAAAGACTTACTCTCCTACCTTCCTGAAGTAGTTTTTCCCGTTTTTCCAATTTCCGCATGTTTTGTGTGTGCATGCGCATGTGCATAGACATTCTTGTCGCTGCATTTCTTTATGTGATCTCATTGTGCTCTTACCATGATTGAGAGGGATTTTCTGCTGATAGTAGTTATGAATTTATGAATTGAGCATGTTTTCTGAGTTCTTTTAGTGTTCAAACTTCTGCTCAGTGAACAAAACTCTTGATGGCAAGAGGTGTATTTGAGTTGTGTTTTGTGTGGGCATTTGACACAGTCGCTCCCGTCCTGAGGAATGCTGGTCTTTTCGATCCGACATGTTTTCAATCCATTGCGCCTTTAGTCTGGCTGAACTGAGTTGATGTTGTGCTATATGGTTGGGCGGTCACCGCCTATATAACGATTTTCATCTACTTTACCTAGTGAGCATCAAAGATAAGCTCAAAATGGCATGCTCATTGTATCAACTGTATTACATTTCTTTTGAAGGGTCTCTGGTTTTACTGAGGTTTTTGGTTTTGCTTAGGGTTTTCTTTTGTTTTTGGGGGGTGGACTGACTTCCTGTAATTTCTTTACTGACCTCTTAGCTCTTCCCTTTTTGTGTCTTTTGCAGAAGCAGAAGAGCGCTTTGGCAAAACAACTAAATCTACGACCTCGTCAAGTAGAGGTGTGGTTTCAAAATAGACGAGCTAGGTGGGTGTGCGTGCTCGTAACCCTCGTTATTCATGATGCTAAATAACTAGCTGATCTGCAAGCGCCCATTTGTAAAACAAACATGCGGCCATTTGTGTGTGCAGGACTAAATTGAAGCAAACAGAGGTTGATTGTGAGCTGTTGAAGAGATGTTGCGAGTCGCTGACAGAAGAGAACAGGCGACTGCAGAAAGAAGTCGCTGAGTTGAGGGCTTTAAAGGTGGGTGCTCCATTCGTCATTTCCCATGATTTTTACATGCCAGCAGCTACGCTGACAATGTGCCCCTCATGCGAGCGGCTAGCCCCTCATGGTTCGCCGACAGCCATACCCCCGACTCCCACAGCGAGTGGGAGTACTCTATCGTTCGCAAGCAAGCCACAACACTTCCCTCTCACTCTGCCTTCACAATCGCAGCCCTCTGCGGCATGTTAGCTATAGTTGGTTCTCTGGGTGCTTAAGAGCCCATAAGAGTACACTTACCTTTACATGGTGCCACAGATGAAAGGTATATCAAGAGAGAATGTCAATATATAACTTAAAAGAGCCCCTGTTATCTTTCTCCCCTTGATTTTCTCCGCTAACGGATTGCATCGATGTCACTGCGTTAATAATGATCTTTCAAGGTCATGTTTGAGTTGAGTAATGAACTGAGCATACATGCTTAAAGGCTCGGAAATATGGTTTTACCACTTTGAAATCACGTTCTTTTGGAGTTGTACATCGATGCCGACTTGCCAAACTGCACTTTTGCGCTGCCCATGAAGAAGCAAACACAGGAAAGTATCAAATAGCTTGCATTTTAGGCTTTTCAAAGGAAAAACCACCCCATGAGTAAAGTAGTAGAAACAATTTGGCGATGCTTGTGCATTTTGATGCAAGGCGTTTGGAGACGGAAGTTGGCACCGCCTTCGGAGGGGGGGGGGGGGGGGGGGGGGGGGAAGAGAGAGAGAGAGGATTAAAGAGAGAGAAATAAAATGTGACTGAAACTCCCTCAGCATAGACCCTCCCTTTCTGTCGAAAGGTAGTGCCAACAAAACCATGACACTATGGAATGTGAATTGGTACATTTAGGAAGTTTTCTACAGTATACAGTACGGTAATGAGGGAAGGCAACTTACACAAGAAGTTTGGACAAATTCTCACAATAATTCCCACATTGTGACTTACCTCAACATCATGAGCTTTTGTGAGGGAGGCACCACATACCTAGCTAAGTACGTTTGGGGGCACGGGACCGTCGAAGGGACCCCCGGCCCCCCCACCGGGCCGGCGGTCCCCTGCCCCCAATCGTACTTAGCTAGGTATGCGGTGCCTCTCGAGCAAAAGCTCATGATGTTATTCATTGTATGAAAAAAACTCCGTTTTCCTACATGAGAAAATTTCTAAATCTTCTTGTGTTAGAGCCAACTGGTTAGAAGTGCTGATAAGGTAACATAACAAGCCTCATATCATAAATTGGTTACCAAGAACATGGTAATCTCCTTGGTTTGGGTTCAATCCATGCAGGATGTAGCACCTAGCAATGTGCATTACACATGCTTCTTGACACTTGTCCATCAAGAATATTTTCTTTTTTGCATCAATTAAGGATTATAAAATAAAATAAAAAGACACCCTTCAACATCTTAACCAAGCAAAGCTACAACAATGTGAAGAATTGCCCTTCTCTCTCTCTCTCTCTCTCTCTCTCTCTCTCTCTCTCAAGTGTGGTTATCTCAATTTCCTCTTCAATCTCTCTCTCTCTCTCTCTCAAGTGTGGTTATCCCAATTTCCTCTTCAACAACAAGTCTTGAATTTAACACTACTCCTCCTCCTCATAAAATAAAATAAAAAGACACCCTTCAGCATCTTAACCAAGCAAAGCTACAACAATGTGAGAATTGCCTCTCTCTCTCTCTCTCTCTCTCTCTCTCTCTCTCTCAAAAGTGTGGTTATACCAATTTCCTCTTCAACAACAAGTCTTAAATTCAACACTCCTCCTCCTCCTCCTCCTCTCTCTCTCTCTCTCTCTCTCTCTCTCTCTCTCTCTCTCTCTCTGTCATAATAATCAATATCTAATTCTCCTAAATGATTTTCTCATATTAAACTCATCATTTAATGTGGGGAAGTGCCAGGGGAGAAAAAGCTAGAATATTGGTTAAGCTAGCAGACCGGCCACAGTAGGGATCCAAAGGAGGGAAAATAGGGATCCAAAGGGGGGGCCATTTGCAAAAGAGCCATGTGAAACAATGGGCTAAAAAGATCATAAGGTTCAGCCCATTAAGACTTCCAAAATGCTAAGGTTCCAAAATTCAAAGGTTATGTCCAAAGGTCAACACTAAGGAATTGGATGCTTTGTGTGTGACCAAAACAGTCTTCCATATCCCTACATAGGAGGGGGCGAACCTAGCAAGTAGGGGATGAGAGAGAAAGCCACACACACACACACACAAGCCCCCTTTACACAAAGGGAATGAAGGACACATGTCAGATGCCTAAGCTAGTTGCTCCCAAAGTGTGCTCAATTCCTATTGGATGACCCTTGAAGTGGACCAATGAGAATTACGCTAGAGTAAATTTAGCCTAATTAATTTTAAAACACTTAATAAAAAGAACCAATGAAAATTAAGTCTCCTGGATGATTATTGGACAGCCCGTGAAGGGGTCCAATAGGAATTGAGCAGCCCAATGGGCTACTTAATTCCTATTGGTCAGAATGGGGAAAGGTCCAATGGGGATTTAATTCATTTAAATCAATTAAGTTTAATTGATTAAGCTCTCACGAAAGGGGAAAGGGGGACACATGTCAGAAGGCTATCACTTATGCTGCTTAATAATTATTGGCTTGACTTGGGGAGGCCCAATGAGGGAAGAGGAAGAGCAAATAGCAAGAGGGCTCGCCCAAGAGAGAGAAGGGGGGCTGATTTTTGCAAGGCATTATCACACACACAGTCTATGTGTGAAGAAAAGAAAACTATCTCTTCCCAAGCTTTAATGGAGAGCTCATCACCTACTCCAAGCTTGTGAGATAGAAGCCTACATCGACACACTCTTGGCATGTGGATGCAAATCCAACCAAGAGCCAAGCTTCAATGCATGCTCATCTCCTCTACCATGCTAATTACTAAGCTAAGCTATGCTAATATGAGTGATTATGTGAGGAGATGTACATCTTTCTCGTAAGATACTCCTTCTTCCTCTCAATCTACTCTCATACCCTGCTAGCTCTCACCATCTTCGAAGGTGTGTGAGGTCTTGGGTCTGAGACCGGGGATAATTGATGTTGTGTTTGTTAAGTGTTTTGCTTAGTGCAAGAAGCTTTCATCTTCATTGCACTAGCTAATCTTGAAGGAACACAAAGAATTGTATTGTACAATGCTCTCTTGATGGGAGAAACCATAATACAAAGCCTTTTGGAGAGGGGACCGGCTCCATGAAAATCCGGTCCTCAACTGTTGTCAATAGCTTAATTTCTCTCTCTTTTGAAAGTATTGTTGATGCTATCTAACTAGGTGTTATGCTTTTTGTTGCTCTCTCCACCCAAGCACTCTTTTAATTCTCATTAGGAATCTATTCTAATGAAATGCCCACTATGTTCATGCTAATTTTCGCTACACATAAGTGTTTAGACCATTAAATGTTACATTGGTATCAGAGCACAAGGTTTCTCTTTTCTTGCTCAAGAAGGGAGGTCCTCAAGCTAGCTATAAATGGTTGGTATTATTAATTGTCTGTGAGTAAGTAGAATAGGGATTTTTCAGCCTTGCAGTGCGTCTGCCTTCGTGCAGTTAACGGGGCATCGCCGTCGAGAGCTATGGTCTTAATAGTGGAGTCCTACGGGGCTTGCCTACTGCTTAACCACTATTGAGCTATTAGAAGCTTGACAGGAGCCGGTGCTGTTTTGGTGTCGAAAGACCCTCTCTTCTATTCCTTGCAATTAATGGTATTCGAGCCGTGGGTACAATAGCTTGAGTGCTTTTTCTAAAGGGGTAAAGAGGAGTAGCAACTAGGGCTTGAAGTGCCAAAGTACACCTAAAAAGTTTACACCTAAAAGTTGTTAGAATGGCTGACAATAGTAAAGAGAGTGAAATTAATGTTGATAACTTTGATTTTGCTCATGAGCAAGCTACTAATGATGCTTCAATGCTTGTTAACTATCTTGTTTCTAAGCTTCAACAAGCCATGGGCAATCCATCTCTCCAAAGTGAAGTGCAACGGCAGCTCCGTGCTCACGGGATTCTCCAAGCTCATCACCATGACGAGAGAACACCTAGGAAGCCTCCTTGTGAGACTCCCAAAAGAGGTCTCTCTCCGATTCGGGAAGAAGAAGAGAATCTGTACGAAGGGCTCAAGAATTTACTTCTTGATGATGCATCTCCTTCCCAAAGGAGAACTCAAGAGCCTCCACCGAAGGAACGAGAAAGAAGTGAGTCTCCCGCCACCTCGGCTGAGATGGCTCCACGAAAACGGCGGGCTAAACGCTCTCCATCACCACCAAAGCAGAGAAGACCATCACACTCTTCTCCACGCCATAATTCAAAGAGGGATGATATAAAGCAAGAGAAGAAAAAGGTGAGAAAGAGGACACCCTCTTCTCCATCTTCTTCATGCTCTTCCTCTTATGAAAGTGATGGTAAAGACGACGAAGATCAAGACAAGGAAAAGGCGAGAAAGAGGTCACCCTCTTCTCCACCTTCTTCAAATTCTTCACCTTCTGAAGAAAGTGATGGTGCAACCTTTGAACCATCAAAAAGAAGAGGCCATAGAAAATCCTATGCCGCATGGAAGAGGTCATCCAAGCTGAAGAAGTTCAAAGAGGGAGGGAAGAGCATCTCTTTCCTTACCTATGATGACACCTTTGGTGCTATGGACAAAGTCTTGGCCTTTATCCAGCAATTCGATGCGGCGTTTGGAGATGAGGGCTTCACGGAGTCTTCTAAGCTACGCCATGTAGCTATGCACTTTCAAAAGTCCGCCAGGCAATGGTGGTCTAGCCTACGAGTCAACGGTGAAGCTCCACGAACATGGAAAGCTTTAAGAGCTTCCATTATGAAGCAATTTTTGGCCACCGATGCCAAAGACAAAGTACTCACCGAATGGCGAAGCTTAAAGCTCTCTCCCTATGAATCCATCCACAAATATGTAGACAAGTTTTGGGACCTACAACTCAAAGCCACTGTTTTCAAAAAGTTGGATTTTGGAGAGCAAAAGCAACAATTTTGTGCGGGCTTAACCGAAGAAATGGCGGAGTATGTCAACTCCCAAAGGCCACGTACCATATTGGCGGTAATACACCATACTATGGTGGCCTCTCGAATCAATTTCCAAACGGGGGCTAAAAGAAATAATAAGCCCACGGAAAACAAGGGTTCCAACGAGCCTAAGGGGAAGGACAATGTCCAAAAGTCTCCTAAGGGCAACTCCAACAAAGCTAAAGAGAAGGGAGTTTACAAAGGTAAGAACAAACTCTCTCCTGAAAAGCTTGAGCGTTATCACAAGGATAACCGTTGTTTCAAGTGCGGCAAACAAGGGCATGCGTACCGCGCTTGTCCCCAAAAGAACAACCACCAAGATCCTCCTAGAGCTTCCTTGGTTGAAATCCAAGAGGAGGAGACTCACCAAACTCACCACAAAGGATCTCCTCTATGCCATGCTTGGGGAAAGGTAAGAGAACATGATGCTTTTATTCTCTTTGACCCTGGTTCTACTCACAATTTTATATCTATAGAGTTGGCCACCAAGCTAGGCATACAAGCTTACGAGATGGGAGATGTCCTACCCGCAGACAGTGCCTTCAAGGGGCAAGAAGCTTCAGTCACTCTCTTAATCAGGAAATTGAGGCTTCATGTCCAAGGCTATGTGGACAAAGAGGACTTCTTTATCTCTCCTCTCAAGCATAAGGATGTAATCCTAGGGGCACCATGGTTTGACCGCCTAGCTGCCAATGTTAAATTTCCTGAAAGGAGAATCTCCTTTAAGTTCACGGAAAAAGACATGTATATAGATGCTAAGGAAATGGGTAACACTATTCCCATTGTACATACACCAGCTTTCAACAAGTCAATAAAGAGCTCTATTTCCGTGTACATGATTTTTGTTAAAGATTCTCAAAATGAACCTAATGCTTTAGCAAAATAAAATAAAAGCAACCAAAAGGAATTAAAGTTATCTAATTTTCTCAAGGGATTTCAAGATGTTTTTATTGACGACATCCCTTGTGAGCTACCTCCTAAACGAGGTAATGATGACCATGCAATTGAACTTCTTCCAGGAAGTTCACCGCCTAACAAACCTCCTTATAGAGTTTCTCAAGCTCAACAAGATGAGATTATGCGGCAAGTGCATGAGTTAATTGAGAAGGGCATGGTTAGGCCTAGCTCATCTCCATTTTGCTCACTTGTGCTATTAGTGCAAAAGAAAGACGGCACATATCGTATGTGTGTCGACTATAGAGCACTAAATAGGATCACTATCAAGAATAGGTTTCCCGTTCCACGGGTAGAAGACCTATTTGATAAGCTACAAGGATCGACCTACTTCAGTAGGATTGACCTAAAAAGTGGCTATCATCAAATAAAGATAGTTGATCAAGACATTGTAAAGACCGAATTTCGCACCACATTTGGTCTTTACGAATACATTGTCATGCCTTTTGGCTTGACCAATGCACCAGCCACATTCAACCGCTTGATGGAGAAGGTGTTTAGGCCTCATCGAACCTTCACTGGAGTGTTCTTTGATGATAATATCATTATCATCTACTCTAATTCATTAGACGAACACAAGCAACACCTCCAGGTAATATTTCAAGTTTTAAGATAGAATAAACTTTATGTTAATCGAAAGAAAAGTGAATTTTTCTTGCAAGAGATTCAGTATTTAGGTCACATTATCTCTCAAGATGGCATCCAAATGGATCCATCAAAGTTAGAGGTAATAAAAGGATGGCCCAAAACCAAGGAATCTTCATGAACTAAGAAGCTTTATAGGTATGTGTGCATACTATAGACGCTTCATAGAAAAGTTCTCACAAATTGCGGGACCATTACATGACCTAACAAAAAAAAGCGTTAGGTATACATGGTCTGCTAAGGAGAACAATGCTATCGAAAAGCTTAAAGAAAAGCTTATCTCTCAACCTGTGCTTACACTACCGGATCTCTCAAAACCAATTGAGGTCCAACGTGATGCTTGTGGTGATTGCCTTGGAGCTGTTTTGCTCCAAGAAGGCCACGCCATAGGCTATGAGAGTCGAAGGCTCGACCCTGTTGAGCAAGCTCTAGGCATATATGAAAAAGAACTCCTTGCAATTCTACATGCCTTAGACTCATGGAAGCACTATTTATTGGGGACTCCTTTCATTATGCGAACGGATCACCAAAGTCTTAAGTACTTCATGACGCAGACCAAGCTCTCCGACAAACAAATGAGGTGGGAAAATTTCCTTTCGCAATTTCATTTTCATATTTCTCACATTGCTGGCAAGCATAATCAAGCAGCTGATGCACTCTCAAGATGACCGAGAGTGAATGCGGTTTCCATAGCCACTCACAATGATCTATCTTCAATGATAGATGAGTACGCTATTGATCCCGCTTTTAGAGATGTGATTTCAGCCCTTGCATTCGGGAAGAAAGAAGAACCATTTACTTTACAAGATGGTTATCTTCTCTATGGCAATAGACTATGCGTTACTAACTCACTACGTGAGAAAGTAATGTATGAATCTCATGCTCCACCTTATGCGGGGCATAGAGGGATTCAGTCTACCTTAAAGGGAATTGAAACATATTTCTATTGGCCTACCATGAAAGTGAGCATATCCATGGATTTTATCTTTGGATTGCCTAAGTCTATCCATGGGAATACGGGAATATGGACGATAGTAGACAGGTTCAATAAACAAGCTCATTTTATACCTGTCAAAAAGACTATCAAAGCCTATCAAATGGCAACCCTCTTCATTTCACAAATTTTCAGGTACCAAGGATAAACTTCTCTTCGGCCTATCATCCACAAACAGATGGCCAAAGTGAAATAGCTAACCTAACCATTCTCAATCTACTAAAAGCCTATGTAACGGAAGTAGATCAAAGATCCCAATGGGAGAAGTACTTACCCTTAGTGGAGTATGCTTACAATAACACTGTACATACTTCCACGGGAAAAGCACCTTTCAAGGTAATTGAGGGAAGATCAAAAAGTCCCTTGCTACTTAAAGTACATGGGAAGATCTTCGCTACAGATGAGTATAGCCGAGACCTACAAGAATCTTTTCAAAAGATTAAGGATGCTATCTCTATCTCACAGCAAAGGCAAAAGGCTACTGCTGACAAGCACAGAAGAGCCTAATCCTTTAAAGAAAACGATTGGGTCTTGTTAAAGTTTCCCAAGGCTCAATTAAGACACACGACGGGCAAGAATCCTCCGGGCCACCAAAAGTACTATGCTAAACTAGCAAAAAGGTACTATGGTCCCTTCCAGATTCTTAGGCCAATCAATGAGATGGCCTATCAACTCAAGTTGCCCAATCATTGGCTCATACACAATGCTTTCCATGTGAGCCTATTAAAGCCTTACAAAGGAGAGCCACCTCAAGATCCAACTATTGAAGACCCACCGGAGATCGAGGACCAAGAGGAGGTGCTGCAGCCCGAGTCCATTCTCCGACATGAAGACAAGGTACTAAGAGGCGGTAAGACTATCCGAGGATATCTTATTAAGTTTAAGAATTATCCTTTTGAAGATGCTAGATGGATGCAAGGCATACAATTAAAGGATAACCTAAACCTTGTCAATGCTTACAATGCTTCCCAAGAGTAAGCAAATGTACAAAATGTTAAAAATGCACAAAGTTTTTGTCTTATAAGACTCTCTTTTTCTTTATTGTGCAGAAAAATGAAGTAGTATGCATGCTTAGATCAAGTTTGCGGAGACGACGTCTCCCAAACACCAAGTAGAGCTTGTCACTCTACTATGGAAGATTGATAGGACTAATGTGCAGACATACTTGCGGAAGCCTCAGGCTCTCAAGCACCAAATGGACTAGTCATCCATTGTGGAATGATGTCGTAGGGTAACATAGGGATCCTCTACCCGCTAAGAAAAGGACTCATGAATATGCTTTATCTTCTCTACACCATAGTCGAGGACGACTATGATTTCAAGAGAGAGGTAATGTCATAATGATCAATATCTAATTCTCCTAAATGATTTTCTCATATTAAACTGATCATTTAATGTGGGAAAGTGTCAGGGGAGAAAACGCTAGAATATTGGTTAAGCTAGCAGACCGGCCACAGTAGGGATCCAAAGGAGGGAAAATAGGGGTCCAAAGGGGGGGCCATCTGCAAAAGAGCCATGTGAAACAATGGGCTAAAAAGACCCTAAGGTTCAGCCCATTAAGACTTCCAAAATGCTAAGGTTCCAAAATTCAAAGGTTATGTCCAAAGGTCAACACTAAGGAATTGGATGCTTTGTGTGTGACCAAAACAGTCTTACATATCCCTACATAGGAGGGGGCGAACCTAGCAAGTAGGGGATGAGAGAGAAAGCCACACACACACACACACACACAAGCCCCCTTTACACAAAGGGAATGAAGGACACATGTCAGATGCCTAAGCTAGTTGCTCCCAAAGTGTGCTCAATTCCTATTGGATGACCCTTGAAGTGGACCAATGAGAATTACGCTAGAGTAAATTTAGCCTAATTAATTTTAAAACACTTAATAAAAAGAACCAATGAAAATTAAGTCTCCTGGATGATTATTGGACAGCCCGTGAAGGGGTCCAATAGGAATTGAGCAGCCCAATGGGCTACTTAATTCCTATTGGTCAGAATGGGGAAAGGTCCAATGGGATTTAATTCATTTAAATCAATTAAGTTTAATTGATTAAGCTCTCACGAAAGGGGAAAGGGGGACACATGTCAGAAGGCTATCACTTATGCTGCTTAATAATTATTGGCTTGACTTGGGGAGGCCCAATGAGGGAAGAGGAAGAGCAAATAGCAAGAGGGCTCGCCCAAGAGAGAGAAGGGGGGCTGATTTTTGCAAGGCATTATCACACACACAGTCTATGTGTGAAGAAAAGAAGACTATCTCTTCCCAAGCTTTAATGGAGAGCTCATCACCTACTCCAAGCTTGTGAGATAGAAGCCTACATCGACACACTCTTGGCATGTGGATGCAAATCCAACCAAGAGCCAAGCTTCAATGCATGCTCATCTCCTCTACCATGCTAATTACTAAGCTAAGCTATGCTAATATGAGTGATTATGTGAGGAGATGTACATCTTTCTCGTAAGATACTCCTTCTTCCTCTCAATCTACTCTCATACCCTGCTAGCTCTCACCATCTTCGAAGGTGTGTGAGGTCTTGGGTCTGAGACCGGGGATAATTGATGTTGTGTTTGTTAAGTGTTTTGCTTAGTGCAAGAAGCTTTCATCTTCATTGCACTAGCTAATCTTGAAGGAACACAAAGAATTGTATTGTACAATGCTCTCTTGATGGGAGAAACCATAATACAAAGCCTTTTGGAGAGGGGACCGGCTCCATGAAAATCCGGTCCTCAACTGTTGTCAATAGCTTAATTTCTCTCTCTTTTGAAAGTATTGTTGATGCTATCTAACTAGGTGTTATGCTTTTTGTTGCTCTCTCCACCCAAGCACTCTTTTAATTCTCATTAGGAATCTATTCTAATGAAATGCCCACTATGTTCATGCTAATTTTCGCTACACATAAGTGTTTAGACCATTAAATGTTACATTGGTATCAGAGCACAAGGTTTCTCTTTTCTTGCTCAAGAAGGGAGGTCCTCAAGCTAGCTATAAATGGTTGGTATTATTAATTGTCTGTGAGTAAGTAGAATAGGGATTTTTCAGCCTTGCAGTGCGTCTGCCTTCGTGCAGTTAACGGGGCATCGCCGTCGAGAGCTATGGTCTTAATAGTGGAGTCCTACGGGGCTTGCCTACTGCTTAACCACTATTGAGCTATTAGAAGCTTGACAGGAGCCGGTGCTGTTTTGGTGTCGAAAGACCCTCTCTTCTATTCCTTGCAATTAATGGTATTCGAGCCGTGGGTACAATAGCTTGAGTGCTTTTTCTAAAGGGGTAAAGAGGAGTAGCAACTAGGGCTTGAAGTGCCAAAGTACACCTAAAAAGTTTACACCTAAAAGTTGTTAGAATGGCTGACAATAGTAAAGAGAGTGAAATTAATGTTGATAACTTTGATTTTGCTCATGAGCAAGCTACTAATGATGCTTCAATGCTTGTTAACTATCTTGTTTCTAAGCTTCAACAAGCCATGGGCAATCCATCTCTCCAAAGTGAAGTGCAACGGCAGCTCCGTGCTCACGGGATTCTCCAAGCTCATCACCATGACGAGAGAACACCTAGGAAGCCTCCTTGTGAGACTCCCAAAAGAGGTCTCTCTCCGATTCGGGAAGAAGAAGAGAATCCGTACGAAGGGCTCAAGAATTTACTTCTTGATGATGCATCTCCTTCCCAAAGGAGAACTCAAGAGCCTCCACCGAAGGAACGAGAAAGAAGTGAGTCTCCCGCCACCTCGGCTGAGATGGCTCCACGAAAACGGCGGGCTAAACGCTCTCCATCACCACCAAAGCAGAGAAGACCATCACACTCTTCTCCACGCCATAATTCAAAGAGGGATGATATAAAGCAAGAGAAGAAAAAGGTGAGAAAGAGGACACCCTCTTCTCCATCTTCTTCATGCTCTTCCTCTTATGAAAGTGATGGTAAAGACGACGAAGATCAAGACAAGGAAAAGGCGAGAAAGAGGTCACCCTCTTCTCCACCTTCTTCAAATTCTTCACCTTCTGAAGAAAGTGATGGTGCAACCTTTGAACCATCAAAAAGAAGAGGCCATAGAAAATCCTATGCCGCATGGAAGAGGTCATCCAAGCTGAAGAAGTTCAAAGAGGGAGGGAAGAGCATCTCTTTCCTTACCTATGATGACACCTTTGGTGCTATGGACAAAGTCTTGGCCTTTATCCAGCAATTCGATGCGGCGTTTGGAGATGAGGGCTTCACGGAGTCTTCTAAGCTACGCCATGTAGCTATGCACTTTCAAAAGTCCGCCAGGCAATGGTGGTCTAGCCTACGAGTCAACGGTGAAGCTCCACGAACATGGAAAGCTTTAAGAGCTTCCATTATGAAGCAATTTTTGGCCACCGATGCCAAAGACAAAGTACTCACCGAATGGCGAAGCTTAAAGCTCTCTCCCTATGAATCCATCCACAAATATGTAGACAAGTTTTGGGACCTACAACTCAAAGCCACTGTTTTCAAAAAGTTGGATTTTGGAGAGCAAAAGCAACAATTTTGTGCGGGCTTAACCGAAGAAATGGCGGAGTATGTCAACTCCCAAAGGCCACGTACCATATTGGCGGTAATACACCATACTATGGTGGCCTCTCGAATCAATTTCCAAACGGGGGCTAAAAGAAATAATAAGCCCACGGAAAACAAGGGTTCCAACGAGCCTAAGGGGAAGGACAATGTCCAAAAGTCTCCTAAGGGCAACTCCAACAAAGCTAAAGAGAAGGGAGTTTACAAAGGTAAGAACAAACTCTCTCCTGAAAAGCTTGAGCGTTATCACAAGGATAACCGTTGTTTCAAGTGCGGCAAACAAGGGCATGCGTACCGCGCTTGTCCCCAAAAGAACAACCACCAAGATCCTCCTAGAGCTTCCTTGGTTGAAATCCAAGAGGAGGAGACTCACCAAACTCACCACAAAGGATCTCCTCTATGCCATGCTTGGGGAAAGGTAAGAGAACATGATGCTTTTATTCTCTTTGACCCTGGTTCTACTCACAATTTTATATCTATAGAGTTGGCCACCAAGCTAGGCATACAAGCTTACGAGATGGGAGATGTCCTACCCGCAGACAGTGCCTTCAAGGGGCAAGAAGCTTCAGTCACTCTCTTAATCAGGAAATTGAGGCTTCATGTCCAAGGCTATGTGGACAAAGAGGACTTCTTTATCTCTCCTCTCAAGCATAAGGATGTAATCCTAGGGGCACCATGGTTTGACCGCCTGGCTGCCAATGTTAAATTTCCTGAAAGGAGAATCTCCTTTAAGTTCAGGGAAAAAGACATGTATATAGATGCTAAGGAAATGGGTAACACTATTCCCATTGTACATACACCAGCTTTCAACAAGTCAATAAAGAGCTCTATTTCCGTGTACATGATTTTTGTTAAAGATTCTCAAAATGAACCTAATGCTTTAGCAAAATAAAATAAAAGCAACCAAAAGGAATTAAAGTTATCTAATTTTCTCAAGGGATTTCAAGATGTTTTTATTGACGACATCCCTTGTGAGCTACCTCCTAAACGAGGTAATGATGACCATGCAATTGAACTTCTTCCAGGAAGTTCACCGCCTAACAAACCTCCTTATAGAGTTTCTCAAGCTCAACAAGATGAGATTATGCGGCAAGTGCATGAGTTAATTGAGAAGGGCATGGTTAGGCCTAGCTCATCTCCATTTTGCTCACTTGTGCTATTAGTGCAAAAGAAAGACGGCACATATCGTATGTGTGTCGACTATAGAGCACTAAATAGGATCACTATCAAGAATAGGTTTCCCGTTCCACGGGTAGAAGACCTATTTGATAAGCTACAAGGATCGACCTACTTCAGTAGGATTGACCTAAAAAGTGGCTATCATCAAATAAAGATAGTTGATCAAGACATTGTAAAGACCGAATTTCGCACCACATTTGGTCTTTACGAATACATTGTCATGCCTTTTGGCTTGACCAATGCACCAGCCACATTCAACCGCTTGATGGAGAAGGTGTTTAGGCCTCATCGAACCTTCACTGGAGTGTTCTTTGATGATAATATCATTATCATCTACTCTAATTCATTAGACGAACACAAGCAACACCTCCAGGTAATATTTCAAGTTTTAAGATAGAATAAACTTTATGTTAATCGAAAGAAAAGTGAATTTTTCTTGCAAGAGATTCAGTATTTAGGTCACATTATCTCTCAAGATGGCATCCAAATGGATCCATCAAAGTTAGAGGTAATAAAAGGATGGCCCAAAACCAAGGAATCTTCATGAACTAAGAAGCTTTATAGGTATGTGTGCATACTATAGACGCTTCATAGAAAAGTTCTCACAAATTGCGGGACCATTACATGACCTAACAAAAAAAAGCGTTAGGTATACATGGTCTGCTAAGGAGAACAATGCTATCGAAAAGCTTAAAGAAAAGCTTATCTCTCAACCTGTGCTTACACTACCGGATCTCTCAAAACCAATTGAGGTCCAACGTGATGCTTGTGGTGATTGCCTTGGAGCTGTTTTGCTCCAAGAAGGCCACGCCATAGGCTATGAGAGTCGAAGGCTCGACCCTGTTGAGCAAGCTCTAGGCATATATGAAAAAGAACTCCTTGCAATTCTACATGCCTTAGACTCATGGAAGCACTATTTATTGGGGACTCCTTTCATTATGCGAACGGATCACCAAAGTCTTAAGTACTTCATGACGCAGACCAAGCTCTCCGACAAACAAATGAGGTGGGAAAATTTCCTTTCGCAATTTCATTTTCATATTTCTCACATTGCTGGCAAGCATAATCAAGCAGCTGATGCACTCTCAAGATGACCGAGAGTGAATGCGGTTTCCATAGCCACTCACAATGATCTATCTTCAATGATAGATGAGTACGCTATTGATCCCGCTTTTAGAGATGTGATTTCAGCCCTTGCATTCGGGAAGAAAGAAGAACCATTTACTTTACAAGATGGTTATCTTCTCTATGGCAATAGACTATGCGTTACTAACTCACTACGTGAGAAAGTAATGTATGAATCTCATGCTCCACCTTATGCGGGGCATAGAGGGATTCAGTCTACCTTAAAGGGAATTGAAACATATTTCTATTGGCCTACCATGAAAGTGAGCATATCCATGGATTTTATCTTTGGATTGCCTAAGTCTATCCATGGGAATACGGGAATATGGACGATAGTAGACAGGTTCAATAAACAAGCTCATTTTATACCTGTCAAAAAGACTATCAAAGCCTATCAAATGGCAACCCTCTTCATTTCACAAATTTTCAAGTACCAAGGCTAAACTTCTCTTCGGCCTATCATCCACAAACAGATGGCCAAAGTGAAATAGCTAACCTAACCATTCTCAATCTACTAAAAGCCTATGTAACGGAAGTAGATCAAAGATCCCAATGGGAGAAGTACTTACCCTTAGTGGAGTATGCTTACAATAACACTGTACATACTTCCACGGGAAAAGCACCTTTCAAGGTAATTGAGGGAAGATCAAAAAGTCCCTTGCTACTTAAAGTACATGGGAAGATCTTCGCTACAGATGAGTATAGCCGAGACCTACAAGAATCTTTTCAAAAGATTAAGGATGCTATCTCTATCTCACAGCAAAGGCAAAAGGCTACTGCTGACAAGCACAGAAGAGCCTAATCCTTTAAAGAAAACGATTGCGTCTTGTTAAAGTTTCCCAAGGCTCAATTAAGACACACGACGGGCAAGAATCCTCCGGGCCACCAAAAGTACTATGCTAAACTAGCAAAAAGGTACTATGGTCCCTTCCAGATTCTTAGGCCAATCAATGAGATGGCCTATCAACTCAAGTTGCCCAATCATTGGCTCATACACAATGCTTTCCATGTGAGCCTATTAAAGCCTTACAAAGGAGAGCCACCTCAAGATCCAACTATTGAAGACCCACCGGAGATCGAGGACCAAGAGGAGGTGCTGCAGCCCGAGTCCATTCTCCGACATGAAGACAAGGTACTAAGAGGCGGTAAGACTATCCGACGATATCTTATTAAGTTTAAGAATTATCCTTTTGAAGATGCTAGATGGATGCAAGGCATACAATTAAAGGATAACCTAAACCTTGTCAATGCTTACAATGCTTCCCAAGAGTAAGCAAATGTACAAAATGTTAAAAATGCACAAAGTTTTTGTCTTATAAGACTCTCTTTTTCTTTATTGTGCAGAAAAATGAAGTAGTATGCATGCTTAGATCAAGTTTGCGGAGACGACGTCTCCCAAACACCAAGTAGAGCTTGTCACTCTACTATGGAAGATTGATAGGACTAATGTGCAGACATACTTGCGGAAGCCTCAGGCTCTCAAGCACCAAATGGACTAGTCATCCATTGTGGAATGATGTCGTAGGGTAACATAGGGATCCTCTACCCGCTAAGAAAAGGACTCATGAATATGCTTTATCTTCTCTACACCATAGTCGAGGACGACTATGATTTCAAGAGAGAGGTAATGTCATAATGATCAATATCTAATTCTCCTAAATGATTTTCTCATATTAAACTGATCATTTAATGTGGGAAAGTGTCAGGGGAGAAAACGCTAGAATATTGGTTAAGCTAGCAGACCGGCCACAGTAGGGATCCAAAGGAGGGAAAATAGGGGTCCAAAGGGGGGGCCATCTGCAAAAGAGCCATGTGAAACAATGGGCTAAAAAGACCCTAAGGTTCAGCCCATTAAGACTTCCAAAATGCTAAGGTTCCAAAATTCAAAGGTTATGTCCAAAGGTCAACACTAAGGAATTGGATGCTTTGTGTGTGACCAAAACAGTCTTACATATCCCTACATAGGAGGGGGCGAACCTAGCAAGTAGGGGATGAGAGAGAAAGCCACACACACACACACACACACAAGCCCCCTTTACACAAAGGGAATGAAGGACACATGTCAGATGCCTAAGCTAGTTGCTCCCAAAGTGTGCTCAATTCCTATTGGATGACCCTTGAAGTGGACCAATGAGAATTACGCTAGAGTAAATTTAGCCTAATTAATTTTAAAACACTTAATAAAAAGAACCAATGAAAATTAAGTCTCCTGGATGATTATTGGACAGCCCGTGAAGGGGTCCAATAGGAATTGAGCAGCCCAATGGGCTACTTAATTCCTATTGGTCAGAATGAGGAAAGGTCCAATGGGGATTTAATTCATTTAAATCAATTAAGTTTAATTGATTAAGCTCTCACGAAAGGGGAAAGGGGGACACATGTCAGAAGGCTATCACTTATGCTGCTTAATAATTATTGGCTTGACTTGGGGAGGCCCAATGAGGGAAGAGGAAGAGCAAATAGCAAGAGGGCTCGCCCAAGAGAGAGAAGGGGGGCTGATTTTTGCAAGGCATTATCACACACACAGTCTATGTGTGAAGAAAAGAAGACTATCTCTTCCCAAGCTTTAATGGAGAGCTCATCACCTACTCCAAGCTTGTGAGATAGAAGCCTACATCGACACACTCTTGGCATGTGGATGCAAATCCAACCAAGAGCCAAGCTTCAATGCATGCTCATCTCCTCTACCATGCTAATTACTAAGCTAAGCTATGCTAATATGAGTGATTATGTGAGGAGATGTACATCTTTCTCGTAAGATACTCCTTCTTCCTCTCAATCTACTCTCATACCCTGCTAGCTCTCACCATCTTCGAAGGTGTGTGAGGTCTTGGGTCTGAGACCGGGGATAATTGATGTTGTGTTTGTTAAGTGTTTTGCTTAGTGCATGAAGCTTTCATCTTCATTGCACTAGCTAGTCTTGAAGGAACACAAAGAATTGTATTGTACAATGCTCTCTTGATGGGAGAAACCATAATACAAAGCCTTTTGGAGGGGGGACCGGCTCCATGCAAATCCGGTCCTCAACTGTTGTCAATAGCTTAATTTCTCTCTCTTTTGAAAGTATTGTTGATGCTATCTAACTAGGTGTTATGCTTTTTGTTGCTCTCTCCACCCAAGCACTCTTGTAATTCTCATTAGGAATCTATTCTAATGAAATGCCCACTATGTTCATGCTAATTTCTGCTACACATAAGTTTTAGACCATTAAATGTTACACTCTCTCTCTCTCTCTCCCCTCCATTTGGGACAGCCCAAATTTTTCTTTGATTGTATCTAAAAAATCTTACAGGACCGCCTTCCATACGCGAAAATGTTTTTTGGTATTAGATTATGTACAATGATGATAGTGATTATCTTGGTCTCCTAAAGTGAACACTTGCTTTATGGATAGGTACATTTCCCGGTCAAAAATGGTGAATCCAAGTTGTAATTTCATAGGACCTTAATTTCCAAGGTCAAAATTTGGACATTTTAGTTATAAATATGGTAAATACCTTAGATCTTGCTTGTCTTGATTTAGAAATTTGGGCAAAAAAGAAGCTTTAAAAACGGGTTTTTTAAAATAAAAGTATTGCTTACCTTGAGCTCCTAATTGGAACACCTCAGAGAGAAAACTCAGACTTCAGTACCACCTATGCTTTTCATGCCGTACATATCACCTATTGCCAGTATAAATGTTGGGATCTCGTAGACCTAGCTTTGCCAAGACCTCACGCCTTCCTCTCATAATTGGAAAAACTCCTTTAATATCATGGAACTACCCACTTTGTTTTTTGAATGACTTGGCATGATTTAGCCTCTAATTTAGCTACCTCTAATAAGTAGATCAAGCATGATATGCTGGCTCCTTTCATCTTTGGTGGATTTGATGAAATTGAGCATGGCTTAAGCTTTTGCATTTTGTATGTTTCAAAAGATAGGCACTAGGAAGCAGTACCCTTCACTATGGAAGGGTATATTTTCACTTTAATGACGAAATATCAATAAGGATAGAAGTCAATTTTTGTAAGTTAGTGATATATTTGGTGAAGATTATAAGGTGGTAGTGTGTTTGGTGAACAGTATGAGCAGAACTTCTATGTATAAGCCGTAGTTTATGTCAAAACACTTTGCTTTTTTTTTTTAAATACAAGAAGATGAGAAGAGACTCCTATTTTACATGCTACTTTCCCATTTCCAATGTTAAAATATGTCAGTGTTTTCTAGTTTAGATGGACATATGAATGAACTCTCCATCTATTGATAGAGGTATCCTATTTATTTACGTTTTCCTATAGAAGGGAAATTTTCAAACAAGACCTTCTAGAGGTATCCTATTTAATTACGTTTTCCTATAGAAGGGAAATTTTCAAACAAGCCCTTCTAATGGTAGACTCATGAAAATTTTGACCACATGACCAGAAAAAGGCCTTAAGAGGGGCTATCATTGCTTTTGATCTTGATTAGACTTGGGGCATTCAACTCTTGATTAGTCAAATTATAGGTAGGCTCTTGAGCCTACTACAACTTACTCTTTTATGATTCTATTATGGTGTAGAAATCTACTTCTTCAAAAGAATAAATTTAATACATCCATAGTATTAATATAGAATTGTATTGTCATTGTACACACATTAATAAATTCAATACATCCATAGTGCAAAGAGAAAGATGGTGAGGAGTCAAGAAAGCCTAGTGAAGTGAAGGGGGGATGAGAGTTATAGGGAGCAAGTTTAAAAAAGTGCTTACAATCACATGCCATCTTAGCTTTGTTTTAATATAAAATTGTATTGTTCATTGTACATGCATAATCACAAATGTCTTATATGTAACTAAGGGTCTCACTTAAACAACAAGACCAAAGGATTTAAGAGAATTATATGTTACTAAGGCCCCACTTAAACAACAAGGTGAAAGAGTGTTTGGGAAAAATCAATTTTCCAAACATACAAAATTCCTTTCTTTGATGTTGTCAAGAGAAATTTTTTAGAAAATCATGTTATTTATTCAAGTTTTTACACTATTTTTCTCTAATTTGGGACAGAATTTCTCCATTTTCCCTTGCTCTCAACCAACATTTTTGAACTTGAAAACAACACGATATTAAATTGAGACACATTTTTCCCGAACATTGAGGTGAAATGTGGACATTAACATTAAAAAAAAAAGTAAAAATAATAAAATAAAGAGAAAAAAAATGAGGAGAACATTGAGGAAAGCTAAAGAAAAAGAGAAATAGAATAGAGCAACGAGAAAAGTCACAATGGCCTACATAGGTGGATGAGATAGAGTCTGTATGATGCACTACTCAATCTCCCTCCTTATAGAAATAGGAAAACAAATGTCAACTACATGAAATCTCTCACATGGGCCTACATACACATAAGACGACCTCTCTTTCAAGCCAAAGGAAGATAAAAGTTTTGCCATTGTTAACTTGCCTTGTGGCACTAAGCAACGAGCTTTATCCAAATGTCCACAATTGCTCCAAGAATTCCATGCTTTACTAAGGTCTTATGTAGTCTAAAAAGCATACACATTGCATTGCATGCATGCTTCACAACTTCTTTATATAGAGACTACAATGATTTTTTACTTTCCAATGTCAATACACATTTTCATTTATACACTAGGGTAGAGGAGCCCGTAAGTCGCCGGCGGGCCCAGTTGTGAGTTGGCTTGCCCCCAATATAATGTACAATTAACTAACCAAAAGAGACCCTCTTGCACATCAAAAGTGCGTAGCTTGGTGGTTACGTGCATCGAGCGGATTGGTCGTGGAGGGGTTTCAAACCTTGCTGGCCGTTTCGCTTCTAAATACCCCCCTGCTTGGCTTGCTACTCGCCCTCAAAAATTTTACACAAAAATATAGTGTCGCCTGTAGCACGCTCGCGTCAAAACACCATCAACGACAAGATTTTTGTTGCAATCAAGTTGTTGCACAAGCTTTTGAATGCATCATTCCCTGCTCGAAACAGTAAAACATAGCCTGCGCCGTGTGGATTTCAATCTCAACGTCTCTATATTGGGACTTCTACCCTATCACCCTTCATTTTTATAGTTTATTTTGTTTAGAAAGATTTTCTCCCCCAAAACTATGATGACCAAATGACCAAATGGCTCTCTTGAATATTTATTAATAAACTAAATTCTATTTGAGTAAGGAAGTTTTAATAAGGTTCAAAGCATAGGATGAAAAAAATGAAGATGAAAATGTAGCTAGTAAGTTGGCACACATTTCTGTTTAACGAGAATCTAGCAAGATACCTCTTGAAATTGACCAGTTTGAAGAAAAATAAAGCTAGTTTGATTAGGAAAGTATAAATAGAGAGTGCTTTACGTAGATGGCACGTGGAGAGAGAGAGAGAGAGAGAGAGAGAGAGAGAGAGAGAGGAAGATTAGGTGCATCACGCAAGTGAGAGAGAATAGCGATAAGATTTTTGGTTTGCATGATGTGCGCGGTGCCACAGAGCAAAAGCATGGAGGGGGAAGACAGCAACGCGGTGATATTTTTTCTCTCTTTGTCTAGACGTAGGCTCTCTCTCTCTCTCTCTCTCTCTCTCTCTCTCTCTCTCTCTCTCTCTCTCCTTCGTTTGTGTCGGCATGATGGCAGGGAAGGCTCCGGAATGAATACCTCACTTATAATCCTTGTATTCCTTAAAGTAGCGGATGATCCTAAAGCATATCCATGTTTCTAACATAATCCTCGCATAGAATTAAAAAAATGAACACCTCACTCATAATTGTTCCTTTGAAACCTTGTATAAGTGGACCCATTATTTAAAAAATTGTCTCAATGCATACAATTGTAATAAAGGGGTATCTTAGAATAAGACGATGAGTAGAATGCTCCTATACAAAGAGATTTTGTTGATCACATACATCCCAATAGTCCCTGTAACATTGGGACATGGCCCATAAAGATCTTCATGTAGGGCAATAGCAACCAAAATTCACTACTCATATTCAATATCTACTTCCGTATACAAGCTCTTTGACTTAAGATTCATCTTTGAATTGTGGTCAACAAGTGTAACAGAAGGTTCATTAAAAACTCCCACCCTCATGAGGATTTCAATTGTAGCCCTAGCCCAATCAATTCATGTACAATGTCTCCTTGATATAGTACCCTTTTTCTCCTCTTCATGAAAACATACATGCTTCACCAATCGTAAAAATTCATCATCATCTAAATAATCCTCATGAATAAGTTCTACCTACCACAACCATAAGTAGATGCTTCAACAAAATTAATGTTAACCATTGTATATTTCATAACATTCTTCCTGGCTCCCTTCTGTAATTTTTCTTGGGAAGAAAGCATATTTTTGTGATATGGATTATATTATCTTCCCCAAAGTTAGATAATGCTTTAAAGCTTCAATGAAATCATTAAATCATTATATGATTGAGACTATCACACTTGATGCAGCAATAAACATTCTCTTCTCATCACGGAGGCCTTTGTTTTGGTCCAAGTGCACAATTCTTGTCTTTAAACATGACAACTTTCATATTCAAGTTCATTTTTTGAGTACACTTGTTAAGCTCATCCAATATGGCTTCATCTTCTTTGCACCTACTTCTCTTGGTTTCAAAGTTGGTTCCTCTTCGCTTGATTTTTAACTATATTAGCCACAATCAACTTATCCATCTAGTTTTGCCTTTTTATTAGCATATCTACAGCCTTTATAACTTCCTTCCAATCAATATTCAACCCTAATTCTCCTCGTAGATCCTCTAGAAGATCCACACAAATCTTTTGAAGGCAGACTACAAAAAATATTCCACCTTCTCTAGATCACTAGTTTGGTACCAAAACAGGACACTTAAGTGTCCCTTTTTTACAAAGTGAAATTAAATGCTGCTTGCATTAGATGGTGTATTTAAGAAAACCCTCTTGATATACTTAAATATGTTAGCTAGAGGGTCTTTCAAAAATATAACCTTGCATTTTAGAATCTACCATGATGAAGAACTATACTCATCAAGTTGACCGTAGTAAGACTGTGATTGATGCTTTGAAGAGGTCAACTTTATAAGCTCAAGAAAAAATGAAGTGACCTTTTAGAAAATTTTACGTGACTTTTTCACAATTGTGCTATAGATAATTGAAAGTTTCATGTGTAAAAAAATTCACTTTAGAGTATATAAAATAACGAAAAGTTCTACGTATTTGATATAGTCATTTCAAGCATATTGTTGTATACAAAGAAAAATATGTTTTTGATGTATTTGTGAGTTTTAGAAATTAATACATTGCTTACCCATTCCATTGAGAACTCAAGGTGGTAAGTAGAAGGGCTTTAGTATGCAGCAACTATTGGATCCTTTTGAATATTCAAACTGCATAAGAGGAAACTTTGATATTTTCATTCTTGAGACATAAGCATTCAAAACCTCAAATAATATCAAACTTTTCACGTAGATCAAGTAAAGGTATCAAAGTACATAGTACATACATGATTGGGGTGCCTAAAACCTTGGTTTCAATGTTATTATGGAGAACTCAAGATTTTCAAGAGTTTTTGCACAATAAAAAATTCAAGAAAGAGTTCAAGCAACGAGACTTAACTGAGTTAGGGAGCCAAAAAATACGTTGTTACTTGGTTTCAACATGTGAAGTCATTTGTAGTTGTCAAAATGTACTTCCATGAGGCAACCTTTGGAAGACCAAAATTATCCTCTTATTCAACACACGCTCAAGTATGAAATTATGTCTGTAGCTTGTGTGTGACTTGGAAACTAGTCTTTGAGGGGCATTCCATTGTTTTGTAACACTAACACTTGGCTTTTATAAACATAAAAAATGAGATTTCTACAAAAAGATATTAGAATTTTATGATTTTTTTGGCAAAATAGCTTGAAATTTTACTAAAATTTATAACTTAGAACTTACCATAATTCTCTCCATAGGGATTGTATTTTGGCATTGATAAAAATCCAGTGTTTTCTTTCCCTCCTCATAAACAACCTATGGTAGAAGCAAGGTGTAAAAAACTTCTTTCTAGCTTGATAAATAAATTACCAAAACTTGGTAGGATGCTTAAGTGTCCAATTATAGGAAAAGTGTTAAAGACTTATATTTATTTGTAGAAAGTTGATCAAACCTTCTTTCAAACTCTAGTAGCAATTTTGGTGTCAATTATGCTAGTAGATACATTATGAAGCTCTACTTTGGCACCATCTCTTTATCCTCCATAAAATATTTCTCTTTTTGAGTCTTCTTGACATCTACCTACGTAGCTCTATGCGATGTCCAAATTTCTTCAAGCTCATGAACCACAATCAAAATAAACTTTTCCATTGCATCAAGCTCTTCAACTCCTTTGTCTTCCATCACTTCTTTATGTTGTCTACGTTGAGAATAACTGCTAATCAACACACCTACACCAATATTTGAATTCAAACATGCCACAATTTTTCTTCATAACCTCCAAAAGAAGTAAGACCAAAAGATCATATTCTCCTCTTACCCATCAAACCATCAAAAAAAAAATTCTTCTCTTCCTCTTCTTGAAGTCAACCAAGACCAAAATTCCTCACCCACCATTCGTATTTTTGCATGCACACTCCAAAAAACTTCCAATTTTCCACCCTACTTGGATAAAAGACTATCATTTTCATCCAAAAAGAAACTTTTCTTCTACTAGTAAAAGTGGGGTTTTTATTTTAATTTGCTTTGAGCTCTTGCTTGGCCACTATATTTTAAGCCAATTCATTCATGTGAGTTGACTTTCCAAGTCATTCAATTCAACCAAGTGAACACTTTCCAAAAACCTAATTTTTTTCTATTAGAAAAAGTGGGGTTTTAGTTTTTATCGGCCTTGAGCTCTCACTTAGCCACTCTATTTTAAGCCAATTCAACACATGGGGTATTAACTAAGGGTTACCATATGGTATCACATGAGGGTACTAAGCGTTACCATATGGTATCACGTGAGTGTACAATGGGGGGTTTTATAAGTCAAAATAGATATTTTACAAAGGAAGGTTCCATATACGGGGTTCAAAAAGGCAATGTTGGTGCATGTAGGTGATGTTTTGATAGTGCCTTTATGCTTCCATGGAGGAAATCCCCCTAAAGGAAAGGCCACCAACTGGGACGGTCACCCACTTTCTGAAATTGCCAATCCAACAATGGCTAATTTTAATTAGCACAATGATACCATATAGCATCAATGCCTATCAGGTGGTGCCCTATGCAATCATGTTAATATACCACATGAGATCTTCATTAAGGCCCCTACAAGTGGTATTTAAGCCTTTGTACAACCACTAACTACTCTTGACATACATCTAGAACAACCCATCAATTATTAAACCAACCCCATAAAGAGTTTTCCCAAAATTCTTGCAGTACGGATGCAAAGAGCCATAGTATTGTGTGCAATGTGCAATACCCATTTCACATGGTTTAGAAGCTATATGTGATTTTATTCATACTAAATTGGGATGATCCTCCTAACTAAGTTTAGAGTCTTGCCCATATATTGAGATTGTTCAACTAATAATAAACTAGGCTAAAAGTGTAAACTTAGACATGGGTCCACCTAATCTGATCGATTCTAGTGTTCCTAAACTTTGACACCCCAATTCACCTCCATGGATTTGGAGTGCAGAAGCTATGGAGAAGGTGGAGGAGTAACCCACACAAACATACCCACACTTAGAGATGACACACACTCACCAATTTCATAGTAAATAGGCTCTTTCTTTCTACTTCTTCTTCTCATCCAATTCATCACATAATGTTATGTTTTACATGTTACACGTAAGTGTCAGGCCCTAGAGGATCTTCATTAAGGCCCCTACAAGTGGTATTTAAGCCTTTGTACAACCACTAACTACTCTTGACATACATCTAGAACAACCCATCAATTATTAAACCAACCCCATAAAGAGTTTTCCCAAAATTCTTGCAGTACGGATGCAAAGAGCCATAGTATTGTGTGCAATGTGCAATACCCATTTCACATGGTTTAGAAGCTATATGTGATTTTATTCATACTAAATTGGGATGATCCTCCTAACTAAGTTTAGAGTCTTGCCCATGTATTGAGATTGTTCAACTAATAATAAACTAGGCTAAAAGTGTAAACTTAGACATGGGTCCACCTAATCTGATCGAGTGTAGTGTTCCTAAACTTTGACACCCCAATTCACCTCCATGGATTTGGAGTGCAGAAGCTATGGAGAAGGTGGAGGAGTAACCCACATGAACATACCCACACTTAGAGATGACACACACTCACCAATTTCATAGTAAATAGGCTCTTTCTTTCTACTTCTTCTTCTCATCCAATTCATCACATAATGTTATGTTTTACATGTTACACGTAAGTGTCTGGCCATAAACCAAATAACATAAACTCTAACACTCCCACTCCCCCTCAAGTTCAATGTGAGCTTGGATATGAAGCACACCCAAAGCTTGTCAAAAGGATAAGAACTTGGCTTTCCCAAAAGTCTTTGTAAAGATATCTACAACTTGATTATTACGTAAACTAAATCAACCTCGACCTTCTCAACTAGATTCTTTGCTAACATAATGCTGTAAGTATTGTTGCAATAGATGATCACAATGTCTAAAATCTCATTTCCAAAATCTTTCAAGAGGATCCTTAACCATAATATATTGCATGCTACCATTGCATTACCTCTATATTCAACTTATTTTCTTGATAGAGCTATAGTGAGTTGTTTCTTATTACTCCAATGGACCATTCTATTACCAATAGAATGCATAACCACTTGTTAACCTTTTATCCATAATTTCACTTTCCCACTCTACATCCAAATAACCTTACAAAATAAACTTAGCATTCTTCTCATAAAACATACCAAAGTTATATGCATATGCTATTGGAATTAGGGTTGCAGGGATGCACACAAAGCTTGGAGAGGATGAAGAAGTTCAAAGCACACAACAGAGAGTAGATTCCTTAGTGTGCAAATAGAAAGATAAGATAATCCTAAACTGATGGGCATATATATAATGCACTGGGGGGGAAAATCCTAGTGAGGGAAAAAGTGCCTCGGTGGTCCTAAGTGTATCCACACATATCACTACTATATATATGGTAACAAATCCACCCTACGAATGATGTAGAGAATGAGAGCTAGCACATAGTGTATAAGGAAGTGCCATGCCCTAAGGGCATGATCAATCCACAAAGGACAACATGCCCAAATCTTTGTAAAAAGATTCAAACTTCTAATGCCAGTAATGCCTTTGTGAGTAGATATGCAAGGTTGTCGTGTATTAGCAAATAAGCCAAGGTGATTTATCCTACTAATATTATTTTCGTGCTATAGTGATGATTCACCTCAATATTCTTTTTGTGAGTATAAAAAATTGGGTTCCTTGCAATAGCCAATGTGCTCCGTCTATTAGTGTAGATGATGCTGATAGTTTCTTGTCCAACAAACATCCAAATTAGCCATATGGAATCTGAGCCATACACACTCAATCGTAGCTATAAACACTACCCTATACTTAGCCTCACAACTAAAATTATACACCATAGGTTGCGTCTTGCTTAACCATGAATGCATGAACTATCGAGCATGAAACATAAGGTACTTGGACACTTTTGTGTCATAACAACCAGCCCAATTTGAGTAGAATAAAAGTATGCAAATTTGATAGAAATAATCCCTTCTTGGGATAAAATAACCCAAGATTTAAAGTGCCATTAAAGTGGCAAAAGTCCTTTTGACAGCCTACCAATGCTTAGACCTTGGGCTATGTTTAAATGAGGGATAAATTCACTGATTTTGATTCTTTACACTCATCAGTCCATTGAAAGTGTGTAATCAAGCTATACATGGGTTTTGCAATTATAGCGTACATGTAAATGAACCGTCTATAATATCCACAATGTCCCATGAATGCGTGAACCCCTTTGACTGTTGTCGGTCTAAGAAAATTAGCAATAACATGGATTTTATCCATATCAGTAGCTATGCCATTTTTAGACACTATATGTCCAAGAATTTTTCCTCGTCTACCCATAAATGTGCACTTTTCAGGATTTAAGAAAATCGGATACATCCATTGCTCCATCCATAGGCGCCTCCTCTACCAAGGCTTCTATCTATCTCATGTAAGTTACGGTACCACAGCCAAAGGGGCCCAAAATCGTAAAAAATCAATTCAAGACCAAAAATTGTGTAGCATGTGCTGATGTGGTAGACTATGTGGATGCCCACAATTTGCGGCATGATCTGTGGAAGCGTGCTGAAGTGGTAGCTATGTACGAACAGCCCCTAGGGTGCTAGCTTTTGGTACCGGAGCTTTTCATTGTCATTGCTTTTGAGTGTGACCATGATTATGAGTTATTAAAGAAGGCCTTGACAAGTGCCCCAATCTTACAAATGTTTGATTGGAACGTAAGTTTCCATGTGCATATTGATGCATCAAACTTTACTATTGGGTGTGTTCTAACCCAACTAAGAGAACATATATTAGACTACCCTATTAGCTTTGCAAGCTGCCAATTAAATGATGTCAAGATGAACTACACCATTATAGAGCAACAAGGTTTAGATATGATTTATGCAACCAACTGTTACAAAAGCCTTGTTTAACCAAACAAGCGTCAATTTTCTAATATCATGCACGAGGAGACTGCTTCAACCCATGTAAATCTTTCTTGCATTTGCACACTTTCTTTTCTTGTCTTTCTTGACAATAGGCTGTGTTATACTTCTTTAAATATATCACCATTCAAGAAAGAAATAAAAATGTTTGATTGATGTACATTCCATCCAAAATAGGACACCAATGCACATAGAAAATGAATAGTAGTCATACAACAAGTGGGAGAAAAAGTCTCTTCATAACTATGTCTAGGTGCATCCAATTTACTATCACATAAAGTATTCACTAGCTATTTAGGGATATCTCTAGCCTCTTCCTTCTCGGGCCTTTCCACATCAAGTACATCATGTACATTTGCATCAGTAATACGTTGACTCGTGACATTTTTGGAAATCCCCATAAGCTGTATATTTGCCTCACTAGAACTTACATTCAAGTTTCCACCATTAAAAAGAGGCAACAAAGTGTCATAAATATATTGCGAGCTTTCCTTACTATATCTAGTACATGATAACAAGGGATAAATGGAATTCTCCACAAATAAAACATCTCTTGAAACCAAGATACACTTAGTTTGCACATGGTACATCTTGTAACCCTCCCATTTAGGAATGTAATCAACCAAAATGTATCTGAAAACCTTATCATCTAATTTTTTATGATGTTTTTGTGGTATCAAAGCATAAACTAAGCAACCAAAGATGTGCATGTAATCAATAGATGGCTTCTTATCATGCCATGCTTCATAAGGAGTCTTAGACTGCAAGGCTTTGGTAGGACACTTGTTAAGCACATACGTAGCACATATAACAGCCTCAAGCTAGAGCAAATGTGGTAAATCTTGACTCTTGACCATACATTGTGTCATCTTAGCAACCCAATTTTTCTTTTAGTATGATGATCTCGGTTTTTGGATTGCAGCATTGATGGTGGATTTTGGCATTTGGCCCTTCGGCATCATACAATGATGCCTCCTCCTTATGTGTGGCCAAAAATAGAAAAAAATGGCCTCCTAGGAATATTTGCCATCTTTTTTGTTCTTGGTTGCATGAGAATGTGGACCACCAATTTTGATGGCTTGGCATGTGTGTGTCCTTCCCTCAATAAAAGGGTCTTTTTATGTACAAGTGGGTGGGCCAACCGACACTCAGAAAATTCCCCTACTTAATGGCAATGGGTGGGTGGCCGTGGGCCCTCATGTGTGAAATCTAGCACTCCAAACGATAGTGCAACAATGAAAAACAACAATAAAGGCAACACCAATGTACACATGCATGGTGGAAGGACGGATACAAGCTGCTACCATAACTTCCCAAGCGAAGCTCCTCTCCTTTGGAGAGGCTCTTTTGTGATGCTTATAATAGGGTCCTCAAGTGATATATATAACAACATTGTGTAGTAGTTTCTACAATTGAGTCTGAATATGTTGTTGCATCGCTTGAAGCTTGTGAACTTATTTGGATTTTTTTATCGATATTGTTCATTCTCTTTTCTCTAGCATGCCCTTGTGGTGTGATAATTAGAGTGCTGTCAGTCTTGCAAAAAACTACGTACAACATAACAAGTCAAAGCATATTGTTGTGCACTATCATTATCTCTAGTATGAAGTACACAAAGGCACCATCATCATTGAACATTATCCAAGTGACCAACTGAGTTTAAACGTTCTTGCCAAAGGCCTCAATGAGTCACACTTTATTCTCTTGCACTTCAAGCTTGGACTTGCCTCAACTTCACTCTTTCTAGATTATAATTTCTAATGGTATGGTAGATTTAAACATATATCATCGTAATCTTATAGGCACTATGCACACTTCACACTTGAACATTGTGACCTCTAGGCCAATTCTTAATTTTTACATAGATACACAATGCATTTTCACATTGTTACTTCAGGTTCATATTTTCACATATTAATAGGGCCTCGGGATTTTTTATCGTATTGATCCCCAAGGGTTTTTAGAGATCTTTGTTGGAGTGGGGGTGCTGGAGCTATACATGGCTTACTCTACCTAGCTTGCTCTCACCTATATATATGTAACTTGTCATATATGAATCAATTGTTGGGTGCACATATGGTCTCTCTCTCTCTCTCTCTCTCTCTCTCTCTCTCTCTCTCTCTCTCTCTCTCTACACACACACACACGCGCACGCGCGCACATGCATCTCCACAATGTGATTTTTGGGGGTCATTTCTAGTGTTTTTTTGGGACTATTGGTTGGAATATTTTGAAGCTAAAAATTTGGTAGGTTTTTTATTGAATTTTGAATTCCTTGATGGGCTCTGCAAGCTCGTATTATAGCTTTCCAAAAGGAGCTACTAAGAGGAAGTTATTCCATGTTGAAGATTCAACGGTTTGCAAATCAAGCCATGGATGGTGATGATATGTATGCAGCCAAAGGACTGGTGGAAGTTTGAAGTGCAAAGCATTCTCTCCAAACCGAGCAAAGCTTAAATGACAAAGTAATGGTTATTTGGGAATTGAATTTAAAGCAGTTTGGCCCACATTGGAATGTGCACGTTCAATGGTTCTCTCAAATTTCTAGGGTTCAAAATGCTAGTGGGTGTAGGTTCCAAGCCGGACTTGACAGTTTGCCTCTTGAATATGTGTGCAGAGAAATTTATAGGTGAGGTTGAGAATGGATGTATCCAAGAGAAAATATTTTATTTTTCTTGTTTTAGCTACAAATGATTCAAAGGGTAAGGGATATCAAAGTGCAAAGTAGTGGTTCAAGCTCAAAACCTCATATGTGGGTTTTGAGATGAGCTTTATGGCATGGAATGCGCATCAATAATTAGAGAGTGTTAATATTAAAATTGGCACTAAATCAAAAGAGAAAGTGGATTTTTTGGAGGTTTTGGAAAGGCCCATCGGGGGCGTGACGTGGAGCTACCATGTGGCACTGTTTTTCCCACATGCCATGGTTATGGAACAATTTGTGGACTCTATATATATATGCTTAATTTGCATCTATGTAACACAAAAGAGGGAGAAAGAGATGCCATAGAGTATGATGCCAATTTTCATTGATAGACCAAACCTAAATTTGCAGTGCCTTTCAAGTATCTCAACAAGTATTTTGCTACAAGCCAATGCTTAAGAAAAGGATATGCAAGATGTTTTCCAAGATAGTTAGCAACAAACAAAATATTAGGACAAACCAACAAACAAAATATTAGGACAAGTGTTCAAACCAACAAACTAAATAAATCCAAATTAGATTTGTATAAGGTTGATTTGTAATAAGCTGACCACCACTTTCAAAAGTATCTTTTGTGGAATTCATAAGACAAGGCATATTGGTTGAATGTGAAAATTTCAAACCGAACTTTGGAATAGTATCTTCAATAAAATATGACTATCAAATTAATAAAATACTTTTGGTGCAGTTCCTTTGAATTTGAATGCCAAAACATGAATAAAAACTCCCTAAGATCCACCATATCAAATTGAAGCCAACAACTTCTATTATTGTTGAATAAGACCCAAATCATTAGAAACAAGGACTGATTGTATCAAACTTTGTATACTACGCCCATGAAGCTTGTTTGAGACCATATAATTCCTTATGAAGGTGAGAAACAAGCTCTTCCTTACCTAGAATAACAAACGCTTTTTGCTGCTTCATATAATTTTTTTCATTCATATCACCATTCAACAAAAAAAAATTGCACGTCAATTTGGCGAGTCTCTAAATCAAATTGAACAACAAATAACAATAAGACCCAAATACTAGTAATGTGAAAAATTGGTAAAAAGATCTCTTGCTAATTAACACGAGTCTCTAAATCAAATTGAACAACAAATAACAATAAGACCCAAATACTAGTAATGTGAAAAATTGGTAAAAAGATCTCTTGCTAATTAACACGAGTAATTTGAGAATAACCTTTGGCAACTAAATATGCCTTGAATTTGTCAAAAGGTCCATCTCCTTTGACTTTTGCCTCAAACACCCAGTTACACTTAATGGATGAGTGGCTAGAAACTTTAAATAAATTTCCAAAATAATTTTGATGAGAAGGATTGGAATTAGGGGTGGTTCTCACCTCTAATGCTATATCTACTTAGTGTACTACTCCTATGAAAACAGTGAAATTGACATAGAATATTAATAGTAATTAAACCACACTCTAAGTTACTCTCTAAGTTGGTGAGCACTTCCAAAACCAGTTAGGGATTCTAAAACAAGGAATGCTTCATATGAATGTATTAAATAGAAAATACTTTCATGATCGTGGTCTTGCAATAAAAGAATTAGAATAAAATTGCATTCCTATATTCCTTCTCTTCAATGACATGTTTTAGAAAGGCAAAACATTACTTTCTAAATTTTCTTTTTGATGATAATTTAGTTTATCCATAAAGTTTATTTTTTTATTTTAGTTCTCAGATAAAAATTAATATTATGTAAGAGTCCTATAAAGTTGTTATAATGTTAATGATATAAAGTGTCAATTCCTAGGAGCCATTTTCTTCTTATGAAATTGAAACAAGGTGAACGTTCACACTAGCATTCTAAAATAATAAGGTGAAAAAGCATCGCCTGCATAGAGGAAGCCCCAAACCCTAGCGCGCATTGCTCGCATGGTGGCGTTAGTGTTTCCACGCCAAGATGGGGAGCCCATTGGTTGCGCGTCTGGGGATCATGGGAGTGCTTGTGCTCGGAGCAGATGTGCTACCGGTTTTGCTACTTGCAAAGAGAGCTATGGCTACAACCGCTAAGGCAGGGTGCTCCTGGGGTGGGGTGCCTGGCTGCTCACGCCCTGTTTGCTGGTGTTTGGGGTATAGCAAGGCAATTTTTTTCTCAATGGGAGAGGCTTGCCCTCCTGCCCCTCATATGGGGGGGAATCTGGTGGCTAGTTCTTGTTCAGTTTGGGATCTTCCTGTGGTGGTCGACAAGGGTTGGTCAAGTGGAAGTTGGCTCCCCTTGGTGGCACCAATTGGCACAAGAGATGGTGTCTTTATAATGGCGCATGGCTCACCAACATAGCTTGTGGGTGCCTTGGTTGTGACTTGATGGATTTGACTCGGTTGAGCTCTATCATGCTATGGGCGGAACCTATGTCTTGCCACCCACGATGGTCTCGATATATGCGATAATCCTATCTGCTATAGCTCTCAGCGTTCTATCTCGCTAAGTATGTTGGGCATGCCCGGCTCGGTGTGAGAGGGTCAGGGATGGTGGCACCCAATGTGGTTGGCCTATATTGCTTTTTCATCTGTATTGGGTTTCTTCGGCTTTCTTGTAAAAAGCATGGCTTGGACTAGTTAGTAAGTTTTTGGTTGTAATTGGTTTCTTTGGCTTCCCTGTAAAAAGCCCGGCTATGGATGGATTGGGGATGGGTTGGTGGTATATTGATGCCATGGCCCTCTTTGGGCATGGCTTGTTGTGTTAAATTTTTTGTGGTTAGTAGAATATATAGACACTCACAATTATGAGTGCCGGGAAAAAAAAACAAGGTGAAGATCATGTAGGCAAGTTAAAACATATTAGCCTCTCAAAAATGGTCTCTTAGCTTGAATTTCTACTATTTAGTATTTTGAAAACTCTACATCTCAACAAAGGAAAAATTCTCCTTGTAAATTTTAAAAAAGTATAAATTTACAAAAAAATCATGCTTAACAAATTAGATTTTTTATTTTGAGAAGGAGTAAACAAAAATGTGTTTATTTATCCATTTGTCTTTTACTAAGGCAAAACAAAAGAAAATTCAAAAAGTGAATCATGGGAAGTAGATTTTAAAATCAAGACCCTACCCTCTCAAAAAGACACCATTTCTTTTGGTCTTCAATACTTTTAAACCCCACTTAGGGACACATGTCTTTCAATAGGAAATGAACTACCTTTCATCCTTTTCCCCTATAAATTCTTTTCTTTTTAGCATACTAGCTGGTAATAATAGATTTTCAAAAAAAACATGGATACAAAAACTCCATCCTCACTAAGAGCCATGGATGAAAAAGGTGACCCAAAAGAAAAAGAAATACACCACAAGCTCAAAAAGGATAACCAATTATTCAAGTTATTCAACCTGACAAGGGATCCACGCCACAACATCTACTAAAGTAACCTCAGATAGAAAATAGATCTCAAGTACTAAGCATGATAACAGAACTACCATAGTAAGGTTGCCTAAAAGGGGAAGAGCAACCTAGCTCCATTGCCTCATGTAGAATCTTTCCATCCAGAAGATCCACAAGGAGATGCACCGCATGCTTTCATAGAGAGCCAAGCGCCATTGTAAAGGGTTGCTATTGCCAGGAAATCTAGCACTACAACATCAAGAATTAAGTGAAGCCCACCTCAACACGAGTAATTCCTCGCTTCTACCGTGGCAGTGGATCCTACCATAAGCCACCGTTGTCGTGCAGCTCTACTCCCATACTAAGAAAGATACTAGAAAGATGCACATTGAGCTTATTTGAAGCTTACTTGATGAATGATCGGTGTTCAGGGCTTGGTAACAAGCTACCTTTATGAGTAATGTATGTAAGATGCGGCTTAAAAGGGCCAACAGATGCCTTACCTTAATGATGCTAAAAAAGAGTATTCTTGAAGAGAGCACAAATGAGATTCTATGATCTAGAACTTTAGTGCTTGAAGTGCTCTACTGGTTTGTCTTTATGGCTCGTTGATTGGAGCTACGGTGAAAAAGTTATGGCAGTTTGAAGTTTGAGTCAATTGCAGATCCGTACCGGATTGGGCCACTGTAAATGAGGGGACAGAAATGGAACGAATGCATGGGCCTGAAGTGCTCACTTTGTAGAGCGCGTCGGTCTTTTCAGACCAGCAATCAGAGATCTAGTCGCCAAGTTATTACCAGTTTAAGTTTCCCCGGGGACCAATTCCGTGCCAGATTGGTTGACTCGGTTAATGTGCCATCTGAAGGTTTTACAGCCTCAACAGGGTTTGTATGCGAAGTATAGAATGTGTGAAGCCATAGGAATTGGTGGCTTGCCAATGGGAGCTTGGAACAACAAGATATTAAAGTTTAAGTCGGTGGCAATTGTCGACAGTGTGGTACCATGTGAATTATTTCCAGTTTTGGCGGACTTGGATTGTGAATCCAGCAGAGCCAAGTGAGGCAGAGTTCTTATGAGTCAAAGCTGATAAGTTGAGCTTTTGGTGTGGCTTGTCAGATTGGAAATCTGAGCAACAGAGAACAAATTGCAAACCAAGGAAGTTATGGGTTGTTTCAACTGAATGCAAAGGGAAGGCCTTCCAGCAAATGTAATCACCTATACGTGCGTCTTAAAGACATATGGAATTATCTAAGATGTTGGAGAGGGCAACAAAATTCACGATGATATTGTTAATCAAGGATTGCTGTGTAAAGATGTCGTGCCTTGCAATATGTTGACCGACATGTGTACCAAATGTGGTGCCTCTATATGAAGCATAGGCCGCCAAATGCACTTGGAGGAGGTCCGCCCAAGGGAAAGGGTTGGCCGCCCATTGAGGAGAAGAGGGCTTATGTGTGTGTGAAAAAAAAACAAACAAAGAGGGCATGGCGTCGACCAACGTAGCGAGCAGCGCAAGGGAGAAAGAGAGACTTGCGCAGGCCGGGTGGGAGCTCGGGTGACCGCGAAGGAGAAGCAAAAAAGCTTCAGCTCCTCATGGCACCCCTTTTTTATCTTCCTCGCGGCGAACCCCGACAAACTGGCTGCCACGTCATAGACCCGGTTCATGCCACGTTAGTGATGCCAACGCTATTGAGGAGGGGTTATTTATAGCAATGAACGAGAGGGAAGTAGGGTATTGTGGAGATTGAGGAGAGGAAGAAGGAACTCAAGGACCTCTCGTGCTTGACCAAAGAAGGAAGAGGACTCGCATTGCATGAGCAAGAAGAGAAGCCACTCAAACTCTTTTGCTCTTGGGTTGAGCTAGGGAAGGAGAGGCTCTCTCTCGATCTCGTTCTCGGACGAGCAACAGAGGAAAGCAAAACACAATCTCTCTCTCATTCTCGGAACAACAACGGCAAGAAAGGAGAAGGACAAGAGGAGGGATACGAAGAGTGGCAAAGGGCATGAGAGGAGGCAGGAGGGAGCTAACTGGCAGGGAATCTCTCTCTCTCTCTCAAATTAGAAGCAAGGTCAAGCCTCGATTGAAGAGGTCATGTTGCTTAAGAGAAGGATAACAAGAGCTATGGAAGCTTAAGCTATCGGCAAGCTTGGCAGAACCCTTTAAGGGAAATTGAAGACAATCTGAGAGCAGATTTTACAGATTTTTGGGGACAGCAATTGAAGACAACAAAGGAAAAAATTTCGTAGAGCTTTTGAGAGCTGTGACAGTAGTTGAAGAAGATAAAGCGACACGCAAAAATTTCCATCACTGTCATCAGTTCAAAATTTGATTAATCATCCTATTAACCCCCAGTGTCGTTAACAACCTGATTAATCCTATAAAACGAGAAACTCCTAGTTATCAGGCTGATCCAAGTGACGGTGTTGTTAACAGTCCGCCTTGGCTAAGGATTAAGTTGTACTCAAATAATTATTCAATTAATTGATGATTATGATGATTGCCATAGCCTTTTTCACTTGATGTTATTATTCTCTCTCAGAGCTCTCATAGCCAGAGGACCAACGCCTTCATGGCTCACGTCTTGAACACATATCCCCCGACACCGTTTATGCTAGAAGCCATCAAATACCAACATGTCACCATTGACACCTAAAAGGGGGTTGGAAGGGCAACCTCTCCCATAGCCAAAAAAAAAAAAGGAGGCAAGGAATGCATCAAAGAAGCATAGGCAGGGACGGCTAGGAGTCCTCCACTAAGACAAATCCATGAACTTTGGGACAAGCCCTTTGCTCCCTCCTTGACCAAGAATCATCATCTGTATCTCCTACCATACCCAATCCTCTTGGCTCCCCAAATCATGATTGCTTGCAAGCTAGAGCCCGCAAAACAAACCGCAACAACCATCCTTTGCAAACCCTAGCTCCTATTGTGATAATAAGGATAACAAGGGCAGGTTAACAAGCCACAAATGAGAAAAATATTAAGTCATCCAAGGACATGAAATAACAAAACAAACAAAAGAAAAATTAAATTTCTCACATGAAAAGGAACATCCAATCAATATTGGAAATAATAAAATTTCAAATGTCCTCCTAACTCTCCTCTCCCTAAGCCAATAAGTGAAATGGTGAGGGTGGCTTTCTAAAAAATAAGAAAGTGATAAAGTTATTAGGTTGAGTTTAATGGAATCAGCGTTTGAGAAAGTATTGCCTTAGCTTAGCTTTAGCCGGTTGAAAATTGAGACTAGCCAGTTGCAAACCATGCTAAAGGGAAGAAAAATCGGTGAAATATGTGAGAAAATAGTTCAAAAATTCTATAAATTTCAAAAAAATTGCTAGTATATCCAACTTTCTTCTTTGCAAGGAGGAAACTTGATCACTAGTGTTTGGAAAAGGTGTGCTTCTGGTTATTGGTTCGCTTCTTTGTGTGGAGGAAACGCAAGCGCGACAGCCGCTTAATAAAGAGACTTTCCTTAATATTGGCTTAAATAAGTTATAGAATGTAAGAAAAGTCAAGCCATGTGAGGTTGTGAAATGAAATATGAAATAAAACAAGGTAAAGATTTACGATGGCCTACAGAAGAGAGAGAGAGAGAGAGAGAGAGAGAGAGAGAGAGAGATGAGAGATGAGAGAGTGGGGGGACACTCCCATATGCACACATTAAAATCCAAAAAAGTTCAAATACCACATGTAGAACATCCAACAATTCAATTCAATGGTAAAGGAATTGCACAAAAAATCTTCGTTTTTCCTTATGCCCTTATGTATGAGTGTTATATTAATTGACCTCATGAAAACATAAAGCATATAAAATATTAGTGAGAGTTTAGGAATTGATCCAATTCTTGTATAAATATATCACTAAAACAAATTACACAATAAAATGATGCATGCTATTAAATGAAATAAATACATAATATCTTTAGAATATAAATGAATATTGAAAATGTATAAACTTAATCCCTAATAATAATACATGCACTAAAGTAACAAGGTGACATTTACATATCAAAACAAAAAGTTGAATAAAAAATCTTAGTTGTAATTTTGTTTAAAAAGCTAATCCTTAATAATAAAACATGCACTAAAGTAATAAAGAGACATTTGTATATCAAAACCAAAAGCTGAAAAAATTTCATAGTGGTAAAAAACTTCTTTCATTTAAGGACACTTTATAAATTTTTAGTTAGAAATTGTCTGTAATGAGAAGAAAATTTACAAGAAAAAAGTATGTTTTAAATCAAAAAGCTGACAAGAAAGTAATTAGATCCTTAGATGAAGAGACCCATTTATAAACTAAACAAAGATTAAAAAAATTCAAGTGAGCATTAAATAAAGGGACCAAAATACAACGATGAAAAGAGACACTTACATTATAAAAAAGAATATACCTTTATAAAACTTATAAACTAAACAAAGATTTAAAAAACAAAAAAAGTCAAGTGAACATTAAATAAAAGGACCAAATTACAATGATGGAAAGACCCATTTACATTATAAAAAGAAAATATAACCTTTACTAAACAAAGAAGTCAATTGAGCATTAAAAGAAGGGACCAAGTTGAAATGATGGAAAGACCCATATATATTATAAAACAATCTCACCTAACATGTGTCGACAATCAATGATTCTTAATCAACAGTCCAAAAAGTGCACCAATTCTCCACCCACTCTCCTATGGCCTTCTGAAGGCCAAAAACTCATCAATATACATATGTGTGTGTGTGCACCTATATCCATAGGATTTGATATAATTATGCAAGTGAAGTTTAACTTTAACATTCTAAAACAATAGATTGAATAAGTTATAGAATGTAAGAAAAGTCAAGCCATGTAAGGTTGTGAAATGAAATATGAAATTAAAAAACTCATTAATATACGTGTGTGCGCGCGCGTGTGTATCCATAGGATTTGATAGAATTATGCAAGTGAAGTTTCACTTTAACATTCTAAAACAATAGAATACAAGAAAAGTAAAGACATGTGAGGATATGAAATAAAGTGAAATAAAAAGGTTCACTTACTATTTTAAAATTGAAATAACATTTAAGGTAAGTTTCAATCATCACTGAATACATTGGAAGTATGCCTAATCCAACTCAACTCTAAGGCTTCTTTTAAAAAGCCAAAAACACTTGAGAGCATTATAAGAAATCGAGAAGAAAAACAAATTGAAAGCGGACGAGAAAGATTGTGCCCCCCTTTAAAGAGAGAGGTACATAAATGCCAACACCCTCTCACAAGGGCCTAAAATAAATAAATAAATAAATTATTGTCATTAGCTTGCCATGTGACACTAATGTGCAAGTTGTATCCACCAATGGTCGAGAGATGCACCAAAAATCCAACCCTTTACTAAGGATTACTTATATAGTCCAAAAACAACATTGTGGTCCATTTAAGGATGAGAAGAAATGGTCTCATGAAATAACAACACTTTATTCTCTCTCACTTGCGTGATGCTTCCTCTCTCTCCTCTCTCCCCCTCCACGTGCCATCTACGTAAAGCACTCTCTATTTATACTTTCCTAATCAAACTAGCTTTATTTTTCTTCAAACTTGTCAATTTCAAGAGGTATCTTGCTAGATTTTGGTTAAACAAAAATGTGTGCCAACCTACTGATTGGGATTTAAATCAAAGGACCACGGATTCATTAAATGAAAACTTGATAGAGCCACGTTCTAAGAAAATTGGACGTCTCATTGTACATTTAAACACATATGTTAGAAAAATCCACATAGAGACGAAGTCAATTGTAGCTATGGGTACTTCCTTTTGATTTAAGACTCTTAGAAAGCTTGGTGTTAGCAAAGGCGAGAAGACTATCTGTGTGAGTTGGGTTTGGAGATGGTATGAGGGTTGGTAGAGCTTTCGGGATTCACCTTCGATTGTGATCCATCAATAGCTGCCTTGGATCGTGATCCATGTGTGCTGCTTATGATGCTAGTGTGGAGTGAGTAGCCGGCCACTGTCTAGTGTTGAAGGGACTTGGCCTCTACATGCGTGTGTTTATTGCTTCCGTTTGATCGTACTCGTCTCTATTACACATGCAGGTTTTGGTAGGTAGGGTATTGATCCATCGTGATCCGTCGTTTGCAAGTGGTGGGCTTGTCACTTCGATCGCGATCCATCATCCCTTCATCCATGCTCCACCAAGCTATCTTGGTGAATGTGGGTGAGCATTTGGGTGAGCTTCTGTGAGGTGCTTCCAGCAACTGGGCGCGAGATTTTGGATTGAAGGCCGTGGGCCGATCGTGATCCATGATAAGGGGATCAGATCGGGATCCTTGTTTAGAACATGAAAAAATATTTTAACTTCCTTGGTTTGGAGTCGGCGGGTCACATCGCGTCTGGTGGGCTTCGGCCATGGTAGCATCGAAAAAGTCCGATTTGGATTGCAGAGAAAGGCCCGTTGGCATGGACTTCATATTTACTGTCGAGGGTAAGAAAAGAGCAAGTGAATCATAGGTCAACAACTTGGGTCTTGAAATATTATTGAAGCCTTCCGCTTTTGGCGTGCTCTCTCTAACAGTGGAATTATTGCACAGGGTAATCATGTTCAGTCATAATAAGGTTGAAGATGGGTATGCGTTGCAGGTTGACTTTGGTCCCAAATTGGCAATGCAAGGCCTAGAGGCGTGTTCTGCTCGCTTGGTAGTGTTGTATTTTATGGGCCAACGTATGACGTCCCAAGGTTTATGGGACTGGGCGACAATAGCTCAAACAATAGGAGCTTCATTAGCCATTTCACCGCTGTTCGTAAAGGGTTCTATGTAGCGGAGTGCTTGTCTGAGCAAACGGTTCAAGCTATGGTTAATCAAATGAGGTATCTGGGGGAGCATACTTCACCTATGCAATGTCATGGTCGCTCAAGTTTTGTCTAGATGAAGAGATTATGAACTTCTGCCCCGGATGGGTCACACTAAAGAGCCTTCCTTTATGGTTACGGGGCCATTTAGACAATAGTGATAATCTTATGGGCCATGTGATTTTCATTCCAAAGGTACAATGGGTAAGTGCGAGGCTGGATATGAAATTATGCATCCTATGGGACATGAGCAAACTCATCCCAAAGTACATGGATCTTAATATGGGTGATTTCGGTGCCTATCGGCAAGAATTAGCTTTTTCTTCATTCCCCAATGCATGTTATAAATGTCGAAGGATTGGGCATTTTGCCAGGAACTTTCTTGAGGAAGATGTGGTTCGCAATCTGCCTTGCAGGCCAACATGGAGACGTGTTTCTAGGGATCCCGTGCCTACTGCGACCTCCAACAGGCCTGTGGAGCAAGCGGATAACAGTGAGTTGAAATAGAGGGAGTCAAGTCAAGTGCCAGAGAACCAGGCAATGGAGATGCAGGACAAACTAGACAGTCCAACAATTGGGAATCACGATGGCCTTCAGTCCCTTGGCACTCCAACCTTGGAGTCGTAGGAGCCCATCGAAGCCATCCTTTTTTACAGTACGGTAGAGGAAGTTTGGGTCCAAAATCCAGAGCTTGGTGACCATTGGGGACCAAGAATTAGATCTCATTGGCCACATTGTTAAGGTTTCGGGCCCTACAACCACCACAATAAGTCTACTTAAAAGATTGGCTAGACAAAAGTGATATCTATAGCATCTCACTTCGTTGGGTTTTGTCTCTGGATACTGCTTGGGGACCAAGAATTAGATCTCAGTGGCCACATTGTTAAGGTTTCGGGCCCTACAACCACCGCAATAAGTCTGCTTAAAAGATTGGCTAGAAAAAAGTGGTATCTATAGCATCTCGCTTAGTTGGGTTTTGTCTCTGGATACTGCTTGGTGATCAAGGGGCAGGGCTCTCTCTTTGGTGGCAAACCCCCAGCTAATCCAAGTCCCCTTTATGATGATGTCGGGCAACTTTAAGGTGACACCCTTAATCAGCCAATGTATCAGTTAACGTATGCTTGGCTGTTGGATGATGCCATGGCTTAGTAGGAGCATGGATTTCAATGTATCTTTTTTTGGTTTAGTAATATTGACATTCACTCACTATTGTGAGTTTGAGAAAAAAAAAAAGACTCTTAGAAAGCTTTTCAAAAGCTAAATATGCAAATTGTCCTTTCGAGAAAAGAATGCCTTAGAAATCAGGTGATCTAGAAAGATCAATTAGGGATGTGGAAACTTACAAAACTCTCATAAAACAAGGTGAAAGTTCACTATGGCCTACTACATAATGTTATTGAGAGGAATTTAATAATAAGAGGGTTCTTTGTGAGAGGAAAAATGAGAAAGTGATACTAGTATTTAAATTATTATTTTTTGTCACAGTAGAGTATTACACTTTTGGGAAACAAGTATAATAATGACTTTCAAAAGCATAAAATTTAATAATTAAACCAATATTCAATGGCTGTCTTTAAAGAGAGAGGTACAAAAATTTCAATACCTCTCATAAAAACCTATAAGAAATATTTTTAAAAATGTTTTTTGCCATGTGGCACTAATCTGCAAGCTTTATCTAATGGTCCACAATTACACCAAAAATCCAACACTTTACTAAGGACTCCTTATGTAGTCCAAAAATTTGGCTTACTAAAAAAGACCTTAGAGAACAAGGCATTAGGGAGTGCATTCATTGGAGTTTGATCCCATGATGTGAGATGTTGTTATTATTTTAATTTATAAAAGAATCTTTTCATCGAATGACCTCCTAAAAGTACATTTTATTAGATTTATTATTATTTCTTATGCTTACTAGACCTACATTTTCTTATGAAAGCATTAGAATATTATTTTTTCAATGAGTCTCTTTAATAATGTCAATATGATTCTTTCATAATTTCACATTATGTGATTATGTGTGTATTTGGACAATACCATTTTATATTAAAACACAACAAAAATGACATGTAACTATAGGCACTCATTAAGAGCTACTCTTGATAGCTCTCATCCCCCCTTGACTTTGTTGGGCCTTCATGACTCCTCCCCTTGTGTTTTATTACTGTATAAGTTTTTTACAAAAACCCAAAGGCAGCTCGAGCTGGGTAATGCCATGCAAACCCATGCGTACACATGGGATGTAGGCTGAAGAAGGGCAATGCTTCTTCAAGGGTACGAGAGAGACGTTGTGAGGGTTTTTAATAAAATCTTATGCTATATATGTCTAAACAAAAGAGAGATTTGATGCCAACTTGGGAGATATTTGGCAGTGAAGAGAGGTTGTGGATAGCTAAAGGAGTTGATAGCTCGTTGGGTGTGTGTCGAGATAGAGCATGAGAGTCATGAAAATCAAGGCTAGCAATGCCAAAGAAAGAGTCTTGATGTAGAAAAACTATAGTAGAGAGTGGGACAAGCCACCCTAAGAGGGCCAGAGAGGAGGTGAGGGGGACAAGAAGATCCATGAGGCTACAATAGTGGGAGACGAGGCTGAGAGAGCTCAAGGACAACAATTACAAAGAGGGATGCATCAAGGAGAAGGTACAAGGGAACCAGCTAGTGGACAAGGGAAATGCTTCAAAAGCAAAAGGGAGAATGAGGACACACTGACAAAACCTTGGAGAGATAGGGCAACATGCAGGTAGATCTGTGACTACACGTAGGGGGGCTAATGTGAAAGTGTGAGAGGGAAGGGAGAGGCAGCCATGGTGAAGGACAACCCATGTATGTATGGGGAGCTTGTGGCCAAAATGAGTAGAGATTTGAGGAGTGGGAGGTAGTTGGAGGCTCATGAGTTACAAGGAAGATGGAGAAATATTGAGAAGGGGAGCTAAGGAAGGTATGAGAGAGGAGCTCATGGACAACTGAAATTAAAATATATGCCATATGAAGGGCTTGAGGTCTGTCAACAACGAAGGAGTTTCTGGAGCAACCAATGGAGTAAGAAGGGAAGTTCAAGTATCACTATGGGGGACGGCGGGGTGAGGGGGAGGGGGGGGGGGGGGGGGGAGCTGGTAGGGATGGAGAGGAGGATGCCAAAAGTTTAGGGTGCCCACTTCACGAGGCAGTTGGAAGTAAACTAGGGTCTTTATTGTTGCAATCTATGAAAGCAGGTGCTCCCATAGCTCTATTGAAGATAGGATATTGTCATTGAGCAGTGAAGAAGCATACCCTAAGATGGTTTGAGCTGAAAATTCTTGAGAGAAAACACATGGTTAGGTTGCTTAGCAATCCAAAGAAGACCAACCACTAGAGAAGGAGCCACACATTGTGTTGAACCGAACACAGGAGATCATGCTCAAGGAAAGCTAAAGAGTAGAAACTTGTGAACACAAATTTCATTGCAAGAAGGGTATAGGCAATGGGAAAGGGGAAAGGGGAATTTTGGATCCAGATTATAGGGAGATAGCTTGGGAGAAGGAGAATTGTTATAGCCTTGATGAGTGTGGCACTTTGCGAGGATTTTAGGTAGAAAGCTCATTTTACTTTTGTTGGGGTATAAAGCCCAATGTGGTCGCCCAGGTACGTGGGCGGGCCGCCAGGTATGTACACATACTCTTTTGTTAAAACCTAATAAGAACTCACTATGCTCTACACATTACAGTAGAGCGAGTCCACCATATCGTCGTGCTCTTCTTCTCGCACTCTCTCTCGCCTCGCACTTCCGCTTGTACTCCTTCAACTGGTATCAGAGCTCATATCGAGGCTCGGGGTAGCATTTGCAGGTAGCCAGAGTCACCTGCTCAGATTGGAGTGAGATTCCACAGGCAAAGACACGGCCCCAAATCTTGTGGGAAAGCCCAAAGAGTTCGGTGTTCTCAGAATTTCATTCTGAGGTCATCTCGACCACCGTTCGGCTTCGACAAAGTTCTGCGCAGGCCATTTTCGACTACGTGGTCTCGGCGGGTGCAGATCCGACTCTGCAAATTTGAGGTTTCGGCCTACGGCTGCAGGTGCTGAGGATATCGGCACTCCCAGAGTGCTGATTTGTGGCTGTCTACACATCGAAGGACGACTCATAGTTCTTGGAGGCGTGTCACATACGACACAGGCGCATCTACACACAGACTGTAGGCGACATCCACTAGTTCATCAAGTAGCTTGTGTTTGCTGCTTGATATTCCAGATTTCATCCTAACATTGCAGGTACTTCCACATGGGATGTATTGTCAGAGATGATGTATGTTTGTTGAGGGTTTCCTGGCTGTGAGTCACGCAGCAAACAACCGCCGCAGCGGTTACAGCATTTAGTGGGAAATTTGTGGATGTATGACTTTGTGGGAAGTCTATGTACTGTCAGATTTACTGCAGCCTTTGTTGAGGGTCGAGTGAGGTTTTATTGAGTTGGGGGATTCTCGAATGTTGAGATCCTTTCGGTGATACAGGTCTTGGAGCGATCCCTCGAGCACCCTTAGATAGGCAGCTAGGATGTATTGACTGTGAGTTAGACAGTTGGGATTGCATCTTTGCTTTACTGCCGTTGAGGCATTGTCGCAATCTATGCTTACAGGACAGTGACAGGACAGTGAGAGACAGTAAAGGTGCAGGACAGGTTTACCCACAGCTTACAGTGTTAGAGAGTGGTTTTTTGAGCTCTTTTTTTTTTGGTTTGTTTTTTAGTACACCAGAGCCATTTTACAAAGGAGACTCTGCCGAAATTTCTGCAGAATCTGAAGCTTTATTGGTTCATTTGACAGGTTGATATTGGTTCAGAGGTCAGTTTACAGGAGAAACTCTGCCGAATTTTTCCAAGGAAAGTAAACTACTGTGAAGCGTAGCTATGGCTCGATCACAGGACACTGCTCTTTATAATATCAAGAAGCTGGATGGAACCAATTTCCCATTGTGGAAGAAGCAGATTTGGCATGTGTTGGTACAAAAGAAGCAGATAAAACCTATAAAGCTCAAGGGGATAAAACAAGAAGATATGGACGAAGATGAATGGAGCGAAATGGATGAATTGGCACTTTCTACCATTATGCTGACTTTGGCAGAAAGCGTTTACTTCAATGTAGCAGAAGAGATGTCGGCTTATCAAGCATGGACAAAGCTGAGTGATCTTTATGAGAAGCAGAGTGCAGCTTCACAGGTATACTGGCTTAAGAAGCTTGTTGACTTGAAGATGAAAGAAGGGACACCTATGTCCAATCATCTGAATGAATTCAACACCATCTACAGTCAGTTGTAAGCTCAAGGTGTCAAGTTTGATGAGCCTGTTAGAGCTATGTTCCTGTTGATCACATTGCCGGAAAGTTGGGACACTTTTCGCACAGCTTTGAGTAATTCTGCACCTCCAGATGGTTTGACCATAGCAGGTGTAGAAGGCAGTCTGCTTACTAAAGAAACCAACAGAAAGACAATGGACAAAGGCAAAGGAACAACCTTAGTTGTCAGGGGAAGGACCAAAGAAAAGTACAAAGCTGGAAAGAGGGATCAGTCTCGTAGCAAGTCCCGCAGTGCTAAAGGCAAGAGTGACATAGAATGCTACCATTGTGGCAAGAAGGGTCACATGAAAAGAGACTGCAGAGAATGGAAAGCGGAAAAAGGCAAAGAGAAAGCTGAAGGCCATGGTGAGAAGAACAAGTCCTCAGTGAAGATTCAAGAAATAAATGTGACAAACACTGTTGCAGAGGATGACAGTCTAGTGTCAGGAGACATCTACTTCTTGAAGAATACAATGGACTCAGCTCTTCTTACAGCTCAGGGGCATCACTTCATGTGTCTCCAAACAAGGAGTGGTTTACCTCGATCATGTTCGGCTAGGCAATGGGCAGACATGTGAGATATTAGGTGTTGGAGATGTTCAATTGAAGTTTCAGAATGGCTCTTCTTTCATGCTGAAGAATGTGAGACATGTTCCCGCAATCACAAAGAGCTTGATCAGCACAGGTTTACTTGATGATGTTGGCTACGTCACCACTTTTGGACAGAATATGTGGAAGATATCCAAGGGTTCTATGACAGTAGCACATGGAGTAAAGTCTGGAGGACTTTACATGATTTATGTATCAAATGTCTCTAAAAATGTAATCAATGTAACCGAGCAGCCGAACGTTTCTTTGTGGCATAGCCGGTTAGGACATATGTCCAAGAAGGAAATGGAAATCTTGTCTCGTTCTGGTTATTTGCCTGGCTTGTCATTTAATGATTTTGAATTCTGTGAACATTGTCTGTATGGTAAGCAAACATAGCAGCCACATAAGCATAGAAGTAGTAGAAGAGATACGCAGTTGGCACTTGTTCATAGTGATTTGTGTGGACCTATGCCTAACCTATCTCTAGGGGGAGCTTCTTACTTTATGACATTTATAGATGATTACTCGAGGAAAGTATGGGTTTACTTTCTCAAGCACAAGGATGAAGCATTTAGTGTTTTCAAAACGTTTGTGACACTTGTGGAGAATCAGAGTGGCAAGAAGCTTAAATGCTTACGCACTGACAATGGTGGAGAGTATGTGTCAAAGGCCTTTCAGGACTTTTGTGATTCAAAAGGTATAAAACGTGAACTTACTACTCCTTACAATCCTCCTCGAAATGGTGTTGCTGAGAGGATGAATAGGACCATACAAGAGAAGGTCAGAAGTATGTTGTCTAATGCACAACTGCCAAATGGGTTTTGGGTTGAAGCTGTATCAACAGCTGTTCATCTTATAAATAGATCTCCTAGCAAGGTTTTGCAAAAGGATTCAGTGGCAGAGATGGTATGGTCAGGCAAAATTCCCTCATACAAGCATCTCAGAGTCTTTGGCTGTGAGGCATATACTCATGTTCCAAAGGAATTTAGGAACAAACTTGAGCCAAAGAGTAGAAAGTGCATCTTTCTAGGCTATGGTAATTCTGGTGAGATGGGGTACAGACTTTGGGATCCCGAATCCAGAAAGGTTATCCGCAGCAATGATGTTCACTTTAATGAAGCCAAATATCATTCTAAACCAGAGAGGGTTGAGGAGATTAGAAGAGTTGTCTTCCAAGAAGATGGACCTGCACGTGCAAGACAAAATGTTAGGGCTCAAGAGGAGCAAGGACAGGATAGAGTGGAACCACAGGTTGTGGCTGATCCTGAGCCAGCTATTTTGCGTAGATCTGGACGTATCACGCGACCTCCTGAGAGGTTTGTTCCATCTATGAACTATGTCATGTTGATTGATTGCAATGAGCCTTCATGTTACAAGGAAGCAATGCAAATGAAGGACTCCGGGAATTGGCAATTGGCCATGCAGTCAGAGATGACAGCTCTGCATAAAAACCAGACATGGAAGCTAGTTAAACTACCATAGGGAAAAAAGGCTCTACCTTGTAAATGGGTTTACAGGTATAAGATCACCGCTCATGATAGTCAGCCAAAGTACAAAGCAAGGCTTGTTGCCAAGGGCTTTAAGCAAGAACAAGGCATTGACTTTGATGAAGTCTTCTCTCCGGTGGTCAAGATGACTACATTGAGATGCTTTCTTGCATTAGTTGCCATATTAGATTTGGTGTTGCACCAAATGGATGTCAAGACAGCGTTCTTGCATGGTGATTTAGATGTGGAAATTTACATGCAGCATCCAGAAGGGTTTGTTGAGAAAGGCAAGGAAGATTTGGTATGCCAGTTGTTAAAGAGTCTTTATGGCTTAAAACAATCACCGAGGGCATGGTACCATAAGTTCCACAAGTTTATGCTTTCTCAAGGCTACAAACGTAGTGAGTTCGATCACTGTCTATATACAAAGAAGGCTAAGAATGGCAATTGGCTGATCCTTATTTTGTATGTGGATGACATGTTGATTACTGGCAAGCACTTGGAAGAAATTTCAGCTTTGAAGTCAAAGATGGCAAAATAGTTTGACATGAAAGACATGGGTGAGGCAAGTCATATACTTGGTATGCGCATTGAGAGAGATAGATCAAAGAAGTTGATTTGGTTATCTCAAACAGAGTATATTGACAAGGTTTTGCAACGTTTCAATATGGAGAAGGGAAAGGCATTGAGTGTTCCATTGCCACCATATGTGAAACTTAGCAAGCAAGATTGTCCTGTGTCTGAGGAAGAACACGCTGAAATGGATAAGATTCCATATGCGTCTGCAGTGGGTAGTTTGATGTATGCAATGATTTCTACTCGCCCAGACATTGCATTTGCAGTGGGAGTAGTAAGTCGATACATGTCAAACCCAGGCAAGAAACATTGGGAGGTAGTGAAAGGAATATTGAGATACCTGAAAGCTACAAAGAGTATGCGCATATGCTATGGGAGTCAGGAGCTAAGTGTAAAAGGTTTTACAGACTCAGACTATGCAGGTGACTTAGACAACCGAAGGTCTACGTCAAGGTATGTCTTTACATTGGCTGGTGGAGCAGTATCATGGCGTTCTAGATTACAAGATTGTGTTACTCAGTCTACTACAGAGTTTGAATATGTTGCAGCATCAGAGGCATGCAAAGAATCAATTTGGCTTAATCGACTAGTAACAGATTTGGGAATCAAAGAAGAGATGCCTGTGTTATATTGTGATAGTCAAAGTGCTATACAATTGGCTCGCAATCCAATTTATCACTCAAAGACAAAGCATGTGGATGTGAAGTATCATTTCATTAGGGAAATGCTCGAGGATAAGCAACTTCAGCTTGTCAAAGTTCACACCACAGAAAATCCTGCTGATCTACTTACAAAAGGACTTCCCTCAGAGAGCTTTGCGCATTTTCGCAAGCAGTTAGGTGTAGGGTAGTACATCACTTCTCTACATCTCTTGTATATTAGCTTGTATAGTAGCTTCTCTCACACTTAAAGTACCACATTGGACTTTAAGTGGGAGGTTGTTGGGGTATAAAGCCCAATGTGGTCGCCCAGGTAAGTGGGCGGGCCGCCAGGTATGTACACATATTATTTTGTTAAAACCTAATAAGAACTCACTATGCTCTACACATTACAGTAGAGCGAGTTCACCATATCGTCGTGCTCTTCTTCTCGCACTCTCTCTCGCGTCGCACTTCCGCTCGTACTCCTTCAACTTTTATAATAAGTTTTGACTTATGTCTTTTCTCAATCATCATTTTAACAGGGGTAATCACAACAAAAGGTTGTATAGAGAATGAAAATCATTTTTTTTCCTGCCCAATAGGCGTGGGCAATAGTGTTGAGTACCCTTTTTTGGTGCTAACTAAAATTAGAGATTTTATTTTTGGAAAGAATGTTTTCAAAATCTTTGCCACATACTTAGTGATTGGCTAAAAGATATATTGGTTTCTTATTAAGATCCAAGGGCATTAAGAAAATCATACTCACCTAAAGTCCATATCTTTGACATTAGAGAGAAATAAGGGGGGGGGTGTGGAGAGAGAGAGAGAGAGAGAGAGAGAGAGAGAGAGAGAGAGCATACTTTGTAGATGTGTGAATAGACAGAATGAAGAAAATGCGTAGCTTAATGAGCGAGAGAGAGAGAGAGAGAGAGAGAGAGAGAGAGAGAGAGAGAGAGAGATCACTCCCAATTCATGTAATATTGATAAGCATGCAACAATCAAGAAGTGTCTCTGACCCCCATGTCTGAGCACCCTAGGGGGCATTGTTGGGGTCAGCCCAACTTGGGCAGCAAACTTTGTGTGAACATGGATGTAAAGCCTATATAAAGCTAAGAAAATATACTCATAATTCCTCTTTCATTTTTTGTGTTCACTCATCCGATATCTTATCCTCTCTCTCTCTCTCTCTCTCTCTCTCTCTCTCTCTCTCTCTCTCTCTCTCTCTCTGCTCGCTCTCCTCTCCACAGCATGTCTATTTGAGAGGCAATAGACTTTTGCTTTGTGCTCAACATTTGGTATCAGAGCCACGATTGTGGCAAGGTAGAGGAGGAACATGGCTCCCCGTGCTATCCTTGACTATGTAATCCCTTCATCTCTGGAGCTGGTCTATGTAATTGTAGCCTCTCATCATCTTGGCACTTGCCTTGTGAAGCAATTGCTAGCGAAAGGCTACCACGTGGGTGCCAAGACACAATTTTTTAGAAATCTTTCAGCTGGAGCAAAAGAGAGGTTGCAGTGTGTGAGGGGACAACTGCTCAAAGAAGGTGGGTTTGATGATATTGTGTATGTGTGTGATGGAGTTTTCCATTGCACATCACCAACCAAGTTCTCGCTTGAAGACCCTATAGACACAAGGCAATAAATAACAAGTTGGGTATCCTGTCTTTTTTTTCCACGTGGAAATTTAAAGAGAGAGAAGGCTCATAGCCGGCTGAGTACAAGCAGAGCAGAAGAGCACGCGTGAGGAATTTCCATCGCGAGGAAAGGGCTGCAATGGGGAGACAACTTCGAAGAGACCTTGCCTGCGTCTTCGCCATGGCCACCCTTGTGAGTGCTCCTCATCACCACCTGCGAAGCTGGGCGGATGTGTGTGTGTGTCTGTGTGTGTGGGGGGGGCGGGGGGGGGTGTTGGCCAGTGGGGTGTTTGTTATTTATCCTGAATCCCTATAGAGCCGCGGCGGTAGCCGGAACTGTGAATATGCTCAAGTCATGCTCTAAGGCCCCCACCATCAAGCGCATCGTGTTCACATCCTCTGCAGCATCTACAAGGTTTACGCCGCTCGGGGATGTGGAGCAGCGGGGCCAGTTACCTGGCCTTTTGACTTGAAGGGCGTGTTCACACAAAAGTTTTTTTTTTTATGTATGATAACTATGTTTGATCATGATGATATGATGATGACTATGTTTGATCATGATGATATGATGTATACGATAATCTATGAAAAACATGATATATGATGAAAACCCCTCAAGTCATTCTTGTATGAATACTAGATGATGTTGTAAAGGAACACTACCACAACGATATGATGAAGAATGACATTGTAGATAAGACCTTCCCTATGATTCACACATAGGACTACCTTGTGAGCTTAGGATGAGTGCTCTTGTGAACCTTGGCAATGAATCCATCATGAGAACCGCCATGATGTATCAAGCACTACACCTAGATGTATCAATAGAGCCTAGGGGTTATGATTATGAATATGACTACACCAAGTTTGTTGGCTCAAGGGGGCGCCTGTTGGGGTCAGCCCAACTTGGGTGGCAAACTTTGTGTGAACATGGATGTAACACATATATAGAGCTAATAAAATCTAATCATGATCCATCTTTCATTTTTTGTGTTCACTCGTCCGATATCTTATCCACTCTCTCTCTCACTCTTTCTTCTTTGCTCGCTCTCCTCTCCATGCCATGTCTATTCGAGAGGCAATAGACATTAATATTGTATTAGCGGACTTTTACACTCATTGTGCTCTACAACATCCCATACTGGAATCCATCTCACAAAACAACATCCTTCAATGACTCACCAAAACAAGCACCTCCCTCACAAAGATAGTGTTCATAAACACTTCCAGGATGGAGATTTCATCTAGAACCAACTCATGGACATTATGGAGAAGCAACTCATGGACATCAATGAAATCTTCATGTGCAACAGCCACTAGTTTAGTTTTGTTTTATTTGATGATAAGTTTTGGTTCAAGGGTACATCTAAGCACCACCATAAGAACATCAATCCAATGTCTATGGCACGTGGTAATGTGACCAAACTTGCTAATTATCTTGGAATTGTTGTTCTTCAAATTGACATGGGTAAAAATCTACGTAGGAAAGGTAGTAGGGAGAATTTTATACGTATTTGTGTATTTACAACCGGACTTGACATACACATCACTGAGTATTGCTAATTATCTTTGAGCTTCTATTTACAACCGGACTTGATATACACATCACTGAGTATTGCTAATTATCTTTGAGCTTCTATTGTTTTGTTAAGTTTGGTTGAACATAGGTAGAAAAACTTTGATATGATTGCGAGAGGAGATTATGGAGCCTCACCCAAAAAAATGCCATCTACTGGAATTCTTTAAGGTTTCCTAATAAGATTTTCTTTTAAAAAAAGCAAAACTCACAATTGTGAGTGAATTAAATTGAACATCCCAAAAAATTACAAGGTCTTGCCATGCTCATGTTAAGCCATGACAACATCCATGGACCATAATTACATCGGCTATCAGGGCAGCCACCCCTACCAACCCGCCCCCTCATCCTTGATACACAAGGTCCATAATCTTGGCACAAGCAGTCCTAGACCAATCCTATGAGTTTTGCTTGCACCCGAGTGTCCATATTAGCACTTTTCTTTCTTGTATAATTTTTGCAAAGCTTGCCACCTCAAAACCTCCTTCAAAAACACGGTGGTTCCTTGTCTTCCATACATTATGTAAGAAGAAGTATTTGACGATTTGAGTGCTAAAGAGGAGTGCACGACTACCTGAATTCTTACCTCCACGGAATAGGTCAGTCTTGAAAAAAATAATTTTCTATGTTCTTTGGACCCACTTGCATATTTTCCCTGTGAGGCCTTTGATAGTTGGGCAGTCCATGAATAGGTGGGCCAGATCTTCACTAGCCAACCTGCATCCCAAGCATTGATGTGACCCAATCCCTCTCTCCTGAATTTTCACCCCTGTTGGTAGAGCACCCCAAATAACCTTCCATAAGAAAACCTTCATGTGCTGCGGAACCTTTGGCTTCCATATGTTCTCCATTACATGCTCCCACCTTTCCTCCGGCCATTGCTTTTTCCATAGCTTGTTAAGGGGGCTAGACCAATTCTTCTTTTGCATCATTGTCTGATAAATGCTTTTAGTATGGGGTTTCCACAAGAGACTGCTTCCGGGCCATTGCCAGGCATTCCAGTCCAGCTCCAAATCACAGATTGGCATCACTAGATTGTCAAGCTCTTTCATCACTTTGTGGACAAACAAGGCCTCCAAGCTATGAAGTTGGTACTGGGTAACCATAAAGTCAATGGTTTTCCAACTCTTGTTGCCATTGTCCCAGAAGTGCCCAAGTTGCTTCAGACCCTTATTATTCAGCTTCCTGGCTGTCTCAATCCAATAGGGAGTTTGTGGCGTATCTACAACTTTGGAAAGCCAGGGGGACCAATGCAGAATGGAGTTCTTGAAGTATCTGGCTTCTCCCCCCCACTTTAAGACTCTTGCTGCTCTATTGCATTTTCTTACCAATTCTCGTGAGCTACCCCCCAGTCTTAAGGTAGACCACGTCGGGGCTAACAGTTTGTCATGAGCCTCCACCCCTCTCCACTTTCCTCCCTTCGAGCCAAGTTTAGCTGCTTCTATCATATCTCTGATCATGACATGCCAAACTTGATCATGTTTAGCCAAGGAAACAACAAATTTGGTGCAACAAGCTTCTGCATGGGCCACAAGGTTGAAAATTCCGAGGCCTTCTTGATTCCCCAGCCGAGCAATTGATTCCCACCGGGCCCATTGCCATGGCTTGGAAGATTTCTTGTTATTTTTCCATAAAAATCTTTTTACAGGTTTTAAGAACTCTTTCCAGTGACACTTAGCCATCTTGAGAAGCGGGCCAGTGAAGGCAATATAAGGAATCTTAAAGGCATTCATCACTTTTATCCGACTTGGGAATGGGAGAAGAGCATACGTACTCATTTTTGTTTTGATTTTTTCAAGCACCCACTCAAATCTTTGCTTGTGAGTTACGTCCACCCCCAAGGAGATGTCTAAAGATATCCCTTTTGTGACAATATCCCCCAACCAGACAGAAGGGTCAAATGAGTCATTGTTCGATAGGGAGATCAGCCTTGACTTCTCTATATTACACTAGGACCCCGAAGCTACTGAGAATATTTGTACAGTCTCCAGAGCTTTTCTAATGACCTAGGGGCACGCCTTCGAGAAGAGGAGAGAATCATATGCAAAAAGTTTTGCTAGGAGTTGGCTATTTCCTGGTAAGGCAAAGGCCTTGCAACTCCCCTCGTTCAGCACTAGCTTTGAGTGTTGTGATTAGAGGTTGTGATCCTATGGCAAAAATGCGGGGGCAGACGGCATCCATACTTAATACACCTTTTGACCTCAAAAGAGCCCACAATTCTAACGTTGAATAGGAGCTCTGGCTGGCTTCCATCCCCCATTACACGTACCAGCCGACATAGCAAGGCCCAAAGCCCAGAGCTTCCATGACGGCTTCTATATATGTCCATATTATTCTGTCATAAGCCTTGTCCAGGTCCAACTGCAGCAGAATGCACTCCTGCTTTGTGACAGTTGTGTATTCGATGCCCACCATTGCTGCCAAGATGTTATCGTAAATGGACCTTCCTTTGATGAACCCATGTTGATGAGGAGAGATGATCTTGGTTAGTAACGGGGCTACTCTGATGGCTACTGCTTTAGCTGTAATTTTGTAGGCCATCGGCATCATCGTTATAGGGCGCCGATGTTTCAGTTGACAACAGCAGATCTGTTTTGGGATGGGTTTGATAAGCCCTCTCTTTACACTTATCTCCAACGACCCTTCGACCATGGCTTTATTGGCCAGTCTTGTGATTGGGGCCTTGAGATCATCCCAAAATTCTCTATAGAATTCCACCGTCATCCCATCCAAACCAGGGGACTTTTCCTTACCAAGGGCTTGCAATGCTAGTGAACATTCGTCTTCAGAGAATGCCCGTTCCAAGCTATTAGCTTCTGTGTGCGGAATTTCCTTCTTGACACTCTAAAGTAAGGTCCCTCTGGCTTCTTCCACTTCTTAGGATTGGATCTCTGGCCATCCACTGATTTGACTGAGATAGCTCAACATCAAACCAGCCATTTCATCCTGGTGATGAACTGTTGTCCCTTTCTCATCATCGAGCGAGCGGACGTGGCCCCGGCTCTTCTTGATTTTTAAAGCCCTAAAAAACTAAGCTTGATTGGAGGCTTCAGGTTGAAGAAAAGTCTCCCTGGAGAGAAGCCTTGCCTTTCTGATATCTTCTAACTGCTCATTAGCAAGGTTAGATTTGGCTTCAAGCCATCATTTGTGCTCCTCCTCAGTAGCATACCCATTGGCTTTTATGGAGGTAAGCAATTGTACCTCCGTTGTAAGATGCAGAAGGTGAACCTCCCTAGCTTTCTTCATTCAGGGGCCCGAGGTTTTGCTTTCTGGATGCTCAGAGCAAAGAGGTCCCATGCATTGTGTTTGTTGAGGTCGACATCTTTTTTGAGCTTACCCAGTGCTTTCTTGGTTAGATTCCTGAAAAGAGGGTCTTTGAATAGGTGTGTCCCTGTTACTAACGGTTTTTTCTCACCTCTTGGGGTCTGCTCCTCCTCCTTATTCTTCTTAAAATGTATGTGCAAGGGAATGTGATCCGAAAGGCTTTTTGTTTGGACTACCTTCATCTCAATCAATGCTGGTACCCAGTCAGCTTGGTGCGAGCAATAGCATATGTCCAGCCTGGAGGCAGTTTGGGCATACTAGAGGCTTTTGTAGGTGAAACCAGGCGTGTTGTTCCATGGCCAACTTCCCATAAGTCGATCATTGCCCACTTTTCACACAAAATTTGCCATTTAGATCTTTCTGAGCCAACCAACATACTAGAGGATCCTGTTCTATCCCTGCTCTTTTCTACCATATTAAAGTCGCCAACCAACAGCCACTCCCCTTCAATAGGAGTATCTCTAAGATGCATCCATAGTTTAATTGCAAGGGCCGTACACATTCACAATGGTGAAGGGATGCTCTTCCCATCTGATTCTAATCCCCAGGATTCTGTCGGATGGGTGGTTAAGGACCAACTTCGGCTCCAATTCTCTGTCCGCAATGCTGAGGATGCCAAAGAAGCCATTACTTCTTTCTCCATAGAATACCAGTTTCTTTCCTAGCACCTGATTTCTCTTGCTATGGGCATCTAGGTGGTGTTCTAGGATGGCTCAGCAGTTGACTGTCTTCTCCTTTTTTATTTCCTCCCAGAATAGGTTATTCTTCTTACGAGTTTTCAACCCCGTTACGTTCCAAGATTGGATAGTGAGAGACTCCATCATTAATGAGGGGTTCATTGGGATAGAGGAACGAATTCTTCAGCATCCGAATCATCCCCCCCCCTTCTCCTTGGTCTCAAGAGAATCTGGGGGTTCCAAGGCAGGGGATTTCTTTTCTTGCAGTGCTGCAAATGGATTGTGCAGAGGGACAATGAACTCCCCTCCTTTCAAAGGGGTGGAGGATGAATTAGATCCTTTCACCTCAAGTGTTCTCATGACTTGAAGCACTTTGGAGTCTCTTGCCACTGCCTTTCCTCTTTTGGCTCTTTTCAAACCAGGGACTTGGACAGTTGTCACCGTTGTCACTTCATAAATTTGGGGGTAGCAGCAGCGGGAATAATGATCCTATTATTATTGCCTGCACCTTCGGAAGCTCGTTGTATTAGAATCAATTCCTCCACAATATTTTCCTGCATCTTAATTTTATTTTCTCACATACCGTATCTCCTTTATCCTTCCTGCATTTTGTCCCTTCGTTACTGCCTCCTTGCTTCTCTAGCCCTTCCATCGGGGATTCCATTTTATTGGGGGCGTGTGTTGCCGGAGTTGCAGTATCATTAGACTTCAAGGGGCAATCCTTGGCGAAGTGTCCAAAGTTGTTGCATTTAAAACATGCCCCAAAGTATGTTCCAAAGTTTAGCGAAACAGTAACAAGCCCAGCTCCGAAATTGATAACCATGCTCTTAGGTGGCGTTTTAGACGCATCCCATCCTATACAAACCCTGTTTAAGGTTCTGCCAAACCCTCTCTTGCTAGGTATAAATAAGGGAGTGCCCAATTGGCTAGCAAGCATCCTGAGATTTTTCCACATCCAGCTAGGCAGTCCCACAAACTCAACCCAGACCGGATGAAATTCTTATAGAGATTCAGCTGAGTCGAACACTGGCTCCTAAGGCACCACACAAACCGTAGTCCTATTAAATACTAGGGGCCCTTTGTCAAGGATATTTTCCACATCGCAGGCCTCTTTGAGTCTCACTGAACACAAACCTTTAGCAAGGTAAAAAGTACTTTCAACTGCTCCTCCATGACCAAGAATTTGAGGGCCCTGAAGCCATTGAATCATCTCAAACCAATTCGGGATTCTTCCACTGAAACCAAATACAAGCATTAGCTTAGCTTGCTTCGCTAGCTGTTTTTTGATAAGTGTTGGTGGAATCTCTACAGTAATAGCCTTGGCAAACTCCACATGTTGTGGCAAACACTTTTTAAAAGCAGAGAAGGCTCGATCTGCCAACCTGTCTTCTACTTGCCCACTGTATTCTACATGGGAGCAAGTTCTTTTATTGTTGTTAGGGCCGGACTTAATCATTTTGTTGACTTCCATGAGCTCTTCTTGAAGTCTAGCTTTTGCATTCTTTAGGTTTTTGATATCTCCTTCACTTGACATCCCTTCTGCTGAGCCTTTTCCATAATCCCCTTGAGTATGCTAGCAAACAAAATACCTGACCTACGAGTAGCAGATGCACTTGATGCTTTATTTACGTTTGCACAGATGGGACCCTGAGGAACCCCGGCTTTGAGGGTTTTTACCTCGAATTTGAACCCTTGTGCTGAACCCATTTTCCTAATAAGATTTAAAGACCATAAAGACTTTTGATGGATTAAAGTTGTGCTATCTATATTAGTGTTGATGAAATCCTAGAAAAGCATGCATTCCTGGATGCTAGATAGAAATCTATAGGTTTGTATGCTTTCTCAACTATTGTTCATGATAGAATCATTTTCCTAACCTTAGCAAATCCTTTGCTTGTGTTTTCAAGGACAAAATTTCAAAAATTTGAGCTAATTTTTTCACATTCCTGCATTTTTGGACCTCAAATTCAAAGAGTATGGCACACAATTGCCATGAAAGAAGGTTTCTAGTCAATGCATGTGAATTTAATATAGGATTTTTTCTTTAGAGCTTATTACACCATTTTCATTTCTGCAAACTATTGCATTCTCTTTGGTGTTTAAGCACTCTCTTGGTTTTGAGCATCATGATGGCAACATGAGAGCTCGATAGTATGGAATTAGCTTTGTATAAATAGCCTACTCCTCAATGTAGGGCTTCCCCTTTTTTAGTGTCTATGAGCCATAGAGGTGATTTTATTGAGAAGAACATCAAAAAACTAAACGTTGAGCTCTTGAGTCTAGGCAAGCTCTTGTAGTCATGTGGATTTTGATAGTGTGAGGTATCATGTAGAGGGATAATAAGGGAAAACTAGGTAATAATGATGTGCTCAACAATCTTCATCTGAGGGCTAAGGAGCGACAACTAGATATTGATGTGTGCTGAGTAATCCTCATCTGGAATCATGCCACGAAACAATAATTGAACACATGTAGGGAGAGGTATCCCCTTAGCATCAATGTGGCTACTTTTGAGAGGCCTCTTAGAAAATTTGCTTTTGTGTAGCTTATAGCGGTGACAAATTCTTGTAGCCAAGAGAGCCTGATTGGTATAGGGGACTTTGGCACTCATTCACACTTACTCCCTATAACTCTCATCACCACTTAGCTTCACCAAGCATTTGTAACTCATCACCTTGTTTAGATTATAATGTTTTCCTTTAAAAGTACAAATATTCTACATATAAGTGAAAGAAAACAAAAAAAGTTTAATAACATAAAATTTATAATTAACATAAAGTTAAATCTCCTATGAAAATATATATGAACCTCCAAATTTTACTAGATAGTATCAATTTGTTTGAAAAAGATTAAAATTTAAAAAAAAAAATTGGAGGATCCTTAAAGAGAAGTGTATATTTTAAGAATATCATTTTTCGAAGATAAATTGATGAAAAACCTTGAAAAGTTGAATGGATATTTTGGAAGTAGCTCTTAAAGTGAAGACGCCGCACTTGAGATAATGTCCTTTAAATTTCAATTCTTTGAAGCTCCACTTGAGGGACAGACACTTAGAGATGAACTATCTTTCATACTTCTCGTCTTGGGGCTTGCTTTCACAAGGCAAAAATGCTCTTTATCTCAAACAAAAGACCACAAGATCACCTTGAGAAATTCCTAACCTTGGGCTTGTGACAATCTCACCTTCCTTTTAAAACATTTTGGACCTCTAGTTGTGAATGAGAACACATGCGAAAGAAGTTTCTTGTTGTGAAGAGAAACTCTTATTAGATTCACCTTCAAGAAGTGTCACATATTTTAGACACATACTTGGTCCACTTCATTCTAATCGATGATATCTCTTAAAATGTGGTTTTTCCTTGCCATTCATTGGGACTCTCCCACTAAAATGCCCATCCCGGCCCATCTCCTAACAACTAGTGCAAATCAAACCCAAGATGTTGCATTTGAAGAGAGCACTCTGGGCTGATGAGCCAATCCACCACAATTGGCTTGATGCCCTAGGGGTATGCAAGAGCTTACATATAAAAAAAATTAGAGCATGTTGGTACTTCACCCTTTTCCACCACCTCCCCCCACTTGTTTGTGCAACACATGGGTACTCTACCTACTTTTCTTGATGTGTACCTCTCTGTGGTCTCCTTATCCGTCATATGCCACTGATAGCCGTTTTTTCGGCTCTCAAATTATGCCATAGTAAGCCACTTCACCCAAAAAAAATCACTCAAACATTGTGGCTATCCTCACCATTTCACTATACATAGGCGTGTGTGAGTTAGGAGGCTTTCCCAATATCTTCTTTAAAAACCCTCAGGTAGCTAGTCATTGGGCATGTTGAGCCAAATATATATATATATATATATATATATATATGGCCCATTTGGGTGTAAATATTTCAGCGTATATAGGGCTTAAATATAGAAATTTTTATAATTATTTTAAAATTTATTATAATATTTTTACCTAAAAGTGTGTTTTATTAGACCTATGTATGCCTTCTTTCGCCCTCTTGCACCATAAGTTTATTTTTATATGTGTACTTCCTCTAATCTCATAAATTTTTCTTTTATACAAATCACCCTCACCCTTATGAAAACAAAAAATCGGTTTCTACTCCCTTAATCACTTTTATTATATTATCTTAATTTACTTGCATACATACTTTTTCCTTTTTTACCCAAAATAATACAAAAGAGGGACCTTATCATATGATTCCAATATCCTTTCCACATCCATAATTCTTTCATATTTTTTTATTATTAATTTGTACTCATAATTCAAAAAACATGTGCTCATTGAGCTAAAGTCCCACCATGTATATATTTCTTTATTCACCAATGATCCTCCTCCATGCATGTGTAAAGATAACTTGGATGCTTTGTATCATGATATGACTGATGGAAGGGATCACCCTTGGATGCATTGTGAAAATTCAACAAAGGAGGGGGCCACTAGAAGACTTTTGCAGGCATTAAAAACAAGATTTTGGTGAGATTTTTGGTGTCTATCTCCACTCAAAATTTGAAGAAGTGACCATCAAAAAAAATGTATCCCACAAGCTGAATAATCACCTCAAATTACTTCATAATTTTTGGAGCTATCATTGGTGAAATATGAATTTTATGGTGGACCCCAGTTTGTCCACGTTTTCTCACAAGTCACCCTAGTCTTCTCTTACCTCCCTTCACACTTCTACACACACACACACACACACACACACACACTCATTCCTCTCCATCCCTCATTCAAACCTATAAATTCCATGGTTTCTTTCACCCTCTTCGACATTAACCTTCCCTGTCACCTCCATTAGCTCTCATATAACTCCACATGTATCATAATTTCATCTTACCTCTTCTCTATGTACATAAAATTCAGCATGTAGGCCATGTCTAACCTCTACAAAATTAAAAAAATTTGTCAACGAATCATCACTTTCATAATTGGTGATCGACATCGACAATGAAGGTGTAAAGAAGAGAAGAAGAAGAAGAGGAGGAGGAGGATTGGCAGTCATTATTGACAATCTACACAAGGTAAGTCCAAGCTTCTTCAAGGCTTCATTATCTCAAACATTCCCATTTCATTCACCATCTCCTTTTACCATCAGACTCATTCTATCCATTGTAAATTATACCACTAACTTTTAGTGATTACTAACACTAACCACTAACTTTGTTGTAAAAAATGCACCCTCTACTATCCGCTAAAATAGGCACTCCCAAGTTATTCACTCAAACCTCTTTTCTTTCACCTCAATAAATCTCTCTCCTTGAGCCCACATTCATGTGACTCAAAGGATAAGATAAACCCCTTCTCATTTGAAATTAAAAAAAATCATAATCCATGTTACTCTTAATAAAATTGATTAGGCTTAATCCTAATCAAGGCTTTCAAAAACCTATAAATAGAGACCCTCTCTTCTTTGTAAAGGGAGTGATTGCACACATAACATAGCACTCTCCAGCCCTAGTTGTATGAGGAGATTGTAAGCTTTGAGAGCTCTCTATCACATTATACTCATATGTGCATAGAGATGCTTTGAGGCTATTGAGAGGAATTGAGTGATGCCCCTACTCTCCATGACATTTGTAGTTTCCACTTCCTCATAAATAAGATTGATAGTTTGGGGTGAAATTGGGTACAAAGTCTATGCCTCTTCTCTCCAAAAAAAACTCAAGGTTGGCTCAATGGTTTGATAAGGTGAACTTGTCCTCAAGATTATTTGTGTCCTTTCATGGTTTGTGGTTTTAAGGGGCTTGTTGAATTGTTGCCTAGGACTAATTGTAAGAGGGTGATATGGTGAGAGGGATTTTGTAACCCTAAGACAATGGTATAATGACAATAAGAGCAAGCTTGTGTTGTCTCTCTAATTTTTCTAAGCTTGGAAGCATCTAATCTTTTAGGCCAGGATCTAGTTTTTCAAGTGGATTTGCACTCTCTATCTTAGTCTCTTTCAAATCCCTATGGTTGTGAAGGATTGTGTTTGGTGTGTATTTGTGTGTGGAAATTTTGCATTCCTCTCTTTGCATGTTTGGCTACATACTATTTGTGTCCTAGTTCACATCCATAACTAGGTGGTGCCCCTTTCTTTTGTTGAGTTTGGTTGTGGGGCTTGTTGTTGTCTTGTGTGCTTGTAGTCGCCCCAACCCCAATTGAGTAGCATGGGAGCCTTAAGGAGTGTTTAGAGGTCTCTTCTCTTGTTGCCCACCACCCCGGACCGCCCCAATTTTGGTGCCCCAACTGAGGAGGGCTTGTGTATGTTGTTGTGAATACTCAGCCTTTAGAGTAATCAAGTAGATTGCATGAATCACAAAAATTTGTATGCCCCGTTTGTTCCCATTGCAAGGAAAAAAGTGCATATCATTTTAAACACAAAATTACAATTTCAATGAGTAATTCGCAGAATTTATGGCCCTCTTAGGTTGGCCGAGATAAATGCTTAAGTAAATCCTTTTATTTTGCCTCTCATAGGTACAACCTTAGTTTGGACGTCTATATTTTTGTTTTGTTTTAAGAATTAAATCATGCATAGACAATGGATAATGGCCAGGGATAGAGGTTTTTTCCTTTCATATCACTCTACGTATTATTAGAATAAACGGTGTAACTAGTAGAAAGATCCATTTTCAGCAGCATATGGTGTTTATGTTTGGTGATCAAAGAGTAGAAGAAATTCTCGCGTCACCAAATGCTGTCATCATGTCTCTTGTTGACTATCAAAGATCATTTGATGTGCATATTTTATTTTTTTGTAAAATAGATTGAAATTTAGAAAACATTATTGTGTAAATCTTTTTAAGAAAGAAAAAACGTGTTGTCACTTTGAAATTGATTCAATGGAGACCCAACGCCAAATGTCAGGATATCCTCTCTTTTTTGGAGAGTCTGGCGAGGATGCCGAGCTATTTCTAGAAAATTTCAAAATGGCTGGCCACATAAAAAGAGTGATAGGAGATGAGGAATGCTTAGAAATGTTTGAGGTAGTTCCAAGGAAGGATGCTAGCACTTGGTTTGACTCTCTATCTCAGGAGGTTAAGGGAAACTATAAAAAAATTGTTGATCATTTCAAGTGATACTTCTTTGATCCCCAAAACACTCAAAAGCTATGGCAAGACATCATTTGTCACAAGCAAAAAGACTTAGATGACAACTACATGTATAAACAAGAGTTTCTACGTCTTTGGGCTGTACGGGTGAGAAATGTTGCTAACCCTGGTAATGGTGCAAAGTACTTAAAGAAGGAGAGGTCCATAGATGGTCTCTTTCCATCACTCAAGATAAAATTTGAGGTGGTTGCACCTACTATCTTTGATGCAGCCTGAAACTAGGGCAGTTGAGAAGTATAGAAAACTCAAGTGCATAATGGGAGAGGTTCCAATAGAGGGTCCTTAGACCCAAGGGAAAATTGCAAGCATCAACATCTAGAGAGATTCTTGAGGTAATAGTGGAGGTAATTGAAAAGTTAAATGAATCCTTAAGCAACTTGTCAATTCATCTTGCACAAGATGTAGGTCCCAAGGGACAAACAAAGAAAGTTGAGGAGCAAGAGCCACAACCCAGGCAAGTACTACAATGTTGGAATTGCGGGGAATGTGGGCATGGGATGTATAATTGTCTTTGACCCCGTGGGGATCCAAGGAGACCTAACTTGAATTATCCAGTGATGAATGCATGTGAAGGAACTAGTCAATAGCCAATGCTTGTGCAAAGAACAAAAGGAGCAAGACCACATCCACAAGGGATAGAAGGAGTTCCACCTTTGCCATATCCAAATGTGCATGTGGTAGAGGTGACAAATTGAAATGAGGTTGACATAGAATAAAACGGTATTAAGTGCGGCCGTGGAAAAGGTAAGGAGAAAGAATCAGCCACATCACAAAGTGACCATGGACGAGGCAAGAAGGAAATGGAGACCAAGGAAGCCAAGAGGACTCAACATCGTATCAACCTCCAAGACTTCCCTCTTGGACATGGTTTGGCTCCATACAACTTGTTGGAAGACATGAGAGGTAAGGGTCCTGATATCTCATGGCCTCAGTTTCTTGCATTATGTCCAAAATTTAGAGGGATTTCACAAAGGCAGTCAACACTAGGAGAAAGGCAAAAGAGAGTGTGCCTATTGTAAAAATTGCACAAGCTAAAATGAATGAGGATATTATACTTGTGCTAGATTTTTACATCAAAGGAAGATTGGTTTGGAAAGGTCTAGTGGATGGAGGTGCACAACATATCATCAAGCCAAAGGATTTTGTGGAGCTATTGGATGATCCATCCAATGCTAGCCTTGCCAAATTTTTGCACCAAAAGTATTTCTATGAATTAAAGAACATTGTGTCTCTTCAAGAGATGATGGAGGTATGTGACGATGCACAAATAAGTTTCAAGGCCTACAAATCCTTGTACAAAATTTTCACACTAGGACATAGGGCAAAGGGATTGTTTTTATTTCTACAGCACCTTACAGTGTGAATGTTGCAAAGAAATGTGGCAATAAATGATGTTACAAGCTTCTTAGGTGGATTTCAATATGTGGAGGATGTCATACCCTTGGAAGATAGCAGATCTTTTTGCTACAACGAGTTCAACAATGTGTAGGTTGACTTGTTGAAGCTCCAAGAGTCAACGATTAGATTCTATGGGGTGACATAGGAAGAGGGTGATGGTAAGGTTACCTTCATTATGAAGCTTGATGAGTGCTAGGTTGTCAAAGGTCAACGGCTCAAAAGGGTAAGCATTACATTGATGAGCAGGGCCTTGGTGGGCATCCATGTTGAGCTAAATGCTAACGAGAAGGGAAACTCATGTTTAGGGATTCAGTCAAAAAAGAATATTTAGTGGTTGTCAACTTTTTCATCTCCCGCATGAGACACATGAGTCCATGAAATGGTATTTCAATTACACGCCAATTATTGACATCATTTGGCAATAATAGAAAGGACAAAGATTGCAGGTTTCAATTTTGGCTCAAGTTTCGGTACATTCCAAGTTGAATGGCATTTGGTAGGAAACTTGAGAACTCTCAAGTGTAGGGTGCAAGCAAGGTGCAATGACCCTCTTTCCACGCATTTATTTTGGCCATATTAAAGTCTCAATGGTAACTGAAGGCAAGGGTGAAAAGGCTAGCAAGCCAAAGGGTGGCAAGGGAAAGGGTAACAAAGTTGCATTCAGCTCTGCAAAAGGTGTATCCACTACACAAACAGTGAGTAAAGCACTTCAAAAATGGTTTCAAGGTAGGGTCAATTGTGATCAAAGTGTACCGGCAAATCAATACATGAATGATCCAAATTGGGATCCTATTCTATAGATTCCAATGGTAAATGTGCATGTGTGCACCCTTCATACCTATCTTCAAATTCTTGACAAGTTGCTAATGCTCCATTTTAATTATGCTTGGAATATGGAGCCTTCATTAAAAAAGGAAAGAGTGTACAGAGAACTTGAGGCTATTCTCTCAAATATTTATCTCCATGGTGGTGTAGTTGAGCTATCAAAGGATAAGAAGGTATCTGGAACTACAGAGGATCGCCCTAACAAAAGTTTTAATATTTGTACTTATGAAGTTTTTAAATTTAAACTCCCAAACACAATCACACTGACCCAATTGTTAAAAGACACAGCCATGCAACTTTTATCAAAATTGGGCAACAAGGAGATTGTACGGGTGTCATGGGATGTTGTTGACCACTTACAGACACCCTACACTTATGGACATCCTATCACCTTTGACGGATGCCTTATCACTTTATTTGAGTCATGGACCAGGCTTGTCAATCCTATAGGTGCATAGGTGATCGCCGATGAGAGGCGCAACACTTATCTTATTTTTACAATATTTTTGCAATGACCGGCCACTGTGGGCACCCATGTGTGAATGGATTAGATTCTTATAAAAAGTCCATTTTGACCTAAAAATCCTCATTCTTGGAGGTGCATGCTAAAGAAGTGCTCTTGCTCTACCTCTATTTTCTTCTCCATCGTGTGCTCAAGTGTGTATGTGTATGTGTGTGTATATGCTTGAGAGAGAGAGAGAGAGAGATTAAGCATTGCGGTGGCATTGGCAGCGGCGAGGCGATTGAGCATGGCGATGGTGGCTCCTTCTACTTTGCGGCATAGGATCCTTCACGACAGAAAGCATTCAGTGGTGAGTGACACACCATTGCCCCTTTGAGCTTGCTAGGATTGTCTAGTTGTGTGCTTACAGTCATTCGTGGCTCGCACACAGTGTTTGGCAAGTTCCCAACCTCCAACATGTGCAGTAAAAGCTCACATTTTTGGCACCGTTTCCAGGGGTTGCCTTGCACTAATCTTGAGGAGAACTTAGTGCTACCTCATAAAGCCATTCACTTCTGGAATTTTTGGTTTTCTCTTAGTTGTGTTAGATATGTTAGTGGCTGCAATGTGCAGGTTTTAGGAGGTTTTGCTAGCTCTATTAAGTGTTGCAATATGCAAGTTTTGTTAGATCTATTAAGCTCTATAAGGTGCAGGTTTTAGCAAGTTTGTTAGTTAGTGTAGTTTTGTAAGGTGCAGCAAAGCAATGAGCAGTAGACAGTGAGCAGGTTGAGTATTTTGTGAGTGTGCAGTTTGTTGTGTTAGACAGTGTGTGTGCAATGCTAAGCTTTGTTAGTTGTAGGTAGCTTAGACAGAGCTACAGGTGCAGCTATGTGCGTGCGTGAGGCAGACTATGTACGTGAGCTCGACGTCCACGCAGTTGAACATTATCCACAGATAGTTTTTTTTTTAAGTTTGTTTGTAAAAAATAAAAAAAACATTAAAAAAATAAAAAACGCTCAAAAAATATGAGACCAAAAAGAAATTCAAAAACAAAAGGAAAAAGAAAAAAATCTTATTTTAAAAGGAAGCTCGAGCCCGAGCCCAGGCCAGGCCTAAGTTCTCAGTCTTATGATATAGTATAGACACTACTATATATAAAAAGACTAGCCCCTCAAGTGAGGGGAGGGCATGTGGACAAGTCCTTCAAGTCCTCCACCCTTCCCTTCACACTTGCCCCTTGAACTTACTAATTTTAGCCTTCTTTCCAACTAGAAAAAGCTTGTTTTTAAGATTCCGAGGGCTTTAAATAACCGGATTGGGGGTTGTAAAGCATGGCATGCCCTCTAACCAAGATGCTCGTTTTGAGCTATCACACGCCATATTCCGTGGCTTGGTTAGAAAAAAAGACCATAAAAACAAAAAAATTGAGAGTAAATTTGGGTTGCAAACACCCCAAAAACTAGGTGAGCGGCCTTCACGGGCACTCACCAACACTTCTAGAGTGGTCACATGCACCTATGCTCTAGTCGTGTGCTAGAGAACGATCATATAGAGAGTGTCTTTGTTTACACGGGCACCCATTATTCCTCCACATAAGGCTCTAGGCCCTCAGCGGGAACCCAAGGTAATACCATTCAGGACCCACATATTTCATCTAGTGACTAACTACGACGTCATGGAAGGTTACTCAATGCCCAATCCCAATAGTGCAAGCCAAGACATGCATGCCATGGACCCACTGTCCGGGCCGAGCGTGTTTAGCTGCTCGAAAGAGACTTTGAGTAGATCCACTCGCTCCGAACATGGAGCTAGCGATGTAAATGAAGGGGGTGGGGAAGTAAATTCACCATTTATGACCAATGTAGACCCCATGCTCCTGGAGAGTGTGCATGTGAATACCCCATTCACATGCACTCCCTGACTCTTCAGAGTTATTCCCCTCCGAGGAAGTGCAGTGAGTACCCCACTCACTGCACTCCCTGACTCGTCAGAGTTATTCCCCTCCGAGGTTATATTACCTGATGGTGGTAGAAGCCTTGTCGAAGTTCAAGAGGTTACGTGATATATCATTGTAGCTAGGGAAAACGAAATCGAGAGCTTACGCAAGGCAGAGCAACAAAGAGAGCTAAAGGCGAAGGCCCCTATGTCAACACCCATGGTAGTCGAGCAATCGAGTGCTCCTGAATTAGCAATGACTAAGAGTCAACCCATAGAGAGCCACATTGCATCTAGTTCAAAGGACACCTCTAGTACCTCAATCCTATATGGAGCATTTCTAAATGAAAACTAGGAGTATGAACTACAAACACAGACTTTAACCGACCTATACACAGCTCACATCTATCACGTGGGTTGGTTAGATGTCCTACAATCCACATCGGATGCTACTAGCGTAGAGAAGCAGCAACAACGAGTTTGTGATGTCATCCATAGGGTTATTGAGCTGGAGAGGCAGAACAAAGGGATCCACATACCTTCAATGGGTCTCATGAGATTCTTGGATACATGGAAGGCTAAGCAACCAACTTTATCACAAATGGAGACTCCCTCGGTAAGCCCGAGGGATCCTCCATATGTTGTTTCACTAGGGATATCAGTACAATCTAAGCCCACAAGCAATAGCTTTACCTTTCTAAGTTTAGCTCATCTTTCTCTTGATGGCACCACGGCTACCATGCCTACTCCAGTGATGGGCATGACAAAAAACATGCCATGGACCTCATTTATTAGTAAAGCACCACTACATGGTGTCCCAATGCCTACAACAATACCTACAAGTGTGTATCAATCATATGCACCTATAGGCCCTCGTGGTCATCTAACTCCTACCCCTCCCATTGTTTCAACAACTTATGCTCCATGACCACAACATCCAAGCCCTTATTTCAATGAGACCATACCAGCCAGCATTAGCATGTCACATCCCACGTCTACTATACCTAGGGCCACACATATGAACTTTGGGCCACCACATGGCACAACATTGTACCCAACTTGGAACCCCAAGGGCTTCCTATACGCCAAACCCAATGCCAACCCCCATTCCACATGCAGTCCCAAGAGCACCTGTCCCCACTATACCTGCTCACTTGGGTGACTTGGAAACATTTTCTCAAGCTATCAATTGATCTATTGCTCAGAATATGTGTAACATGCTTGATAGAGAGCCTAGAAATAAGGTAGGACAAATTGCCAAGCTCACACAAAAATTTAGTGGAGTCGGGGATTTGAAACTGCATATCAAAGTATTTGAAGAAATATGTGATCCCTTAGGAGAACACAATGACCTGCATAAGAGTAATTCTTTAAGCCTGACCTTGAGTGGAAAGGCTGGGATTGGTATAGAACCCTAAGGGTGGAAGAAAAAATGATTTATCCTACTCTTAGGAGACTGTCCTTGAAAGAGTATATACGAGAAGGAGTGCTTTGGGGGTGTAGCACCTCAACTCCAAAAAGCTCAACGAGAGGAATGCAACCATACGAATCACTACCAAGGGAATAACGGTGAAGGAAATCCTTGATGGTGGTGTTGGGGTTACCATTGTAACTAAGAATTGATGGGAACTTATGGAAAGACCTCACCTTTGGGACTACAAACATAGTGGTAAAGATGGCCAATGATGGGACTATTGTTAAGCTTATTGTGATGCTAGAAGATCTCAAGATCAAGGTCTTTGGACACAAAATGATGCTCTTCCAGGGTTTCATCTCACTAGCTTCTGAGGATGGAATCTACATCAGGAAGGGGGGCATGTTTACCACTTACGGACACCCTACACTTACGGACATCCTATCACCTTTGACAGATGCCTTATCACTTTATTTGAGTCATGGACCGGGTTTGTCAATCCTATAGGTGTGTAGGTGATCGCCGATCAGAGGTGCACCATTTATCTTATTTTTACAGTATTTTTGTATTGATCGGCCATTGTGGGCACATGGGTGAGATTCTTATAAAAGGTCCATTTTAAATAAAAATCCTCATTATTGTAGGTGCATGCTAAAGAAGTGCTCTTGCTCTACCTCTATCTTCTTCTCCATCGTGTGCTCACGTGTGTGTGTGTGTGTGTGTGCGTGCGCGCGCACGCTTGAGAGAGAGAGAGAGAGAGAGAGAGAGAGAGAGAGAGAGAGAGAGAGATAGATAGATAGATAGATAGATTTTATTATCGTCCTCGGAGGTCAAATATGACCTATGGGACCAAAGTTACATGTGTAGTATGTGTACGGCTGATGAGTGACTCTCGATGCTCCAAAATTGTAGTGATGAGAGTCGCAATGGAGAGCCCACACTTTGGCTGGGAGAGGAAAGTGTGTAGGTCTAAGTTATGGCTGAAAATGTGAGAGAAGCAAGTTCGGATGTGATCAAAAGCTGAGCACTCTAGTAGTGTGTGGTACTCAGACTCTCGAACTTGCAGTGAGCATAATGTGCACAATCGATTTGACTCTTCTCCATTGCCCCAACGCCCTATCTCGCATCGAAGGAAATGGGAGCTAAGCCGAATTGCTGCGATAGTGCGTATCGCGGACAAGGGAATAGGCTCAAGCATGTAAGTGTGAGTACGGTTTCCTCTCTCAGCGAAGAACATGGTTTTGTAGTTGGGGGCAATATAGGTGGTGTAATGTATGAAGCGTGACCCACCGGATTTCTCCCAAGCCGTAATACATTGGCGTTGTAGAAAAGCTTCATTCACTTGAGAGTCAATTGAAGCATCATGTAGCAAGTGTAATGCATCCCATCTCCCAAACCACTTCTTTATGTCTTGCATCCATCCCGTGCTCAAGATCTTGCTTTTATGCGTCTTTTGAACTTTTTTGCTTGCTTCCCATGCAATTGTAGGAAGTCGATGTGAGGGGTTTTGACGCATCTTTATCATGTACTCCACAACCCTTTCCATGCCCATAACCTCAATTGGAAGAGATCCCGAATCAAGAAGTAGGAGCATATATGGTGTTTGTGTCTTAACTTGGAGAAAGTTTGTAAGAAAACGCTTTTGGACATTCTCAAACTCTTTCCAAGTAGACTTTGAGATGCTCCCACCCCACACTTCAACTCCATAAAGAAGAACCGGTGTCACCAATGCATCAAAAAGATACTTCTTGAGAACCCAACACTTGATGTTTCCCGCATTACACATGTTCTCAAATGCATAATATGCTCTCTTTCCCGCTTCCAAACGACGCATAGCACATTCATGCCACTTGTGATTGGATGGAACCTCAAGGCCAAGGTACTTAAAGCTCTCAACAACTTCAAGTGTCTCGTTGTTGTACACAATGCATGGCTTCTCCTTATGGTTGGTTTTCACAAGCATAACCTTTGTTTTGGATTCATTTACAATCAGCCCACTATGCAAGGAAAAGTTCTCAAGGACAACCATAAGCTCATCCGCATACAACAAAAGCATGATTACCGCATTGCAAATAGTGACCTCTTCAATGCCTTCTTCTTGCATAAAGTCAAGTACCATTTGTTCCAATTGATCGATGCATAGACCAAAGAGAGTTGGTGACAATGGACATCCTTGTTTAACCCCAATAGTGCTTACAAAAATTTCTGAAATTTCTCTTCCCATGCGCAATTGACAAATCACCTTCTCATAGATTTGAGAAACCGCAAGCATAAACTCACTTGGCACTTGGAGTTCTTCCATCCTTCTCCACAAATTGTTACGTGGAATCATATCAAAGGCTTTCTTAAAGTCCACAAAACAACAATACAATCGCTTGCCTTTCAACCGACTTTCCTCCATGAGAACACGAAGAGTGACAAGATGATCAATGGTGCTATGGCATCGACGAAAACCCGCTTGTCCCTTTGCACGCTTGTCATTCTCTTCAGCCCAATCACTCAATTTCATCTCCATTATGCACCCAAATAACTTTGCCATAAGAGACCCAATCATTATAGTCCGGTAGTTGCTTACATTCTTTACATCCCCTCCTTTATGCAAAGGCTTAACCCAATTAGTACTCCAATCATAAGGCATACCATGTTGAAGTGCAAGGTTGAACATATCACACATCCACTCATGGGTAAAATCTCCCGTCCATTTGATCATCTCCGGCTTGATACCTTGAAGATCTCCCGCTTTGCGAGTTGCCAACTTTTCAAGCCCACCGCATACATCCTCAATAGTAAAAAAAGATGGCATACATGGGAGTGAACCATAAAATGGCATTTTTTCAGTATTTTCTTGCTCATATAATTGCCTACAATGTGTGTACATATCCACTAGACTCAAGTTACCAAAATTCTCAACCCGCTTGCCTCTCAAGTTTCTCCAAAATCTTCCACATGCATGTGCCTTTTCTTGGACTTGAAATTCTTGTTGCTTTACTTCCCATCTTCTTCTCTTCTTTTGAATCAATGCCTTGTATGTATGCAAATGACTTTGATAGTTGTCTTTGTCCATAGTTGCATCAAGCTTTATCAAGGACTTTCGAGCATCTTGACATTCTTTATCAAACCACCTTTTGCGTTATCTATCTTTGTTGATACCATGGAGATGCTTTATGGCAAAGCATTCTTCCGCACAAGAACAAATAGCTTTCTTGAAATCTTCCCATTTAGTTTCCAATGGTGCATCACATTGAAGCTTTGTCATCCATAATTTTTGCTCAACCATTTCAATGTACATTGGTGCCCATTTGAAATCCATACATAGTGATAACTTCTCTTTCCTTTGGCTGAGATTATCATGCTTAGTTGCTTCTCCACATGAAAGGTCAATACATAAGGTGCGATGGCCGGATTCCGGGGTCCATTGACCAAACATAAAACTCTTTATGCGATACATGATGGCTTCAGAGAGTAGCATATAGTCAATCACACTATCCCCATTATGTCTTCTACATGTAAATCCATTGGTTCCACTCCACAAAGATACACCATTGGCAATGAGCATACCCGTGCTATTACACATGTGTAAAAGTAACTTTCCATAGTGATCCGGCTCTTTCTCATCCATTGAAGTACGATCATACAAGTGAACTTCCTCCAACTCCCTTGCAATGTATGGCATATCAAATTGTTGAGTATCATGTTGCAATGTTTTTGTGCGAGCATTCATATCCCCAAATACAATAACATCACCTTCACCTTTGAAATAAGCAATATCCTCTTCCAAATCAGAAAATGGTTGATCTCTATCCATGCAAGCATAAAAGGGAGAATCATGATGAGGAATGTAGCAACCGGCTACAAAAATGGGTGCTCTTTTTGGTGTCATAATTTTCAGCCATACATAACGTTTGTACTTGTCATCTTTCACAATTGATACAAAATCTTCCAATTCTTTCTTAACCATACATGCTAACCCTCCTTGTCCTCTTCGTTGCTTGAGATTCTTTGACCACATCAATGAATGTACATTGTAATCCTCCAAGCCGTTAATCCTTTGTGTATCATGCTCCCAAGTTTCAACAAGAAGTACAACATCGGCTTTGCTTGTTAGTTCATCAATGCCAACCCCCGCATTCCATGGGTATCCATTACAATTCCAAAAGCATATTTTCAATTGTAACTCGGTCTCATAGGTCACGCATCCCTATTTGCTTGAGAGACTTGCCTCCTCCTTGGGCACATTTTCTTCATGAGAGATTTCCTTGTTTTTATTATTCTTTTCCTCATATGCCTTGCGACGCATATTTTGTTGCTTAATAGTGCGATCTTCACATACAAAACATTTTGTATTCTTCAAATAGATCCAACTATTATCAAGGATAATCTTTCGCTTGGTCTCATCCGGCATGGTGCATACAATTGGCCGTTCTCCCGAGCGAGGAGCTCCTTGCTTCCCCACTCTATGTGCTCCATAGACCATAACTCCGGACATGCCAAAGTGGGTTTTGAAGAAATCTTCAATAACAATGGCAAGAGAAGGAGGTGTCTCTAACTTCTCTTCGGGAATTCCACGAATAACAATGTTCCTGGAACGTCGCTCCCGTTCCTTCAACTCCTCCACATCTACATTCTCAACATTCTTTGTTTGAACCATAGCTTGCATGAGTGAGGAATTAGAAACCACATTACTACCACATACATCAGCCCAAGACTTGTTTGTGCATACATTTTTCATGTCGCATACATCCCGGCTCATAGTGTCAAATTTCTCCTCCTTCAATACATGGTCATGCTCTACTTTGCTCATCCGCTCCTTCAAAGCATTCAAGTCCACAAGAGAGCGTTTACATTCCTTGACTTCCTCTTCAAGTTGCATCAAACGTGTTGTTTGCATCTCAAGTGTCCTCTTGAGATTCTCATTCTCAACCACAAGTACCCTTAGTGTGCCATTCTCCATTGCAAGTGCTCGTAAGTCTTCGCCTTGTTTGTTTACGGTCTCTTGCAATGATACCAAGTACGCCATGATCATGGTTTCCGATGTCGTTGGTTGGGTGGTTGTGTTGCTATCTCCACACTTAGGAGATTTTGGATCATTTTCCACAATGGTTGTGGACCTTGTTGAAGAAGAAGAACCCTTGCGAGTGCCGGAAGACATCGTATGTAAAATAGGGGATGAGAATCAATTTTGTTGAACCTGTTCACTTCGGAAATGCTGCTACAGAAACGCCTTCCATAACTCTGAAAATTTCTGTCTTTACATCAATGCATAGAATTTCTGTCTTTACATCAATGCAGAGAGAGAGAGAGAGAGAGAGAGAGAGAGAGAGAGTGTGGGTGGGTGGGTGTGTGTGTGATCGAGCATTATGGAAGCATTGGCGACGCGCGACGACGACGGCTCCCTCTTCTTTGTGGCACAAGATCCTTCACGACGAAAAGCATGGAGTGGCGAGTGACACACCATTTCCCCTTTGAGCTTGCTAGGATCATCTAGTTGTGTGCTTGCAGTCATTCGTGGCTCACACACAATGTATGGCAAGTTCCCAGCCTCTGGCACATGCGGTATTAGCGCACAAATGCCGACAATGCACGGTAGTGCGCACCAAAAAATGGCATGTGCCAGGTCAAAATGTTGTCCTATGCATCATGGAACATAGGCCATTTTTTGCACCCACTGGGCATGTCAGCCACACTGCTATGCATTGTGGGCATTTCACCATGCTTTCCCCATTACCCGATTTTGGCAAAAGGTGATCGATGTTGTTCCCCAACCATCGGGTTTGTGTGATCCCAAATAGGAGTTTTTGTGGAGGCCGTTCCGTACACGCGTTGCGATAATCAAATTATTTGGACAATATGAAAAAATGTAAAGTAAAAATAATGCCAAAAGACAAAACAAAAGACCATAGTATTCTCTATTGATTTTCGGATTACATCATGGCTAGTTTGTTTTTCTGCAAATTACGTCTATGGGTGTGGGATGAATGGTTGGCCTAATGTCAAGGGTTTTACAATTTTCTTTGGGTTTTTTACCACTTGACCAGCTTAAGGCATAGCGCAAGAGGAGTGACCCAAGGTGTTTGCCTATAAAGATATACAAGGTCACCTCGTGATCCACCAATATACATTTGTTAGCATTAAGGGTGAGGGAATCTTCAATGAAGATGGCACTCAATGCTTTGCACTTGAGTAGCTTCATAGTACCATGTTTGGAGAAATCTCTGTGAGCAACTCAACGTATTGATGATCCCAGGTGGCTCAAGTAGTGCCACAACGAGCTCTCCCTACTTGTGGGCACATTGCGAGAACCTCCGATTTTCATTGCAAACTTATCAACATGTTATGCAGATGAAAAATATTTTCAAGGAAATTAATACTTGTTGTAAGAAAACATAGACGATCATTTAGGTCTAAAAATGTTTACCTCAGTTTCCTCATCCATTTTTTCAAGAGATTTCCTCGTAAGGTAGATGCTAGAGTGACTTGTCCTCTTGAAAGCTTGGATACTTTTGAGACTATTGACTTGAAGATTTGTATATCCTCTAGATTAGGATCACTCTACTAGGGTACTTGCCATTGTTTGCACCGACTTCTATTTGTTTTCGTTGGGGGGGAAGGAGAGGCTTGCCAAGAGACTTTGGTCTTTAAAGTCAATTTAAAATTTTGCCAACTCTACCTTTCCACTTGGATCCTTCATGCCCGCATAGATAGCAAGCACTGAGAGCGAATCATCTTCTCTGAGTCCAAGTGTTTTAGCAATGTTGTCAAGGAGAAAAAATTGATAATTCATCACCTTCAAAGTATTGTCCCACCTTGTTAACAGGTATTTCAACAACAGAGTTCTCATCTAGGTTGGGCTGTGAATTGTGCGCTCCTTGCCGCACTGTCGAAGCAAGGGACTTACCGATACACCGTGTGCGAGCCACAAATGGCTCCAAGCACACAACAAGACTAATCTAGTAAGCTCAAGAGAGCAAAGGGTGTGTCACTCACCGCTCTACACTCGCCTTCGTGGTGGATTCCTTGCCGCGATGAAGAAGAAGCTACAGTTGTGCTGCGCTCAACCGCTTCTCCGCCGTCGTGCCTTCGTAATGCTCGATCGCACACACACTCTCCCTCTCTCTCTCTCTCTCTCTCTCTCTCTCTCTCTCTCTCTCACATACACACACACACACACAAGGAGGTGAAGAAGAAGAAGATGGAGATGGAGATGGAGCAAGAGCACTCTTCTATTGCACAAATGAGAGAATGAGTGAATTTTAGGTTTAGTTGGCTTTTATATGAGCTCACCCCATTCACACTTGGGCGCCCATGCTTAGCCAACTAATCCCTTGAATGTCCCAGTTAGAGTGCGCCTCTCATCAGCAATCACTCTTACCCTTTTCCTATTGGTCCGACAAGCCCAGTACCTGACTCTACCAAATACATAATACACGTCCGTCGTAGGTGATGGGGTGTCCGTGAGCCGCGAGGGTTAACATGCCCCCCTTCCTGATGTAGATTCCGTCCTCGGAAGCTATTGAGTTGAAGCTCGTTCGTCGAGGTGGAAGAGCATTTGAGATGAATGTCCTTAGCCTTCTTCAGTCACTGCAAAATCAAACAACATTGGCACAGTATTGCATTCTCATAAGTGATTAAAAAGCATATGCAGTTTTAGGTAGAAAAATTGATTGGTAAAAGAATTTCAAACAATTTGTCAGCAATGAACATTAAATTGCAATGTAATCAAATGCATAAACAGATGTAAAGGTAAAACATTAAACAAGTCTGGGGTCGCTAATTTGACGGTCGAAAGGCACTAGAGATCGAATATTAATACCATGGGTAAGCTTCTTAATTTTCTGTGGTCAATTAAGTTGTTTAATCGCGAGAGCCAAGTATTCATGTTCGAGGGCTGACTAGAGGCTATATCTAGAAGACCTTGTAGTTAAGCTACCATAAAAGGAATTTCTCATGAAATCATCGCCTGACTGATTACTTTTTCTTTGACCCCCCAAAGTCTTTTCAGAGTGATTCAATTTTGATGTGTGTGCTTATTTTGTATGCCTTGGGTGTTTTGCTTTTCAAGTAAAAGCGCCCATACTGAGAACCTCTAGGGCTCTAGTACCATAGGCAATACATGTGAGTGAAGTACCAAATCACGATGAGATTTCTCTTCCAGCTTAAGATTTTACAGTGTGGCACTTTGATTTTTTGTTTGTTCATTTTCAGCATTTTAATTTTGTAACTTTGGGGGGTCATATAACACTGATACACCGCCCCAGGTTCATCACACTAGTAAACTCCCTTTATAATACTTAAGCTAAAGGTCAATAGGGTCAAGCCCACTACAAAGCCCTAGTACATTTCACACAATGCTGCCTAAATCGGATTAAGAACCTAAGTAACCATTAATTATTAGGAAGGCATTCCCCATGGTATTAAGAGAAGATTTCTAACACCTAACTTGGTCAAACTAGTTTGTCGGACTGCTTGATTTTTAAACCTAGACAAGTGATTATGACAAAAAATTACATTGAATTAAATGTTTGATACTAAGCAAATGCGGTGAATATTAGGCTACCAATCACAATTAAAGCTGACAATCATAGATGCAAAAAAGATAAGGGGCAATGCTAATGGACAAGAAACACCTGTTTGTGTCGATGGTCGTGCTTGATTTGAAGAGTGAGTCGAGATAAAGATTCCATGAAGGTCCAAATCCTACCAATAGCAACACGCTCCTGTACACACTAGGAAACAAAAGGAATACCTCCAGGAGGCACATTAGTGGAAAAAGGTACCAACACTTATTGAACACAACAAAAAACATAAGGAACCCTAACCTAATTATTTGCACTCCCCCTAGAGAGTCAAGGGAATAGGATATTGTAGAGGTTGGGGGGAAACCCTAAGGCTAAACCCCTATCCTCGTCGTCGAGATAAACAAAGTCACCATCCATGAGACCATATGTGCCATCCGTGTAGTCGTGTAAATTTTCTTCTTCATCATAGGTGCCCATGTTTACTAAGAAGGTCACTAGACGCCTATAGTCATTTTGGTCAAAAGGGTAGGCTTGTGCAATGGGAGAAACGCTCTCTACTAAGTATGGATCAGACGTGGTCAAGAGACATATCAGCCATTCTAACTCCTCAAAATTCCTCTCACATGCTAGCGTACCTATCAAATCCCATTCACATGCAAGCACTGGAAAGACCATGTGAAATATTTGTGAAAAGTAACGAGGGTACCTCTCACCCAAGGCAGGAGTGGATGACTCTAGCGTACTAGCCATATCTGTACACACAAATAGATGATGGTTAGAGTGCAAATATTACAAGGGTCGTGTTCTTGTGCATAATTTGTTTTTATGATTTGTGTTATGGATCTTGCTCTTTTACTTTTTTATCTTGTTTTTGTGAGTATAAGGCTTTATATATACATTCCCTAAGATCGGAGATTAAGAGGTCAGGGAGAAAGGTTGAGAGGGAAGCAAGTGAATGATGGATGTCCACAAACACTCCCCCCTTCCTTGGGTAGATCATACCGTTTGAAATGATGTCGTCACCCTTTGAAACCAATTGTTCCAATTGGTAATAGGTGAGGATTTTTGCCAGTAGTTTTCTATTAGCCTAGGTGCCTCGTCAAGTTGCAAGGATGGTAAGGTACTCTCCCAGGATCGAACTTGAAGTGGTTCATCAGGTGATTCTTGAACACTGGGAGGTGTGGATTCTTTTGTAGCTTCATGGGGGTCCACTACTATAGATGGAGGCTGTGTAGAAGCTTTTACCTCTATGGATGTATTACATGAGGAGCTAGAAGCTTCATGGAACTCCCCCCTTCCGGAGCTAGGTGGAATAAATTGGTTTTGCCTTGGAGCCCAAACTAGCTCTGGACTATGTGTGTAGCATTCTGTGATCTTACCCTTCCCACGGTCTGCCATTGGCTTTATCGTTACACTGTTTGACTCATATGGGTTTGTTGTCGATAGGGAAGGACACATTTTACGTTTAGGTACCCAAATTTGCTCATTTCCATCATAGTAGCCTTGGGCTTCTAATAGTTGTTTTGGAATCCATCGTGATTTGGTCTTCACTCTCTTAGGGCGCGCTCTTGGTTTTCTCGGGAAATTTTTTCTTGGAATGGATGGGAGGGTTGAGGTAGTTGGAAGTAAGGCCTTGGGGACCCATTGATATGTACTCTTAGGTCGTGCAGGTTGAGTACTTGCAATATTACTACTTTCTGCAACTACAAGTGTTGAAGTGCTAGATTCATGGGTAGCCGGCAAAGACGAGTTAACCACCTTGGCTTGTGAATGTTGGCTATCCTTCAACTTTGCTAGAGTTTGCAACGTAGGTGACTTTGCTTGAATGATAGGGGTAACAGTCGGTGGTCGCGTCTTAACACTACCAGTATCCCAATCAATAGTGCATTTGGTTGCCAACATCCACGTGCGTCCCAGGTTTACGTTGCCTTCCATAGCTCCGGCGGGCATGACTAGAAACCTCTGCACTATGCTTCCATTGTCATAGACAACAGGGGTCTGAAGGACTCCAAGAATAGCAGTTTTCTTTTTATTAATTCCCTTGACTTGCATCGTACTCAGGGATAGTGTCGGTTTCCCTAATTGACACCAAACTCCATAGGATAACAAATTGTGTTTAGCCCCCGTATCTAATAAGGCATTGTATAGTACTTTCCCATAGGGGCTATTTAGGTCAATTGGGTATCGTAGGGGTGGCTCAGATTCTAATGAGTCGTCATCTGTGTCCTCGAAAAATGCTTGCGTGATTCCCAAATTAGCCTCTCGTTGGCATCTAAGACGTTGTTGTCGTTCTCGAGCCTCAACTCTTGCTTGGATTTTTTTAAGCTCTGCTTGTTCCTTGGCAGCCTTCTTTTGATGGATGGCTTGCAACTCTTCCTGGCTTAGAGGATCATAATATCTTTTGAATTTAGTCCCATTAAGGAATCCAATGGTTTCAACTCCATCTAGAGTCTCCACACGAATGGTACCTTGCGGAGTAATTTCACACACTCGATATGGTCCCTTACCAGCGTATTTCAGTTTCTTCTTTTCATTACGTACCCCGTACATAAGAACTTTATCACCAAACTTGATGTTTTTATCCTTTAAATGGCTATCAAACCACTTCTTTCTCCTATCCTTCTCCACTAGATCATTTTGCACAGCTAATTGCCTTTCTTCATCTAGCCTTTCCAGAATATATAATCGCTCCACTAAGGGGTTACCATCCCAACCTTCTTGAGAAGCTACTCGAAGACTAGGAATGACAAACTCCCATGGTATAACTGCTTCTTGGCCATACACCATCTTAAACGGTGTGCAATTAATAGCAACTTTATACGCAGTACGATAAGCCCATAAAGCTGATGTAAGCTTTAGGTCCCAATCAGTGCGATGAGCCTCGACTGTCTTTGTCAAAATGGAGATGAGAGTTTTGTTGGTACTCTCAGCTTGGCCATTTGCTTGGGGATAATAGGGTGTAGACTTGTGGTGAGATATCATGAAGTTTGATGTGAGTTCTTTTATTACTTCATTTATAAAATGAGTTCCATTGTCACTCACAAGTTCAAAGGGGCATCCAAAACGTGTGATAATGTTCTCAAAGAGGAACTTAGCTGTTGTTTTTACATCCGCCTTTCGTGTTGCTTTTGCTTCAGCCCATTTGGTTACATAGTCGGTAGCAACAATGATATATCGTGATTGCGTGTTACGTGCAGCCGGACTAATCGGTCCTACAAAGTCTAAGCCCCACTTTTCAAATGGTTGGGTTACCTTGATGGGATGTAGAGGCATCCTATCCCTTCTTTGTGGCTTGTTGAAGCATTGGCATTCATCACATCCCTTTGCAAAAAGTGATGCATCCTTAAACCGAGTGGGCCACCAATAGCCTGACTGTAAGATCTTTTGGGCAGTCAACTTTCCTAAAAAGTGACCACCAGCTACGCCCATGTGTGCCTCTTGTAGAATATATAAATACTCATCCTCGCGGGCACAACGTCTAAGAACATCATCTTTTCCTCTCTTATAGAGAGTTCCAGCCAGTAAGCAATAGGGTTCGCATTCCTTGATTAATTTTCGAGCTATATCTTTTCGCAGCTCTTTGGGTGGAAAACCATTAACTAAGAAGTTAACAATCTTTTCACTCCATTCAGGCATTGTCTCAACAATGAACAAAGGAGTATCAGGCAATTCATCATCAACCCCCGTAGGAGCTTCTCCATTAGGGATACGAGATAAATGATCCGCCATGACATGTTTCCTCCCAGGCCTCACAACAACGGTGAAGTCAAACTCAAGAAGAATTAACAACCATCGTGTAATTCAACCTGTGGAACACGGCTTGTTTACCAAATATAGCAATGCTTGATGATCAACATAAAACACAAACTTGGTAGCAAGAAGGTAATAACGAAATTTCTTTACTGCGTAAATCATAGCTAGACCTTCGCGCTTTGTAGTAGTGTAGTTCATCTCGGCATCATTTAATTGGCGACTTGCAAAGCTAATAGGGTAGTCCAATTTATGTTCTCCTGGTGTAGTTAGAACACACCCAATAGCAAAATTTGATGCATCAATATGCACATGAAAAGGTACATTCCAATCAGGTGTTCGCAGGATTGGAGCTATTGTTAGGGCCTTCTTTAATAACTCATAAGATTGATGACATTCTTCCGTCCAGTGAAATTCGATAAGAAGCTTGTACAATGGACGCGCTATCTCGGCAAAGTTTAAAATAAACCTTCGATAATAACCAACATGGCCCATAAATCTTTGAGCTCCTTTATAGTTCGTAGGTGGTGGCAAATCGGCAATGGCTTTAATCTTACTCTCATCTGTGGATATCCCGTTCTTGGACACTATATGCCCTAGAATGACTCCATGCTTAACCCAAAATTGGCATTTGAAAGGGTTCAATGAGATGCGATAAAATCTGCACCTTTCAAATATATTTCGTAGATATAACAAATGCTTCTCCCAAGAAGAATAAACACAAAGGTCGTCTAGGAAAGCTTCACAAAACTCCCTTAGAAATTCTTTAAACGCTGTGTTTATTAATCGTTGGAATGTAGCAGGGGCATTCGTTAAGCCAAAAGCCATAACACAAAATGCAAACACTCTAAACTCTGTGATAAAAGCAGTTTTAGCTTGGTCCTCTAATGCAATTGTGATTTGATTGTAACCAGAGTACCCATCTAAAAAGCTATAAGCTTCCTTGCCCGCAACTCTTTCAAGCACATGTTCTGAATATGGCAAGGGATAATGATCTCTCCTAGTGGCTGCATTAACTTTCTTGAGGTCCACGCACACTCTTAGTTTCCCATTCTTTTTTGGCACAATGACTATTGGAGAAACCCATTCTGAGTGCTCAATAGGGTATATGAATTCACATTGGATAAGTTTTTCAATCTAATCTTGTACAATTTTGGCGTACTTAGGATTCATTGGATAGGGTCGTTGCTGGACGGGTTTAGCAGTGTTGATCATGGGAATTGTATGTTGCACCACAAAAGGTGGAACACCCTTCATGTCATGATATGTCCAAGCAAAGATATCCTTGTATTCCTTGAGAAGCTCCTTAAGTACAGCCTCTTCAGTTTCGGTAAGGTCTTGAGCAATAAAGACTGGTTTGGACTCCTCACCTGGTTCTGCTAATTCTATCTCTTTAACTACCGATGGACCATCATAGACTCCACTGCTTCCATTGGTAGGTATTCGTTGGGCTTTGGCATACACAACCTTTCGCTCCCCCGTGGTATAAGATTTAAAATGTTCAGGAGCCGTATGTAAGTCAGCAGGCTCTTGTCCTGGCGGAGACCTTTCTTTTAGTTCTGCCTCCTTTTGTTGTTGTGCTAACTCTCCGTTTTGACGTCTTCTTATAGTTCGACTCAATTTCGGCTCTGTAACCTCCAATTGATCGAGGTCAATGGTTCGTGGGCTGCACCACATGACACTCTGGAGATGTTCACCCCAATTGTCTACTAGCTTTCGATGAGCATCACATACCCCTAGATAGCTAAGCCATTCTGCAGTAGATCTTTCCTTGTTTATCCTAGCTCTCACATTTGCTCGATATCGTCGTCTCTTATATGACCTTTGTTTCTTGTTAAGGTTTTGATTTTGGTAAATGTTTGAACTCGACTCGCTTGATAGGTCTTCGCTTGTATCTTCTTCACTCTCATATAAATTACCATAGATGGTCGTACTAGACCTTGAGTGTTCAGTTTCTATACTTGGATCACTCGATGTTTCCTCAGGTTCTGAATCCATTTCTCCCTGAGATTCCGTTTCTGATGTGTATTGGCCTGAAGCCTTTGAGGAATCATCGGTTTCACTCTCAGGTAGGTGTGCCTCTTTCTTATCATCGGATGTTACCTGCGCTACACCTAACATGTTTACTGGTGCAATGTGTGGTATCTCTTCCCCATCTGGTGTTACCCAGGTTGTTCCTCTAGCTCCCCATGTATCTATAGTTGCCGCTAGGTGTACCCAATCGACATTGTCTGACTCAGCCATTCCGGGTAGAATATCCATATAAGGAGAGTTCTCCCCAATATCCGTGTCTTCGTTACACGTGTAACAATACTGTAATGGAGCTGAGTGAATTGTTGTGTCTGATCGATTATCAATGATGAATTTATTTCCTAGAGGATGCGTTCGACCACTTAAAAGATCAACTCGAATGACAGAGTCTTGGAACTGTAAGTAGACGTGGTTTTTGGACCAGTCATGCACCATTTTTGCTTCCCTCATGAGTGGACGCCCTAAGATCATCTCAAATGACATAGGATGCTTGGAAAAATCCATAACAACGAAAGTCTGCCTTACCTTGTGTCCCAAGACCTTGATCCGGAGATCCTTAAGCATTCCAATAGGCGTAACAATAGATCCATTAGCCATTTTTACCACTACGCTTGTGGCTTCAAGGTGAGGTCGCCCCATAGACTCCCAACAACTCTTTGTCACCATGCTGACTCCCGCACCACCGTCAAGGACTCCCTTTACAGTTAATCCTTTAGTAGTGATTGGCAGAGTAGCATTATATTCATCACCTTCAAAGTATTGCCCCAACTTGTTAACGGGTACTTCAATTACAGATTTCAATTACAGATTCATGTCCCGCTAGGTCAAATGGTGGTGCTAAATGTTCCTCATCAATCATTACCGAGTCAGGTTTGTTCATATGTGCAAACTATGGTAATCCGGCCTGTAATTCTCCATTGAGGAAGGCTCAAAGAGCTGAGACTAGCTCGGGGTCTTTATATAGTTTGGACATGATGGTGGTTCTAACTTCTGAAGACATGAAATCCATCAATTTGGCAACATTTAATGGCATCTTGTGGGACGTAGGACCCTGACAAGAGAATGGTGAAGATGGAATCTCCACTTCCTCAAGGGGGTCGGGCATTCCCTCACCAAACATTCTCTCTAGTAGGAAAGGTGTGTGTCCACTTTCAGATGTCCTTCCCTCACTCTCTTCCCGAATGATACTGGGTATAGCTAACGGCCTGTAGTTCTTGTGAGGTTGAACTTGTGTGGGAAACACTGTGTCCGACATCTGGATATGTTTGGGTTCAGGTTCTAATGTTCGTTGAGTTTCTTCCACCAAACCCCTCAGTTGTTGGACTCGTTCAATTTCCACTGTTGGGTTTGGATAGGTTCCAATCTTTCTCTTGCAATCCTCATTTTTCGTCTCTCGTGGCTTATCTTGGCGGTTCGCAACTGGGTGGTTTAACTTTGAATACTCTTTTGGTGTTCGTCGTAATTCCCTCTTGTGATCCTCCTCACTGGCTTTTTTCTTTGTAGTAATAGTTTTGGTCTCCGTGGTCTCTATCGATCTGAGTCATCCTCAGGGTCATTCATATACACGGGATCCTCTCCTGTCCCTATGTTAGTCTTTGAACTAGGTTTTGAGCTAGAAGCATTAAGGGATTTCTTTCTTCGTGTTTTCTTCTTTCTCGCTCGGCCAATGGATGCAGCATCTCTCTCTTCGAGGATGTAATTTTGTTTTTGGAGCATCGATCGTGTGAGTGCATTCACTGGTGCTATGTTTATAGTTGGTGGTGTCCCATCAACAATCTCTATTAAGTTCAATGGTGTGATTTTCGGTGCGTTTGGATTGTTAGGACACTGTGCGATCAAATGATCTATGCCACAACGATTACAAATGAGTATTGGCATTGCCAATGCACTCCCTTGACTTGTTTGCATTAGTGCAGCATTCTTTTGCATTCTAATGGGGCACTCAGCTACTCGATGTGGTCCACCACATTCGTAGCACTGAAGAGGTGGTCTCCTGGCAAAACTATTAATGTTTTGGCCTCTTACTGCTAGCGCAGTAGCTTGATATACCGGTTTGATTTGTCCCCAATGGTCTTCCATATAGTACATGGAACACTCCTCCAGCATGTCGACTCCATAGGTGATACTAGGGTCTATGTCCCCTTCGCAATCTACATAAGTACTAGATGACTCACAACCTATTTGGTTCATAGGTGTAACTCTTGGATAAGGGGGTTGCGGTCCTAGCACTGGAGGTGGCAACGGTGTGGTTTGGACCACATTTTGGGTTCTAGGGACCATGTGCTGTAATGGCAACTGTTGCTCCATGGGTGGGGTAGGCATCAATGCAGGAACTCGAGGTGAGTCTGCCCAAGCTATAGGCGGTCTATTTTCCTTGATGCGTTTAAGCATTAGGCAATCCTTTGCTTGATGGCCATACCTACCACACGCGTTACAAGTCCCGTTAAACTTTACTCTGAAAGTAGGGCATTCACTCGTAGTATGTGGGCCCAAGAAAATTGAGCACCATTGTTTCTCCCTTCTTGGATACATATGAGTGTTTTGTGGAGCACGATTACCCCTAAGGCTTTCTTGGATGGCCTTTGTGAGATCTACCAAAGTCATCTCAGATATCCTTTGCTCTTTCACGATTGGCTTTATCTTCATTGGCTCATGCCCTGATGCTTGCGAGCTACTAGACTTCGGCTCGGCAGACACTCTTTCTCCTGCAATCATTAAATTATCCTCCAATTGGATTGCATTCATGGTGACTGCTTCCCAAGTAGTGATACCTCTAATGACTAGGCCATTATAAATACTTTCATGTCGTAGTCCCCTAATGAATCTATCGAGCAATTGGTTGTTGTTGAATCGCTCGTTTGGATTGCATCGAGAATTCAAATTCTTTAGGCGACTAATGAAGTCTCTCACGGATTCACCTTCTTCTCGTTGGGCTTTCTAGAGCTGAGAGGCTACACCCCAAAGTACTCCCTCTCGTATGTATTCTTTTAAGAACAGTCTCCTAAGAGTAGAGTAGATTGTTTTCTCTTCTACTCTTAAGGTTCTATACCAATCTCCAGCCTTTCCGCTTATGGTCAAACTCAAAGCCTTACACTTATGTAGCTCATTGTGCTCTTCCAAGGAATCGCACACATGTTCAAAGACTTCCATATGCTTTCTAACATCTCCGTCTCCACTGAATTTCTGTGTGAGCTTAGCTACTTGAACTGCCTTGCTCCTAGGCTCTCTATCAGATGCACTAGGCATGTTTTCCGCAATAGAGCGACCGATAGTTTGAGCAAATGCTACCAAATCTCCTATTTGAGCAGGTATAATGGGTGTATGTGCTCCTAGAACCACATGTGAGATAGGAGTTGGCCTTGGCCTTGGCATACGCGCGGCTCTTGGGTCCCAAATTTTGTATGGTGGTGTACCAGACGGTGGTCCAAAGTTTACAGGCGTGGCCCTAGGCATAGGGGGTGCCTGATATGGCATGTTATTATGAAATGGCATGGCTCCACTTGTATAAGAGCTTGGATAACTCCATTGTGGATTGTAAGCTCTTGGAATAATCAGAGGTGTAGGAGCTACATGAGGCTGAGGTACGACAGGTGCACATGATTGATACATACATGTAGGTATAGTTGGGGGCACTTTGCTACTAGGCATCGACGCAGTGTTAACAAATGAACTCCATGGTGTACTTCTTGTCTTGCTCACCATTGGGATATGCATGGTAGCCGTAGTGTCATTAAGAGAAAGATGACCTAGATCTGGGAAGGTAAAGCTGCCACTTCTGGGCTCAGATTGTACTGAGGCTCCTGGCGAAACAACATATGGAGGATCAACGGGGCTCACTGAGGGAGTCTCCATTTGTGATAGGGTTGGTTGGTTGGCCTTTCCTGTATCCAAGAATCTCATTAGGCCTGTTGAAGGCATGTTGATCCCTGTGTTCTGTCTTTCTAACTCGACAATCCTATGGAGGACATCACAGACTTTCTGTTGTTGCTCATCTATGCTAGTAGCACCCGATGTGGATTGTAGAACATCTAACCAACCCACATGATAGGTGTGTCCTGTGTACCGATCAGTTAAAGCTTCTGCTTGTAGGTCATACTCCCAATTTTTGTTTAGGAATATCCCATCTAGGCCTGGCGTGCTGGAGGTTTCCCTTGAAGTGGAAGCATTATTGCTCCCCATAGCTTGCCCCTCCGTGACTGCTACCTTGGGAGCACTCGGTTGCTCGGCTGGCATGATTGTTGTCATAGAAGCCTTTGCTTTCAGGGCTCGACTTTGTTCTAGCCTTCGTAGGTTCTCAATTTCCCTCTCCCTTGTTGCTTGCATATAGCGTTCGATCTCTTGTACTTCGGCAAGACTCCTACCATCGGGTAGTAAAACCTCAGAGGGAGATAGTCCTAAAGGATCAGGAGGTGCAGTGGATGGAACGTTCACATGCACACTCTCAAGAAGCATAGGGTCCATTTTAGGCATGAATGACGAATTTACTTCCCCACTCCCTTCATTTATTTCATTAACCGCATGTTCGGAGCGAGTAGCTCTACTAAGGGTCTCTTTTAAGCGGCTAAACATGCTGGACCCGGGCCGTGGGCCCATGGCATGCATGTCTTGACTTGAACTATCAAGGTTTGGTGTAGGATACCCCTCCATGACTTCGTAGTCAGAGGAAGAATCACTAGACGCGATATGAGGATCTTGGGTCGCGCTACCTTGAGTCCCGGCCGAAGGTCCAGAACCTAGGGTGGAGGAATAATGGGTGCCCGCGTAAATGGAGGCACTACCAATATGCTCGTGCTCTAACACTCGTCCAGAGCGTAGGTTCATATGACTTGGATCCCCTAGAAGTGTCAGTGAGGGCCCGTGAAGGCTGCTCACCTAGTAATTTTGGGTGTTTTGCAACCCAAGTCTTTTCTTATTTATTTATTTTTTGATTTTTTGGTCCTTTTTTTCTGACCCAGCTATAGAATAGAACGTATGATAGCTCAAAACGAGCGTCTCGGTCAGAGGGACATGCCGTGCTTTGCAGCCCTCCGTTTGGTCACTTTATGCCCTCGGAATCCCTAAAACCGTCAATTTCTAGTAGGAAACTAGGCCCAAATTAGAAAGTCTAAGGGTGCAACTGGGAAGAGAAGGGAGGAGAGTGGAGGACTTGCCCCACATACTCTCATGCCCTCTTGAGGGGGTAGGGTATATATATAAGAGTGAGTCTAGTATATATCATAAGATTGAGGACTGAGGTCTGGGCCTGGGCTTGGGCTTGGGCTTGGGCAAATGATCCCGATCCCGATCAAAATTTTAGTGTAGCCCCCCAGTCACTCACGCTTAAATATTTTTGGTTTTTTTTTTAATTAATTTTTTTTTTTAGGTTTTTTTTTTTTGCGATGACCGCGCACGGTTTAGGTGACCCTTTCTTGGCCACACACACTGTCACCTACCTAACCTCCCAGTCAACAGCTCACAGACAGCTCACTACCTTATCTACTTACTAACAGTGCTGCTAACCACTAACTAACCTGTTAACTGCTTACTGACAGTGAGCTAACTGTCCACCTACTTCCTCTCTCACTACCTTACTGTGCAAAGACTGTGTGTAGCCAAACCTTGACAGAAAACTGTGTACAGACTGAGTGCAAACAGAAATTGCTAACTGCCTTCCTACTTATTCATTCACTGCAAACAAGCTAACGACTACTAATTGTGCAAAGACTGTGTGCAAACAGAAAACACAACATTATGCAGAAATCACAGAACTTGCAGACAACACAGAAATTAACAACTTACAGAAAAACAACTCATTCCTCTTCCTCTTCCTCTTCTTTCCTACTACAAACAACTCATAGGAGAAGCACAAAGTGCCTCTTGGGCTTAGTGCAGGGCAATTCCCCTGTAGCGGTGCCAAAAATGTGCGCTCCTTGCCGCACTGTTGAAGCAAGGGACTTGCCGATACACCGTGTGCAAGCCACAAATGGCTCCAAGCACACAACAAGACTAATCTAGCAAGCTCAAGAGAGCAAAGGGTGTGTCACTCACCGCTCTACGCTCGCCTTCGTGGTGGATTCCTCGCCGCGATGAAGAAGAAGCTGCAGTCGTGCCGCGCTCAACCGCTTCGCCGCCGTCGTGCCTTCGTAATGCTAGATCGCACACACACTCTCCCTCTCTCTCTCTCTCTCTCTCTCACATACACACACACACAAGGAGGTGAAGAAGAAGAAGATGGAGATGGAGATGGAGCAAGAGCACTCTTCTATTGCACAAATGAGAGAATGAGTGAATTTTAGGTTTAGTTGGCTTTTATATGAGCTCACCCCATTCACACTTGGGCGCCCATGCTTAGCCAACTAATCCCTTGAATGTCCCAGTTAGAGTGCGCCTCTCATCGGCGATCACTCTTACCCTTTTCCTATTGGTCCGACAAGCCCGGTACCTGACTCTACCAAATACATAATACACGTCCGTCGTAGGTGATGGGGTGTCCGTGAGCCGTGAGGGTTAACATGAATCTAAGTGTTCCTCCTCTATTGGCACCTCCCTAGCTCCATCCATTTGTGCAAATTGGGGTAGCCCAAACTTCAATTCTCCATTGAGGAAAGCTCAAAGAGCTAAGAATAGCTCAGGGTCTCCATATAGTTTAGACATGATGGCGGTTCTAACTTCTAAAAATGAATCCATCCATTGTGCAATATTTAACGGCACCTTTTTGGCCTTCAATCCCTTGACATGGGGAAGATGGGATCTTCATTGCTTTGATAGGGTCATGTAATCCCTTTGTAAACATTCTCTCCAACAAGAAGGGAGTACGCCCATTCCCAATGACTTAAAGTCACTTTCTTCTTGGATGACAGTAGGTATGGCTAGTGGTCTATGGTCTTTGTGAGGTTGTTTTGCATAGGGAACATTATGTCAGTAATCTGGATCTACCTAGGTTCTGGCTCTAGATCCATTTGGGTCTCTTCTGCCAGATTCATTAATTGCTTGACTCGCTTGATCTCCTCTATAGAGTTTAGGTAAGTTTCTATCTTCTTCTTGGGTTCCTTGGGTCCTGGCCATTTGTGGCTCATGATGGTCTTCCTTGTTTTTTTCTTTTCTAATGGTCGTTTTAGTCTCCATGATCTCACCTGAATCAGAATCCTCTTTAGCATCATTCATATATATGGGGTCATCACTAGTCCCTATGTTGGTCTTTGGAATTGGAGTCTGACTTCGCTGCTTTTTGTGATCTCTTCCTTCGTGTTTTCTTCTTCTTTTGAGATTGGGGAATTGATGTTGTGTCTCTTTATTCAAGGATATAATTTTGGTTTTGGAGCATCGATTGTGTGAGTACATTTACTGGTACCACATGTGTACTTTGTGATGGCTCCTAGATAACCTCAATTAAGTTCAATGGCGTGATCTTTGGCGTATTTGGATATTAAGACATTGGGCAATCAAATGATATATGCCACATTGATTACACATGAGTATCAGCATTGTAGATGTGCTCGCTTGATTGGTTTGTAGTCTAATAGGACACTCGGCTACACGATGTGGATCCCCACACTTGTAGCATTGAAGAGGTGGTCTCTTGGCAGTGAAATTGATATTTTGGCCTCTTGCCACAAGAGCAGCTACTTGATAGACAGGTTTGACTTGTCCCCAATAGTCCTCCATGTAGTATTGTGGACTTTCTTTAAGTGCATCAATCCCATAGGCAACATTAGGGTCTAACTCATCCTTGCACTCCATAGAAGCAATAGATGACTCACAACCCACTTGATTCACATAAGTGTTTCTCGGATGTGGGGGTTGCGGTCCTGACATAGGAGGTGGTAATGGTGTTGTTTGAACAACATTTTGGACCCTAGGGACCATGTGTTGTGACGGTTGTTCAAGAGGTGGGGCCGCAATGCATGCACTCAAGGTGTGTCCGTCCATGCTAAGGTTGGTCTATTGGCCATCGTGCAAAACAAAGTGGTAGGAATCAAGAAGATTTAAACTTGTCTTATTTTCTAAATGGATTCCAAGATGTTTATCGATGATATCCCTATGGACTTACCTCCAAAACCAGGGGATGATGACCATTGAATTGAGCTCCTACCAGGAAGCTCACCGCCTAACAAGCCTCGTTATCGAGTTTCCCCAGCCTACAAGAGGAGATCATGAGGCAAGTACAAGAATTGGTAGACAAAGGCATGGTGAGTCTTCGCACCTCTCCCTTTTGTTCTCCGATATTTGTAGTGCAAAAGAAAGATGGTACATACCGCATGTGTGTGTACTATTGAGTGCTAAACCATATCAATATCAAAAAAGGTTTTCCGTACTGTGGGTAGAAGATTTATTTGATAACCTACAAGGTTTGACCTAATTCAGTAGGAGTGACCTAAAAAGTGACTATCATCAAATAATGGAGGAATAAGGATAGTGAATGAAGATATCCTAAAGACCGTGTTCCGTAAAACGTTTAGTCTATGAATATCTTGTCATGCCTTTTGGTTTGATAAATGCTCCAGCCACGTTCAATCATTTAATGGAGAAAATCTTTAGACCCTACCGCAAATTCATTGGAGTGGCATCTACTCCAAGTCATTGGAGGAGCACAAGCAACATCTCCAAGTGATTTTTCAAGCTTTAAGGGATAACAAGCTTTTTATCAATCAAAAGAAGAGTGAATTTTTCCTTCAAGAGATTCGATACTTAGGTCATATTATCTCTCAGGATGGTATCCGTATGGATCCACCTAAGTTAGAGGTAATAAAGGCATGGTCTAATCTAAGGAATCTACATGAGCTACAAAAATTTATTGGTATGTGTGCATACTATAGATGCTTCATAGAAAAATTCTCTCGAATAGCAGGACCGTTACATGACTTAACAAAGAAAAACGTTAAGTATTCATGGACCACTAAAAGCAAAATGCTTTTGACAAGCTCAAACAGAAGCTTACCTCCCAACCATTGCTTATTCTTCTGGATCTCTCAAAGCCATTTGAAGTCCAATGTGATGCTTGTGGTGATTGCCTTGGAGCAGTCTTGCTTCAAGGAGGGCATGCCATAGCATATGAGAGCCAAAGGCTCAATACGGATGAACGGTATTGGGCATATATGAAACAGAGCTTTTAGTTGTTCTACATGCCCTAGACACATGGAAGCACTATCTATTGGGGACTCCATTTATTTTGCAAATGGACCACCAAAGTCTCAAGTCCTTCATTACGCAAACCAAGCTTTCCGACAAGCAAATGATGTGAAAAATTTTCTTTCACAATTTTATTTTCATATTGCTCACATTGCTAGTAAGCACGAACAAGTGGCCGATGCACTTTCACGACAACCAAGAGTCAATGTAGTGTCTATAGCAACTCACAATTATCTATCTTCTATGATAGATGAGTATGCTACTGATGGGGGCTTTTCACAAGCCAAGCTCCCATACCCCTCTTCTCTCATCCCCACCCCATGGAAACCTCCTCTTAGGGAGGGAGTGATAAAAGGCATTGGAAAAAAATAAAGTATAATTATGTAAATATATAAGAAAGGTAAAATAGGCCACCTCATGCCTGCGGGGTAGCCCATCCCCACCTTGCCTCCATTTTCTTCACTGTTGCCCCGCCGTGTGTCCCTTTTCCTCTCCTCCACTCAAAAGGTCAACCCCCTCTCTCTTCCCCTTGTCCTTTCTCCTTTCTCTCTCCCCTCAAGCTACCCCACCTCTCACCAATAATGCATTATAACTCACCAATAATGCACCCTAACTCACATGCAACTTACCCTATCTTCCAAAATAGTATACCCCACCCCCTCTTTCTCTCTCCTATCATATCCCATGACCCAAATACCCCCCTCTCTCTCTAAAGGGCGCCATGTCTCTTGTCTTGTAGCTAAATAACCTCCCCCACACTCACACACACTCAGTTTCACTGAAAAAGGTGCCCACAGACCCATCTCCACCCGGTGGTTACCTGATTTTTCTTGTGTTCACACACATCTGCACACAGATTCACCTCTGAACACACTCCCCTCTCTCCCCTCTTGTAATTACTTTATTCTCCATGTCACCTCTCATTTTTTCTCATCAATCCATCTCTCTCTCTTAGTCTCTCTCTCATGAGACTGCTGTTCTGGCACATATACACACAGCCAGACAAGTGGGGCCCACAGTCACATGGCCTATGTAGGTAATGATTTCTTCATTTCTAAATTCTAGAATTTCTCCCCCCTCCTCCCCTATATAAAGAGGGGTCACCATCACACTAAGGACACACACAACATCACCAAAGAACACACTATGCACTGTGTGTGCCTAGTGCACACACACACACACACACCATCACCATCACCGCAATCACCATGCTCGTTTTGAGCATGACCTCTACACCCTTGGGCTATGGAAGATGAAGGGAAATTAAATGAAGGATGATGTCCATAACCCTCGTGCGAGTCTTCGCCATCAACTCCCACCTATCCGCCATGTGCTCTACCACGCTCTCCCTTCTCATTCCCCTACCCTATGCTCCCCATTTCATCGCCTTATTCTCTAAATAAAGCTTGAGGTTTTGTGAGTATGTTTTCTTGCAATGTTTTGCCCATGTGAGGTGTGCGGAATCGCCACCTAGTCTTGTGTTTGGAGTGAGCTTGTGTATGTGTGAAGGGTGTGCGGCTTCGCCATCCTTCTGTGGTACCTAAGTACTAAGCCGCTATACACTCTCTCTCTCTCTCTCTCTCTCTCTCTCTCTCTCTCTCTCTCTCTCTCTCTCTCTCTCTCACTTGATCTCATTCCTCTTCCTCTTCATCATTACTCTCAAGCATCCATCTCTCCTGGATGAAAACTTTGTTATGGTGGTATGTTGTTTGCGTCCTAGCCGCTCAAGCTAGGTGGTGCCCCCTGTTTGCTTTACCATGACAGGCTCAAGGCGCGCCATTCGGTCCCCGGTGCTTTAGAGGCCGTTGGGGTTCGGGGTTCGCTTTGCTCCCGTCACTACTAACCCTAAATTTAAAGACATAATGTCAGCACTTGTATTGGGGAAGAAAGAAGAACCATTCACCTTGTAGGATGGCTATCTTCTCCATGGAAATAGGTTATGAGTTACTCACTCCCTTTGTAAGAAAGTCATGTATGAATCCCATGCTCCTCCCTATGCGGGGCATAGAGGCATTCAACCTACAACACCATATTAGAGAGTTTGAGACTTTAGAGCCAATTTGTAAATCACCAATATCTTGAAGATTTGGCCACATGGACAAATCTCAAACTATTTTTAAAGAGAAAAGACTTCCACAAAGTAGTACATGAACAGTCTTCCGAGCCATGCTCTCAAAATACTGGATAGGATTTGGCCATGTAGTCAAATCTTAAGCTCATTTTGAAAGTGGGAATTGGAAAATTCTCAAATTCACTAATATGGTGTTCTACTCTTTCTATTGGCCTACCATGAAAGTCAACATTCAAGAGTATGTTTCAAAATGTGTGGTATGCCAAAAGACCAAGTATTTTAGAGGGAAGCAACCTGGGTTACTTCAGCCATGGCCAATTCCTAATTCACCATGGGAGAGTATATCCATGGATTTAATCTTTGGATTACCCAAGTCTATCCATGGGAATACAGGAATATGGAAAATAGTCGACAGGTTTAGCAAGAAAGCACACTTTATTCCTATTAAAAAGACTATTAAGGCACACCAAATGGTAACCCTCTTCATATCTCAAATTTTCAAACACCATAGATTGCCAACATCCATCATGCCAGATAGAGATCCTAGAATGACCAGTAATTTTTGGAAAGTTTTCTTTGAAAATCTAGGTACAAGATTGAATTTCTCTTCGTCCCATCACCTACAAACGAATGGCCAAAGTGAGATAGCCAATCGTAAGATTCTCAGTCTACTAAAGACTTATGTTATAGAAGTAGATCAACGCTCACAATGGGAGAAGTACTTACCCCTTGTAGAGTATGCGTACAATAATACTATCCATACTACTACAAGAAAGGAACCTTTTGAGATCATAGAGGGAAGACCTAAAAGTCCCTTGCTACTTAAAGTAGATGAGAAGATCTTCGTTGTTGATGAGTATAACCATGACCTACAAGAATCTTTGCAAAAGATTAAGGAGGCTATATCCATCTCTCAACAAAGGCAAAAGGTTGTTGCCAATAATCACAGAAGGCCCTTAACGTTCAAAAAAAATGATTGGGTCTTACTCAAGTTTCCCAAGGCTCGATTAAGGCAAACGATAGGCAAAAATCCTACGGGGCACTAAAATTATTATGCTAAACTAGCAAAAAGATACTATGGTCCTTTTCAAATCTTGAAGCCAATCAAGGACATGGCTTATCAACTCAATTTGCCCAACCATTGGCTCATACACAATGCTTTTCATGTGAGCCTACTTAAGCCCTTCAAAGGAGAGCCACCAAGAGAACCAGTTATTGAAGACCCACTAGAGATCAAAGATCAAGAAGTGGTGCTACAACCTGAAGCTATCCTTTTGCATGAGGACAAATTTGCTATGGCATGGTAATATTCTTCTCAACAATATCTTAATAAGTTCAAAATTATCCTTTTGAAGATGCTAGATATCTGGATGCAAGGAATACAACTTCAAGATAGTATGAACCTTGTGAATGCTTACAATGCTACATTAGAGTAAGAAAATGTAAATGTTTCTTTTAAATGATCAATGTTTTTGTCTTATAAGACTAATTCTCTTTTTATGGTGCAAAAATTTAAATAGTATGCATGCTTAGAATCATATTTGTGTTGCTCACGTCTCTCAAACACCAAGTAGAAATTGTCACTCTACTTTGGAATTATGATATGGACTAAAGAGCAGACATGATTGCGGCAGCGTCTCCCAAACACCAAATGGATTAGTCATCCATCTTGGAATGATGATGTAGGAAAAAAGGGATTCTCTACCCACTAAGAAACATCGACTAATGACTAAGGCTTTATCTCTTCTACCTCATAGTCGAGGACGACTATGATTTCAAGAGAGAGAAAATTTCATAAAATCTAATATCTAACCAACCCAAATGATTTTCTCATATTAAACTCGTCATTCAATGTGGGAGAATAAACGGGAACAAGGGTTAGAATAATATAGACATGTGCTTATGGATCTATCTCACCACGGAGCCAAAGTCAAAGGGTCCAAATGAGAGATGGTATGTCAAAGAGCAATGCTAGAATGGAGCTTAAAGACCTCAGGGTTATCTTCATTAAAGATCTCCAAAGGTTAGTGTTAAAAGTCCTTAGACCTTAGGCAAGCTAGGGCTATTCTTGAGGTAGGAACCCCGGCCCAAGCTTGAGGTGCTGGTCATGCTTGCTGACTAAGGTGCTTGAGGTGCTTGTCATGCTTGAGGTGCTTAATCACTAAGTTTCTAAGGTGCTTCATGACTAAGGTGCTTGAGGGGCTATAGGTGTTCCAAAAGTCAACTAGGATCCCTACACATGGGGGGGTGAGCCCTACTTGTAGGACCATGAGAGAGAACACACACACTCTCAGACAAGGCAAGCCTAGTCTAAAGAAGCAACAAGGATACATGTCAAGCTCCTCTCCATGGTGCCTCATAGGGTACCTAAAGCCTATTGGTTGACCTCTAAAGGGGCCCAATGATTTAGCTAATTAAATTAATTGTTTAAGCATTTATCAAGTCCTCTCTCTCAAAGGGAAAAGGAGGAAACTTGTCCAAGGACTACCCCTATTGCTAGTTATGACCCAGCCTTGTGATTAGCTAGGCTTGAGAGAGCTAATGAGCTTTCAGCAAGGGCAAAAATAGGGGGTTGACCCAAGAAACTTCAGGTCTAGCTTAAGGGGTATACTCTCCCACACACAAGCTTGTTGAGAAGTTGAGAGCCTACACCAACACTCTTGGCTATGGAATGCAAATCGAACCAAGAGCCATGCTCCAATGATTAAGCTAGCTCTCTCCACCTTCATAGGTGTTTGAGGACTTGGGATTGAGGCCGGGGATGGTTAATGCTTTTACAAAGTTTATGTTATGCTCGTTATGCATGAAGCTTTCCATCTTCATTGCATCACCTAGGTCACAAGGAACACAAAGATTGTATTGTACCAAGTCTCTCTTTATGGGAGAATCTATAATATAAAAGCCTATTGGAGGGGGATTTGCTCCACATAAATCCGTTCCTCAACTATTGTCAAGTTCTCTAATTCTCTCTCTTGCAAAAGTATTTTTCATACCAAGTTAATTAAGTATAACGGTTATGTTGCTACCGCATGGGGTATTCTCAAAGTTCATAGGCCATTTCCATTACAAGAACCATGTCCAAGCAATGAATTGGGTGCCTATATACCCCATGCCCAAGTCTATGAGGTCATCCTCATCTTTTGCCCCGGAGTCCTATTCAGTAAGCCCTTTGAAAAACCTCAATAAGTAAAAGTGAAAGTTTTTGTTGGCTGCGTAGAGGTGTTTAAGGAAATCCACTGGCAACCATGCTATGTTGGGTCCCTCAAACACTTTGGCATATTCTTCCATCTGTTGCTCTATGTAATCAAAGTTTTGAAACACCTTTGTATGTAGGTTGGCAATGGGTTGCAGGTCAATCATATACTTGAACATGCTGACTAGTTCATGTGTTTGATCTGCAAGGCCAATCTTTTCTAGTCGTGCGAAGAGTGCATCACAAGACATTGCCATGGGTTCGTTCTCAAAGAAGATGGCAAGAGAGCTTAGGGATAGAGTTTTGTGAATGTGAGAAATGAAGTTTAAAAACCTAGAAGTGATTTATATACCCAAGGTCTCTTTTTTAAAAACACTTAAAATTAGCTTGAAACTCTAATTTTTTCAAAAATCATACGATATAGCATCAAAAGATCGAAAAATGATCTTAAACAACTTGAAAATGAATAAATATGCTCAAAGATGAGATTCAAAACAACATCTTTATTAAAAGGAGACAAATTCACATCAGTTACAAGCTTTTACAAAATTGCATCGTGAAAATGCAATGTCCTCACAAAGAAATCTCTTCTTTTGTAGAACAAACAACCTTGTCATTGATCACAAAGAGGTATTGCTTGGGCAATCTATATCTCAAATTGAGATACTCACGAAGGTGACTGAGGTGCCAATTGATTTGTCGTGCATTGCATCATAGTGGAGACATATTTGCAGGTGATAGTTGACAATATTTTATCCCTAACCTTCATTTAATTCACAATTTTACTTATAATACCTACAACTTAAGTCCAATTTCAATTTTGAAAAGACCACCAGGGTCCTAGAGACTATCTCTAGTTGTGGTGCAATTTTGGTTTCAGTATGTCTTAGAGGAACATGGATCGTGATCCATGTACCTCAGTGGGAAAATGGGATGGTTTTGATCCCACACCTAGACCTTGGTCTAATGATCTCAAGTCTATGTTTTTTTGTAAAATTTGGGTCTGTTTAGGGTGGACAAAAGTCAAACCCTACCCTTATGTTGACCCTTTTTTATCCGAACTGATTTTGCCCCTTTTGACCCCTTCCTGAACTTCTTTTCACTTCCTTGCTTTGGGAACTTTTGTTCAAATGGTTCAGGCTCCTCACTGGTCAAGTTCTTGTTCAGGATTTCAAGAAAGGAACATGGATCACAATCCATGTTGGGAAGCCAAATTGCCTTTCCTTGGTATCATTAGGATCAGCATGTTTACTAGATGCTATGGCATCAAAGGTTTTGGGTTTGAACTAGTTTTTGTCAGCCAAAAGTGATTTCTCAAGTTTGTTCTTGCAGTTTCCACCTATCTGCTATTTTTGGCCTTTTTCACCTCTTTTGTAAATTGTTTTGCCAATTGGTTCTTTTGGGAAAAGTGTTTCAAATTGTATCAGTTATCCACTTGCCAATTTTTAGCCCAGGATCATGATGAGGTATATGGATCACAATCTATGTTTGACCTCATTTTGCCATGAAACTTGGTCAACTTATAATCCTTGTTATGGTGACACTCTTCCCCAAATATTTTTGAATTTGAATCATTTTTTGCCAAACCAAAAGCAAAATTTTGTATCTACTTTGTAGTTTTTGGCTATCTGGCAAAATTTTGGTGTTTTGGCCAACTTTTTGCAATTTTTTGCTATGGTCCCTTTTGGCAAAGTTGTTCCACTAGTTATCAAGGATGCACTGTTCAAATACTAGTTATCAAGGATGCACTGTTCAAATACTAGTCCCAAATGTCAAAAAGGTATCTGGATCGCGATCCATGTTTGGAAGCACTTTGTTATGAATTTTGTTCTGTTGATTCTCTATTCCATGTAGAAGCCAAATGCCACCCCTTTTTGAATTTGGAACACTAAAAGTTTAATTCCCCCAAATTTTATTAGAATTCCAAGGTTTTGTGCAGATTTGTCCAATTTTCTAATTTTGGATGTACTTTAGCAGTCTATTTATGGTCACACTCAGGATACTGGTATCTGAGAGCAAGCTTTAGCAAAGGGTGATAATATCTAGTCAGTTGGTCACAGACGTACATGGATGCGATCCATGTTCCTCAGCAAAATTGGAAAGAAGACGTTCAGTTTATTTCCTACAAGCTTCTTTATCCCTTTTTCCATGGCATTTTTGAGTTTGAATCAGCTTTGATGCTCTAAAAATCAAATTCCAATTTTTCAAAGTTATGGTCTTTTGTACCCAAATATGGTTTCAGACAGTTTTTACCCTAATTCTTTCAGTCCCATTTGATGGTTGCACTTGTTATTTAACCTACTCCTATGAACTGAAATGAATCTATGAGCAAAAATGAATAAAACAATGAGAAAATAACAATGAAATGGATAGTGAAACAGTCCTTTCTAAGCATAGAGGAAACCAACTTACAACGGCATAGATTTCATAACACATTTGTAAACATGCTTTGGTTCTAAGGTAACAAGCCCTAAGACACGAGGACACATATTGTTGGACTACTGCGAAATCCATTCTTCAAAGTGCAATCAAGAAGCAAAGTGCATATGAGTCAGCATTAGCCATTTTTGTGTTAAGTATGGAGCCTGATTTACCCCTTGTAATTTTTTGCAGTAAAAACGCACATTTGTAAAGCCCCCATTATGAGGAGAAGCCATCGTGCGTGAAGGAAAATCACTCGCCGGAAATAAAAAATTTCACGGCCAAAATCCAGGGGCAACTTTATAGCCTGCTTCAGTCCATACAATGCTTTCCACAACTGATAGACCCAATCCTCCTTGCCTGGTATACAAAACCCAGGAGGGTGCTCCACATAAACTTCTTTATCCAAATGTACGTTCAGAAAAACACTTTTGACCTATAGGCTCCCAACCAACCCTCTCAAGGGCCCCCCACACTATTGCCGATGTGGTATTTGCTTTTGATTGCGTAAATGGAACCTTAGTGTAACAACATCCGTCAAAATGCTTGTACAAACCATTTATACAAGAGGGTTCCAAAATTGGAAAACCTAATCTAATGGACTCTTCCGGGCATGCAGGTCCTACGAACAGGTTCGTGCCAATACTAATTCTCCTAGGATTCTAGACACTCCTATCTAGGGATAGGTACAAAATTGGCTCTGTAAGTCGATGAAGCATGCCCATGTGGCACATAGAGCCATGTGCGCATGACAAGTGCTGAGTTTCTTTTCGACCAAGCCTTGGTAGCCACATTGGCAGTGTGCTACATACTTTGCTGTACACCTCTGGCACCTTGGATTGTGGAATATTCTATGGTTGCTCCTAGGTTGGGTGGTGGGAGTGAGTCAAATTGGGTTGGTAAACCAAATTCACAATGTTCTACAGCAAGAGTAGTTTCCACACTCAGATCGAGACATACTTCATGGAGCAGCAAGCGGCAACTCACGGGTGTGCTCTTATTGAAAGAAGCAGCTCATACAGAGCAGCTTGTTTCGCTACGTGTGAAGGCATAAAACTTTGGAGATTACTTGGGGAGTTAAGGTTTCCTCACACTGCTGCCACGCTTCATTTTTGCAACAACCAGAGTGGCATTGCTATGGGCAAGAGTGTCTCATGCTCGGACAAAGCATATAGTCATACCACTATGTTCGGGAGTAGGTTTTAGTGGAAGATCTTTTCATGGAGTATTGTCCTACCATGGGCAGTGTAGAAGGCTGTTCATTACAGGATTTTGTCATCACACCTTGGGGTTTGATGTTTTGTTTCAACAAAAGCTATCGAGAGGGGTGGTTAGAGTTTCATACCCTGTTGCTTCATGGTTTTAAGCATTTTTCTATGGCTAGTAGTCTTCCCGGGCTGGCCACCCACTGCATTACATGTAGGATGCATGGCCGAACACTTTCAGTTTGGTCCGGCCAATCACTTTCAAGACAAAGGTGGCGTTTTCCATTTTTTCCCATTTTGGTGGGGATTTTATCTATATTTATTGGGTAATTGCCATATCCACACCTACATCTATACTCTTTATGAAGTAGCCTCAAATTTAGGCTGCTACGTGGCTTCAAATCAAACATTCAGGCTGCATCCGGCTGAGAGTTGATGGGTCGCGACTTGCTGCAGGGAGTGGAGGGAAGGCTGCTACGTGTCTTCATATTCAGGTTGCACAGCGGACGGGGAGTTGATGGGTCGCGACTCGCATGGAGTGGAGGGAAGGTGAAGAGGCAGGGAGTGGAGCTGGTAGCCGTTGCCACACCGAGAGGCAACACTCACTACCTTGAGCCGTTGTTCCTGAACTCAGAGAGAGAGAGAGAGAGAGAGAGAGCTGTTGTCCGAAGGCGGAGCTGTTGTCCGAGGCGCTGCTGCTATCCAGCTAGCTGGTGAAGACAAGGCGCTGCTGCCCGAGGCCTGCTGTCCGAGAAAAAGGTGCCACGTAGACTCTCTCTCTCTCTCTCTCTCTCTCTCTCTCTCTCTCTCTCTCTCTCTCTCTCTCTCTCTCTCTCCACATGCGGGTGGCTCGCCGACGCCAGCAGGCTATCACGGTCATCAGCTCGACGCAAAGCCAGCTAGCTGTGGTTCGTTGCAGAATTGGTCTCTCTCTCTCTCTCTCTCTCTCTCTCTCTCTCTCTCTCTCCCTCTCCCCCCCCAACTGTGTACTGTGCTCGGCTACCAGGCTGGGCGCGTGCAGCACCAGCTGCAGAACTAAGGTGTCTCTCCAACCGTGTATTGTGCAGCGCAGTGAACTGAGGGGGCACGAGCTGCAGAACTGAGGTGGCAACACTGATCCGCGCGCGCGAGAGAGAGAGAGAGAGAGAGAGAGAGAGAGAGAGAGAGAGAGAGAGAGAGACCTTAGGTCCAACCTTCTTCTGCATCCACACTTTAAGTTTAGTGTTCATTGACCTGCAAATTTTCAAACTTACCTCTCAAAATTCTTTTGAATGGTCTTGAACACAGGACCTATTAAGGTTTTGAAACTAACCCCCATAAGTTTAGTAAACAATCAAGGACAATGAGCTTCTATATTTTCTCTTCCCTTTGTGTTGCATCTACACTTAGAGCATATGTGCCTACAAGTCGAGAGCAATATTGTGTTTAACGGTTTGCAATGACGAGTTTGTCCCTCCCATTGTTTCTCTCCTCTCTCTATTTACTCATGTTATATGCATCAACTTCTTTTTGCGAGAGAGAGAGAGAGAGAGAGAGAGAGAGAGAGAGAGAGAGAGAGACCTTAGGTCCAACCTTCGGGAAAAATCATTTTTCGAAACATTCAAAATCATTTTTAGAAATAAATATAGCGTCCAAGATTTCAGTTTGTGCATGATCAGGGGAATGAATGAATGGAGAGAGAGCGACCTTAGGTCCAACCAGTGTTCGGAAAAAATCATCACGCGCGCGAGCGAGAGAGAGAGAGAGAGAGAGAGAGAGAGAGAGAGAGAGAGAGAGAGAGAGAGAGAGAGAGAGAGAGAGAGAGAGACCTTAGGTCCAACCAGTGTTCTCTTTCAGTGATGGATAGCCCTTCTTTTGACTCTAGGAACGTTTCTCAAGGAGATCATGATGTAAATGAAGTCATCATGCATACACCTCCAGGGCGCAATAGCGTGCGAGCCGCATATTGCCAACAATAAGATAGGGCTAGGGCCATAAAGCTGTGGCCTATTTTTAGTGGATGTGAAGTGGAGACGTCTCTCTAGATGAAAGCCTGATGCTTGGCCGAATGTGGTCTCCTCCCCCCCCCCCCCCCCCCCTATCTATCTTTCTATCTCCCTCTCTATATATATCCATGTTATAATTAATTATAATTTTCCACATGGCGGGCTTCCCCACAGCTCTTTTAGGTGCAGTTGTTGCCAAAGAGCATCGCCTAGCTATCTATCTATCTATCTCCCTCTGGATATATATTCATGCTGTATGCACCTCCATGACTAAGCAGTGACAAGTGTCTCTCTCTTTTTAGACCTAAGTTGTTCCACTTCATCATAATTTGTTTTTACTTAACCAGACATGTTGTTACCAACATATATTTTAATGATCACTTGCAATTAATCGATGCATCTATTCTCTTTCAGTGATGGATAGCCCTTCTTCCGACTCTAGGAATGTTTCTCAAGGAGATCATGATGTAAATGAAATCATCATGCTTACACCTCCAGAGTGCAATAGCGTGCAAGCCGCAAAGCAGTTGGCCAGATCAGGGGGGCAATTGAATTGTGAGGGTCCTTCAAAGCATTTACAAATCATTCATGGGCTTTGTGAACGCAACAAAGCTGTCCAAGAAGAGTGCAAAAACTACTTACAAAAGGTTTGCAAACAAGTTCAAGGTGAAGAAGACCACATCACCTTTCGAGAGGAGGTGATTTTGGCATTGCAGGGTATCAAGGACGAAACTGCACGTTTGGAAATCAATCAACATGAAATCTATACATTCATGGAAAATTTCCAGAATGAGGTTGTGCAACAATTGTCTTTGTGCTTCAAAGAACACAAGGACCAAGTTGAAGCCTTGAAAGAATATGTAGCAGGTTTGGGGTTTGAGATTAGGACCTTCAAAGAACACAAGGAGCAAGTCGAAGCTCTGAAAGAGCATGTAGCAGATTTAGGGTCTGAGATGAAGACCTTAAAAATTGCAATTAATCGCTTGAATGCTATCGATAGGAGACTTAATCGTGTTGTCATGCCTAACGCACAGGGGGGTGTTACTACATCCTATCCTAAAATGTAATGTTTTTGGAACTAATGATGTTGCAAAACTTCAAATTATCATTCTATTACTACATCCTATCCTAAAATGTAATCTTTTTTGAACTAATGGTGTTGCAAAATTTCAAATTATCATTGTAGTATCTCTCTCTCTCTCTCTCCCTCTCCCTCTCCCATCCCCCCCATGAACACATGCATGAAATGCTCTATGTGTGTGTGTGTGTGTGTGTGTGTGTGTGTGTGATGTAGCAATACTTCAATTTATCATTGTAGTCTCTCTCTCTCTCTCTCTCTCTCTCTCTCTCTCTCTCTCTCTCACACACACACACACACACACACACTCACACACACACACACAAAGGTTTTAGGGGTAGGGAATAAACAAAAAGGAAAACATAAAAAGATATAGGCAGGGGTAGAAAGACAAACGGAGAGGTAGCGAAAGGGGGAGGAAAGGAGATATGGAATATTGAAACGTTATTCATGCCAAATTTATGGTCAGGGACAAGTAGATTGGTAGCTTATATTAGATAGATGCAAATCTTCCTATTTAGAAAACTCAAATTTATTGAAAACCTTTTGATTGGTGTTAAACCGGTCACCCAAAGTGATTACTCTTTAAAAAAATTTGTTTAACACAGATGGTGTCTGGACCACGGATTTTGTCCCCAGGACACACAGATCGAGCTAGATTGTGCAACATTTCTCGAAAAGCTAGGCAAGAAATAGCACGGGCTAGGGCTCAAAGACCTTTGCAGCGAATCCCATTGGGTATTTTAGGAGATTGTGTGAATATCATGCATTTAAGCCATGGCGGTCAACAAATGGATGCAATGGCTATGCATATTGAAAATTGTACTACAAATGCTCAAAGCACTAGACCTTTAGAAGTACCTTCCGTTATTGGAGTTGCCAACAATTGGGAGGGTCAACAACATCCTTGCATTAATTGGGAGGGTCAACAACATCCTTGCATTAATTTTGCAGAAGGAGGATTCTCTAAATTTGAGCATTACTGTCTATCTATTCGTTGCCTTTATCCAAATGCAACAATCTTGAAGCATGACTCTATGCTTGCCCTCTACCATGGAATTTTCTTGGTCCACAACTTGGGTAGCTTAAATTTTGTGTGCTCCTTTTGTGGTGCATGTGCTTGGAAGGTTGAAGGTAGGTCTATACGCACATTTGTAGGTAAGTATTGTTGCTTATCAGGAAAAGTTAAATTACTTCCTTTGAGTGATCCGCCAATGGAGCTCAAAGAATTGATGCAAGGTGCTACTACCAAGAGGGAAAAATTTCTTAAACACATCAGACATACAATAATGTATTGGCTTTTGCTTCTTTGGGTGCTCATGTTGATGAGCAACTTACGCGAGGGAGAGGTGTGTACACTTTTAAAGTTCACGGTCCATCTACCATAATATTGGGCCCATGACACCGTGCGAAAGAGTGGATCAAATCCCTCGCTTTACACAATTGTACTTTTTTGATACAGAGAATGAGCTCAACAATAGATTGCATCATGTGCCAGACACAAACCTATGCCACTTTCAAGGAAGCTTGCAATGCCAGGGGTTTGCTACAAAATGATGATGAATGGTTTATGTGTTTGCAAGAGGCATCATGTACAAGTACCGGCTTGCAACTACGACAACTATCTGTTATGATCTTGGTATTTTGTGAGCCATTATGTCCAGGTACAATGTGGCACCGATTCTCCTTGGAGCTTTCTGAGGATTATGTTTATGATTTGCATGAATGTACAAGTGATGAGGGTGTGTGTCATGAGATAGCTAAGAATCAAGCATTATGTAGCTTGGAGTCTCTGCTTCAATCATATGGGAAACGACTTTGTGACTACTCTAGGATGCCCGAAGTAGACCGTTCTGTATTATCTGGATGTGGGAGTGGTTTGATAGCAGAAGAGAGGATGTTCAATGCAAACGAGCAGATGACACTAGCCATTCGTATGGAAGCATCTTTGAATTGTGGACAAAGAGCTGCTTATAACGAAATCATGCAAGCAGTTGACTCATCAAATGGGACAGTTTTTTTCTTGGATGGACCCGGTGGGTCTGGGAAGACTTATCTCTATAATGCACTACTTTGTCGTGTACGTGGTCAACAAAATGTCGCTTTAGCATGTGCATCCTCGGGAATTGCAGCTTTACTTCTTAGCAATGGACGTATAGCACACTCGAGATTTAAGATACCAATAGGAGTGCATTCTGAATCAGCATGCAACATCAAAGTAAATAGTCAACTTGCAGAGCTTTTGAGATTAGCATCATTGATCATCTGGGATGAGGCTCCCATGGTCCATCGTTATGCTTTTGAGGCCTTGGACAGGACATTGAGAGATGTTATGCAAAGTGATGCATTGTTTGGGGGAAAGGTGTTTCTCCTTGGGGGTGATTTTAGACAAATTTTACCAGTTGTGCCCAAAGGAAGTCGAGCAGATATTGTTGATGCCTCTTTGTGCCGATCTTATGTATGGAAACATGTGAAGACTTTGAAGCTAATAGAGAATATGCGTGTACTTCATTGTTCCAATGACTTGGTTGAGAGAGACTTTGCAAAATGGGTACTAGACATTGGCAATGGGAATGTATGTCATGGGGATTTACTTGATACTGTAGCATTTCCAAGTAGTATGATACTCGAAGATAACAATGTTCAAGGCCTAATTCACAGTATATATGGTGACTTACAAAATGTCCAAAGACATGCAAGCTTCTTTCGGGACAGAGGTATTCTTGCACCACGCAATAAGGATGTTTCCATAATCAATGACTTGGCTATGCATAAAATGAGAGGACTTGACAAAAAATACTTGAGTGCAGATTGTCTTTGTACATCAGATTGTAATGGTGGGTTATATCCAATAGAGTTTTTAAACTCATTGGATCTTGGTGGTGGCTTCCCACCACACTACTTGCACTTGAAAGAGAATGCTCCAATCATGCTCCTTCGCAACCTAGATCCAAGGCGTGGTTTATGCAATGGGACAAGATTGATATGTAAGAATTTTTATCACAAGGTCATTGAGGCGGAAGTAATCACAGGTTCTCATGTTGGAGACAATGTGTTCATACCAAGGATCGACTTTATCATCGGAGGTTCTCAAGGATTACCTTTTGAAATGAAGCGTAGACAATTTCCTGTGAGACTTGCATTTGGAATGACCATCAACAAGGCACAAGGTCAAACACTTGGATTTTTAGGTTTGTACCTTGCTACACCTGTTTTTACTCATGGTCAGCTCTATGTAGCAATGTCCCGCGTGCGCTCTTCTACTGCCATAAAAATTTTGATAGATGGTAGTCAAACATCGATAGAAAATTCAAATGCAAATCCAATGGCTTGCAGCCCAAACATTGTCTACAAAGAAGTGCTAGAGGTCAGAAATGTTTAAGGTATCATACTATCTTTCATCCATGTATTCCTCTTTGTCATTAACTTTTTGTTAAATGAAGTTTTATTTAATCCTAATTTCTATTGTTGTTTATAGATGGCCAGCCGATCTACAGTCAAATACACAATGGATAGGGTATCTGAATATATTCGAGGTAATTTGTAAAAACTTTACAAAAAATTGAGTCTCACTTTAAAGTTTAAATGATTAAAGCATACTAATCGTGTTGTATGAAGCATAGATCCACTTTTTTGGAGGGGACCCATACCTGTAAATGATGTTGTCCATATCTTAGAAGACTTTGATGTCATAAGGTATGGATTTTGAATTATTATTATTTATGTCTTGCAACAGGTTTGGATTTTTCTTAACATACTCTTTCTTTTTTGTAGGAAACACTATTATCCAGCCCATCTATTGGTAGGTCTATATGAGTCCACGTGCTATTTAGGACTCATAGGATACTATCATGTTGCCTTAGAGCTAGACGAGGCAACAGGACGGGGTCATGTCTCTCTTAGAGAGATAGGGAATCAACGGCCCATAAATGCACTACCTTCCTTTGGATTTGAAGCAGAGAATTGGAAAGTGAGAATGTATGTTGTCGATGATACTCCAAGGCGGCTTGGACGAAGTGTGTGATAGATTGGGCCCTGGGTGTTCCGAGTGCGAACCCGTGTCTATCGCAAGCTTCGCTTTCAACCTAAATGATGCTTTCTACAATGGGTTTGGTTTGATGGTGATCTCTTTTTGAGGTAAATGATGCCTTCTACAATGGGTTTGATTTGATGGTGATCTCTTTTTGGGATAAATGATGCCTTCTACAATGGGTTTGGTTTGATGGTGATCTCTTTTTAAGGTTGGGATTCCTCATGTTTTATCTCTTATGTTTCTGATGATTACTCTCTTATCAAGAAGCCTCTTTTTTGCAACAAAACTATTGGCTCCTATTTGGAATGAAAACCATGTTGCGCTCTTTGCGCGCGCGCGTGTGTGTACCATGAACTTATGAAATACCATATGTGTCATTAATTTAATTTGTGTCGTAGTAAGAGCGAGAGAAACCTGCTGATAGACGGATCGCGCAAGATAGTCACTATATATACACGTTCACTTGTGGTTTTGAGTTGCGGAGTTTGTTCTCTCTCTCTCTCTCTCTCTCTCTCTCTCTCTCTCCCTCCCTTCCGCACTTATGCTCCCTTCCGCACTTATGAAGTCTCAGAGGGTCCCCGCAGTATAATTTCAGAAAGCCTGCTCTATTTCCCTCTGTTTGGATTGCTCATGTCGTAGTTGAATATTCAAATGGGCCTTGTATCGCGGAGCTTTGGGGCGTCTGTAGGCTCAATAATCTCCGCTTGCTGTAGAATGACCCCTCCCTGAATGCGAGTGGGCGGAAGCTCTCTTAAAGAACTCCGTGAGCTGTGAGTATGGGCGACTGAAGTGCAATCTCTGGCGATGAATCTCTAGTAAGGAGCGACCAAGATGTCTCTGGACTACAAGGGCACTTTGAGTGTGGGCTGTCGTGTGAAAAGGCTGGACTTTCCGATTTCTGCAGACATTGTGTGCTTGGTTCTCGACCCCCCTTTGATCTGTGTCATCTGTGCCCGGGGGGGAGGGGGAGGGGGCGGGGGGGGGGAGAGAGAGAGAGAGAGATAGTCGTGACTGCTTCATAACATGGGATTTTCAGATGCTGAGTCAGGCAATGTATCCTAAGAAGTAAAAGCTAGACATAGAAAATCTGCGTACTTTATTGAACTCATGGAGAAATAGGCTGTTGACTTCATGTACCCTTCATCCTCCCATCATCCATGCTGGGACAGCAGCCAAATGAGGTCGACAGATGAACTTGTAGATGGATTAAAGTTCAAAAAAGTTTGAAAGAAACGTCAAGATAGTTGAAAAGGTTAGGCAAGTTCAAGCTGCATCACCTTCTATCTCAACCTTTTTTCCACCAAATCACAAAACTCTTGTCGGATAGATCTTTGAGGTCTCTTTGGGATAGTTTCCTACGATGTTAAAATTCTTCGAGGTCTCTTGGGATAGTTTCCTAGGACGTTAAAGTTCTCTTTTTCTTCTCTCTCTCTCTCTCTCTCTCTCTCTCTCTCTCTCTCTCTCACCAGCTTTATAGCTACGTTGCACCCAGGGGGAGTAGGGAGAGGATTGTTACCATTTTCAGAAATTCTAAAAAGTTTTGTAAGAAATCAAAACGCTGCTAGTAATCGTACTATCACTTTGAAAAAAAAGGAACTTAAGCGAGGGTTACGGGACATTTGCTTCCTCCTTCAATGTAGGGTTGGGGGAGCCAATGAAAGCAAAGCATGTGTGCTGGTCTTTTGTGTGTTGATTGGAAGTTGGGTGCGACTATGTGCATCCCACTCCCCCAATTGACATTGGCGCGACTAGGTGCTTACTCTGTATTACGTAACCAAGTTACAAGCTTGTAGGCATTACATACGGCCAGGGACATCGCGATTCTCAATAGAAATGAAATTTGTCAAGAATAAGAAATGTCAAAGAATTTAAGATGGCCTGCCCAAAATAAAGAATAGTATCGTTAAGAAAGAAAGAGAGAGAGAGAGAGAGAGAGAGAGAGAGAGATTTTTTGGGGAGGGGGGAGAAAAGAGTGCTAAAGCAAAGAGGCTTGTTTTGGTTTTTTAAATCTTAAATCTCAAGATTTAAAGATTTAGCATTAAAGAACAAACAATGATTTGTGATTTGTAGTATCCATTTACCGAAGCTAAAACAAAACCAACCAATACAATAAGGCCTTTGCCACTTGCAGGACAAAACCATGATAGGGGGCTATAGTAACAACAAACCATAGGGGGGAAACCACCAGCGATACAAAGCTAAAAAGATGAGTGATCACACACTCTCTCTCTCTCTCTCTCTCTCTCTCTCTCTCTCACACACACACACACACACAATTGTAATATTGTCACCATGGGTGTATAGAGAGCTTGATTTCTACACACACACCACGATTCTCAATCTTGTAAAGAGATATGCACTTGATTGCCAATGCTATGGGCATCACGAAAAGGGAGATTCTCTCACCAAACAAAAGGCTAGAAGATGATAGAGGACACGGCAGGAATAAAATAGAACGCATTCTTTAGGGAGGGACCTGGATAGGATTCAAGACTTTTGAATCAATCAAGGGGAGTTCAATTTACAACTTTTTAAGTACTATGTCTCAGCGGCCACATGGATGCAGGTAATTGGACATCACAGCATAGGAAGAGAGATTATTGCAGCCAAGACCAGTAACAGCCCTGAAAATACATTTTATTTAAAGAAAATTATCAGGCACTTAACGTTATAAGTTCACCTTTGAAGAATGTGCTTAAATTCATAAATTAAGAATTACCTGCAACCCGTGAAGGCAACGCTAGTGACCCATGGCTGTCTGCAACGAGCAGAAAAGAGATAAATAAATTTCATAGAAATGCCACTACAAGTAACATTCGTGAGAGTTTTAGTAAAAAGCCTATAATAAAAGTGCAGGAAATTGTATCAAAAGAAAAAAGCTTTACACGAAAAGAGCCTTCGATGATAATTAAGCATGATTGCGAATAATCAACGAGTTTTTTTTTTCCTCTTTATTTGCACAGAGGGAAGGTATTCAATTTATAATAGGAACACAAAATAGAGAGAACAGAGAATGTAAGGGCCTTGGCAGAAAAAAGCAGTTAAAAAGTACTCTAATAGTACAACAAAGTAGTGAAGTAAGAATTGGACAACATTAAAAAGAAGAGTGATATAATGTACATTCTCCCCCATGGAGAGAGACTAAAATTTAGCTACATCTTTTTTTATTAAAAAATGTGTAATTTTGGGGTAGAGAGAGGAAATTACCTTCAGCTTCTTGGCAGACATAGCAGCTAGGGTTCTGGCCACTCCCAGAAGGGGAGGATTGAGAGGAGGAAGAAGGGTTGTATTGAAGAGCAATCCCATACAGCCAGCTGCTTTGAGGGCTCTGTATGTTCCCTATGTGATACACACTTGTGTATGTACTGCATTGCAATAGTGGCAAATCCACCTCATACGGTGCGGTTGCTAGCAACGAGCTTGCATATACACAGCATGATGACGCAGAGCCTGTACTACTCGTCGCTACTATCCCTATCTGGCTTATCCCATCGCAATTCTCATATATGCTCTTGCACAACTGTTGCGCTTCCGACGATGTATCGCAGCTTTGCTTGCTGTAGAGTGATGAGGTCGATGAGCACCCTATCAAGACCACCTTGTTGTAGCTGGAGAAGGAGAAGGGGGCGCCGATCGGCAGCCCGAACGCACCGCTCAACTGCATAGAGCTGCAAGTGGACATCTGTGGATCGATCACCACCATCACATTGTTGCTGTAATCGATGGATTGCACCTGGTAGGTGCCTGTGGGGGAGTAGAAGAGGAGCTTTCCATTGCTGCAGTTGACATAAGGTTGGAAAGCGGAGCTGCCGCAGCCGGAAGCAGAGCCGAAAGGGGAGTTCAATGTGATGCCACCGCAGGAGCTCTCGCAGTCCCATGCTTGGATGGTAGACAAGCTGATCAAAAGGAGGAAAGTGGCGAGCAAGGAGAGAGGAGGCATTCTGAAGGGATGTGTAGGGAAGGTTTCCATGTGCGTTTGGGGTGGGATGCTCTCTGATTATAAGCTTTTGTTCACAGCTTTCTCTTCTTTGCAGCTAATGTTTTCTTCAACACACATACACAGATACACACATGCGCTCCTCACTAAAATAGAGGCCTCTCTTTGGCAGCAAAACACACAAAAAAGCAGCTGCTCATTGCCTCTTCTCCTTACACTCCATCCCTCATTTTGAGTGCATTCAAGGCCAAATTATAGGACACAAGAGAAGATCATTTGGCAAGATTCCAGATGGGTCTATGGGACTATAGGGCCTCCTATAAAGAAAGATGATGGGGGGCGAAAAGACAAGTTCTTTTGTCAAAATTTAAACGGAATGCATGAATTGGGGGGACTCTACAGAACAGCAAAAGGAATCAAGCAAAAGATTAGAGGAAGGGGTATCTTGCCATGCATACGATGTGTATGATGTGAAGGTGTTCTCTCTTTTCTCTCTCTCTCTCTCTCTCTCTCTCTCTCTCTCACACACACACACACATTCCATGTCCAAGGTAAAGCAAGACACTTGAGTGAACGGTGGAACCTTCACCCACCCCTTTGATGGAATGGACATATACAAAGGTGTGAATGGAATTGTGTGAGGATTGCACACGTAGCCCACCCACACATACACATATACACTACAAAAAATGGAGTGAGCAAAAGTGGGACGCAAAGGTCAAATAATCAGGGGGTCATCTTCTGGGGTGAGGTGGTGCCCTCACAAATGAGTTCTGCTTAGCAAGCTTGCCCCCACTCTCACCACGTCATAGAAACTTCTTTTTGCATAAAAAGGTTCCCTATGCCCACCCCACTTGTCCCCCCCCCCTCCAAACCCCCCCCCCCCCCCCCCCCCCAAAACACCGACCCACAGACCCAACACACACACACACACACACACACACAAAAAAAAAAGCATCACCAAAACCACTTTTCCTACAAGAAAAAAGTGACTCTTACAAATCTTTCTTTTTTTGTATTTTCAGATGATTCATTGGTTTGAGGGGGATCTGGCTGTGGCAAGCTTTTGTGAAATCATACAAGAGAGCACACTGACGATCCACATGCTCGGAGGCAAACAAGCCTCAGAGGACTTGTCTAGAACAATACATGTCATGATGGCATCTTGTAATAAGCAAAGCCTAGGAGCGGTTTCTTTGTCAAGTAGAAAACTTGTAATCCTTTGACCCTCAAGGCTCGATCTGAACTCGAGGTTGGTGTATATTTTTTATGTTCGTAATACTATCCACTCACAATTGTGAGTTTTGCAAAAAAAAAAAAAAAAAAAGATGATTCATTGGTTTTAACACTCAAATGTGTTAACTTGTTGTCGGCTTCCGCGAAGACAAGCTTGAAATCGAGTATCGATTTTGAACCTAAATGCTCTAAAGGTTTGATTTCCGTAAACATTGCCTCGAAAATCTATGCACACATCCAAAAAATCCCCAATTTGTTTGTTTTCCCTATCATAAGATCAATGAATGCTCACTTGCCAAGGCATTTGAATTGTGTGCTCAAGGGTAAGGGTTCAAGCACCGTTGCAGCTATTGGGAACAACTGTGTGGTGTGTATGTGTATCCTCTCCTGATTTAACATAAAAACAATGCATTCCATAACAATGAAAGGGATCTCTCTGTCACCTAGTACCTTACATACTTCCCCACCATTTGCAAAGCCATTTTGTACCAAAAGGTTTTACTTTCCCTCTCATAAAGCATGCCATTTTGTATTATTAATTCACTTCTTAATCTAGTAGCTTCACACAATTGTTTTACATGGAGAGTCTTTGTACACCACTCACATTCCTTTGCACAAAAGGCCACATGTGCAAAGAAGGCAAGCTTGTCTTTTTCTTCTTGATGTTTTAGACCACAAAGTGGTATAGTTCGACAAGATTATTGTACTCATTGTTACTTTTTAGGAGGAGTTTCAAGTTTGTCTTAAAGAGAAGGTGGAGAGCATCATCAAGCTTGTTGAAGAAGACCTACTAAGATTTTAAAGGTCTTTTTCCCATCAATCCCCATCCAACTAGTAGATGTTGTGGTTCACAACCAACTAGTAGATGATGTTGCTTGTGGTTCACTCTCCTTGGCAAGCTCTGAGGCCATAAACCATGAATTACTGGTAAGACTCCCGTCGTAATATTGCTTAGCATCAAAAGTGATCTGTAATGAATAATCAGTCAGGCACTCAAACTTCAAATCCTCTAACTCATTCAACTGTTCACCGCGAAACATAGGTAACAAAGGCTAAATGCTCAAATCAATGCTTGAAACAAACCTAGAGTTAGTACAATTTCACCTCAAATTTGGGAAATTCACTTACAATACTAAGGTAAATCAGTGTTAGAATCTTCAAATGTACTTGATTCCATATTGAATTCCTTTGATTAAAGAAGTTTTGTGAGGCTTGTTTTGGTTTGGGTTTTATAGTGAGAAATGGTTGGAGTTAGGTTCAAGTAAGAGCAATATTATTACGTCAGAAAGATGTCTTCCTGGAAAGAAGCTTTTTCATGAACAAAGTCTCTCATGGGGAAAAACTCTATCATACAATGTCAACCTCCTTTATAGTTTCACTGATTCTGATGAATACCACATTGTTAACTCTGCCAAAAGTTGAAGCATCCCTTCATTTTAGAGGAGTTTTTCAATTCAAGCTCAAGTGTGTCTCAAAGGTGATGATAACACATAGATGACCTTTTCAAAATGCCCAAACTTTCCATTAAAAAATTAAAATAGAGGCATTCCCTTTGAGCAAATGCCCTATCTTTTGTGATAGTAAAAGATTGATATTGAAAGTTTCTTTTTTGAGTTTTATTTTTTCTCTTTTATCATAAAAAAGCAATATTAATTAAACACTAAGAAACGCCTCTCTGAATATTCCTGAGGCCTCACAACTAGGCAAAAGACTGTTGCTTTTTGTCACATTGTAAAAAAAACCTGCAAATCACTTCTATAGGCCCTAAGTTGGTTGAGAAAATTTCATGTTGATAATTTGATTTGTTGCAATTGCTCAATTGGTATTTGAGCAAGTATTTTGTGACAGAAAAAAATCTTTGAACCAAAACTCAAATCTTCTCCTCCCATTCCAAAACTTGGCATATGATGTTCTCGGATCTTTTAGTATGACCAAAACTTGAAAAGTGTGCATCAAAGGTTTTATTAATAGCACTAGTACAACGGTGCTGCCTTGGTGGTGCTATGCGGATTTTCTTACCTTAGGCATGCCAACAATATCTACACTATTTGGAGAAACATCCTTGCTTTACATCTACTGAAAAACTCCCAAAGCTCCTTGGTCCTGCCCAAGTTGGGCATATCTTGCAATCGGTGCATTCCAAGAGATGACATTATGGACACGAAGCTCCTCAAGCACTTTTTGTGCTTTATGAAGTGCACCACATGCATTTGGCATACATGTCGACCAAGGAAATTTCAAGAACGACGTCACATCTACCGAAATAACCCATAGCTCCTTGGCCCTTCCCACGTTAGGCATATCCTGCAGTCATTGCATTTCAAGAGGATATCCCGGACAGGAAGCTCCTCAATCACCTTTTGTGCTTTATAAAGTACACCACATTTGGCATACATGTCAACCAAAGTAGTGCCAAGCATGAAGTTTCTTTCAACAATCATTGACTAAAATTATCATCGTGAATTGTTTTTCCCATATCAACATTTTGTGTAATGCCACATGCCTTCAAGGTGCAAGTGGACGTGATTGCATTTGGAGAGATGTCCTCTCTCTGTATCTGTTGAAAAACAAATCTCTCTCGTCGTGACTTGACCATGTTGGACATATCCTACAATCAATGCACTCCTTGAGACAACATTGCATCTCAAGAGATGCCCTCTCTCTGCATTAGCCAAAAATAACCCAGAGCATATGTCATTGCATCTGAAGAGACACCCTCACTTCATATCTACTGAAAAATGCCCAGAGCTCCTTGGCCCTGCCTAAGTTGGGCATATCTTGCAAGGAGTGCATTCCAAGAGACGACATCCCATATGTGAAGCTCCGTCAGCTAAAAAAAACCTAGAGCATGTGTCATTGCATTTGGAGAGTCACCCTCGCTTCACATCCGCTGAAAAATGCCCATAGCTCCTTGGCTTGCCCAAGTTGGGCATATCTTGCAATCAGTGCATTCCAAGAGACATCCCTGACAGGAAGCTCCTCAAGCACTTTTTGGATTTTTATAGTTTAGACATACCAACACTATCTACATAAGCCTTACATTTAGAGAGAGAGAGAGAGAGAGAGAGAGAGAGAGAGAGAAATGCAATGTTATATTAACGTCTTCAAAAGGACAAAGTGACCTATGAGACCAAAAAGTTACAATGTGATGGATCTGATACAAAGTCTAACAAATTAAAAATAGTGTAGAATCCTAAGCTACTAGATGTGAGCTAAGCAGCTAGTTGGAGAGAGAGAGAGAGAGAGAGAGAGATGTGCTTGACCTTTCTCACTTGCCCTCAAATTTACTATTCTGCTCTAATTTGCTCTCTTTTCATGGATATTGATTCTCTCGACCTTTCTCACTTGCCCTCAAATTTACTATTCTTCTCTAATTTGCTCTCTTTTCGTGGATACTGATTCTCTCTCTCTCTCTCTCTCTCTCTCTCTCTCTCTCTCTCTCTCTCTCTCTCTCTCTCTCTCTACATGCCCAACCAAAGGAAACCCCCTCAAGCTACTGCAGAGAGGCAAAAGGAACGTGAAACTTTGTTTGCTATGCATGTAGAGTTCTCATGTTACAATGCCCTAATGGTCTCTTTGCTTTCTTCCTAAGCCATAAATTGTACTAAAAATAGTATTTTACTCAATAAGATCATTTTCAAGCTTATGCTATATTCAATCAAGGGAGGTACAATTATGGCATACCAAGCCATAAATTGTACTAAAAATAGTCTTTTACTCAATAAGATCATTTTCAAGCTTATGCTATATTCAATCAAGGGAGGTACAATTATGGCATACCAGTGTCTATAGTACATGGAATGCCACATTGACTTCCATGTGTATGCAATCCATTCATGTTTTAGCGTAATCCCACCTATAAATTTTGAGATTTACCTCTAAAGTTAAAGAAAACCTACAAAAGCTAGAGGAAGTTTAGTGTGAAAACCTTTAAATATAGTCAATTTACTCGTTCAATTTCTCGTATGTAAGGTTTTCAATTCTTTGAAAAAGAGTTCTTTTGGAAAAAATGTCCAACCTTTTCGCTCTTGCATGTCTTACAAGTGGCAACGATAGAGGCAACATTTGTGTGATGAGCCGAGCAATGATTGCGATCCTACAATCTCACACGTCACCAAAAAAATCAAAGTTGTTTATATGTGATGCCCTTTTGCTATATATTTCGATCATGGCCAAGCTCTCTGGCTATGTGATCATCTCCTACTCTACAAGAGAGTTCTAATAGTGGTTTAGGGAATCCCACCTTTCAATGAATGGGGTATGTTTATCTACCTCAAAAGCAGGTTCTATCCAACCTAAAAATGTATGAATATCTGCTTAGCCATGGATATAGACAACTCATCTAAAATGGGTAGAAGTGTGATTCTAGGCCAAAGGGCAGCAGCACATGGTGTGCCTAGCCTTCAATGCCTGTAAGGCACAGAGTTTCAAAGTGGCAAGCAAGCGGCCACTGCCCTGTGACAAAGAACACCTTCACCAAATTATTTGAAAATTGTTATAATGTCTCAGTAGTCGCTCTGTATTATGTGGCCTTGAGGCCATGCATGCATGCAAGGGAATGAGGTGGGCGGCAAAGGCTGTTGTTGGCTAAGTCATTTCCAGTGGCGTAGGACTTCTACAAAGCTAGTCGACGCCTGAACTTGACAAAGCAGCAAGCAACGGATGGGGGAGAGGGGGGGTATATACTACACGGAGAGGGAGTACTCACCAGAGGATCTGGACAACACAGCGAGCAATGGATGGGAGAATACAAGGAGAGGGAGAGAGATTACGTGGAGGTGGGAATGGGGGGAGGGAGCTGGGAGCTTGGAACTGGGAACTGGGAACTGGAAGGGAGGTGGTGATGCTTGGACTGCACATGCATGCACAACAGAGCAACTTGACAGGGCGTCATAGACCAAGGGAGGCATCTTGTGAGGGAGGGGGGCAGAGAGAAGCAGAGATGCAAGAAGGCAGGCACAGGTTGACCATTCGAGGCAGGCAAGTTGTGGAGGAAGCCTGGGGTATCTATCAAGCCGAGAGGAGAGAGGAAGTTGAGGGGTGAGAGAGAGAGAGAGAGAGAGAGCGTGTGTGTGCGTCGTTTCAATGTCGAGCTAACAAGGTGAATGAAGGGCACCGACAGTTGGAAGGGAGGGCTTGTGGTGTGAGCCAGCATTTGTTGCCACATGGCAACCCACTCCTGTCTTTTTTAAAACAAGGTGAAATTTCACTATGGCCTACATGAGGCTATGAGAAGAATTTATAATGAAAGGTTTCTTTGTGAGAGAAAACAAGAAAGTGACATTAATTTTTTAAAATATTTGTTATCACAATAAAATTTAATGTTTTTTGAAAAAATGTAAAACAATAAACTATTTAGACTATAATATATTCCAAAAACTAAAAAACAATGTTTGTTAAACTACACTTGGAAGCATTGCAGCAAATTGAGAAAAAAAAAAGGCGAAAGAGGACTAAAAAGATTGTGTATGATCCAATATTCAATAACCCTCTTTACAAAGAGGTAAACAAATGTCAACACCTCTCGCAAAGACCTATAAAAAATATTAAAAAAGAAAGGTTTTTGTCACGTGGCACTAATTTTCAAGCTTTATTCAATGGTCCACAATTGCACCAAAAATCCAATGCTTTACTAAGGACTCCTTATGTACTTCAACAAGGTGAAAGTTCACTATGGCCTACATAAGGCTACGAGATGAATTTATAGTAAAAGGTTTCTTTATGAGAGGAAACAAAATTTGTTATCACAATAAAATATTAAGTTTTTTGAAAAAAAAGTAACAATAAACTATTTAGACTACATTATATTCCAGAAACATAAAAAACAATGTTTGAAAAACCACACTTGGAATCATTGTAGCAAATTGAAAAAAACGAGTGAAAGGGTCACGATAGCTTTCTAAAACAATAAGAAAGTGATAAATCATTATGTTGAATTTAACTAGAATTATATAAGGTGAAGCATTGTTCGAGAATATCTCTTTTATGTAGGGACTGAGTGTCCTCCTGGCAAAGAAGCAAACAAAAAATACTACCATTTTTTTTTTTTGTAAGATTTTTGAACTAAGTTTTGACATCATTGCATCGATTTTTTTTTCTCTTTACCATGGCTTTCTCATATATATATATATATATATGTTTATTTATTTGTTTATATTGTGTGTGTGTGTGTGTATATATACATACACACACACATATACATAATAGAACTTACTAGAATTATGCAAGGTGGAGCTTTACTTTAGCATTCTAAAAGAATAGAATGCAAGAGAAGTCAAGCCATGTGAGGAAGTGAAATGAAAGGTGAAATAAAAATATCCATTTAATACTTTAAAACCAAAATAACATTTAAGGTAAATCTCAATCATCACTAAAAACATTGAAAGTATGCTAACTCAACACTTCTCTAAAACTTCTTTTAGAAAGCCAAAAAAGGTGATAGGGCGAGAAAGATTGTGTGATATCTAATATTCAATATTCCTCTTTAAAGAGAGCGGTACACAAATGTCACACCTCTCACGAAGACCTAATAAAAATATTAAAAAAGAAAGGTTTTTGCCACGGGGCACTAATCCGTAAGCTTTATCCAATGGTCCACAATTGTACCAAAAATCCAATGCTTTACTAAGGACTCCTTATGTAGTCCAATAATGGTGAGCAGTTTCTCACCCAAGTTCAATGGTACCAAATTTCATGCTTATCAGATGAAGGTCAAAGATAATCTTACTCATTAGAAGGGTTAAAGGGAGTGTTGTAACTTTCACAATCAAATTAAAAGGTACACGCACACACACCCCATAAGCAACTTATGAGTCAAACCTAATTGGGAGAAACACATGCTTTCAAAAAATGTATTCCATTGTTATTTGTCTTCCTACGGAGGACAAATACACCCATACCCACTCATGCACACCACACTTTCACCTAGGCTTTGCATGGAGTAGGATTGTCCAAGAGGAATGCTTGTAGCAACATTGAGGACACTCTTCAAGCACTTATCCGATGGTTGATTTGTTGTCAATTGACATAGATTGGGCCTTGAATGTTACCTAATAACATGTAATGCTTACCCTTGGCGTATTTGTTTCTCCACCTTGTTTTTCTTTAATATTGAAAAACCACAAGATTACGACTACTGATGAGGTATTGTATTAGGATTGGCTTTAGCAGTTTATTGTAGAATCTCTTGAGAGTATTGATAAATCGTCCTATTTGTAGTGGATAGAAAACTACATCATGTTTCTTTGATTATATAATTTCTTTTGCCCTTATATTTTGATAAAAATGCTAGCTTTTTCATGAAAATATTTTTCTAAAAATTTAACACATGCTTTCGGAGTGAGCTTTTCTTATTTCTGTTGCTGATTAGCATTTGGAAAGTGCAAAATATTGCCATAGAAAGAGTCCTTTTTGGTTAAATGTTTCAATATCACATACTCATCAAGAATACCTTTAACATATTTGTTAATTTTATAGACTTGTGTTTTTTAGTATGAGGCATTTACTTATGCTTGTGAAGTCATGTATCTACCTTTCAGTGTTTGATTCTTTGACTCACACCTTAAAAGACATTTTCTTTTAGGTTATTAGCTTTTATATCTGGTTGCTAGAAATTTATCTTGTCATGCTTGACTATCAAACATGCAGTTCAAGAAAATGGGTGAAAAACATATATGAGCTTCTATGTGTGGCAAGCTACCATTGTGTGCTAATTGTTTTACCCATCAGGTCCTTGCTGATTTTCTTCATCCTTATGCACTTGTCTAACACTTCTATGTTCACCAATCAAAGCTAAGTAAGAGGTTCTATGAATTCTCAATGTCGTTGTTTAATTAACTTGTAGTCAAAGAAGAGCTTTTGAAGGGAGTTATGCTTGTCAATTGTTTGTTATCAAGTAACAAGCTTTCATATGGGGATCATTTTCTTTTGCCCTCTTGAAGAGCTAAAACTTCATTATCATCACCAATCAAGCCACCTGTGCAAGCATTGTCCCTAGAGGGCGGACTATCGTGTTATATTCTCGAGTTTTATAGGTCCTCAAAATACCTTATTTGCTACTTATTTGGGTATCATCAAGGGGAAATCTTATGTTTCTTTTTGTTGTTAGGCAAGAGAAAATTGAGGAGCAACCTTATAGCACCAAGTATAAATTACAATGAGTGTGTACATGTAAAAGTTTAGCAATGGACATTCCAAATTGGTGATTCTTATTTAAAGTGTAAATTTAATATAAAATTTCTATCAATCTATGAGATTTAAAATAGATCAAGCAGTAGCTTGAAAATGGGATGCAAAAAATAATTAAGACTATATTGAATAGCAAGGTGGATAGGTACAATAAGTATGGTGCAAAAAAAACATTAAAAAACATCGTGCAATATGCGTAATCACTACGAATAAAGATAAATTGTTAGGTTTTGAATACAAATAGATGTACATGTCTATTTATGCATGCTTGCATACATGTAATGCATGTATACATACATCTAAATCAGTGTATGTACTAGACACACATATGTACTTGCATATATACATCATATGTACACAACCCTCTATACATGCATGTATGTGTATTTGTGCGTGCAAATAAAGTATTGAATATTGACATATTATTTATCATACGATATGGGAAGATTGATAAATAATATTGACATATTATTTATCATACGATATGGGAAGATTGATAAATATGCATTTGAAGTGCAACGTTGCTCAATAGTTAGTTGAAGTCTATAATCTCATAGTTCTACATTCTTTTTCCCAATTTGCAATTACAGAACATAGCCAAACATAACTTCTAAATTGTCCTTTGATACATTATCAATAGCTTCATCACCACTTGCCAGCTACTACCACATTTTCCTAACCATAGAAAAGGCTAGCAAGTTCCCATGAAGTGAGTAATATTTTGTAGGCATCTTTGACATTGTCTCATCTTAGATGTTGCTACCTCTACTTTGAGCTCAAGAAGCTAGAATATTTTATACTTTTGGTAGACTATGCCTAACTAGCCTATGCAATCCCTTTATTTGCCATTTCTATTATAGGCCGCCATGTGCTTTCTAGTAAGAGCATGCTTGGTCTCTTTTGGAGAGGTTAGGCAAGTCCTTCTCTATTTGGTCTCTTTTTTTGGGAGGCTAGGAAATTTTTTGGAGGGCTTGATCTCCAATTGTGCCTAGCCCAATGCCTACGCTTTGGAAATAATAGGGTTAAATTGAGCGGCTAGCATAGTATGTCATGAACAAAACATTTTGTGCCAAATAAATGTATGCTTGGCAATTCTTTGGGAGGCATTCTCTTGATAAATACACCACTTCAACTTAAATTTTTTCAATCCCTCATGTTACAAGTGCAAAAATTTCATTGCAGCCAATGGCTTTTACCTAGCTGGTGATTTCCCTTATGCACGTGTTTGTATAAGCTAAAACTAAAGTGCTCAAAAGAGGTGCATTCCACTTTGGGTGAAAAAGTACATACTATACTAAACATAGATTTTGCATGAGCTAGAAATATTTTGAATGCGTAGGGGCTAATTATGAATGTTATTGCACAAGGTAGAGATGGATGTTGCTGAAATGAATGTCCTTGTAGTCTTTATCTTGCAGAGTTTGTGGGAGCGGAGCGGGCGAGTGTGGGTGCATGAGTGCACGGTTAAGGAGGAGACACACATGTGGGTGGAGCTCTCAGTGAGACAATGTCCTAATCACCGCTCGTTATTCTATCTATATTACCAATGGATAGGAGATAACAGTGTCCGGCCCGTTGGCCGCATGAAGCCTAACAATCTCTCACTTGAAGGCCAATCTGGTCCAAGTGGCTATAAGTGTAAGGGTTAATATGTACAATTGTATGAGTGTGAAGCATAGCAATGGCTTCACCCTACACCCATCATCTCCATGCAATGTGCAAACTGCTATGAGTGTAGACTCTTTGTAAGAGCATCTACAAGGTTGTCATCTGTATAAACTTTGACTAGCTCAATGTACAATTGTACAGGTGTGAAGCATAGAAATGGCTTCACACTACACCCATCACCTCCGTGCAATGTGCAAAACACTCTGAGGGTAGACTCTTTGTAAGAGCATCTACAAGGTTGTCATTTGTATAAACTTTGAATAGCTCAATGCATTGACTAGCTAATGTGTCACGTATCACATGATAACGGACTTTTATGTGTTTTGACTTGGAGTGAAACACAGGGTTCTTCGCTAAAGCAATCACACTCTGACTATCATAATGCAACACTGGAGTCTGAGTGATGCCAAGATCTCCCACTAGGCGAGCTAATCATACAGTTTCCTTGCTAGCATCATAAATTTCCATATAGTCTGCCTCACTACTACTGGAATATGATGTGCAATTTTGGAGACATGATCTCCATAACACAACTGCTCCAAAAAATAGGAATACGTTGCCATATGTGGATCGTCTAGAATCCACATAACCCGTACAATTTGCATCAATGTAACCCACAATGGATGCATCATTGTTCCCAAAGCATAAGCACTTGCTTGTCGTACCTTTCAAATACTTTAAAATATGTTTCATTTCTTCCCAGTGCTTTCTGTCAGGAGATGCCATAAAGCGGCTAACCACTCCCACTGCAACTGCAATGTTAGATCTCATGACATACATAAGACTACCAATTGTAGAAGAATACGGCACCTTGGCCAACTCTGCTTTCTCAGCATCGGGCTTGGGAGCATCATATTGTGAAGTTGTGCATATGCCTGCATTGGAGCACTCAATGTAGCTTTCCCCCCCTGAATCTTTGAAAACATAGCAAGACCTTGTGGATATATGTATCTTGAGACAACGTGAGTATTCCTCTTGATATGCATACCAAAACCGTGATTTGCATATCCTAAATCCTTCATAGCAAACTACTACTAAGAGATTTCTTTGGTAAAGCAATCTCATCCTTGGATTCCAAGCAATGAGCATATCATCCACATAGAGTATAAGGATGATGACGAAACCATTGTTCAACCTCCTGGTATAGAAGCAGTGATCTTCTTGGCTCCGTACACATAACCTTGGGATTGCATGCATTTATTGAATTTTTATATATAGGATAAGCCAGAAGCAGATGTCTGGAAGCTAGCAGGGTTATGGCAAGGTGATTGGATAGATACTTGATGCTAGATATGGCAGGTCCTATGGGATGTGTATGCCAGATAAGGCATTTAACATGCCAAATCTTTACATTTTGAGTCATGCCAAAGAGAAGCGATTTGTTGCAGATTGATGATCAAGTTGGGCAATGATATCATGATGTGTATGGTGAGAGATTGCTCAGGCTTGGTGAGTTTAAAGATCTTTAGGTATTTGAAGCACAATGCCAATCAAATCTCGATCGGATAACATGGTAGGCGGGTAGTTGCAGCTTCAACTTAGTTGATGCTCGTGGAGATCGTCACCTCTCCTGATAAGTTCTCGACATACGAGAGCCCTCGTTGCGGAATGGCTCATATTTGTTCATGGCAATGAGGTCATGGGCACAAGAAACTATTGTTATGAAGTACTATGTGATGCAGATTTACAAGGTAGCCTATGCTCACAAGTGGCTAGGAGGCGTTGGCACATGTACAAAAAAGTATTGATGCCACTGTGGCATGCAGAGTTGGAGGCCGTGTCATTCTTCTCGTAAGCAATAAAGGAGGTTTTTTTCTACGTTGGTTAAAACAAGTGAAAGGGTCACGATGGCTTTCTAACAATAAAAAAGTAATAAAATCATTAAGTTGAGAATAACTGAAATCAATGATCGAGAAAGAATTGCCTCAGCTTATCCTTAAGCCGGTTACAAACCATGGTAAAGGGAAGAAGCACCGGTGAAATATGTGAGAAGATACCACGCCATGTTTTTGCCTGCTACATATCAGAACCACCACTCGGCACCAGATTCTACAAGTATTGTCTTTATACCTTAACATTTCCATATGGTTCGTACAACAAAAAAAACACTAAAATGATCACTGTAACCAAAATAAAAAGATGATTTCCACAAGTTGCAAGGGCTTGACAGGAGGATCAAAAGTGATCCAAACTAATAGTCTACAAGATATGTACTTCAAGGCTACATGGTTAGTTTCTAGATTGGTGAGGGAACATGGATCGCAATCCTTGTCCCCTTGCATCACCCAAACTTCAAAATATTTCCGCAAAAAACTCCCCATAACCCTACGACTTCTCTGCAATGAAAATAGAAAAAAAGGTGCCCAAACATAGATCACGATCCATGTCCCCCACTTTCTCATATTTGGACCAAAATTAAGCAATAATTGGAGTACAGCTTGGGAATGGTTCTCGTGAAGTTTGGTGGAATTTGGACATCCTTTGGTCTAGAAACCACAAATTTTCCATAACTCGGAGTTCAAATGGTCATTTTGACCCAGAGAAGGCAAAAAAGGTGCAAAACCCCAAATGTTGATGTCCTGTAATTATAAAAATATGCCATGGAGTTTCCCTAGAAATTTCTTATCAATTGACTCTAGAATATGAATCGTGATCCATGTCTCCCATATGCCATTTCAACCCAGATTTGGTTGAGAATTAGCTTAGTGTACCGGTCGGCCATGGATATTAAGAATGTCAAAGAAATATATAAGGTTGGATGAAACTCAAGATTGTACCTTCATAGTCTCCGAGCATTACAAGCTAGGGTTCTTTGGGAAAACCTTGAGTTTTAAACTTTGGAAGTTCTTTACATGAATTAAGGAGCCAAAATGTATCCAAAAAATGCTTGACAAGAACATAAAACCTGGCATCATTGGCAGAAGGTCCAATCAGAGTCAAATTATGGTAAGAATTGACAAACAAGAGGATATACATGTGTTTTTCAGATCATAGAATGCTAACACCTACTAACCACAGGATTGCAACAAAGAAAGCTTCAAAAATCAATTTTGGTCAAAGTTGGAGATATATGGCCATAAGCTGAAAATTTGTGTTAACTTAGTGAATTTTTATTAGACTTTGAAAAGATTTCATTAGTGTGCTAGGATTAGCTATTAGGGCATACTCTCCAAATCTTAGCCACTCTGTGACCAAACATGGATCGTGATCCATGTCCCCCTCCCAGACTTCTGATCCAAAACCTAGCCATCTTGTCCACATGCTATTTATAGACTAACCCCAAAGTTTCAAGTCATTTGGATACTAAAATCCTTGTGAAAGTCCCATAATTACTATCCAAATGTGTGAAAAAAATGTAAAGATTGACTTGATTTGCAAACGAGACATCCAAACCCCAAACGTTTGCTACCAGGGCATCTACTAATCATGTTGAACTTGATGGTATCAAGAAAACTCAAAATGATGTTCCAACATGGATTGCAATCCATGTATAGCTAGCTCAAAATTGACCTAAACAAATTTTTCCTAGTGCATGTAGTTATCTTAGACACACTCGTGAAATTTGATCAAATTTGGATCACATTTCCTTAAGTTATGCTCAATTTTTAGTTTATGGTCAATTTTATGCTAAAGCAATTTTTTTGACAAGTTTGCGACCAAGTTCTTGGCACTAAAGTGATTTACTTTGTCAGCAAGATGCCTCAAAGACGTTTGTCAAAGAAGCGGGGAGCTGTCCCTTATGAGGTGGTAGATATTTCATCAAATGAGAAGGCACACATCAAAGATGAAGACCTAGAGCAAACACAACAAACATCTTTATTGGCAAGTTTCAAGTTGCGGACAAAATAAGGTCAATGCTACCATATTTTCCAAGGAATTATGGACGCTCAACCAAAATCCTAAAGTACTTGATGGTGCTAGATGCCTACAAATTGACGGCTTCTTTTGCTTCCCACCATGGGGCACAGGTCTTCAAAGAGCACATGAGCTGATGTCCAGCATACAATACAATGGTGAGGCGACCCTTATGGAAAAATATGGAGCTATCGTGTAGGTGAAGATTACTAGTGAGATAATACAACAGGCCCTTCACTTACCTGCCGACCACCACCACCTACTGCTAAAGACACAAACTTACTTACAAAGATCTGATCTATGCAAAAATGGAGCTCCCATTGCGGTTGATTTGACAGCACATCAAAGTACAAAAGCCGCAAGATACACAGAGCCACTCCTACATCTGGTGATGGTTTTGACCATTGGATTATCAAAGCACCGTGTCATCAAGTGCGACATTGGCAGCTACATCTTGGAGAACCTGGTCAAGGCCAACCTCAAGAGCAATGACAAGAATAAAAGCTACATGAATGTTGGGCCAATGTTGACTCGCATTTCATACCAAGCTCTTGGTATGATTGACAAACTTCCAGAAGCAGAATCATAGCTAGACCTTTTGCACAAGTCCAAACACAATGTACAAGCTGTAAGGAGTGCTTCCACAACTCCCACTAAAAGAAAGTCATGTGGCTCGAGCTCCAAAGCACTTACCACAAACAGTGAAGCCACGAAATTGGATATAGAGCTCCGGGGTGAAATAAAAAAGGAAGACATTCCTTCAAAGTATCAAATGACTGAGGAAGAAGAAGATATTAAGATACCCCTTGTTAGGAGGAAACTGCATCAGGAGGAGCATATCCCAAGCCTACTTCAAGGATCCATGGAAGAGGCCCAAAGGCTCATAGCCGAAAGGCTAGCCAAGATGGCCGAAGAACAAAGGAAAGCTGCTGAGACCCAATAAGTTTTGTCCTCCTCGGATACAGATGATTCAAAGTTGGATGCAAGATTGTGTGAACTGTCTGGAATAGACAAGAAGTTTCTCATTGCAAAAAAAAGAACAACTTAATATTGATCCATTTGATGCACAAGAAATTCAAGAAGGGGATGGATATGATAGTTTACAAAGTGAGTGTGAAAGTGAAGATGCATCATCTAATAATGTGAATCGATGCTTCACAAAGAATTCGATGGCATATACTTGAGGATGTGCAAGTTTGAAGGGGGTGGATATCATCTTGCCTAGAATGTTCAATCATTGTTCACAAATAGAGTGTTCAAAGGGAGGAATCATTGTCCACAAATAATAGTGCCTACGTGGCCATCAAAGATGTGTCCATAGATCATGACAAATGTAAAATTGATTTTGGGCATAAAATTTAAGCTCAAGGAATTTCTTTTATAAATTTAGGGCTCAAAATGGGTTATTTATTGGTAAGAGGGCCAAACAACATCCATTTTGGGTCAACTATGGCTAAAAAATTCTACATCAATCAGAGTGTTGTGATTGTAATAAGCAAGGGAAGTGATTGCTTATAGCCAAATATCACCCTCTTTGAGAAGGGATAGACAAGGTTTCTCGGTGATGCACTAGCGCAATCCTGCCCACAACCCTGTGTTCAAGTGAGTGAGGGTGCCAATTAGGGTCTTCTCCTTAAATAAGTGTGTGAGCTTCACTATGGAAGTGCTCAAGCTTCACAAAGAATTGAGGGAGGAAGCTAGGATTTTCGACAAGGTAAACTAGCATCATATTTGTACACTTGGAAGCGGGACTACATGTAAGTCTGAAACATGCACAAGACTTTTGTGTTGATTTTGTGCTTGTGTATGAGTGGAGCTTTCATGTCTAAACTAAAGATTTTCTTCATCGTGTCTCTCTTGAATAAGTTGTGTATGTTATCATTCAAGATACAAACTCTTACAGTCGGGCATGGTGCCCTCCTAAAGGTACCATGAACTTAACTTCTCGACAACATAAGTTTTTACTAGCAAGAAACACTCCACATGGAGCTCTATCTAATGTGCTAACCAAGAAACTTGTCACACTTGGTGGGCTTATTCAAACGTTAAAACCCAGAATGGATCAAAGAAAAGAGATAACTATCAACATATATGAAGATCGGCATTGTGCTTCTAGTTTCAAATTACTACTAAAATATATTAGTTGCATTTTTCAAAGTCAAATGCGACATTGTAAGAAAAAAAAAACCGTGCCCTCCCTTGTTATGTATATGTTGACAAACCTTAACTACTTATCGGTTCAGTCATGTGCACTTCACAATGTTATCCAATTCGAGGAAAATCATGTGTTGTACTATGGCCACCAAGGTAAAAGGGAAAGATATCACAAGAAAGGCAACAGTTGGATACGAAATTATGCCACTAGACCATAGCAAGTTTTTCTATTGATATTGAAAAGTAGTCTGTCTACTATGAAAATCAATATCCTATGGTATTGAATCGTTAAAAATTCCTAGAATTTGATAGCTTCATAATCAATATTAAAAACTTATAAAATTTTAAATTCCAAAAATTGGTACCTACAAACACATTGAACTAGAGTGCTTCGTTAGCTCTATTCGGATCGAATTAAAATTGAGCAATATAGTGGAAACTATATATGCCATTTCAATACTTCTCAAGTGAAAATTTTTACGAAAGGAGAGAGAGAGAGAGAGAGAGAGGCTACCGATTGCCGTGGTTGAGAGGTGTACCTCGCAAGAATGAGATACCAATCGTAGTGCTTCAGAGGGGTACCTTGCAAGAAACCACGAGCAGAGTTAGAGGTTTGTCAAGGTCAATGTTTGTAATCATACAAGTTGTCAATGTTATCAATTCTTTGTTGTTCCATTTTTATGTTTTTTTTAAAAACAAAACATGCAAGTTTCTTTGCATGGGGGAGTTTGCACAGTCCTCCCCAATTTTAATAATACGAGGGAACGTACCATTCCCACGGCAACATGCAATTTTCAGTGTTTTCATTAACTGCATTTGCAGTGTCAAAAATGTCAAAAATCACAGAATGATAATGCTTATTCACCGCGTGATTGAATGTTTGTCTCGTCGATGCACCTTGCATCAACGATGTTGGACATCTCCTATTGTTCACCCGTTGCAAGAGATTGACAGCCCATGGAGGATGAAGGAGCTAAGCTTGTGACTATTTGGGTGGAGGAACTTTAGGAAGAAGCGGGTCTTTGCATATGGATAAGATAGCCCAAAGCCTCCTTGCTAGAGCCATGTATCTCATATTCAGCAATCAACGCACTATGAAGGGGACATTTTGCATAGGAAGCTCATCGGTTTTGTCCTTTAATACGGACACCTCATCCAGCATACATATGGATCAAAGCATTTCCTGAATGTTTCTGCAACAGCCCTTCACTTGCAACCACATCATGAATTCTTTAACCCATTCAAAGATCTTGTATAAGGCCACAAGCCTTCCAGGTGGAAGCGTAGGTGATTGCGATTAGAGACAGAACATCCCTTCGCATCTTGTAAAAAGAGCCCACAGCTTCCTTGCCACGACGAGGTTGACCCTATCCTACATTCCACTCAGTCCAAGAGATGACAACCTAGAGAGGATCCCCATCAAAAACTTATCATGCTATTGTGACAGCACTACATTTGGCATACATATAGATCAAAGCACTGCCAAGTATGGCATCTTGATCCGATAGCCCCTGGCTAGTAATCTCATCATGAATTAAGAAATCATACATGTGAAGGTCTTGCCTAAGCTTGCCACAACCAGATTGACCATATCCTGTAATCCACTGACTCCAAGAGACAACATCCTAGAGAGGATCCCATCAAAAACTTATCGTGCTATCATGACGGCACCACATTTGGCATACACATAGATCAAAGCACCGCAGTCAGTGCATTGCAAGAGTTGGCATTCTGGACAGAAAGCTCTTCAAGCACTTTTTCTGTTGTCTCAAGCGCACCACATTTTGCATACATATCGACCAAGGTAGTTCCAAGCACGACATCTTTTTTCAACAGCCTTTGACTAGCAATATAATTGTGTATTTTTGTGCGTATATATATGGATTTTCAAAAACCCTTGCCTTAGAATCTCATCATGAATCTGCTTCCCCTTATCAATAGCTTTGCTTGTGGCACAAGCTTTCAATGTGCAAACGTACATCACTGCATTTAGCGAAACACCCTCATTGCATCTACTCAAGACAATTTAGAACAAATCAATTTTCATGTGCATAACTTGCCAACACCATAGTCCATGTTGTCAAGTAGTGTTTTGGACTCATCAAGCTTGCCACATTGCCAAGCACAAAATGTTTCTGCAACAGCCCCACAATAGCCCCTAATTGCATAGGTGATTGCATTTGAAGGAAGGCCTTTCCTTCGCATCTGCTAAAAACATCTCAATGCTTCGTTGCCACAGCCATGTTGTGCATATCTCATCAAAACATCCTAGCCATGAAAAAGCGTCTTTCTTTTGCATATGGTGAAAAATCTGGTTACTTCGTTATTGCCATGGCCATGTTGGGTATATCCTGTAGCACACCACATTTGGCATACATATCAACCAAGGCAGTGCTAAAATCAGATAAGAGGTTTCTGGCGCCGCCCCTATCTGGAAAATCTTCCAATCAATGCATTCAAGAGCCCACACTCCAGACAAGAAGCTCTTCGAGCACTTTCATCGAGCCAGATGCCTTCAAGATGTAAGCATAGCCTTCAAGACGAAAGTATAGGTGACTGATACACTTACTTTGCATCAGCTGATAATAGGTTAGAGGCTTTTGCCCTGCTCTTGTTGCGCACATTCTGCAATCAGTGTATTCCAAGAAGGCAACATTTCGGGCATGAAGCTCCTTAAGCACTTTTTGGTGCTTTTTCAAGTACACCACATCTCGCATACATGATCCTTGCTTCTATGTAGTGCCACATGCTTTCAAGATGCAAGCATAAGTGATTACAGGAGAAATGTCCTTGCTTTGCATTATGAAAACAGCCAGCAAGAGCTTCCCGGTAGAGATGACATTCCGGACATCAAGGCAGTGCCACATGCCTTCAAGACAAAAGCATAGGTGATTGCATCTAGAGAGATGCCCTCGCTTTGCAGCTGTTGGAAACAACCCAGCCCAGCGCTCCATGGCCCTGCCATATTTGGCATACATGTTGACCAAGGCAGTGCCAAGCATTACGTTTCGTAAAAGGGAACCACAATATTGATCAAACCACCGCCAAGCATGACATCGTACCACTAACAGCCCCCGACTAGCAATCACATCATGGATTCTGATACCCTTGCGATAGGCATATTGGGCATATCTTGCAACCAACATGTTGCACCCCCGACTAGCAATCACATCGTGGATTCTGATACCCTTGCGATAGGCATATCTGAGCTTTCTGACCGTGCTCCTGTTGTATGTATGCATGCACTCCAAGAGACCTCCTCACGCACGTTTTGTGCTTCCTATAATCACCACATCTCGCATACATGTCATCAGCCACATGCATTCAAGATGCACACGTAGAGAATTGCTCTTGCTTCACACCTATTGAAAACAGCCAGAGCTTCCATGCCCAACCCTTGTCGGGCATATCTTGCAATCAGTGTGTTCCAAAAGACGACATCCCACAGCAACATATGTGATTGCATCTAGAGAGAGGCCCTCATTTTGCATGTGCTGAAAACAGCCGAGATCTTTTTGGCCATGCTCTCCTCGCGCGTATCCTGCATCTGTTCAAAATAGTCGAGGGCTTTTGCCCATTTCTCCTTGTCGCAAATTGTGACATGCCTTCAAGATGCTGTATCCATAGAGATGCGCTCGCTTCATGTGGAGAGATGGTCGCTTCGCATCAGCTGAAAATAGTCAAGAGCTTCCTTGCACCGCTGATGTGCGGCACATCCCACAATCAGTGCGTTTAAAGAGGCAGAGTTCCGCATAGGAAGCTCCTCGAGCGCTTTTCGTGTGTTCTGAAGATCACCATATGTAACATACACATAGTCCCAGGCAAAGACAAGCACTTCTTTCTTGTATCGCTCATTGGCCTTGCTCTTCTTGCGCACATCCCACATTGAGTGCATTCAAGGAGTCCACACTGCAGAAAGAAAGATGAAAATAGCCTAGAGCTTTCCGAGCTTCATCACCTGCCCTTGCTAACTGGATATACAAGAACTCCAAGGACTTCGACTGGTGAGAAGCCGTCACTTTTCTAAAGCGCAACACATGTCATTCTTATCGACCAAGATTGTGTGCCAAGCGCGACATCTTTTTTCAACAGCCTCTGAACAACAATAAAAAGCTGAGTTTGTATGCCCGTATCACCCTCTTGCATAGACACACATGCCTGCAATGTGGACATGTAGGTGATACCATATATAGAGAGACCCACATTGGCATCTTGTGTACATACATATGCCTTCAAGACGCAAGCGTATGTGATTGCATCTGGAAAGAGGTCCTCGGTTCAGATCCGCTAGAAACATCCGAGAGCTTTCTGTCCGTGCTCTTGTTTTGCGTATCTTGCAATCAATGCACTCCGAGAGACGGCATCAGGGATATGAAGCTCCTCAGGCAGGTTTTGTGCTCTCTGAACATTCAGCATACGTATTGACCAAGGCATTGTTAAGAACGACAATTTCTTGGAACAGTCCTTGGTGAAGTGTCCCACATTTGGCATGCATATCGACCAAGATAGTGCCTAGAACGCCATCTCTTTTCGAGAGCAATTTGCATAGAGACACATGCCTGCAAGATGGACACGTAGGTGATAGCGTCTGGAGAAAGGCCCTCTCTTTGCATGTGCTAAAAAAAGCAAACGTAGGTGATAGCGTATGGAGAAAGGCCCTCGCTTTGCATGTGCTAAAAAAAGCCCAGACCTAGCTGGCCCGCCATTGTTGGGCATATCCTGCAATCAATGCGTTCCAAAAGACGACATCCCGCACAGGAGCACCACATCTGGCATACATATTGACCAAGCCATTGCCAAGCACAGCAATTTTATGAAAAAGCCCTACTGAAAATGTCCCACATTTGGCGTACGTGTCAACAAAGGCAGTGCCAAGCACGCCATCTCTTTCAAAGAGCCTCTTGCATAGAGCCACATGCTTGCAAGATGCGCATGTAGGTGATAGCATCTGGAAAAGGCCGTCGCTTTGCAAATGTTCAAAACAGCCCATAGCTTCCTGGCCCGGCCGTTGTCGGGCATATCTTGCAATCAATGCATTTCAAAAGATAACATTCCGCACAAGAGCACCACATTTGGCATACATATCAACGAAGGCATTGCCAGGCACAACGGTTTTCTGCAGCAACTTATGACCAAGAACATTAGAGTGAATTTTTAAGCCCATATGAGAATCTTGCGTATAGACACATGCCTTGTAGATGAACGCGTATGTGATTGCATTTGGAGAGAGGCCCTCGCTTTGGATCCGATGAAAACAGCCGAGAGCTTTCTATCCCACATTTGGCATACATATCGATCAAAGCATTGCCAAGCACGCCATCTCTTTTTTAGATCAACTTGCATAGAGCCACATGCCTGCAAGATGCACACGTAGGTGATAGCGTCTAGAGAAAGGCCCTTGCTTTGCACCTGCTGAAAACAGCCCAGGGCTTGCCAGCCCGGCTGTTGTTGGGCATATCCTGCAATCTGTACGTTCCAAAAGACGGCATTCCGCACAGGAGCATCACATCTAGCATAGATATCGGCCAAGGCATTGCCAAGCATGGCAGTTTTTTTCAACAGCCCCTTACTACCAATATCGGAGTGAATTTTTAAGCCCACAACAACGTGTAGTGTGCCTTCAAGATGCACGCTTATGTGACTGCATCAAGAGAGAGGCCCTCGCAATATGCACGCTTATGTGATTGCATCTAGGGAGAGGCCCTCGCTCTGCATCCGCTGAAAACAGCTAAGAGCTTTCCGACCCTGCTCTGTTGCGCGTATCCAGCAATCAAGGCACTCCAAGAGATGGCATTCCAGACAGGAAGATCCTTAGCCACGTTTTGTGCTTTCTGAAGTGCACCACATTTTGCATATGTCTCGACCAAGGCTTTGCCAAGCATGGAAAGTTTTTGAAACAGCCGTATCTGAAGTGTTGGCGTACATTCCCGCAATCAATGCACTGCAGGAGACGGCATTCGGGAGTAGAAGCTCTGCAAGCACGTTTTTTGCTTTCTGAAGTGCAATACATTCAGCATACGTATCGACCAAGGAGCGCGACAACTTTTTGAAAAAGCCCTTGCTGAAGTGTCCCACATTTTGCGTACGTATCAACAAAGGCGGTGCCAAGCACGCCATCTCTTTTACAGAGCATCTTGCATCAAGCCACATGCCTACAAGATGCATACGTAGGTGATAGCATCTGGAGAAAGGCCCTTGCTTCGCACCTGTTCAAAACAACGCATAGCTTCCTAGCCTTGTCGAGCATATCCTGCGATCAGTGCATTCCAAAAGACGACATCCCGCACAGGAGCACCACATTTGGCGTACATATCAACCAAGGCATTGCCAGGCCCGGCAGGTTTCTGCCGCAACCCTTTACTAACAATATCAGAGCGAAATATTAAGCCCATGTCGGCATCTTGCGTACACATACATGGCTTCAAGAGGCATGCATTTGTGATTGCTTCTGGGGAGAGGCCCTCGATTCGGATCCTCTGAAAAGATTTCTGGCCCGGCTACTGATGCGCTTATCCTGCAATCAATGACTAGGGCAATAAGCTCCTCAAGCTCATTTTGTGCTTTCTGAAGTGCACCACATTCAGCATACGTATCGACCAAGGCATTCCCAAGCACGACTAGTTCTATAAACAACCCTTGTCGTCACTTTTCTGAAGCGCAACACGTGTCATTCTTATCGACCAAGATTGTGCCAAGCGCGACATCTTTTTTCAACAGCCTCTGAAGAACAATAAAAAGCTGAGTTTTTGTGCCCGTATCAGCCTCTTGCATACATACCTGCAATGTGGACATGTAGGTGATACCATATATAGAGAGACCCACATTGGCATCTTGTGTACATACATATGCCTTCAAGACGCACGCATATGTGATTGCATCTAGAAAGAGGTCCTCGGTTCAGATCCGCTAGAAACATCCGAGAGCTTTCTGTCCGTGCTCTTGTTTTGCGTATCTTGCAATCAATGCACTCCGAGAGACGGCATCAGGGATATGAAGCTCCTCAGGCAGGTTTTGTGCTTTCTGAACATTCAGCATACGTATTGACCAAGGCATTGTTAAGAACGACAATTTCTTGGAACAGTCCTTGGTGAAGTGTCCCACATTTGGCATGCATATAGACCAAGACAGTGCCTAGAACGCCATCTCTTTTCGAGAGCAATTTGCATAGAGACACATGCCTGCAAAATGGACACGTAGGTGATAGCGTCTGGAGAAAGGTTGGAGAAAGGCCCTCGCTTTGCATGTGCTAAAAAAAGCAAACGTAGGTGATAGCATATGGAGAAAGGCCCTCGCTTTGCATGTGCTAAAAAAAGCCCAGACCTTGCTGGCCCGCCATTGTTGGGCATACCCTGTAATCAGTGCGTTCCAAAAGACGACATCCCGCACAGGAGCACCACATCTGGCATACATATCGACCAAGCCATTGCCAAGCACAATAATCTTATGAAAAAGCCCTACTGAAAGTGTCCCACATTTGGCGTACGTGTCAACAAAGGCAGTGCCAAGCACTCCATCTCTTTCAAAGAGCCTCTTGCATAGAGCCACATGCTTGCAAGATGCGCATGTAGGTGATAACATCTGGAAAAGGCCCTCGCTTTGCAGATGTTCAAAACAGCTCATAGCTTCCTGGCAGGCCGTTGTCGCGCATATCTTGCAATCAATGCATTTCAAAAGATAACATTCCACACAAGAGCACCACATTTGGCATACATATCAATGAAGGCATTGCCAAGCACAACAGTTTTCTGCAGCAACCCATGACCAAGAACATTAGAGTGAATTTTTAAGCCCATATGAGCATCTTGCGTATAGACACGTGCCTTGTAGATGAACGCGTATGTGATCGCATTTGGAGAGAGACCCTCGCTTTGGATCCAATGAAAACAGCCGAGAGCTTTCTATCCCACATTTGGCATACATATCGATCGAAGCATTGCCAAGCACGCCATCTCTTTTTTAAATCAATTAGCATAGAGCCACATGCCTGCAAGATGCACACGTAGGTGATAGCGTCTAGAGAAAGGCTCTTGCTTTGCACCTGCTGAAAAGAGCCCAAAGCTTGCCGGTCCGGCTGTTGTTGGGCATATCCTGCAATTTGTACGTTCCAGAAGGTGGCATTCCGCACAGGAGCACCACATCTAGCATAGGTATCGTCCAAGGCATTGCCAAGCATGGCAGTTTTTTTCAACAGCCCCTTACTACCAATATCGGAGAGAATTTTTAAGCCCACAACAGTGTATAGTGTGCCTTCAAGATGCACGCTTATGTGATTGCATCTAGGGAGAGGCCCTCGCTCTGCATCCGCTGAAAACAGCTGAGAGCTTTCCGGCCCTGCTCTGTTGCGCATATCTAGCAATCAATGTACTCCAAGAGATGGCATTCCAGTCAGGAAGATCCTTCGCCACGTTTTGTGCTTTCTGAAGTGCACCACATTTAGCATATGTCTCGACCAAGGCTTTGCCAAGCATGGAATTTTTTTGAAACAGCCGTATCTGAAGTGTTGGCGTACATTCTCGCAATCAATGCACTGGAGGAGACGGCATTCGGGAGTAGAAGCTCTGCAAGCACGTTTTTTGCTTTCTGAAGTGCAATACATTCAGCATACGTATCGACCAAGGAGCACGGCAACTTTTTGAAAAAGCCCTTGCTGAAGTGTCCCACATTTTGCGTACGTATCAACGAAGGCGGTGCCAAGCACGCCATCTCTTTTACAGAGCATCTTGCATCGAGCCACATGCCTACAAGATGCATATGTAGGTGACAGCATTTGGAGAAAGGCCCTTGCTTCGCACCTGCTCAAAACAACGCGTAGCTTCCTAGCCTTGTCGAGCATATCCTGCGATCAGTGCATTCCAAAAGACGACATCCCACACAGGATCACCACATTTGGCGTACATATCAACCAAGGCATTGCCAGGCTTGACAGGTTTCTGCCGCAACCCCTTACTAACAATATCAGAGCGAAATATTAAGCCCATGTCGGCATCTTGCATACACATACATGGCTTCAAGAGGCACGCGTTTGTGATTGCTTCTGGAGAGAGGCCCTCGCTTCAGATCCTCTGAAAAGAGCCGAGAGATTTTTGGCCCGGCTACTGATGCGCTTATCCTGCAATCAATGACTGGGGCAATAAGCTCCTCAAGCTCATTTTGTGCTTTCTGAAGTGCACCACATTCAGCATGCGTATCGACCAAGGCATTCCCAAGCACGACAAGTTCTATAAACAACCCTTGCTGAAGTGTCCCACATTTTTCATACATATTGACCAAGACAGTGCCAAGCACGCCATCTCTTTTCGAGAGCAATTTGCATAGAGTGAGATGCCTGCAAGATGCACACGTAGGTGACGGCGACTGGACAAAGGCCTTCGCTTTGCACATGCTGAAAACAGTCCAGAGCTTGCTGGCCCGGCCGTTGTTGGGCATATCCTGCAATCAGTACGTTCCAAAAGACGTCATCCCGCACAGGAGCACCACATCTGGCATAAATATCGACAAAGGCATTGCCAAGCATGGCAGTTTTTTGCAACAACCCCTTACTAACAATATCAGAGTAAATTTTTAAGCGCAAACCAGCGTCTTGTGTTCTTTCCAGATGCACGCTTATGTGGTTGCATTTGGAGGGAGGCCTTTGCTTTGCACCTGCTGAAAACAGTCAAGAGCTTGCTAGCTCGGTGGTTGTTGGGCATATCCCTCAATCAATGCATTCCAAGAGACGACATTCCGGACAGGAAGCTTCTCAAGTAGTTTTCCTGCTTTCTCAAGCAAACGACAAGTGGCATACATATTGCCCAAGACAATGCCAGGCATTGTATCTTGAACTTTTTGAACAACCCTTGACTATAGCACTCTCATCATGAATTATCTCATCCGTGGGAGGATTTCAAAGTGCTTGCAAGAGCTTCCTTGCCACAGCCATGTTGAGTATACCCTGCAATCAAAGCACTACAAGAGACATCCCAGAAAGGATGCCCATCAAGAACTTACGTGCTTTGGTGAGGGCATCACATTCGACATACATATCGAGCATACATACACTCATCCATGGCAACGTCTTGTGGACTGAAAACACAATAGAGCTTTCTGGCCCATGAGGATGTAGGAGGAGTTGCTTGCTCATCAGATGCTAGTACTGCATCGCTATTGCTTCCACTAGAGAGAGGTTCTTGGATTAAGGGAGGCGCTGTTTAGCACGCTGTGAGTACAAAAAGCGTTTGACACGGTGTGAGCTATATTAAACGATTAAATGAATCCTGCCGTTTCAAAAGCTCTGCCAAGTGGCTTACGGAGAGGCCAGATTTTTGAAATCGGCTTGTACGCTAACGAAGTAACAAGAGTCTAAAACACCAAGCTCAAATTTTGACCTTGGAATTTAAGATTCAACTACATTATAGCGACAATTTCACAGTTTTAACCAAAAAGACATGTAGCTGATTGATTTCATCGTTTGACAAATAAGAGAAGCACCTTACAAACAAGGGTTTCCAAGCCACACCCTAGTACCTAATCCATCCCTATTTTGCCTCTAATGTTCATCACCACTACCCACCATGAACAAGATGGAATGCCAAAAATCAAACAAGAGGAAACTTTTGTTCATCGCTTCCAAAGAAGACAAACAAAGAGAGGGATGCCAACCCTAGTTTATGACTGCATCTCCTAATTATCAAAAGATAAAAGAGGAATATCTTGCATTGTTCTCCACTACTAGTTTTTTCTTGAAATAATGTTGAAATGCAAAAGTGTCTAAACAGGACATGAAAGTGTCCTTTCAGGGTTTTGAAAAAATTCAAGCTCTCCTAGAAAAACCTATTCTTTTGAAAAACCCTTTCTGGAGTGTGTAGATTTGGGATTCTCAGGGCTGCCAACAAGATAAATGATAAATAAGGGAAGGAAGATGTATTGGTTTCACACAAAGAATACAGGACGAGTATGCATATCATGCCACCTGCCAATTTTACTTTTGAACCTGTCCAAAGTCCACTATAATCTTTGCTTAGCAGTAATGTTAAACTCCATGAAAATTCTGGCCATTGGGAATACTCTAACATGCTGCATCTAAGACCCCTTTAGAAATGATGCCTGAGAGAGTTGATCACAGAACCGATAACAAGACAAAAGCACTGCAAACATTCCAAGAAGGCTGAGCCTGTTGTATCTTCATAAATCACAGGAGAAAAGAGTATCAGCAAAATTGTTGCATACCTAAAGCGACTGGAAAGACTGCCCATATTTGCGATGGAGAGAGTCACACGTTGATGGACAAATAACATTATCCAATGTTTTACTCCCTCCAGGATTCAATATTCAAAACCCTATAAACTAAGGCAGATGGAAGTCTTGCAGATACATCTAAAAGCAGAGCTTTTGCACACACATCAACCAGTATCCAAAAGAGGAAGTAATCAGTTCATCTCTACCTATGAAAAACTTGGACAAAGTGAAATTTGACAAAGTTAAGAGCAAGCTGTAAAAATTTCTTGATCATCCATTGCACAGGTCTTTTGCCAAAGAATAAATGACTATACGGCATCCACAGCAACCTCACAGGGTTGTTGCATTGGAATTCAAATGTCAATCTTACAACCAAGTATAATATGTCCAGGAAGCTAGATCCTCAAGAGTTCGCCCCACCATCTCTCAAACAGGTGCATCTTATTTGAAAATTTGAATTGGGGCATTCCGAGAACATCCAAAGCTCAGACTGACCTCTTCTTTGCACCGCAACCATGAGAAAACTTGCCTTATTCTCCAAAAACTACAAGACGTTCCGTACAAAACTGTGGGAGCTTAGGAAAGCAGTTACCTGATGACAAGCGTAATATAATGAGGCAAAGAACACACAGTAGGCACATCAAGCAAAAATAACATCAATACCGCAAGTGATTCGCAATATCAAAAACCCACAAAAGAAAAAAGGCGAAGACCTTTCTTATACAGAGAGCTTCTCGGTTAGATGTTTTGCAACAGCATCAAGAAATTCCTCAGTGTTCAAGTAATGATTCCTGGAAAGCCTGCAATAAAGCAATGAAAACAGTCAATCCAGCACAAAAAACAGATTACAGATTAAGTGCAAAATTGAGTACATAATGAGATGTAGCCAAGAGATAACTCAAGATGACCCGCCAACGGGGGAGGGAAGAGGGGGGGGGGGTTTGGGGGGGGGGGGGGGGGGGGGGGGGGGGGGGATGTTGAAATACATCTTTCACTGTCGAGGAAAGAAAGCACAGGATGAATCTTTACTTTGGGCCATGAATCAATAAAGCTAGGTCCTTGGTCATTTTTCCAGCTTCCACCGTCTCAATACATGCAGCTTCCAATTTTTCACAGAACTCCTGCAGCTCCTTGTGTCCGTCCAGCTTGGCCCTACAAAATCAAACAGACATAAGAAGCACATTGATTAAGCAGTTGTATTGTCACAACTGATGAGGACAAATATATCCAGAAAACAAAGTTGGAAGTCCAAATCTCAAGTACAGACCTGTGAGCAAGCCCCCTGGACCAAGCAAAGATAGAAGCAATACTGTTGGTGCTCGTCTCTCCACCTTTCTGATGGACCCTGTAATGTCGGGTTACTGTTCCATGTGCAGCCTCTGCTTCAATGGTCTTGCCATCAGGAGCCACCTAAGATGTCCATAAAACTGTTATAGCCCTAGTGCAGTGTGAATGATGGGGAAGAAAATATAATCCACAAATAATAAAGCAACCCTTAACCAGGGGAAAACACTTACAAGAACTGATGTCATGAGTCCAAGAGATCCAAAACCTATTTACATAAAGAAAGCTCAACAACAAGCCGCACATGTTCCAAACCTTAATAAAAAAAACCATATCAACACAATTCACCCTGTGCAAGGAAGTCGCTCTGCACATCACCATCATAATTTTTACAAGCCCACACATAGCCACCATCACTTTTCAAGGCATATGCAACCATATCATCAATAAGCCTGTGCTCGTACCTAAAAGCATGGGACCAAAGACAAGAGTGAGGCCCTGCATATTATCATAGCAATACAGATGGAATCAAAGCCTTCCAACATTCTCGAGTCTCACCATATACCAGCTTCCTCATACTTTGACTTCCAATCAGCTTCATAGACCTCTTGGAAGATGTCTTTGAACCTGCTTGGGAAAACTAAATTCATTCCAAGAAATGCCCACAATAATCTTCACAATAAGACACCCAAGTTCGAGAGATATGATGAGAATTACCTTCCATCATACTTCTTCAATATAGTATTTTTCGTGCTCAAGTAAAGAGGCCATTTCTTTTCAAAAGCCATTGCCATAGAAGCCTCAGCAAAACTGCGAATAGACTACAGGGCAAAAGAACTTAACAATCAACGAACATGTTGATATTGAGCTCAAAGAAAGTGGAAGAATTTTCCAAAAACAGTATAGCTTCTAAAGCAAGATTCTTCACAATCATAACTCACTAAGGTACCTCATCAGTATTGTACATGCTCAGGGCGACACCACCAGCTCCCTGAAAATCAAATACCTCCATCTCCTCAGCTTCACCTCCTTTTGAAGGAACTGACACACACAGAAATACAGAACTTAAATAACAGTCATAAGAGAAAGCTAAATGTCAAATAAGCCATAACCAAAGGCATTTGTTAGTAATTGACCAAAGACTAGCTTGAGCTTTCCAGGGCATTTGATGACAGTGTCAGTGGCTCTGTATTGATCACCAAAAGCATGCCTCCCGATGCAGATAGGTTTTGTCCAGCCTGCAAGGAAAGGACGGGTAGAGGTTTAGCAACCAAGCAAAAGGCCAAGCCCTACAACCCCATCCATTTTGCTTACCTGGAACTAGCCTCGGAACATTCTTGCAAACAATAGGCTCTCGGAACACAGTGCCTACAATAGATTATCAGGAAGCTAAATTGCCTGAATGAAAGCTTGGAAGCAAAAGGTATGCTATACTCACCATTCAAAATATTTCTGATGGTACCATTTGGACTTTTCCACATGAACTTCAGTCCAAACTCCTTCACTCGCGTTTCATCTGAGAAAAGATAGTGTGGAATTGAATATCTAACCTCATAATATGAAAACTTTTAGAAGTTTCTTAGTCCTCTCACTCACCAGGAGTAATCGTTGCACACTTCACAGCCACGTTGTACCTGGAAAACAAACAAGAAACCGTATGCTTTCATATTCATAAACAAGTTAAGATCACCATGATCCATCAACAATACACAATCAAACAGTTTAATTACTGTGCATCTTAACCAATCAGTTGTACACATCCCAACATTGCCAAATGTTCCTCCAAAAACAAACCCAAGGAACAAGGGGACCTAAGTTTCAATCCTTCATCGACGGATATTGAGTTGTTTATGAATGAACCCCTAATCTCTGTCTTATTATACAATATAGGCTGTAGCACATGGCAGAAAGCAAAAAAAATTACTTCAAAACCATCACGCATCCTCATGCCTCCAAATTTCAGTCGTGATACAACCTGAACTGCAAGAGGAAGAACTTGGCAAGATTGAATTGAAACTCAAAGTTGGCAAAGCACTTTCTCAAAGTTGACATGATGCTGCCAGCAAGAAACTCGATAGATTTGACCAATGATTGAGCCACTGCAATTGGCCATCCGTGAATCTCAGGCTGCTTACACACTGCCTGCCCAATCTCAGGCATGCAGATGTGGTAGTCAGCTCGCGCAAAACCATTAGTAACAAAAAGAGGCCATGAACATAATTGTAGGTAGCCAATACCCCCTGTCCTAGCTTGCCCAAGCTTGGGCGGGGATCGAGCTTCTGCCAGCTCGCGCAGCGAAGGGCATCGAACCGATACACTGCAGAGTAGAGCTGATACAGCCATCGTGTTTTTGACACACGACGCTTTCAGTGTGTAACGCATGGCCGCCCCCGTCCCAAGCATGATGAACCTATAAATATTTTTGAGGTTCCAGAGAGCCTCCAAGTAACACTAACATGCATCTTTCTAAAAACTCATCATCCAATTCCTCTTTAGAGCACGAATAGTTTCCTTTCACAACCTCTTATGTTAGCCTAATATAATCCCAAGATTTGCTCGATGACTCAAAGAAACACACAAACTGAAAACTTCAAATAAAGTGTACAACCTAACTTTAAGCACAAAAGTTGTGAGTAATTACTTTAAGGTGGCCAAAGCTGACTCAGTTGTCACATGATCATTGGTAGCATCTCTGTGTTCCAGCCCAAGGTCAAAATACTTTATGTCCAGGTCAAGGAACGGCAGAATGAGCTGTACAAACACACTAGCATACATATAAGTATCAAAGCATTAAAGATGCTACATTTAAATTATTATGGAAACAATTTGACCTTATCCTTAATCATCTTCCAGATCACCCTTGTCATTTCATCACCTGTATCAACAGAAACCAGCAAAAGAATCACCCAATTATGACAGCTAAAATCAGTATGAGTAAAGAGATGCACAATCAGAGAGAGAGAGAAAGAGAGAGAGAGAGAGTGTGAAGGAAGAAAACAATCTTCAGAGCAACTTTGATCACAGGTCAATTCGTTGGGTGTTAAGTAGCATTATTAGCAAATTGAAACTGATGCTGTCAAAAGGTGATTCGAGGGCGCTGTCTTGAACATTAGGCATAGATCAGAGGTGCTTAAATTCTTAAAATTCACCATGCGTCACAGAGAACATAGGTGCTTAAATTCTTAAAATTCACCATGCGTCACAGACGAACATTCGATTCCACATGAAGAAACACTATAGATCTGATACAGATGGCTAGCATAAGTCCGACCGAATCGAGAGCTCACGCAGAATCACCTTGAGTAATATTCATGACAAATGGCAGAGAGACAGACACACACGCAGAGAGAGAGAGAGAGAGAGAGAGAGAGAGAGAGAGATCTTCAAACAAAAACAATACTGGAGATTCATTGTCCAATCCCAGTGAGAGGAGGAGAGAGACGCGGAGAAGGAGCACAGCAGAAGTTTACCGTCCATCTCCACGATAGGCTTCTGAACCTTGATCTTGTTGAAGGCGGCCATGGCGATTAGTCGACGAGCTTGCGATTCCGTCTGTGTAGCAGCTCGAGTTTCTCAGAGACCTCTAGGCTCTCGCAGAATCTCGCACTCTCTCTTTCTCTCTTTGATCAATGCAAAAGCCGGATTCTAAATTTGAAATGAAATCCACGTGCGTGCTGTCGATTGGCTCTTTCCTTCGAGCGAGCCGCACCTTGTCTGGCAACGCCGTATTAGGGTTTAAAATGTCCCTTCAATTTCGTAACCCGTTTGTCTTTTCAGAGTTTGAAGGGAACACTCCATCACCCTCCACCTTCAGATGGGATCTACGGCTGGGGGGATTGGGACCGTCCGATGCACTTTTGTAAAATTGGGGCGGCTTGTAAATTTGGGATCAGGTTGCTTGTAAATCCGGGGTTGTCCTTGCAGCGAGCCATGTGCTCTAACTAGTCTTGCTTGGTGGGCGTTGCTATAGAACCTACCAAGACATACGCAGATTGACGTCAATCATCTAGCACTGAAGTAAATGAAGTACACAATGCATTGATGATTTTTTTAAAAAAATTGGGTATATGATGACTAATTACCTCTACATCTATCTATAAAATGGTGGAATTTCACGGCATCGACGAACTTTTAAAAATGAAATGCATGTGTATTTATTCCCCAAATCAACCGTAGTCAATTTTCTCTTATTTCTCACAGTACCCGAGAGAGAGAGAGAGAGTTACGTGTTGTCGTAGTCGGAGGGAACAAGGAGTCTTGGTTGTCGATATTTGGGGAGGAAAATGTTAGGCAAAAGTTGTCCTCGTGCTACAGAATGGTTATGCAAAGGAGAACGTTGGCCTGCAATATATAATGCATTGCCAAACAAGGACGTAAGTACTTAGATTCACAGCAACCACCTAGGAATAAAGTAAACATGTGCAAAGTGCATTGAGTACTATAATACATAACTTGAATTGCCAATTTGTCAGAGAAGAAGTGTGGGTCTATTTGGTATATAGATTCAATGATTGAGATTGAGCATTCACTACTGAGAAAAAAACATGTGGCTAATTTAAGCTTAAGGAAGCATTGAGAAACTCAAAAAATATAGAAAGCATCAACAGGCTAAAAATTGAAATACACTACTGACCTGGTAATCGTATATGGGTGTCATCCAATTGTGCAAGCTGGAGGACAATGTTTGAATCAAGCTACATCAAAGCAATGTGAATAGTTACACATTTCGTTTTGCAGTTAGGCGCAACGTGCAAATGCTAAATATACAATGTGCGTCATGCAAAAGTGCCATACGAAAGTATGGTGGAGAGTTGGCATTGTGGTCTCTCCAAGAATTATGAGAAACGGAAGTCGTGCCTTGCCACGTAGCATTTATGTGTTGCGCCAAGCAAACGTATAGGCATAGGGAATTGGATATAGATAACGGACCTCGCAATATTGTCGAGTTGGAGTCATGCTTGTACGATTGAAGCGTCCACTGTTGTGAACTTATCATCAGACACAAAACAAGAGTCAAGACAAATACAGGCGCTCATGAGTGATGTTGATACTATTGAGGTTGTATGTTGTCTCAGGCCTTGTCGTCCATTGCGACATATCTAAATAAGCAAAAGCTTTTGCTTATCAACATCATCAATGAGGCGTTTCAGGCTTAGCGTCCCACGTTGTTCGAGCTATTATGATGGAAACACATCCTTGAGCACAAGCGAAATTAAGCTTGGGATGAACACCTTGCTCAGGAGCAGCACCTCTTGCCCCAAGTGCCGATAATTTTGGTTGCACTCTAGCCTCAATTGCTAGCACACCAACTTGCCACCCATGTGCATATCCCCACTCTTTCTGGCATTAACAATTGCATTGTCACTCATAGTGAACTCCCGTTTCTTCACCGATGGATTCAGCTATATCTATGTCTCCTTGTTCGGACAGAAAGGAACCCACTCTCACAACCCATTCTTTGGCTTGGTCCCTATCCCACAAACACCCCATTTGCCCTCGTCCAGCTCTTTTCCACAAAATGACTTCACAGGTTTGATATAAGCATCTTCGATACAAAAAATTTCAAGTATAAGCTATAATTAGGTCGTTAGTAATATCTTGCACATATGAACATGGCAGTGACAAAAACTCTCCTCGAGGAGGAGGGGTTGTTGCGTCAAATTTTGGATTCTCTACCTGCCCCAAAGGCCTTGCAGTTTCGCAGAGTCTGCAAGCTGTGGAACAACATACTCGCCTTATGAGCGTTTCTGTAAACCTGGTCTAGGAAGCACAAATACCATCATATGGACGGTGCCATCCCATTATGGATTGTGTCATAAAATCTAATATCTAACCAACCCAAATGATTTTCTCATATTAAACTAATCGTTTAATGTGGGAGAATAAATGGGAACAAGGGTTAGAATATAGACATGTGCTTATGGATTTGTCTCAACGCGTGGCCAAGGTTAAAGGGGTCCAAATGAGAGATGGTATGTTAAAGAGCAATGCTACCTAATGGAGCTTAAAGACCTTAGGGTTAACTTCATTAAAGACCTCCAAAAGTTAGTGTCACAAAAAGTCCTTTGACATTAGGCAAGCTAGGGATGACCTTGAGGTGGGAATCCTACCCAAGCATGAGGTGTTTGTCGTGCTTGCTAACTAAGGTGCTTAAGGTGTTTGTGGGAACCTTGCCCAAGATTGAGATGCTTCTCATGCTTAAATAACTAAGGTTCTTGAAGTGTTCAATTCAAACATGATCTCTCAAGAGGCATAAACAATTTTCATGCTTAAATAACTAAGGTGTTGAAGTGTTTAATTTAAACATGATATCTTAAGAAGCATAAAATACACATGTCAAGATCCTCCCCATGTGGCCCTCATGACATGCTTGAATCCTATTGGATAGGCTTTAAAGGGGTCCAATGAGAATTTAGATGCATAAAAATAAATAATTAAGTTCTTTCTCTCAAAGAGGAAAAAGAGGACACGTGTCCAAATTATATAATTTAGTAATACGAGAGAGAGAGAGAGAGAGAGAGAGAGAGAGAGACAGGTGGACCGAGCATGAGAGGGGGTATACTCTTCCACTCTCTCTCTCTCTCTCTCTCTCTCTCTCTCTCTCTCTCATTGTGTGAAGTGCAAAATGCAAGAGCTCCATCTCCTTCTCCAAGCTTGTTGAGAAGTTGAGAGCCTACACCAACACTCTTGGCTATGGAATGCAAATCCAACCAAGAGCCATGCTTCAATGCTTAAGCTTGCCATCTTCTTCATCTTCATTACTATGCTATTATGTTATGGTAAGCAAAAAGAGTGATGATAAGAGAGGAACTATTTCTTTCTCCTATGAATGATTCTTCTTCTTCTTCCCTACCCCCATTCCCCGCTAGCTCTCTTCGCCTTTTAAGGTGTTTGAGGCCTTGGGATTGAGGCCGGGGATAGTTAATGCTTTTTGACAAATTTTATGTTATGCTCATGATGCATGAAGCTTTCCATCTTCATAGCATCACCAAGGTCACAAGGGACACAAAGATTGTATTGTACCAAGTCTCTCTTGATGGGAGAATCTATAATACAAATGCCTTTTGGAGAGGGACCGGCTCCAAGTAAATCCGGTTCTCAACTATTGTCATGTTCTCTAATACTCTCTGTTGTAAAATTATTGTTCATGCCAAGTTAATTAAGTATTATGGTTATGTTTATACCGCCAATTAAGTTCACCCTCTATGTTCTCCAAGTAGTCTCACAAAAATGCTCACTCTAATTCTCTTAATTCTGCTATTCTCAAAGTTCATAGGCCATTTCCATTACATTGGTATCAGAGCATTTGGTTTTTCTTTTCTTGCTTAAGAAGAGAGGTCCTTAAGTAGCCTATTAATGATTGATTTTGTTAATTATATTAGGGTAAGTGGGATTGGGATCTATTATCGATTTTGTTGAGCCCACTATGTGGGATATGGTGCACACTTCGGGAGCTTTTTGTCTTAATAATGGGGTCTTTTTAGACTTGCCTACGGTTTACCATTGAGTCATAAGAAGTCCGAAAGGAGCTAGCCCTCGGCAATTCTGCAATATTAGGCCACTCCACTACTCTCTATAATTAACCAATTCGAGTCGTGGGTGTAGATAATTAAGTGCTAATTTTCAAAGGCTAAGAGGAGTAGCAACTAAGGTAATTTCCAAAGAATACACTAAGTAAACACATAAGTATAATTAGGACGGCTGACAATAACCAAAAGAGTAGAATGAACATTGATAACTTTGATTTTGCACATGAAGGTGCTAATGATGATGCCTCCATGTTTGTAAATTATCTTGTTACAAGGTTGTAGCAAGCTATGGGCAACCTTGCTTTGCAAGCCGAAGTTACTCAACAACTTCGTGCTTATGGGATTTCCCTTCCTCTCCAAGAGGGGAGAGAGCTTAGGAGGCCTCTTGATGAGACCCGCAAAAGAACCCCATACGAGAGGACGAATTCAAAGAACAAGAAAGTACCTAAGTTCCTCTGAAGATGTGGCTCCACAAAGACGACGGTCTAGACGATCGCCAACTCCTCCCAAGAGGAAACGGTCAACACATAGTCCTTCTCCTCGTCACTCCGAAAGGAAAGAGAGTAAAACAAAGGAAGAAAAGGTCAAGAAAGAGGTCACCCTCTTCTCCTTCTTCTTCACCTTCCTCCTCTTCTGACGAAATCTATGGCTATTGTCCTAGAGAATACAAGAGGGAAGGACATCACAAATCATACCCTGCATGGCGAAGGTCACAAAAGCTCAAGAAGTTCAAAGAGGGAGGAAAGAGTATCTCTTTTCTCAAATATATAGCATGAGCATTACATGACTTAACAAAGAAGAACGTTAAGTATTCATGGACTGCTAAAAAGAAAAATGCTTTTGACAAGCTCAAAGAGAAGCTTACCTCTCAACCAATCCTCATGCTTCTGGATCTCTCAAAGCCATTTGAGGTCCAATGTGATGCTTGTCATGATTTCCTTGGAGCAGCCTTGCTTCAAGAAGGACATGCCATAGCATATGAGAGCCGAAGGCTCAATACGGATGAATGGGTCTTAGATTGAGAAAGAGCTTTTAGCTGTTCTACATGCCCTACACACATGGAAGCACTATTTATTGGGGACTTCATTCATTTTACAAACAGACCACCAAAGTCTGAAGTACTTCATGACGCAAACCAAGCTTTTCGACAAACAAATGAGGTGGGTAAATTTTTTTTCGCAATTTTATTTTCATATTGCTGGTAAGCACAATCAAGTAGCCGATGCACTTTCACGACGCCAAAAGTTAATGTGATGTCTATAACAACTCACAATGATCTATCTTCTATGATAGATGAGTGTGCTACCCTGACTTAAAGATGTAATATCAACCCTTGATTTGGGGAAGAAAGAGGAACCATTTACCTTGCAGGATGGTTATCTTCTCCATGGCAATAGGCTATGTGTTACCCACTCCCTTCGTGAGAAAGTCATGTATGAATCCCATGCCCCTCCCTATGCGGGGCATAGATGCATTCAACCTACTCTCCGAGGAGTAGAGACATACTTCTATTGGCCTACCATGAAAGTGGACATACAAGAATATGTTTCAAAATGTGTAGTATGTCAAAAGACTAAGTATGATAGAGGGAAGCAACCTGGAGTACTCCAGCCATTGCCAGTCCCTAATTAACCATGGGAGAGTCACTACAAGACGTCACGCAGAAGTTGGCGCAGGTACCGATGAAATAGCATTAATTTTTAAACTAAAAAGTGCTGAAATAAGCCTCGTAAGAGACGCCAGTATCGTAGCGTCGGTATGACCATTGGTATAGCGGGCGTCGAAATACACCTTTAAATAGGTGTCGGAATATGCAACGTAATAAGCACCGGTATTTAGATACTAAATTCCGATGCTCATTCCGTTTCCCATACCGACGCTGATACCGTCACCTGTATCGACGACCAAAACCTAGAGGGAACTAATACTGCATGCACTGCAGCAAAAAAAAACAGCCCTCTCTGCCCAAAGGAAGAGTGCACAAGCAACCGCACTCCACCTACAAGCTAACGCTAAAGAGCGAGTGTATGGCAATTAGCAAGATTGTAAGAATAACATAACGTGAACATAATTAAAACATGAGTCAAAAACATAACGTGAACATAATTAAAACATGAGTCAAAAATTGTAAAACCATAAACATAACCTGTTTGCCATACCATAACCATTACCATAACTTGCTTGTCATACCATAACCATAACAGCCATACCATCATTGCACAAGCATAACCATAACCATCACACGATTGCTATACCATCATAGCAAAACCATAACCATCACCTGATTGCCATACCATCATTGCACAACCATAACCATAACCATCAGATGATTGTCATACCATCATAGCAAAACCATAATCTTAAGTTGACTGTCAAACCTTAACCATAACATATGTGCCATACCATAAACATAACCATAAACCATAAACATGAGCACTACAAAACTATACATATGCAAACAATCACTGAGTGAGAAGACCCTCATGGTAATGCCTCCCACTCGACGTCCTCTCCCTCCTCTTGCAGCTGGGTCAAAAGGGCCACAAGTCCATGCTTGTACCCATACTTCTCCTCTTGGCGTGTCGGAAGGCGCTTCACGACAACTTCCTGCAAAATTATGGTTTAATCATTAGATAAATCTTCAAATAACATATATATTACCAATAATTTAAAGCATATGTATAATACATACAAACTCATGTCGAAGCGTATCGTAGCCTCCACTCCCAAGATGTGACGCTCCAACAGACTCCAAGCGTGCTCTGGCTGCATCTCTCTCTGCTGAAATCTATCGGGATTGTGTTGTGCCTCTCGTGCAATCTCCGTCCACTCCTCTCCGTCCAACCATGCCGGCTTGGGACTGCCGTCATTGTACCTGTCTCTCGCCTCTGATCGACGGTGTGACATTGAGGACCTCGCCATGCTCAAAATCCAGGCGTTCGAGACTTGATCGTACACCTCTGTCGGCCTGTACTCTCTCTGAATGGCGTCGACGATGTAATTCTTTCCCTCAGCATCGAGGTTTTCCCAAATCTCCATCACAGAGTGACCAAACTGAATCGTACAGAGCTGTCGAATCCTCTGTCGCATTTCCTTTCCGACCCTATCTACCATAATAGCCCTATCCCTGCTCTTGTACACCTTGCTAGGATCATGCTCGTGTGATCCCCAAGGTGTACGTGGTGTGCTCATCGGTGAACTATCTACTGAAGAGAGTGGTGGACTCTCTCTCGGTGGTGTGGACGAATCGGTAGAACCACTACCACAGCAACCACCACCTCCAGAACAACGGCTACGTTGACTCGAGGATGAACCACCCGTTGATGTAGGGAGCACACGAGTCTTAGACGTATGGGGCACGCTAGACTAAGGTGTGGGGCCACTCGGTGTAGGGACCACACTAGTCCCGGGCATAGGGTCGGCCATAGTAGGTCTAGAGGGACCTGCACCCCAAAGGTGCTGTGCCATCGCGATCTGCTCTTGTGTGAACTGAGACAAAAACGAGCCCATCTGCTCGGGTGACATGCCGGCTGGAGTGACAGGAAAACGAAAACTAGGAGAGTATGGCTCATCATCATCGGCCATGGCTAATCATACACAAACAACACCCACAAAATACGTTAGTTTACGTAAGAAATGCTTAATCAATACAAATAACAAATCAACAAAACTGCTACACAAATGACAACTAAAGTGTATTGTAGACTAATAAAAAGATCTTTACAAAAGGTTTCCTAGCAAAATTCATTAGTTAATCTCTCATCCTCTATGAGATCTGATGCACCAAAGATGTCTATCTCAATGTGTACTTCTGCATCTTCGTCATCAAACTCTACTTCTTCGTCGCTCTCCGCATCAACTTCACTATTTGACACCTCATCTCTAGGTTCATACAATTGCTCAATGCTGACATCCACCTCAGAATCTAAACTTAAAGTTGGAGTCGTCCTGCGCTTTGTTCATGAATCACTTCTTCGAGCTCAGCATCCAATCCTTCACACACTTGCTTGCTACATGGAGCAACTTGAACGACATAGAGCCAGCAGGGTTTAGACAGATCATTCTCATCATTTTCTATCCATAGTGGATCGTGTATGAACACAACTTGTTCACAATGCTGCGGAAGTACCAATGTATCCCGCACATATGTCCACACCCGCCTAGAGTTCACTTGAATCAATCCACTCTTGTCTTTGCGCACAGTTGCATTAGGGCCACTGGTAATAACTTTGAACCACTTGACATCAAAGATAAACATATCAAACTTTCTAGTTGCACGGTTGCGCTTGAATTGAAGGCGATCTGTCAAACGTTGTTGCTTTTCCCCTTCGTACCTCTCTAGCCACTTTTGCATGATGTCTGAGTTGAGAAGACAAAATCTCATAACCTTTTCTCGCGTTGTGATGTCCGTCTTCCTAATGATTCCTTGTCCCTGCGGCTCGTCCCTTGTCACCTTGACGTTGACCTCAGTAGTCCACATTCGAGGCATCTCTGGATCAATTGAGACCAAAAATTCACTGATGAGAACAAGAGACTCTTGTACAAGCCATCCTTCGGCCATGCTACCCTCGGGGCGATCCCTTTGACGAACAAACCCCTTTAAAGTCTTCATAAATCTCTCCAAGAAGAACATCCACCTGCTATGGACCAACCCATCAACAACTGCAACTTCATCGACCACATGCACAAGTACATGCATTTGGATGGTAAGAATGTTTGTTGGAAAGTACTTCTCCACCATGCACACTGCTTCAATAGCATTTAAGCGTGCTGCATCGTTGTTGTCTTCTCTTATCTCTTTTGAATTGATCCAGCGTACCAACTCACTGATTTTGTAGATTGTTTTTCTAATGACTTCTGTCAAACAACCCTTTATGGCAATTGGTAAGATGAACTGTAAAAATTTGTGCCAATCGTGGGACTTAAGACCGTTGAATTGTCATCTCTCATAAAAGCCGTTTTCAAACATCGCATGCACCTTGTGGGAGTCTTGAATGAAGATATAGTCTTCTTTAATTGTTGCTCTTCTGCGCGACTCAGAACCCATGGACCTTTTGGTATAAACCACTTTCCATTGGGTTTAAGTCAAGGCCACATCTCTGGCATTCGACCCATAGCTTGTAGGTCGTCTCTTTGGACCTTGCTCTCCCTTTTTCTAGTGATGGTCTTCCAGATAATCTCCCCCACATTCTTGAAGATGTGCATTGGGTCGAGCAAATGATTAATCAGTAGGTCACTCCTGTACGGGAGATCATGGAAAATAGAAAGTCTTTTCACTCCAGGTGGCATCCAATCTCCCCTCTCCAGCCACATGTTTTTCCAATCGCTCGCTTTTAGTGGATGCATGTCATGTTTGCATATGTTTGTCCACGTAGCTCATGTCCTTCATGCAAAAATCTACCATGCTCCTCGTAAATTGTCTTGCTCAAATGCTTAGAGCGGCGGAAACCAAGTTGAGGACCACATTTCGGACATGCATGATTGCCCGAGTAACTCAAGCCTAAAACATCACATATTAATATTTAAAAGCGTTGACATAGCCATGAATCACATGTGTGTGAGGGTTTCAAAGGCACTTCCATGAGCACTCACCAAAGCCTAGCCAATCGTGCGTGGTTCACATGAGAATGCCTTGCACATGTACATTCCATCGTCCGATTGGTTGGGACATATCAACCACATTGATTCCTGTCCACAAGATTTGGAGCTCTTCTATAAGTGGTGCCACATAGACGTCCATGATCTTTGCTTTGTACTTTCTTGGGACGATCAATGACAACAACAGATGGCCCTTCTTGATAGCGAGCCATGGTGGAAGATTATAATTAACCAGACAAATAGGCCACATGCTCCATGACAAACTCCGTAATTTGAGTGGGTTTACTCCGTCCATTGCCAGACCAAAGCGGATATGTAACATTTAATGGCCTAGTAACTTGTGTGTAGTGGAAAATACCATGAACATAGTGAGCATTTCATTAGAATAGATTCCTAATGAGATTAACAAGAGTACTTGGGTGGAGAGAGCAACAAAAAGCATAACACCTAGTTAGATAGCATGAACAATACTTCAAAAGAGAGAGAAATTAAGCAATTGACAACAGTTGAGGACCGGATTTGCATGGAGCCAGTCCCCCCCTCCAAAAGGCTTTGTATTATGGTTTCTCCCATCAAAAGAGACATTTTACAATACAATTTCTTGTGTTCCTTCAATACTAGCTAGTGCAATGAAGATGGAAACTTCATGCACTAAGAAAAACACTTGTCAAACACAACATCAATTCCGTCACGGTCTCAGACCCAAGACCTCACACACCTTCAAAGATGGTGAGAGCGAGCGGGGTATGAGAGTAGATTGAGAGGAGGAAGGAGTATTCTTACGAGAAAGATGTACATCTCCTCACATAATCACTCATATTAGCATAGCTTAGCTTAGTAATTAGCATGGTAGAGGAGATGAGCATGCATTGAAGCTTGGCTCTTGGTTGGATTTGCATCACAAAGCCAAGAGTTGTTGGTGTAGGCCTTCCTTCTCACAAGCTTGGAGTAGGTGATAAGCTTTCCATTAAAGCTTGAGAAGGAGAGAGAGTCTTCTTTACTTCACACATGAGATAGTGTGAGTGTGTGTGTCAATAATGCCTTGCAAAAATCAGCCCCCTCTCTCTCTTGGTCGACCCCCTTGCTAATTACTCATGCTAGCATCCTATTGGACCTCCCCAGGCTTAGCCAATGACAATTAAGCAGCATAAGTGATAGCCTTCTGACATGTGTCCCCCTTTTCCCTTTTGTGAGAGCTTTAGGTAATTTAATAATTGAACGAAACTCTCATTGGACCCCTTTGCCTCCTGGCCAATAGGAATCAGGCAGGCCATTGGGCTGCTGATGCTCATTGGTCCCCTTGGGAGACTGCCCAATAGTCTTCTAGAGAGCTTAATTCTTATTGGTTCTTTTAATAAGTGTTTTTAAATTAATTAAACTAGACTTACTCTAGCCTAATTCTCATTGGTCCACCTTCATGGCCATCCAATAGGATTTGAGGACACCTTGTGGGCATCTGGCCTAGGGAGCTGACATGTGTCCCTCTTTTCCCTTGTGTACAAATGAAGCTTGTGAGTGTGTGTGGGTGTTTCTCTCTCATCCCCTACTTCTTGGGCTCGCCCCCTCCTATGTAGGGTTTGACAAAGACTTTTTGGGACACACTCAAAGCATCCAATTCCCCTAATGTTTGACCTTTGGACACAACCTTTGAATTTTGGAACCTTAGCATTTTGGAAGTCTTAATGGGCTAAACCTTAGGGTCTTTTGAGCCCATTGTTGCACATAGCTCTTTTGCAGATGGCCCCCCCTTTGGATCCCTACTGTGGCCTATCTGCTAGCTTAACCAATATTCTAGCTTTTTCTCCCCTGGCACTTCCCCATATTAAATGATCAGTTTAACATGAGAAAATCATTTAGGAGAATTAGATATTGATTATTATGATAGGATACATCGAGGCTCGTTCTTAAATGTAGGCCAACTTTCCTCTATGTGCTTCCATGCACGAGAGTTAGCAGGTACCCGCATAACATCATCTGTCGATCTAGTATTTGAGTGCCATGTCATCAAAGAGGCTATGGACTTGCACCTCAACATGCTCTTTATTCTTGGAATGATAGGAAAGTGTCGAAGGACCTTTGCAGGGATAAATTTTCCTTGTGTGTCCTCCCTGTACCTGTTTGATCCACAATTGGGACATTCTTCGAGGTTTGCATACTCATTGCGAAAAAGTATACAATCATTAGGACATGCATGTATTTTCTGATAATCCAAGCCCAAATTAGTAAGAAGCTTTTTAGCGACTGGAGGGGTAGGGGGCATGTGATTCCCTTCTGGCAAGATTTGCTCATTCAGCAACCTGACGTTACATGAACAAATCAGCCCTTTAATCACTTTATATGGACTGTAATTTGCACTTTACCATGCTTAGGATAAATATATTACCCTGAAAAGCTCTGTGAGGCATCAGACCAAACGTAGACAGATTGCAAATTAAGCATTGCCAATGTGGTACGGAGAACTGAGATTTTTGCACCAGTGTAGAGCGGCATGCGTGCAAGACTTTGCATCATCTCACCCTCCTCATCGTTGCTATCATGCCATCGATATGAATGGGATGGCTGAGGTTGGTCCACAGTACTGCGTCCAAAATTGTCGCCTTCTATGTTGGAATCCATGTCAAAGAACGCATCCAACATCTGCTCTATCTCTACTTCTTGAAATGCCGCTTTAGGTATTAGTTGGGAGGAATCAGTCGATGGTTGCTCGTTTTCAATTTGAAAATTGTCTTCTCTGGGATGAAGTTGGAGCAATATCTACTTGCGGACTTTGACCTTCAATCTCTAAACCATGAGATCGATAACGCAGGTCTTGTACTTGCTCTGTCGAAAAGAGACCGTGACTGCGTATGTGTTGATCGCATGTTTTTTGTTTTTGAAAAATCTGATGCTTGCAATGCGCACAAGGACACGCCATCCTATCGGCCATACTTTATCTACCAATGATGCAACAAATAATTAAAACACTCTAGTTGTTATAACTACACACTACTAAGTACATGACAAGCTTTAACAACCTCACATTCTCTAGCCAGGCCTGATCCCCGCACACCTCGGTCTACAGGTGCAGGGAGATTAGGACCACAGGGTAATAATCTCGTCTTTATTGGTCAATGACTATACATTAAAGTTCTTGAAGTTTGTGTGCACTTTTGAAGTCTGATTGCATTTTTTCAACTATTTTCTGCTAGCTCTAACAACCTCACATTCTCTAGCCAGGCCCGATCCCCGCACACCTCGGTCTAGAGGTGCACGGAGATTAGGACCACAGGGTAATAATCTCGTCTTTATTGGTCAATGACTATATATTAAGGTTCTTGAAGTCTCTGTGCACTTTTGAAGTCCGATTGCGTTTTTTCTACTATTAATTTGATGCTTGCTCTAACCTAACCTATAATCTAACCTAACCTATAACATAACCCTAACCTAACTTATAACCTAAACCTAACATAACCGAAGTCTGTTTGCGTTTTTAGAAGTACACGAGTTATCTTCGAAGTCCGATTGCGTTTTTTCTACTATTAATTTGATGCTAGCTATAATCTAACCTATAATCGTTATGCCTAACCTATAATCTAACCTAACATAAAACCTATACCGAACTTAACTTAATGTAACCTAACTTATAGCATCTACCTAACCTATAACCTAACCTAACCGAAGTCCGTTTACGTTTTTAGAAGTACACGAGTCATCTTCGAAGTCCGATTGCGTTTCTTCTACTATTAATTTGACGCTAACCTAACCTATAATCGTTATACCTAACCTATAATCTAACCTAATGTAAAACCTATGCCTAACTTAACTTAATGTAACCTAACTTATAACATCTACCTAACCTATAGCCTAACCTAACCGAAGTCCGTTTGTATTTTTAGAAGTACACGAGTCATATTCGAAGTCCGTTTGTATTTTTCGACTATTATGTCGTCGATAGCTCTAACCTAACCTATAATCTCACCTAACCTGTAACATAAACCTAATCTAATCTAACCTAAGATAAAAACAACACAATGGTGAGGCTTTTAGCAAAATGACAAGCCATACAGCTTGCCCACAATGCATATGCAATGTGGGCAAGCTCTATGGCTTGCCAATTTGGCAAATGGCTCACCATTGTGTTGTTTTTAGAGTTGCGAAGTGATTTTATGGCCTGAAAACCGCTCGTAGACATAGAGACAACACAATGGCGAGCCGTTGGCAATATGGAAAGCCATAGAGCTTGCCCACAATGCATATGCCTTGTGGGCAAGCTTTATGACTTGCCGTATTGCCAAATGGATCGCCATTGTGTTGTTTTTAGGGGCACGAGGTAATTTTCGCGCTTTGTGGGCACACAATGCATATGCCTTGTGGGCAAGCTTTATGACTTGCCGTATTGCCAAACGGATCGCCATTGTGTTGTTTTTAGGGACACGAGGTAATTTTCGCGCTTGAAAATCGCTCGCAAACATATAGACAACACCATGGTGAGCCGTTTGGCAATACAGCAAGCCATAAAGCTTTCCCACAATGCATATGTATTATAAGCAAGATCTATGGCTTGCCGTATTGCCAAACGGCTCGCCATGGTGCTATTTTAGGACTTGAAAACCGCTCGCGGACATATAAATAACACAATGGCGAGCCGTTGGCAATACGGAAAGCCATAGAGCTTGCCCACAATGCATATGTGTTGTGGGTAAGCTTTATGGCTTGCCGTATTGACGAACGGATTGCCATTGTGTTGCTTTTAATATGCGTTGTGGGTAAGCTCTACGGCTTGCCGTATTGTCGAGCGTAACTTAACCTAATGTAGCTTTACCTAACTAAACCTAACGTAGGTTAACATAACTTAACCTAACTTAACGTAGCTTAACCTAACCTAACCTAATACAACTTAACCTAACGTATAAAATAACCTAACATAACCTAACATAACAACGTAGCTTAACTTAACGTAACCTAACCTAATCTAACTTAACTTATAACCTAAACTTAACCTAAAACATAAACCCCATCAACTACATAATTTGAAAAACGACATAATTCAATAAAAAATTTCTTCAAAACAAGATTTTTTCATAAATTTAAACAAATTTTTTTCATAATTTAAAATGAAATTTCACATAACAAATCCTAATTTCTTTTAAAGCATTGAAAGTTTAAAGCACTCAAAGTTTAAAGCACTCAAAAGTTAAAGCATGATTTTTTTTTCTTAATATACAAAGTAATTTAAATAAACTTAATATGCATTTAAAGGTTTGAGCACTCACATTCGTCCTATTTGAGCAATGAAAGTAGTTGTAAAAGTCCTGGAACTTGCAAAAACGCACACACAAACACAAAGTTAAACCCTAAACCCTAAATCTACAAGTAAACATGAAAACAATCTTACCTTAGTGTTATGCGCGAACCCACAAGCAAGATTAGCACCTCTGACGGCGTGTATCGCAGCAAATTTGTGAGAGATGGGAAAGAGGAAAGGTTGAGAAAACGCACAAGAACTAAGAGAAATGCGCAGAGAAAGCTCACGGTTTTAATTTTTGCAGGTACCGTCGGTACAACTATCGATACAGCCATCAGAAGAGGCGTCGGTATGTGCATTCGTGTTGTCATCGAAATACATGCCGGAAGAGGCATCAAAAATTTCAATTTTAAAAAAAAAACCTTAGCTCCCTCCATAAATACACACACATATATCGGCGCCTGCTACTGACACTGGTAATGTGGCACCGGAATTCAAGTGACCTCTTGTAGTGAGTATACCCATGGACCCAAGTCTATCCATGGGAATACGGGAATATGGACAATAGTCGACAGGTTTAGCTAGCAAGCACACTTTATTCATGTCAAAAAGACTATTAAGGCACACCAAATGGAAACTCTCTTCATATCTTAGATTTTCAAACACCATAGATTGCCAACATCCATTGTGTCAGATAGAGACCCTAGAATGACCAGTTATTGTTGGAAAGGTCTCATTAAAAATCTAGGTACAAGATTGAATTTCTCTTCAACCTATCATCCACAAACTGAACGAGTACGAGCGGAAGTGCGACGCGAGAGAGAGTGCGAGAAGAATAGCACGACGATATGGTGAACTCGCTCTACTGTAATGTGTAGAGCATAGTGAGTTCTTATTAGGTTTTTACAAAAGAATATGTGTACATACCTGGCGGCCCGCCCACTTACCTGGGCGACCACATTGGGCTTTATACCCCAACAACCTCCCACTTAAAGTCCAATGTGGTACTTTAAGTGTGAGAGAAGCTACTATACAAGCTAATATACAAGAGATGTAGAGAAGTGATGTACTACCCTACACTTAACTGCTTGCGAAAATGCGCAAAGCTCTCTAAGGGAAGTCCTTTTGTAAGTAGATCAGCAGGATTTTCTGTGGTGTGAACTTTGACAAGCTGAAGTTGCTTATCCTTGAGCATTTCCCTGATGAAATGATACTTCACATCCACATGCTTTGTCTTTGAGTGATAAACTGGATTGCGAGCCAATTGTATAGCACTTTGACTATCACAATATAACACATGCATCTCTTCTTTGATTCCCAAATCTGTTACTAGTCGATTAAGCCAAATTGATTCTTTGCATGCCTCTGATGTTGCAACATATTCAGCCTCTGTAGTAGACTGAGTAACACAATCTTGTAATCTAGAACGCCATGATACTGCTCCACCAGTCAATGTAAAGACATACCCTGACGTAGACCTTCAGTTGTCTAAGTCACCTACATAATCTGAGTCTGTAAAACCCTTTACACTTAGCTCCTGGCTCCCATAGCATATATGCATACTCTTTGCAGCTTTCAAGTATATCAATATTCCTTTCACTGCCTCCCAATGTTTCTTGCCTGGGTTTTACATGTATCGACTTACTACTCCCACTGCAAATGCAATGTCTGGGCGAGTAGCAATCATTGCATACATCAAACTACCCACTGCAGACGCATATGGAATCTTATCCATTTCAGCCTGTTCTTCCTCAGACACAGGACAATCTTGTTTGCTAAGTTTCACATATGGTGGCAATGGAACACTCAATGCCTTTCCCTTCTCCATATTGAAACGTTGCAAAACCTTGTCAATATACTCTGTTTGAGATAACCAAATCAACTTCTTTGATCTGTCTCTCTCAATGCGCATACCAAGTATATGACTTGCCTCACCCATGTCTTTCATGTCAAACGATTTTGCCATCTTTGACTTCAAAGCTGAAATTTCTTCCAAGTGCTTGCCAGCAATCAACATGTCATCCACATACAAAATAAGAATTAGCCAACTGCCATCCTTAGCCTTCTTTGTATATAGACAGTGATCGAACTCACTACGTTTATAGCCTTGAGAAAGCATAAACTTGTGGAACTTATGGTACCATGCCCTCGGTGATTGTTTTAAGCCATAAAGACTCTTCAACAACTGGCATACCAAATCTTCCTTGCCTTTCTCAACAAACCCTTCTGGCTGCTGCATGTAAATTTCCACATCTAAATCAACATGCAAGAACGCTGTCTTGACATCCATTTGGTGCAACACCAAATCTAATATGGCAACCAATGCAAGAAAGCATCTCAATGTAGTCATCTTGACCACCGGAGAGAAGACTTCATTAAAGTCGATGCCTTGTTCTTGCTTAAAGCCCTTGGCAACAAGCCTTGCTTTGTACTTTGGCTGAATATCATGATCGGTGATCTTATACCTGTAAACCCATTTACAAGGTAGAGCCTTTTTGACCTGTGGTAATTTAACTAGCTTCCATGTCTGGTTTTTATGCAGAGCTGTCATCTCTGACTGCATGGCCAATTGCCAATTTCCGGAGTCCTTCATTTGCACTGCTTCCTTGTAACATGAAGGCTAATTGCAATCAGTCAACATGACATAGTTCATAGATGGAACAAACCGATCAGGAGGTCGTGAGATCCGTCCCGATTTACGCAAAATAGGTGGCTGAGGCTCAACCACAACCTGTGGTTCCACTCTATCCTGTCCTTGCTCCTCTTGAGCCCTGACATTTTGTCTTGCATGTGCAGGTCCATCTTCTTGGAAGACAACTCTTCTAATCTCCTCAACCCTCTCTGGTTTAGAATGATATTTGGCTTCATAATAGTGAACATCATTATTGCGGATAACCTTTCTGGATTCGGGATCCCAAAGTCTGTACCCCATCTCACCAGAATTACCATAGCCTAGAAAGATGCACTTTCTACTCTTTGGCTCAAGTTTGTTCCTATATTCCTTTGGAACATGAGTATATGCCTCACAGCCAAAGACTCTGAGATGCTTGTATGAGGGCATTTTGCCTGACCATACCATCTCTGCCACTGAATCCTTCTGCAAAACCTTGCTAGGAGATCTATTTATAAGATGAACAGCTGTTGATACAGCTTCAGCCCAAAACCCATTTGGCAGTTGTGCATTAGACAACATACTTCTGACCTTCTCTTGTATGGTCCTATTCATCCTCTCAGCAACACCATTTTGAGGAGGATTGTAAGGAGCAGTAAGTTCACGTTTTATACCTTTTGACTCACAAAAGTCCTGAAAGGCCTTTGAAACATACTCTCCACCATTGTCAGTGCGTAAGCATTTAAGCTTCTTGCCACTCTGATTCTCCACAAGTGTCACAAACGTTTTGAAAACACTAAACGCTTCATCCTTGTGCTTGATAAAGTAAACCCATACTTTCCTCGAGTAATCATCTATAAATGTCATAAAGTAAGAAGCTCCCCCTAGAGATAGGTTAGGCATAGGTCCACACAAATCACTATGAACAAGTGCCAACTGTGTATCTATTCTACTGCTTCTATGCTTATGTGGCTGTTGTGTTTGCTTACCATACAAACAATGTTCACAGAATTCAAAATCATTAAATGATAGCCAGGCAAATAACCAGAACGAGACAAGATTTCCATTCCCTTCTTGGACATATGTCCTAACCGGCTATGCCACAAAGAAACGTTCGGCTGCTCGGTTACATTGATTACATTTTTAGAGACATTTGATACATAAATCATGTAAAGTCCTCCAGACTTTTGTTGGGGTATAAAGCCCAATGTGGTCGCCCAGGTAAGTGGGCGGGCCGCCAGGTATGTACACATATTCTTTTGTAAAAACCTAATAAGAACTCACTATGCTCTACACATTACAGTAGAGCGAGTTCACCATATCGTCGTGCTCTTCTTCTCGCACTCTCTCGCGTCGCACTTCCACTCGTACTCCTTCAACTGGTATCAGAGCTCAGATTGAGGCTCGGGGCAGCACTGCAGGAGGCTATAGTCACCAGCTCAGATTGGAGTGAAATTCGACATGCGAAGACACGGCCCCAAATCTCGTGGGTGAGCACGAAGGGCTCGGTGTTGTCAGAATTTCATTCTGAGGTCATCTCGGCCACCGTTCGGCTTCGACAAAGGTTTGCGCAGGCCATTTTCGACTACGTGGTCTCGGCGGGTGCAGATCCGACTCTGCAAATTTGGGGTTTTTGGCCTACGACTGCAGGTGCTGAGGATATCGACACTCCCAGAGTGTTGATTTGTGGCTGTCTACACATCGAAGGACGGCTCACAGTTTTTGGAGGCGTGTCACATACGACACGGGCGCATCTACACACAGACTGTAGGCGACATCCACTAGTTCATCAGGTAGCTTGTGTTTGCTGCTTGATATTCCAGATTTCATCCTGACATTGCAGGTACTTCCACATGGGATGTATTGTCAGAGATGATGTATGTTTGTTGAGGGTTTCCTAGCTGTGAGTCACGCAGCAAACAACCGCCGCAGCGGTTACAGCATATAGTGGGAAATTTGTGGATGTATGACTTTGTGGGAAGTCTATGTACTGTCAGATTTACTGCAGCCTTTGTTGAGGGTCGAGTGAGGTTTTATTGAGCTGGGGGATTCTCGAATGTTGAGATCCTTTCGGTGATACAGGTCTTGGAGCGATCCCTCAAGCACCCTTAGATAGGCAGCTAGGATGTATTGACTGTGAGTTAGACAGTTGGGATTGCATCTTTGCTTTACTGCCATTGAGGCATTGTCGCAGTCTATGCTTACAGGACAGTGAGAGACAGTACAGGTGCAGGACACCCACAACTTATAGTGTTAGGGACAGTGGTTTTTTGAGCTGTCCCCCAGCTCAATAAAACCTCACTTGACCCTCAACAAAGGCTGCAGTAAATCTGACAGTACAAAGACTTCCCACAAAGTCATACATCCACAAATTTCCCACTATATGCTGTAACCGCTGCGGCGGTTGTTTGCTGCGTGACTCACAGCCAACAAACCCTCAATAGACATACATCATCTCTGACAATACATCCCATGTGTAAGTACCTGCAATGTCAGGATGAAATCTGGAATATCAAGCAGCAAACACAAGCTACTTGATAAACTAGTGGATGTCGCCTAAAGTCTGTGTGTAGGTGAGCCCGTGTCGTATGTGACACGCCTCCAAGAACTGTGAGCCGTCCTTCGTTGTGTAGACAGCCATAAATCAGCACTCTGGAAGTGCAGATATCCTCAGCACTTGCAGTCGTAGACCGAAACCCCAAATTTGCAGAGTCGGATCTGCACCCGTCGAGACCACGTAGTCGAAAATGGCCTGCGCAGAACTTTGTCGAAGCCGAAGGGTGGCCGAGATGACCTCAGAATGACCCCACAAGATCTGGGGCCGTGTCTTCGCCTGTCGAATCTCACTCCAATCTGAGCAGGTGACTCTGGCTACCTGCAAATGCTGCCCTGAGCCTCGATCTGAGCTCTGATACCAGTTGAAGGAGTACGAGCGGAAGTGCGACGCGAGAGAGAGTGCGAGAAGAAGAGCACGACGATATGGTGAACTCGCTCTATTGTAATGTGTAGAGCATAGTGAGTTCTTATTAGGTTTTTACAAAAGAATATGTGTACATACCTGGTGGCCCACCCACTTACCTGGGCGACCACATTGGGCTTTATACCGCAACACAAACGGATGGCCAAAGTGAGATAACCAATTTTACGACACTCGGTCTACTAAAGACTTATGTTACAGAAGTAGATCAACGCTCACAATGGAAAAAGTACTTACCTCTTGTAGAGTATGCGTACAATAATATTGTACATACTTCTACTAGGAAAGGAACCTTTTGAAATTATAGTGGGAAGACCTAAAAGTCCCTTGCTACTTAAAGTACATTGGAAGATCTTCGCTGATGAGTATAGCCGTGACCTACAAGAATCTTTTCAAAAGACTAAGGAGGCTATATCTATCTCTCAATAACGACAAAAAGCTGCTGCTGACAAGCCCAGAAGGGCAATAACACTCAATGAAAATGATTGGGTCTTACTTAAGTTTCCCAAGGCTTGATCGAGGCAAACGATGGGCAAAAATCCTACGGGCCATCAAAAGTATTATGCTAAACTAGCAAAAAGATATTGTGGTCCTTTTAAAATCTTGAAGCCAATCAATGAGATGGCTTATCAACTCAAGTTGCCCAACCATTGGCTCACACACAATGTTTTTCATGTGAGCCTAATTGAGCTTCACAAAGGAGAGCCACCCAAAAAAACCAATTATTGAAGACCCTTCAGAAATCGAAGACCAAGAAGAGGTGCTACAACCTGAAGCTATCCTTCGACGCATGAAGACTACTATGCATGGTAAGATTATCTGACGGTATCTTATTAAATTTAAAAACTATCCTTTTGAAGATGCTAGATGGATGCAAGGAACACAGCTTAAGGATAGTATGAACCTTGTCAATGCTTACAATGCTACAATAGAGTAAGCAAAAGTAAATGCTTTCTAAATGAACAATGTTTTTGTCTTATAAGACTAATCCTCTTTTGTGCACAAATTTAAATAGTATGCATGCTTAGAATCATGTTTGTGATGATGACGTCACTCAAACACCAAGTAGAATTTGTCACTCTACTTTGGGAGTATGATATGGACTAAAGAGCAGACATGCTTGCGGCAACTAAGTCTCCCAAGCACCAAATGGACTAGTCAACCATTTTGGAATGATGCCGTACGGTAAAAAGGGAACCCTCTACCCACTAAGAAACGTAGATTAATGACTAGGACTTTATCTCTTTTACCTCATAGTCGAGGACGGCTATGATTCAAGAGAGAGGTAATGTCATAAAATGTAATATCTAACCAACCCAAATGATTTTCTCATATTAAATTGATCATTTAATGTGGGAGAATAAACTGGAACAAGGGTTAGAATATAGACAGGTGCTTATGGATCCGTCTCAACACGGGCCAAGGTTAAAGGGGTCCAAATGAGAGATGGTTTGTTAAAGATCAATGCTACCTAATGGAGCTTAAATACCTTAGGGTTAGCTTCATCAAAGATCTCTAGAAGTTAGTGTTAAAAAGTCATTTGATCGTAAGCAAGCTAGGGCTGACCTTGAGGTGGGAATCCTACCCAAGCATGAGGTGCTTGTCGTGCTTGCTAACTAAGGTGCTTAAGGTGTTTGTGGAAACCTTGCCCAATCTTGAGGTACTTCTCATGCTTAAATGACTAAGGTTCTTGAAGTGTTCAATTCAAACATGATCTCTCAAGAGGCATAAACAATTTTCATGCTTAAATGACTAAGGTGCTTTAAGTGTTCAACTCAAATATGATATCTTAAGCAGCATAAAAGACACATGTCAAGATCCTCCCCATGTGGCCCTCATGATGTACTTGAATCCTATTGGATAGGCTTTAAAGGGGTCCAATGAGAATTTAGATGCATAAAAATAAATAACTAAGTTCTTTCTCTCAAAGAGGACACATGTCCAAATGATATAATTAATAATACGAGAGAGAGAGAGAGAGAGGTGGACCAAGCATGAGAGGGGTATACTCTCCCACACACACACACACACACGAGTCTATAATTGTGTGAAGTGCAAAGTGCAAGAGCTCCATCTCCTTCTCCAAGCTTGTTGAGAATTTGAGAGCGACCTACACCAAGACTCTTGGCTATGGAATGCAAATCCAACCAAGAGCCATACTTCAATGCTTAAGCTTGCCATCTTATTCATCTTCATTACTATGCTATTATGCTATGCTAAGCAAGAAGAGTGATGATAAGTGAAGAACTATTTCTTTCTTCTATGAATGATTATTCTTCCTCTTCCCTACCCTCATTCCCCACTAGCTCTCTCCACCTTTGAAGGTGTTTGAGACCTTGGGACTGAGGCCGGGGATGGTTAATGCTTTTTGACAAAGTTTATGTTATGCTCGTGATGCATGAAGCTTTCCATCTTCATAGCATCACCAAGGTCACAAGGAACACAAAGATTGTATTGTACCAAGTCTCTTTTGATGGGAGAATCTATAATACAAACGTCTTTTGGAGGGGGGACCGGCTCCAAGTAAATCTGGTCCTCAACTATTGTTATGTTCTCTAATACTCTCTCTTGTAAAATTATTGTTCATGCCAAGTTATGTTGCTACCGCCAATTGAGTTCACCCTCTATATTCTCCAAATAGTCTCACAAAAATGCTCACTCTAATTCTCTTAATTCCACTATTCTCAAAGTTCATAGGCCATTTCCATTACATATTGTGATGCAGATAAGACAATACCCGAAAGAGAAAAGCCCATGGATGTGTATGAGTCCCATAGAAATTTCAAAAGAGCTTGTTGTGTTTGACCCTGGCTTAAGCACTTGGGTTTCATTGTAAGTTGCAATGGCCAGTTTCGCATTTATAACGCTCAATGATACTATTTCCATCTATAGAGATGCAGGATCTCGGGCAAGTCTCGTTCAAAAATAGATAAATATCGGTTTTCTACCACGTTGTAGGTGAGCGTGACTGGCAGGGTCACTCACCCACGATTTGAGTGGGCTTGCAAGTGGGCTTGCAATAGAAACGCAAGAGAGAGAGAGAGAGAGAGAGAGAGAGAGAGAGAGATGCTAGAGGATGCTATGATGGTATCATGTACACAGCTAAAGAGCAGAGTTCTTAATATCTTGTATAAAATGTAAATAAAGAGCACACATTTTTTCGTGAGAGATAGATAGATAGATAGATTGAATTATCGTCCACGGAGGTCAAATATGACCTATGGGACCGAAAGCAAAACAATACAATGGCTCCTTCGAGTTGATAGTAGGATACATATCAGCTAAGGACTAAGGGTCCATCAGGGAATGAGAGAGAGGGAAAGAACCTAGGGGGGATTAGGTGGGGAGGGAGCCGGTTTGGGAGTTCAAAATTCTTGAATGATAGCTTTACCACGTCGATAGACCGCCCATTTACCTTCTTTACGAGCATCGTGTACCTTTTTGAGCTCGCTTGTTTTTGCCTTGAGTTGATTTACGGTCAATTGTTTGGCGATCCACAACTTTCTTCCCTTGCGGAGGCAAGATTGACGCAGTAGCTTTGTCCGCTCCTCTTTGTCCTTGACTGTGAGGATACAATGCTTGGGTGGAACACGCTTGTGTGCGTCATTTATCCAAGAGATGGTTTCGGTCTCGATGTGAACAAGTTGAGGAATGTCATTGAGCTTGGTGATTGCATCTTCTAGTGTGTCCTCGTCGGTGCACCATGGTGTGTTCGGTGCACCATGGTGTGTGGAGCCCCCCGATTCTTACCTTGAGGCCAAGAGATTCTTGCATCTGGCGTTCTTGTAAGGCTGCGTGTATCTTGGTGTTGATTTTCTGATGTGTTGTCTCATGAACTTCCTTCTGGACCGCCTTGACTCTCTCCGTGAGCGAGGTTTCGACTTCGTGTGTTTTTGCGAGCAAAGCTTGACTCTTTACTTCCTACATATCCTCGAGCATGTGTAGACCAGCTTGCTTGAGTGTTTCATTCTCTCTGATGAGCTCTTGAATCTGAGCCTCTAGGACTATAATCCTTGCATTTTTGCGGGCAAGGGGGTCCTTCCTTGGTGCAGCCGCCATTGCAAGGAAGCGCTTGCGTGTGGGGGATGGGGTACCAAGAGAAGACATTGTCTCTGTAATATTATGCACACAGCTTGAAACTTCGCTGGAAGCAGTTGTAACCTATAGGGGGTATGAGAATTGGCGGGGCTAGTTGCCTCCAACCACTTGGGAACTTCACCAAGTGTAGTTGCACTCTGTGGAGAGAGAGAGAGAGAGAGAGAGAGAGAGAGAGAGAGAGAGAGAGAGAGAGAGAGAGAGAGAGAGAGAGAGAGAGAGAGAGAGCGCTATCGCATGGTGCTTGATACTTGGTGACCGAGGTGCAACAGAGTGCAGGAGGTTTTCACAGTGCTTGTCGAAGCCGAGGTGCAGCAGGGCTGATTACTGGTTTGTTTTGTTTGATGATTATCACAACCTTCAATGATGTGCTTTTCCTTCACAACGCTGATGCTTTTTAGTGAGCCTAGATCAATGCTAGATGCTTTTGAGTGAGCCTATCTCAATGCTGATTTCAATAAAAAGCAATGGCATGGATTGTGGCAAGCGGCCTCACGTAATCTCAAGGAAGTCGAAAAGCATATTAGGCTCACCAAGTAACCATGAGCCCACTTATGTTCATTTAAATATAGGGAATTTGTTTATATCATATTGTAAATGCAGACAGATTTGTAAATTTGGGGCAAATTTGTAAATTCAGGCTACCGCCGCACCTCCAAATCCGATGGCCCACGATTGACGCATCCCCTATTTTTTTCCCTCCACCATTGATCCCATTTGGAGCTGCCTTATGTGACATAGCGATGAGGCTCCACCACTCGCTTCACTTTGGTTCAAACTTTACAATTCTTGAGGACGTGTGGTAAGGGTGGATCCGCACAGGTAGGGGTACCCCAACCCACATTCATCAACAAACGTTGCCCATGAGTCTCAACTCTACCGAGTTGGAAAATGCACCTTCTACCCCCACCCCACTAAACAAGTTGTCATTTGGTGTTGGCTCCATTTATCAGAAACGACAAAAATTGATAATTAGTGCCCCCGTCCGTGCGAATCCGCCCTAACCTTCAAGAAATGTGAACATAGAGTATTAGAGCCCCATCCTTAGTAGAGGTTTGTAGGGGCTACAAAGCTTGCTGCATATGCGTTGTAAGAAATGCCCATGATTGGAAATTGCAGGTGAAAATCATCCAAGCATTTGAAATGTCCATTGAAAACAAAAATTTTGACTAGAGCTACCTATTGCTTGTGGACTGCGTTCTGAAGCGCTACAAGCTTTGCCTATTTTTGAAAATTTTTATAGGGGTTATAGAGCATCATTGAGTCCCCATAGCCGCTGCATATATTATGTGATACCAAAGGTTGAGTGATTACAAGCCCTATAGCCCTTGCAAGTCTATAGCAAGACGGGGCTCTTAAAGCGCTCTCCCATATGCCCTCCAAAGTAGAGGTCCCAATACAAATTAGTAGACCCGCCTCATATTTACCTGCAGCCCCATAGAGTGTGCAACAGCAGGTCATCAAATGAGGTGGCAGCAGGAGATGAAACTGAAGCTAGAGAATTTCCTTGCGTCACCGGTAGAAGCCTGTCAAAAGGCGCATCTTTGATATAGGGGGTGGTTGAAGCACCCCCCAACGAAAAAACAGATTTGGGTTTGCCAGAGAATGCGGAGCAGCAGCAGGTGGCTTTGCTCCGCTATGTGGCGACCTTTACTTTCATCGAGGGCCCTCCAAAGGCACCGCTAGCGGGCCTATGGGGGAGCCCTCTTAGAGGGAGCCCGTGGCAAACTCTCAGCTTTCCAACTGCCACCTCCCCCCCATTCACAAGAGGTTGAGGCTATCTGTAAACTTTTCTTCTTGCGGTTTCTCCATCCAATGAGCGAGAGCCAATGAGCGAGAGGTTGGTAGTTAGATGCATGACCTGCATGCTCACGATCTCGGCTCAACCTTCAATCTCCGTATGGTGCTATAAAGTGAGCAAAAGTAGCAATCTTTTGAGGGGGTGGGGCGCGCCCAAATTTTTGTGGGTCTGAAAACCATCTCTCCCCTTTTGTTCCAATTATCGTTGGACATGGAGACACAAACCTACGGAAATCTCTTTTGCCAACTCGTCTAAATCGGGGTTCACACTACATGGAATAGCAAAGTAGGATCGACGGAGGCTATGGCGGGTGCTGGCAGAGCTGAGCTACAAGAGAGAGAATGTGTCAAGAAGAATAGGCGAGCAAAAAGAGTCAACAAAAGAAAACAACGCTATTGTATTGTATTAACTTGATAGGTCTTACATATTTAAGCTATTCATGCACATGCATGTGCCTAAAATTAGGTGGACAAAAAAGAAGTGGTGCATGTCAGCGTCTTGACAAAAGGTGTTCCCACATGCTAGATGCAACAGTAAAGGGATTGAAACCCAACAATTACCCACACCCCACCTCCCCCCCCCCCGACAACATCAGGGCGTGCGTACTTCCCTCACACAACAATCAGAGTGGGACAACAAGAACTCAAGCAAGCTGACAAATATGGGAGATCATATCACTTTGCTGTGTGGCAATGTTTAACCCGTACAATTGGGAGATGACAATAACTAAAAATTGACAAAACTATGACATGAAATCTACATATGTTGATGTATCACGTTCTTGAAGCAAATTTTCTCTGTTTTTGTGACCATCGACGTGTTCAAGTGTATCTTAATCCGAAGTAAACTATTTTGCAGGTTCAACATCAGAATGCGTGGCAATCCATTTGAAAAATTACATAGGCCCACATGATAATCTTCAAGGTCGAGTCCAAACTCGTCATCTTTCAATCCAAGAATTGTTGCAGCATCATCGTGTGGTAGCAACCCACCAGTCTCTTCTAATGTCAACTCATCTCTCTAGACCAAGATTCTCACTCGCTTGTTCACGAGCTTCCTTGTAAGTTCAAGAGCCTTTGGAGGCATGGTAGCGGAGAACACACCAGCTTGATGTTAGGTCTATGCAGCGTGGCAACTGGACAGTGTTTTGAAAGGCATCCTTCTCTTGGGAGGACCTCCTATGCCATAGAGGATTGCGTTTTGAAAACACCACTCGTCAATAGCTTTGCCTTGGTTGCTCCGTCCTCACATGCGCCCTAGCAGCCTGTTACGCATCATTTTGATATGCTCTATGCAGGGGACCACCAACTTGGGCATCGTTTTAAAATGCCATTGCCGACTTCGACATCTGCTATAACTGCTGGCAAGCCAAGCAAGGGAGCCACTGACCTGGCACTCTAGGAGATGACAACACGCTTTTCCTACGCCAGCAAAACGACAATGTCTTGATATGATCCACTTGCCACAACCAACACTAGCTTTGATACCACTGTTAGGATTGAAGGTGGCTATGGTGGTTGCTAGTGGAGTCGAGACATCAGAGAGAGAGAGAGTAAGAGAGTGTGAAGAAGAACGAGTGAGCAGAGAGAGTCAACCAAAGAAAATAGCGCTATCGTATTGTATTATCTTGAGAGATCTTACATATATATGCTATTCATACACAAGCACATACCTTAATTTAGGTCTTAATTTAGGTGGACAAATCAGGAGTGGTGCATGTCCATGTCTTGACAAAAGGTGTTCCCACGGGCTAGACACAACAGTAAAGGGCTTGAAACCCAACAAACCCCTCATAGCTCGAGTAGATTGGCCTAAACTTGCACCATCCTTTTTTGGACCCACCTCAGGCTTGGGTGGCGTCTCCCCCTCAAAAAATGAGGAGCATTTGCTCTCTTTTCAACAATTTTTGCGGGCAAAACATAGAAGGGCTAACCTATATCGTTAAAGATGAATCAACGATGAGCTGCCCCTTTGTAGACGGCGGAACACGTTGTTGGGGAAGGGTGGTTGGCTTGTCGCCTGCGTGAATTGGAGGGTGTGGAAATATTGAGTACACAAAAGTGCCTCTGTGAACGCACCGTTAGAGCGCCTTCTGCATTACTAATGGGAATGAACCTCCCCAAAGGTGGTCAATGTCCTTGTCAAAAGCATGAGGGATGCTCATCGACACAATCGGATCATGATTTTGCACTTGTTGTGATAGTGGTGTGCATTACATGTGGAACGATTGTTTGCGAACTATGTACGATCATGGCGTGATATTGTGATCACGGTGTAATCTTATTGTGATGTAAGAGTCCTATCATTTATTGAATAATGTTCACTAACTAGTGGATTATGGATTATACGCAACTCATTTTAGCTCTCCATTGATGTCTTGTAAGCTCCTCGTATGGCTCATGTCCCCATAAGAGTACTATGACTCACTGAATAATGTTCATCCCAAGGCATATAGTGGATGGTATGCAACTCATTTGAGCACTCCTTTGATTTCTTGTAAGCTCTTCATATGGCTCATGTCCATAGAGTACTATGACTCATGGAATAATGTTCATCCTAAGGCCAATTGTGGATGGTGTGCAACTCATTTTAGCACTCCTTTCCAAGAAAGAGAAGACTCACTGGACGAGAGGGACTTTAGGCTCACTCCACTCCAGCTTGTGGAAGATGCAAAGATAAATTCAATCACACAAAGATAAATTCAATCACACAATTGATACAAGACACAAGGGAATTGCACATTCCACATAGCTATTTTGGCTCTCCAATTGATAGAGCCCATTAATTTGTCTAGAAGAGTCCCTAAGAATCTCTAAACTTCAAAGCAAAAGTAAGTCCCCCTATCGCCATATTGGTGGACTCTCTGTAGGCCACCTTGCCATTGCCTCGTCTGTGACTCATCGTGCGATTCATGGTTGGCTTCACCATAGCCCCTTTCGTTTAGCCCTTCTGGCCTCTTCTTACACGGCATATCTTAACTTCTTGCATCCACCAATAGTACTGTGGGCACACACACCTCACCTCACTGCCTCTTATATTGCACGAGATGCAATTTTCGCACCACCCACCCTACTCGGCATCACACCCAATGAATGCTGCACTCATCCATTGGGTCGCCTTCCACTCATGACTCCCTTGGTTGCACTTCTCTGTCCATCGCTCCCAAGGGCACCCGTCCTTCCCCATGGCCTGCCTCTGTGTGTGTGTGTGTGTGTGTGTGTGTGTGTGGGTGGTGCACACTCTATTGCTCCTAGATTTGCCAGCAACAATGCATTAGCCACCAGAAATAAGGCTTTGCTCCCTGTCCTCGTCCGCCTTCAGGAATCACATGTCCTCTCTTCTTTTTGCAAACGAAAGCGAAAAAAACGAGTTCGTCCCTCTCCCGTCTCGTCCTGCTCTATCGACGTGACAATAACACAAGCCAAAAAAAATATCTATTTGTCGTCGTTGGTCCTACACGGCCCATGGAGTCTGTCTTTCCCCCTCTGCTATCTGGGACTCGAGCTAGGTTGAACTATGCAAATAGCAATGGTGTGATAGAGAGACCCTTTGAGGGATGCGAAGGGAGAGCCTAGGCAACCTACGGGCAGCTTGTGCCAGGGAGAGCGCACGACAGGACAAAACGATAGACATCCTTGAAAATATCTCTTAGAGAGAGAGAGAGAGAGAGAGAGAGAGAGAGAGAGAGAGAGAGAGAGAGAGAGAGAGAGAGAGAGAGAGAGAGAGAGAGATCTTGCAGCTGCATCCAGGGAACCCCCTACAAACAAAGATGCAGTTCCATGCCTGCCCCTGCAAACACCTGCACCTATGTGCCCTGCACTGGTCCTTGTCCATCCCAGAGCCGTGCATGGAATGTCTCTTTCTCTCTCCCCTCCACGCGTCTTCTCCTTCCTTTTTCTCCTCAACCTCTTGTGAGATTCTTATTAATGAAGCAGGTCAAAACAAGAGTACTGGCTCTACTACGTTTCCATTAGGCAAAATCCGTCAAGATTCCATCTTTCTAAACTTGGTGCCAATTGAAAACGATGGCATCCTAGAGTCCGTCTCGAACTTAGTGCCAATTGAAAATGATGGCATCCTAGACACCGTCTCGAACTTAGTACCTCTGACTCAAAGAGAGCGTCCTCTCTAAGCCAGTCCACTATGCGAGCCTGTTTGTTGTACACGTGAAGTTTTCAACTTAAAAAAACGTCTTGCCTACGCCCTCCTGCATTGTCTTGACACTTGGCAATCTCACGGCTCTTTCATCGCTTTCGCCCCTTGCCTGGGCCACATCCTAGCCTTGCGCGCGCCCCCCCCCCCCGCGCGGTACTTGTCTCCTCATTGGTTGCCACATCCACCCATTCCTTTCTGGTCTCATCCCACTTTTCCTCTTCAATCGTCCAAGTCACCTCTGTAGATTCCCCTCAAACAAATGTTCCCAAAATTGTGACCAACGTCGCCTTGCATTGCTCGCCTCCCAGCTTCAACCTCTGTGCATCAAAGTCGGTCCCACACGCGTTGCGATATCTAGTGCGAGCTACCCTATCATCTGTCGCTTGCCCTCGCCTCTCCCAACTTCCACCTACTCGCCGCAGCTTACCTTCCTTGGGTCACACGACAGCTGGCAACTTACCCTTCCATTTAACGCTTCATGACACTCTGTGAATTCCCCTCAATGAGACACTTTGGCACGCCTACTTTTCCTCACCTAAATGGGTCTACATTATGTAGATACCATTAATTTGTCTCTGAGATTCCACGATTCCTTAGTCAAATGCAAAAGTGCTCCTCCTGTCGCCATCATCCAACCCCTCCCTTGGGGGGCCATCGTTGGGTCTGCAATGTTAAGCATAGAGCTGTTAACTGGAGGCAAAGAGGTACCTCGTGTCCTGCTCTGCATCATGACGTGCTCCAATACAACATGCGTCCCCGTTCCCTGCTATGCACTATCACACATGACAGCACCTGCTCCTAGGCAGTTGTGCACATCTATGAGATATCCCACTGCTTGCAGAGAAACGAGATAAAGATATAGCAAATGCAGCTTGCAAGGCACAAGAAAATCAAAAGGTCGCTCTCTCTTGCTGCTCTGGGGCCTCCCATGCATGATGCAGGAGAGCGAGACAAAGAGAGAAGCAACAGTCTGCTTTGCACATCGATCGCGACGCAGCCTCTACCGTCACGAATAGTCCTGGCTCGTGCTCACCGACAATGAAAAAATCTTTGACTTGTCACGCGGCTCTCTGGAGCTGTACCACATCGTGCCTATCAGCATTTGCCGGCTCACAACTATTCACCATCTTTTGACGACAAAAGCAGAGGGAAAAAAATATGTGCCTCCCTCCCTCCGAACGCACACATGGCATCTCTCTCTCACAAGAAGATTTAAAATTTTCTCATGTAGGAAACGGAGTCTTTTCCAGTGTTTTCCATACATTGAATAACATCATGAGCTTCTGATCGAGAGGCACTGCATACCTAGCTAGGTACGATTGGGGGCAGGGAACCGCTGGCCCCTAGCTAGTGGGGGGCCGGCGGTCCCCTGCCCCCAATCGTACCTAGCTAGGTATGCGATGCCTCCCTCATAGAAGCTCATGATGTTGAGGTAAGTCACAATGTGGGAATTATTGTGAGAATTTGTCCAAAACTTCTTCTTCTTCTCTCTCTCTCTCTCTCTCTCTCTCTCTCTCTTCCGCGTGCTATGCACCGCAGATCCCCTCTAAATGGGAGCATTTCAGAAAGATTAGAAGCAAAAAAAACCACCTCTTTTCTTCTTCACTCCAGTGCGAATCTAGCTTGATTTTCCCTAATAAGATTAAAAAGAAAAGTTTTGGACACCTACTTTTTTTTTTTGCAAAAATCACCATTGGTGTGAAAACAAATTAATAGAGGCAAAAAAAAGTAAAAGACCTGCCCATGCACAAACCGTGCCATGAGACCAAGACAAACATAAACGTATCGGGCTTTTATAAGGAGCCCAAACCCACATCACAGATCAACAACCCTACTGATCATAAAGTACGGGCTTTTACAGGGAGCCCTAACCCGTTACAGAAATTTTGTGCTTGGCAGACACTAGCAGTGCTTAGTCTTTAGATGCCAAGTTTAACTATAATGTCTCTCTCGTTTTCCTTCGTTGAGTTAAGAAAGAACAAAAAGACCATCATGCAATCTAACTCAAGGATAGCAAATTTGCACTCACTACTAATGATTGATTTTCTTTTTGTGGCAACATAAGCATTCCCGCTCTTAATATTGATTTATTTTCTTATTTGTAGCATTCTCGCTCACTACATATTGGGTCTAGTGTTCCATCAATCAATTAATTTACTTCAAAGATTCCTTGAACCTTAACTTTTGAAACTAGGCACTCAGTTGGAGTTGATTCACGCGCTCCATTCCCTTCCCCCTCACGCCCACTCCGCCCTGCCCTGTGGTCTTGTGACCAGTCGTGCACGAGCGACAGTCAATCTCAGCATCTGAGTCGCCTTGTTGGGCGCATGCAAACCTGCAACAAAGAAAGACACATACAATACTATCGTACTCCTGCCCCTGCTCCTCGTCCTCCTCCCCATGCGCTTCCTCGAGACTCCCCTTGCCCTGTCCTGAGCGTCGGTTCATGCTAGTGTCGCATCGCGGCAATCGAAGCCATCATCTACTGTACTGAGAGAGAGAGAGAGAGAGAGAGAGAGAGAGAGAGAGAGAGAGAGTCCTCCGCATATCAGAGAGAAAAAGGAGAAAGAGAGAGACGAGGGGAGAGGGAGAGAGTTTATTCGCCTCTCATAGCTTCCTCCAGGAGTCCTCCCTCTATCGTCTCCTCTGGCACACAGCTACCCTCGCTTCCATCTGCTCCTGCTCTCGTCGCGATGCTAAGCGATGCCTATGTCGCTCTTCCATCTATCACCCGATTTGTTTTAAACATTAAAAAAAAATATGTCTTATGTGCTCTGTTCGCCGGGCATTGATTAGAGAGACCTCCCTTTTTCTTTTGTAGTGCCCAATCCCAAGGGATCTTCTTAGATCTAACGTGACCTGCTCGGAAGATTACATTAACATATTCGCTCACACAAATATTGATCGATTTTCAAAAGACATCGTGTAACAAGCTAGTAAATTAACTCTAGACACTATCTCATGATTATAAGTCCATATATGTCAGTTTTACTTCCACCTTGTCTTATCTATACTATAGATAAAAGGGGAGGTGTTTCCGGCTGCCCGGTGGCACTACCTCCTTCATCCGGCCAGTCCCGATGGTGTGAATGTAGCCGCGATCAGCGAGAGGACTGCACGCAGAGGTGGAGAGAGAGAGAGAGAGAGAGAGAGAGAGAGAGAGAGAGAGAGAGAGAGAGAGAGAGAGAGAGAGAGAGAGAGAGAGAGACGGCCTTCGCGCTACGTACGGGCCCCCCTTGACCTCCACTTATGCACGGTCCCCCATTCATGCGGCCTGTGTTCCCTACGCTTCGGCTGCATGGAGAGAGAGAGAGAGAGAGAGAGAGAGAGAGAGAGAGAGAGAGATAGAGAGAGATAGATAGATAGATTTTATTATCGTCCTCGGAGGTCAAATATGACCTATGGGACCAAAGTTACATGTGATGTAGTATGTGTATGGCTGATGAGTGACTCTTGATGCTCCAAAATTGTAGTGATGAGAGTCGCAATGGAGAGCCCACACTTTGGCTGGGAGAGGAAAGTGTGTAGGTCTAAGTTATGGCTGAAAATGTGAGAGAAGCAAGTTCGGATGTGATCAAAAGCTGAGCACTCTAGTAGTGTGTGGTACTCAGACTCTCGAACTTGCAGTGAGCATAATGTGCACAATCGATTTGACTCTTCTCCATTGCCCCAACGCCCTATCTCGCATCGAAGGAAATGGGAGCTAAGCCGAATTGCTGCGATAGTGCGTATCGCGGACAAGGGAATAGGCTCAAGCATGTAGGTGTGAGTACGGTTTCCTCTCTCAGCGAAGAACATGGTTTTGTAGTTGGGGGCAATATAGGTGGTGTAATGTATGAAGCGTGACCCACCGGATTTCTCCCAAGCCGTAATACATTGGCGTTGTAGAAAAGCTTCATTCACTTGAGAGTCAATTGAAGCATCATGTAGCAAGTGTAATGCATCCCATCTCCCAAACCACTTCTTTACGTCTTGCATCTATCCCGTGCTCAAGATCATGCTTTTATGCGTCTTTTGAACTTTTTTGCTTGCTTCCCATGCAATTGTAGGAAGTCGATGTGAGGGGTTTTGACGCATCTTTATCATGTACTCCACAACCCTTTCCATGCCCATAACCTCAATTGGAAGAGATCCTGACTCAAGAAGTAGGAGCATATATGGTGTTTGTGTCTTAACTTGGAGAAAGTTTGTAAGAAAACCCTTTTGGACATTCTCAAACTCTTTCCAAGTAGACTTTGAGATGATCCCGCCCCACACTTGAACTCCATAAAGAAGAACCGGTGTCACCAATGCATCAAAAAGATACTTCTTGAGAACCCAACACTTGATGTTTCCCGCATTACACATGTTCTCAAATGCATAATATGCTCTCTTTCCCGCTTCGAAACGACGCATAGCACATTCACGCCACTTGTGATTGGATGGAACCTCAAGGCCAAGGTACTTAAAGCTCTCAACAACTTCAAGTGTCTCGTTGTTGTACACAATGCATGGCTTCTCCTTATGGTTGGTTTTCACAAGCATAACCTTTGTTTTGGATTCATTTACAATCAGCCCACTATGAAAGCAAAAGTTCTCAAGGACAACCATAAGCTTTTGTGCATCTTCTAAAGTGTGTGCTAGAAGCACTACATCATCCGCATACAACAAAAGCATGATTACCGCATTGCAAATAGTGACCTCTTCAATGCCTTCTTCTTGTATAAAGTCAAGTACCATTTGTTCCAATTGATCAATGCATAGACCAAAGAGAGTTGGTGACAATGGACATCCTTGCTTAACCCCAATAGTGCTTACAAAAATTTCTGAAATTTCTCTTCCCATGCGCAATTGACAAATCACCTTCTCATAGATTCGAGAAACCGCAAGCATAAACTCACTTGGCACTTGGAGTTCTTCCATCCTTCTCCACAAATTGTTACGTGGAATCATATCAAAGGCTTTCTTAAAGTCCACAAAACAACAATACAATCGCTTTCCTTTCAACCGACTTTCCTCCATGAGAACACGAAGAGTGACAAGATGATCAATGGTGCTATGGCATTGACGAAAATCCGCTTGTCCCTTTGCACGCTTGTCATTCTCTTCAGCTCAATCACTCAATTTCATCTCCATTATGCACCCAAACAACTTTGCCATAAGAGACCCAATCATTATAGTCCGGTAGTTGCTTACATTCTTTACATCCCCTCCTTTATGCAAAGGCTTAACCCAATTAGTACTCCAATCATAAGGCATACCATGTTGAAGTGCAAGGTTGAACATATCACACATCCACTCATGGGTAAAATCTCCCGTCCATTTGATCATCTCCGGCTTGATATCTTGAAGATCTCCCGCTTTGCGAGTGACCAACTTTTCAAGCCCACCGCATACATCCTCAATAGTAAAAAAAGACGGCATACATGGGAGTGAACCATAAAATGACATTTTTTCAGTATTTGCTTGCTCATATAATTGCCTACAATGTGTGTACATATCCACTAGACTCAAGTTACCAAAATTCTCAACCCGCTTGCCTCTCAAGTTTCTCCAAAATCTTCCACATGCATGTGCCTTTTCTTGGACTTGAAATTCTTGTTGCTTTACTTCCCATCTTCTTCTCTTCTTTTGAATCAATGCCTTGTATGTATGTAAATGACTTTGATAGTTGTCTTTGTCCATAGTTGCATCAAGCTTTATCAAGGACTTTCGAGCATCTTGACATTCTTTATCAAACCACCTTTTGCGTGATCTATCTTTGTTGATACCATGGAGATGCTTTATGGCAAAGCATTCTTCCGCACAAGAACAAATAGCTTTCTTGAAAGCTTCCCATTTAGTTTCCAATGGTGCATCACATTGAAGCTTTGTCATCCATAATTTTTGATGAACCATTTCAATGTACATTGGTGCCCGTTTGAAATCCATACATAGTGATAACTTCTCTTTCCTTTGGCTGAGATTATCATGCTTAGTTGCTTCTCCACATGAAAGGTCAATACATAAGGTGCGATGGTCGGATTACGGGGTCCATTGACCAAACATAAAACTCTTTATGCGATACATGATGGCTTCAGAGAGTAGCATATAGTCAATCACACTATCCCCATTATGTCTCCTACATGTAAATCCATTGGTTCCACTCCACAAAGATACACCATTGGCAATGAGCATACCCGTGCTATTACACATGTGTAAAAGTAACTTTCCATAGTGATCCGACTCTTTCTCATCCATTGAAGTACGATCATACAAGTGAACTTCCTCCAACTCCCTTGAAATGTATGGCATATCAAATTGCTGAGTATCATGTTGCAATGGTTTTGTGCGAGCATTCATATCCCCAAATACAATAACATCACCTTCACCTTTGAAATAAGCAATGTCCTCTTCCAAATCAGAAAATGGTTGATCTCTATCCATGCAAGCATAAAAGGGAGAATCATGATGAGGAATGTAGCAACCGGCTACAAAAATGGGTGCTCTTTTTGGTGTCATAATTTTCAGCCATACATAACGTTTGTACTTGTCATCTTTCACAATTGATACAAAATCTTCCAATCCTTTCTTAACCATACATGCTAACCCTCCTTGTCCTCTTCGTTGCTTGAGATTCTTTGACCACATCAATGAATGTACATTGTAATCCTCCAAGCCGTTAATCCTTTGTGTATCATGCTCCCAAGTTTCAACAAGAAGTACAACATCGGCTTTGCTTGTTAGTTCATCAATGCCAACCCCCGCATTCCATTGGTATCCATTACAATTCCAAAAGCATATTTTCAATTGTAACTCGGTCTCATAGGTCACGCATCCCTATTTGCTTGAGAGACTTGCCTCCTCCTTGGGCACATTTTCTTCATGAGAGATCTCCTTGTTTTTATTATTCTTTTCCTCATATGCCTTGCGACGCATATTTTGTTGCTTAATAGTGCGGTCTTCACATACAAAACATTTTGTATCCCTCAAATAGATCCAACTATTATCAAGGATAATCTTTCGCTTGGTCTCATCCGGCATGGTGCATACAATTGGCCGTTCTCCCGAGCGAGGAGCTCTTTGCTTCCCCACTCTATGTGCTCCATAGACCATAACTCCGGACATGCCAAAGTCGGTTTTGAAGAAATCTTCAATAACAATGGCAAGAGAAGGAGGTGTCTCTAACTTCTCTTCGGGAATTCCACGAATAACAATGTTCTTGGAACGTCGCTCCTGTTCCTTCAACTCCTCCACATCCACATTCTCAACATTCTTTGTTTGAACCATAGCTTGCACGAGTGAGGAATTAGAAACCACATTGCTACCACATACATCAACCCAAGACTTGTTTGTGCATACATTTTTCATGTCGCATACATCCCGGCTCATAGTGTCAAATTTCTCCTCTTTCAATACATGGTCATGCTCTACTTTGCTCATCCGCTCCTTCAAAGCATTCAAGTCCACAAGAGAGCGTTTACATTCCTTGACTTCCTCTTCAAGTTGCATCAAACGTGTTGTTTGCATCTCAAGTGTCCTCTTGAGATTCTCATTCTCAACCACAAGCACCCTTAGTGTGCCATTCTCCATTGCAAGTGCTCGTAAGTCTTCGCCTTGTTTGTTTACGGTCTCTTGCAATGATACCAAGTACGCCACGATCATGGTTTCCGATGTCGTTGGTTGGGTGGTTGTGTTGCTATCTCCACACTTACGAGATTTTGGATCATTTTCCACAATGGTTGTGGACCTTGTTGAAGAAGAAGAACCCTTGCGAGTGCCGGAAGACATTGTATGTAAAATAGGAGATGAGAATCAATTTTGTTGAACATGTTCACTTCGGAAATGCTGCTACAGAAACGCCTTCCATAACTCTGAAATTTTTTGTCTTTACATCAATGCGTAGAGGACTTTGTGCTCTTCGATTGAGGCTATAGATCACCCAAATCGGAGTTCGGATGAAGAAGTTATGATCAAAAGAGTGGACTGTTGTCTACTAGGTCAAAAAACGACTGCGTTTTTTTAGAGAGAGAGAGAGAGAGAGAGAGAAAAGCAAGGGAGAGGAAAAAATGAAATGAAATGTTATATTGAAAACTGCCTGGTCGCCTGTTCCCAAAGAGAGAGAGAGAGAGAGAGAGAGAGAGAGAGAGAGAGAGAGAGAGAGAGAGAGAGAGAGAGAGAGAGAGATAGACTGATTTATTGTCCACGGAGGTCAGATATGACCTATGGGACCAAAGCAAAAACGATACAACGATACCTTTTCGGGCGAAGGTATGTGATACATATCAGTTAAGGTCTGAGGGACCATCAATAGGGTAAAAGATGGAAAAGAAAAACACAACTAGAACTAAAACTAAGGAGGGTTAAGGGATGGAGGTGTCGTTTTGGGAGTCCGAAACTCTTGAATGATCGCTTTACCATCTCGATAGACCGCCCATTTACCTTGTTTGCGAGCTTCATGTACCTTCTTGAGCTCATTTGCTTTGAGTTTCAGCTGGTTGGTAGTCAATTCCTCTGCTATCCAGAACTTGGTTCCCTTCAGGAGGCGAGATTGTCGCAATAGCTGCATCCACTCCTCCTTTGTCTTGAAGGTGATGACGCAGTGCTCAGGTGGCACTCGTCTATTTGTGTCGTTGATCCAAGAGACTGTGTTGGGCTCGATGCTAATTGATTGGAGGATGTCGTTGAGCTTGTCGATCGCATCCTCTAGCGTGTCCTCGTCGGTACACCAAGGTGATGGAAGTCCACCAATTCTCACTTTGAGACTGAGAGATTCTCGTAATTTGCATTCTTGAAAGGCCGCCTGTATTTTGGTGTCAATCTTCTTTGAGATTTCATGTGTTACCTTGTGGATTTTCTCTTGAGCAATTGTGACTTCGGTGAGAGAGGCTTCAACCTCGGTTGCCTTTGTGAGCATGGATTGACTCCCTGTTTCTTGCAAGCTCTCGAGCTTGCGTACTCGTTGTTTGAGAGTTGCGTTCTCCTCTATGAGGACTTGGACCTGAGCCTCGAGGGCAGAGATTCTTGTTTCTTGGCGAGCAAAGGGATCCTTTCGGGGGGCGACAGCTGTAGCAAGGAAACTCCGTGGGCGAGATGCCGGCGTGTCAAAGGTGGACATATCGTCTACAAGTTGTGTGGCTGAAGCTCGTTGAGTTTGGGTTGAGACCTTGGGCACCATGGCACTCTCTCTAGGACAGTCGGAGTTTTGACTATGGGATCGCCCTCTGTGAGACATCAATACCCTTCACTGTGGGACTCAGTCCAAATCTCTCACTTAGGAGAAACGCTGAGCAAATCCCGCCTGCAGTGTGGTCAGGGGTATGACGGGCAGATTCAGCACGTCCGTCAGATGGCACAGGTGCCTAAGGTCGGCGCAGGTGCAGGCCTCGCTCGAGGTGTCAGATGTCGCGGGTCGACAGGCCGCAGGTTTGACAGGTTGGATGTTGCAGGAGCCGCGGGTCGGCAATAGCCTTAGCCTAGTGTGCTTGGCAATGGGAGGCAGGGCTATAGCTTAACCCCCCTAGCGAGGCGCTGCCCTGCAGCCTGGTGGGGAGTACAATACAAAGAGAAGAGGCTAGGGCAAAGTCGTGGAGAGAGAGAGAGAGAGAGAGAGAGAGAGAGAGAGAGAGAGAGAGAGAGAGAGAGAGAGAGAGAGAGAGAGAGAGAGAAGCAAGGGAGAGGGAAAAATGAAGTGAAATGTTATATTGAAAACTGCATGGGCCGCCTGTTCCCAGAGAGAGAGAGAGAGAGAGAGAGAGAGAGAGAGAGAGAGAGAGAGAGAGAGAGAGAGAGAGAGAGAAATGAAAGGAAATGTTATATTAAATAAATGATGAGAGAGTAAGGTTTGGAGATGAATTGCTTCATTAGTTTTAGACATAATTGCCCTTTTTGTGATGTATCTGAGCTTAATATCTTGCCCTTTTCAATTTTTAGAATGCCGGTTCACGGCAAGGGGAAAAGGAGAAATTCCGCCCCATAATTTCTAAAATTTCCTCTTGGCAAATTCAAGGAAAGGAATTTTGTATGTTTGGAAAAATGATTTCTCCCGAACACTGGTCGGGACTAGGGAGAAGATGGACCATGGTGGCCGACTGTTGACAGCTGAGCTTAATATCTTGCTGTTTTCAATTTCCAAAATGCCAGTTCACGGCAAGGGGAAAAGGAGAAATTCCGCCCCATAAGAGAGAGAGAGAGAGAGAGAGAGAGAGAGAGAGAGAGCAGACTCAGTGTGGCCTGCACGTGCGCGCTCGAAAAGAGAGAGAAAGAAAGAGAGAGAGGCGGCCGGCTGTTGACAGCTGAGCTTCCGGACAGTGCTCAACTGAGCGCTGTAGAGAAATTTGTGGTCTTGCCAGGAAAGCATTGGGCTTATGGCTGTGAGAGTTTTTGAGAGAACTCAACAAAAACTATATGAAGGAGTTAAACCATAGATGCCATGAAGACTAGAGTTTGGAAAGAAGTACAATCAAAGAAGCCTATCCATTCTCTCTTGCACTCACACTCACAAAGAAAGAACACAAAAGAGAATGTCAAAATAACACAAAGATGAAAACATCAAGGCTATGGTCATATCATATCATGGGTAATATGAAAGGGTTAATAGATGAGTTAATGGCATTCAATCTTGGCTGACCAAATATGCTACGAATTGTTCTTTGGAATCGTAGTTTTGTGCTTACCATAATATATATATTTTGTCTAGTGATTGGGATTAATTGTGAGTACAAATCCTCTTGATTCATAGCAAGATAACTACGCTTACGTCAAAAGAAAAGTTATAGTCTATGAGAGGTAGTATGATGGGATCCGGTGATAGAAGTATTTCATTGATCTTTTCAGGGCCAAAGAGAAACACTATACGTTGTTGAAAGTGTATTTTACGGCTAATCCATACGTTAATTCTAATAGATCGTACAGAGTGAAAGCGATAGAAATTATCATCATGTGGGTTATTCATCTAGGATAGTATGTGAGAAATGTAGATATGAGAGAAGAGAAGGGAAGGGAAGAGAAGAGAGTTTCCCTCCCAAGCCCTATTCTTGCCCGTAGGCAATAAGGATACTGCGGGGAGAGATGTACCTGCAGCAAGGAGAACCTAAAATTTGTAGAGAGGATGAATTACTAAGAGTGAAAGAGATAGATTTGGTTAAGGAGATGAGATTAGATATATATATATATGTTGGATTAGAGATGAAAAAGAAAACAACAAGAAATCAAGAAAACATCAATGTAGAACACATCTTACTTGACAAACCCTTCGACACCATTATTGATGGAGAGAGAAGAAGAGGGAAGAATTCAACGTTGATTGATACGCCAAGTCCAAGACCTTCTTTGATTAGAGTTGATCTTCCAAGGATAGCGTACAAGAATGGCTAGTCTTCCTCTAGGAGAAAGTGTAGGCTTGGGCTTATGTTAATGGCTAAGTACAATTAGGCATTACTACTCACTCCCTCAAGAATTCCTCTCATCAATGGCTTGAATGCTTGAGTTGTTTTCAAGGAAGAAAAGGTCCCCTTTTATAGGTGAAGGGAACCCCCAAGGGTTTACACAAGAAGAGAGGAGCCAGTGTGAACAGGAATTGGAAAAGTTGGAAATGAGCTATCCCTGCATGATGTGGGCAGACTGGGGTCCAGTATTTTGATCATATCTCCGCAACCGTGGCTCCAAATAAAAAAGTAAAAATATGGGCAGAACATTCAGCTCATTAGCTACGATTTTCATTTTAAAATCGTTTTCCAATTCAGATTGGAACCTTGTGTATAAAAATCATCAAAATAGGGTCCATTTCTGGCAGCAAAAGTCTTCCTGTGGTCCCCTTAGCATAGACTTTCATTTGATTCCAAAGGACACCTCATGCCATATGAAAGCATGACATTGCTCCTTGACAAATTTTTGTAATCATGCTTGCAATAATGCATTAAAATAAGTGTATCTTTGAAATCATGCCACCTAGTGTTCCACTAGGATTTGATTCCCTCCTAGTAGCTATTTAAAAAGAAATATAGGAAAAATATGAAAAATACATAGAATATATATATATATTGGATTTTACCCTAGATATAGGATCTAGCTAGGGACTGAAATGATAATGAGATAGTAGAAATAAAGAATCAATGCTTTTTGCCCCAAGTTAAAGAGACGGAGCTATTGATTCTTTTCGCATAGTATTTTCTAATGGTAAAGTAAGAATAGGTTACCTTTGAGAAAAATAATAGGATGAGATAGAAGGCTTATTATTATACTTAAATATACATATGTACATTATAGGAAAGATAATTATTTATCTAAAAAATTACAAGATAGATCTTGTAACATGCGTTCCCACTATGTACGTGTCACAGCACAACATCCACCCCCTCTAAACATGCACATCCTCCGGTATGTGCCACATTATTTCTTTGGAAGATTAGCCCTCTTGTAAATCTTCCTTGCTTTCTTCTTCAGTGGATGATTCCAAAGCTTCATCTTCACTTTGATCTTTACCTGTGGTTTGCTCTTCTTCCTCATCAACATCTTCTGGATCATCGTCTCCTCTTCTCTTAAACATTTTGATCCTTTTTCCTGCAATGGGAATCTTTACTTCTGTACCATCTAGTTCAGACAAGCTGTAAGTAGCATTTTCATGCACATGCTTTACGCATGACTGTGTGCTGGTTATCAAAGCTACTATCATACACTAAAACCCAGTCACCTTTGTCAATTGCTGTGCTCCTGAGCCGATGTCGCTTATCAAAGTAGTCCTTGTTTTTCAATCTTGCATTTTTGAGTCGTTCTTTTGCAGCCTCAATGTCTCCAGGTCTTCTCTCTAGTTGCCTTATGCGCAATGCAAGGAGATCTTCCCTGTTAAGCCCCTCTTGCCGAGGTAGTACATTCCATGTGGGAATTGTATCTTCAATCGGCATCACTGGCTTTTGACCATACATTAGGTCCGCAGGCATGTAGCCAGTTACTGAGCTATGTGTTGTACGATCAGCCCATAAAGCATATGGTAACAGTTTTGGCCACTCACCAACTCTTCCTTCGCAAGCCTTGGCCAAAGCTTTAATGATAGGAGGATGCCCTCTTTCACTCTTTCCATTGCCTTCAAGGTTGTAAGCTGTAGTAAGAGAAAGCTTGATTCCTAATCTAGAAAAGAACTCCCTTGCTTCTTCGGCATCTAGCTCACCTCTATCTGCAGTGATCTTTCCCACACAACCATAACGGCAAATCGCCTCATCAAGAAGGAATTTGCACACAACTTCTGTGGTTTTAGCTCTTAATGCTCTTCCTTCAACCTGATTAGTTAGGTCCTCTCGTGCAAGAACCAAGTATCTCATCTGCCAGAGTCCTAAAGGCATTGTGACTAGATTCACAACCCATTTATAGTGCATGGCTAGTGGATATGTAGGGTGCAATCCATCACGATGTCGAACATTTGAATACATTTGACAAGTTACACATGACTCTACAAACTGAGATACATTTTATACATACCCTTCCACCATTATTTTTCTTTGAACTTGGAGAAGGTTGCCCACACACCCCTGTGTCCAGCCCATAGACTCTCATGAAACTCTTGCATGAGCTTTACTTGAGTCTCTTTTTTACATATGACCCGTTGTGGTGTAGCACCCTTTTGTTTAGGATGCTTCCACAAGTAACCATCCCTTAAAATGTACCCATATGCTTTCGTGCGTATCCTCTTGAATTCTTGTTCAGACCAATCATCCTGTTTTGTTAGAGTACTCAAGTACCTTCCAATAGAAAGCCAATCACCTTCATAAAGATCTTTCAAGAACAATTCAAGTGAATTAGTCATGCAGACATTGTTACCTTTGACATGAGAAATAGAATAGAACTTTGTGCCTACATCATCTCCCTCATCAATCATTTGTGACTCATCTTCATACCTTGCCCTTGATAGCATATCTGCCACTGTATTGTCTTTACCTGCAATGTGCTTGAACTCAGGATTTAAGGACTTAATGTAGGCAATCCACCACAACATAGCAATGTCTGGCGTTGAGCAGCTTGTAATCATCCCAAGAAGTGGTAGACAATCTGTTTCTACAACCACACATGCACCAATTAAGTACTCTTTCCCACTTTTCAAGGCTGTAACCATACCCCATCACTCTCTCTTTATCTGTGGATAGTTTCTTTGGCGAGCACTTAGTACCTTTGCTCCAAATCTTACCACATACCTGTGTCCTTCTTTGTCATCTTGTCCTATTGTCCATCCAATCCCTGTAGGACTGGTGTCGACTGTCACAATTACTGGCCTTTGACACTCATAGTCTACCTTTCTTAAAGTTATTGCTGACTGGAGCAACTCTTTTAGCTTTTTCATGGATTTTACATGTTCTTCTGTCCATTTAAACTTTTGATTCTTTCTAAGTAGCTGATAAAGAGGATTAGCTACATGCGCATAATGTGGAATCCAAATAACATAGAAGACACATGCTCCCAGAAACCTTCTAACCTCAGTGATGCTAGTGCATGTTTCTTTCATTCTTTGGATGGCATCTACCTTTGCTGGACAAGGACTTTTTTCCTGACAATGTAAGATTCACTTCTTCCAGCCTAGACAAAATTCTATCACAATCATTTATGTGATTTACCACAAACCTACGACATCCCTTGAGATCCAAAGCTTCATCTTTGTCACTTTCTTCACATCCTTTGATAGGCAAATCATCAATGAAAGGCATTGTGATTTGAGGAATAAAGTAACGTAAGACCTTATTCATCCCATTCATCATATGTGCAACCGAGTTGGTTGCTCCCTGTGGCAAGGTACACATCCTTACCAAACCCAAAGGTGTCCTCACGGTTGTCAAGTCTTTGCTTTCGATTGCAAGCTGAAATTGATCATACCTTGAGTAGAGATCCCCCATTGAGTAGATTGCCCTCCCTGCAAACGCCTCTGCAAACTCATCCACAATTGGACCTATACCTACATTTCTAATTGTCACCTTGTTCACTGGTTGCATATCTTGGATGAAGCGTAGAGAACCATTCTTCTTTGGAACTGTGAACCACCTGTTTGAGTATGGAGCACAAGAAGGCTCCAAGATTCCCAATTTGATTTTCTCATTCAGTAGCTCTACTAACTTTGGCAAATGAGCCTTTGGAACTGGAATAGGCCGCAGATTCCAAGGCACATGAGGTATTGTGAAAATTACCATAGGGGCTACAATAGAAGGATCAACACATCCTATCTCATGTGGCTCAAATGCAAAAGCCTTACCATGCTTTGAAAGCATTTCTTTGAAGAACTTTGTCTCCTCCTGTGTTAGAAACTCCTCGCGACCAATCTGCAACTCTTGGAAAGACTCCTTTGTGAAGGTATGCCCAATCTTTTTAGGATTCCTCAAACTTGGTTGTAAAGAAGCCTGCTCAATCTTTTTCCTATTGTTGGGTGGTAAGGGTGAAGCTACTGGTTTCACCTTCTTTGCTACACTCTTGTATTTAGTTTCAACATGGACTTCTGGGCCAACTATTTGGTTTTCTTTAAATGCTTCTATTACTTGATACATTTCCATAGAGCAAACTTCCACAACTTCATTTTCAAGATGCAAACTAGACCCCATTATAGCATCAAGCTCACCCATAGTATCTACAAAAGAAACTTGTTCACACAAACCCAAAATATTTTCAGTAGGCTCTAGCAACCCACTCTTTTTCATGCCTATTTGTACATTATGCACATATTGCCTCTCACATCTCTTCAAATCTTCAAGTTTTGTAAAACATACTGATCCATTCCTTGTTACCAAGGAGCTCGTTGAGAAAGTTTCACCTATTTTTAGATCAGGCGAGACCCTTTTTCTTTCTGTACCACTGCATTCCCGCTTTACAATGGTACTTGGCCAAAACCCATCATTTCTCTATGATCATGAAACTCTTTGCTCACCTTTGGTAGAGGATGTTCTCTGAGGTTGTCATGATTTCTTTCATGGTTTACACAAACTGTGAGAAATTGGACAGCTCGTTTACCATCTTTGCTACGTATCCTAACATATGCTGAACCATCATCCATTACCTTTGTTTGCATTCGAACTCCCACAATGTAGGGCTGTCCAAGGATGAGATGATATGAAGATATATCCTGTACAAAGAAGTTTTGGTCAATCTTTACATCACCTATTGTCACTTTCACACTTGGACATGCTGCATATAATTCACCGGATGAATTGTTTGCCACTTTCACCATCCAACTATGATCTGTGTCCATCGGCCATTTGCACTTGTTGTAGAGACTCTTTGACATTATGTTTATTTCTGAACCATGGTCAATCAAGGCAACAAATGGCTCTTCAAGATCACCTACCTTGACCAAAGTTTCTGGAGTAGCCCTTGCCCAGTGACTTCGTGAATAGTAGCTCCTAGGAATAGCTTCAACTTCTTCATCATCATTTGAGAAATGCACTTGCTTCACTCTCCCACTAGATTGGTAGCATCCTACCACAGCTCCATCATCCTCCTTATTTTGCAGCTGCATTCCTTGTGTCTTCGAGGTTTCCCCTTCAACCTGTGGACGAGAAACTTCAGCGAGGGTTTGCCTCTTCCTCTTGATGATGTCAATGATCTCCTCGTGGAATTTACGCTTTGCAATGCCAAGAACTTCTCCCAGAGTAAACTCAATCTTGATATTCAAGATCCTTTCCTCCAAGACTTTCTTTAAATCTGTAGCAACCTCAATATCAGATTGTAGTTTATAAGTTGGGCCTTTTGTCTTACCTTTGTTGGCTCTTTCTTCTTTCCTGTTGTAGACTCCTCCATGAGTACTTCAGGTGGAGATGCTCCTTTTGTTGAGGGTGTTTGAGAAGGCATTGAGTCGCTTCTTCCCCCACTTCTAGAAGCTCTTTTTGATGGTCCTTCATCAACATTCTCACGTCTGCGCTTCTCTTCTACAATTGCCTCATTTTGTTGGCATTTTGTAATGTAGGCATGCACTGACAATGAGTCCATTGGATCATTCCATCCTGTTTCTAAACGTATGCAATCACCTGCTTCATGTAGAATCTCTTTTGTAAGCTTTCCCTTTTTAGCTAATTGCATGACATTTGGCCAAATTTGACCATGATGGTCCATTATGAGAAATATGAACCTTGCATGGGCTTTGTAAGGAATCCTAATTTTTAGGGATTAAGGCTAATGTTGTGTAGGGTTAAGGGGACAAGGGCATTCAAGAAGCTAGTTTTGAGTAGACTTTTCTAGCTTTTTTTTAGACACATGTAGAATGTGGACCTAAGAGGTCACTTTCTCTCTCTAGCTTTTGGAAAGTGAAGGGAGTAAAGGGGTGTGGCCACATCAGCAAAAACGTGGGTCACTAAGAGCCAAAATTTGACTTTTTTTCAAAAAATTTATTTTTACTTATTTTTGACTTAAAATTCCCTCCCAACATATATACACATCACAAAATCATTTTTTGACATTTTTTTAAACCTACAAACACTAAAAGTCCACTTTTTCAAAAAACCCCTCCCCCCCAAAAAAAAAACCTTTGTTCTCTCCTCCTCCTTCCTCCTCTCTCCCTCTCCTCTCCCTCCCTACCCCCTTCTCTCCTCCTCCTCCCCTCTCTCTCCCTCTCCCCCCTCTGCCCCCTTCTCTCCTCCCATGTTCCTCTCCTCTCCCTCCCTACCCCCTTCTCTCCTCCTCCTCCCCTCTCTCTCCCTCTCCCCCTCTGCCCCCTTCTCTCCTCCCATGTTCCTCCCTCTCCCTCCCCCTCTTTCTTTTAATTCTTTGCTTCCTCACGCAACAACGGCCATGGTGCTCACGGACATCACAAATCGTATCCCTCCACCACCATGTACTCCGCACAACAAAAGTGTACATATTGCTTGTCCGCGGTGTTTGCACTGAAGGCCGCACGTGAGGGTGAGCAGAGGTCATCCCAAGATCGTCATACTGTCGGTGAGACGAATGTGTATGGTTCTTCAATATCTTGGGAGGGGAGAAGTAGGCTTGTTAGGCTATTGCAATTGGTTGTGTATGGGTGCAGGTGCTTCTTTGCATTCGTGGATGCACGAATGTCAAGCTCTTCAGCTCAAAACAGTGGCATTACAAGAAACAGTGGGTGCAGGTTAGAGAGGTCAAGTGTCACCACTTTTCCTCTAAAACAGCCTTCTTTGTTACATCTTGCAGGTAGGTGCTTCAAATCCATCCTTATTAGAGGTGGGTAATCTCATCCTAATGCAAGAATGGCTCAAGGAACTAGCATAACATGAAGCTTTTACGGTGGCACAAAGCTCTCCTCAAGCAATGTGGCTCCCACTACACCAAAAATCACTATGCTAACATGGAGAGATCCCTAGTAGGACAATACAACAACTTTTCATCAGCAACACACCCTTTCCTAACATGAGGGCACCCCCACCAGAGATATTTTTATATGATAGGTCACCCCTTGAGCATACCATGTCATGGAATGGATGTAAGAACTATGACTGCACTACCCCTTGGAAGTTGTTCACGAATGTATGTTTATCAAAGTTAATGAGAAGAAGTTTGGACTTTTTTGTTTGTTGATGTGTAAGAGCACTCTTGGTCTACCATATTTTAGATTGTTTGATAAGTTAAATAAGATTTGTAGTCATTTAAAGTATCATATTTCTTTTGTAAGATTGTACATGAGAAGACATGATAAAGTACAAGAGATCTTGACGGAATAAACCTCGATGAGATTCCCACCATGCACTTGTGACACCATACCTCTCCTTGAACCCTTTGACTTCTATCGTTGTAGGGAGTCCAATGGGGGGCTATTTTCAAATTTTTAGCATAACTTTTTTTTGAAGGAAATTTTGGTTTTTCTAAAGTTTATACACAGTCTAGGAGTTCATTCTGATTGTTTTTCTTCAGTTTCAAATTTTGACCGAGTACACTCCTTGGAAGCTACTTTTGAAGGTTTTAGGGCGAGATTTTGGGAAAGTTTTGTATGTAGGAAATACAATCCTTAACACAATGAAAAACAATGGTTCTTTGAGTATTTTCAGATTCCATGGTTTTAATGCTCGTTGGAGCCCGTAGATTAAGAAAAAAGTAAAAAATGTATGTTTTACATCATTTTTAAATAAATTGTCAACTTGCACATTGATTTTTGGAGAATGCGAGCAAGATATGATTTTTTCTCATCACATGATGGTCGAAGAACGCGATGAGATGAAAAAATTCATGTGAGACAAGCCCAGACAGATTCGGAGCCGATTGAAATCTAGAAGCTGTTGAAAACAACCGAAAAGTTCAACACTTAAAAAAAAAAAAAAAAAAACTTAACACTTGAATCATGGCCATGCATCAAAAATATGCTCACACGGTGAAGGAGGTGCTTCAAAGCTATGGAAATCAGTATAAAATGCAAGCAATAGCGTTGGAGGCTATTCAAGAAGTTGTAGAGGCTCACATCATTTCAGATGACTTTGCAATGACAAAATGATTAAGAGTTGTGTCTACTGTCTCCATAGTGATTTGGCTTTTCGGTTTATCCATGTGTTTTAACTTAAGTGGTTTTGGCCATGAAGAGTTAAATTTAAATCAAATATTAACATTTTTGCCATCCTAAGGGGCAAACAAAGCTAGAAAATGCAAAAAAAAAGGGTGGCCACAAGGGCGCGCAGATGAGCCATCCAAAACTGTTGGATGGCTCATCTGCGCGCCCTTGTGGCCACCCTTTTTTTTTGCATTTTCTAGCTTTGTTTGTCCCTTAGGATAGCAAAAATGTTAATAGCTGATGAAATCAGATGTTTATGTAGCATGAGACTAGATTTTTATATTAACCAATGTGATTTGGCCTTTTGGTGCAGGGAACTAGTAAGTTGAGTTGAAGGAAGGCATAATGTGCTTGAAAAGTTATATTTTACATTCATCTCACCTTTTTCAAGGTCCTGGAGTGCAACAATAGCCTAATTATGCAAAAAAAAGGGTGGCCACAAGGGCGCGCAGATGGCCCATCCAACAGTTTTGGATGGCTCACCTGCGCGCCCTTGTGGCCACCCTTTTTTTTGCATTATATGGCCTTGTCTGCCCCTTATAATAGCAAGAATGTTAATATTTGATGAAACAGGATGTTTATGCAGCATGAGACTAGATTTTTATACTGTCCAATGTGATTTGCCCTTTTGGTGCAGGGAACTAGTAAGTTGAGTTGAAGGAAGGCATAATGTGCTTGAAAAGTTCAATTTTAGGTTCATCTCATCTTTTCCAGGGTTCTGGAGTGCAGCAATAGCCTAATTATGCAAAAAAAGGGTGGCCACAAGGGCCCACATATGGCCCATCCAGCAGTTTTGGATGGCTCACTACGCGCGCTTGTGGCCACCCCTTTTTTTGCATTGTATGGCCTTGTCTGCACCCCAGGATACCAATTTTTTTTTTAGATTAAGTGAAAGCAAATCTTTATGCAACATGACAGTACAAATTCCACTTCTTTTCACTCATATGTAATTAGAGCTCCCCCCCCTCCCCCCCCTTTCTTTGTGTTCAAAGGTCCGGAGCATTCACTATGTAAAATTTTCCTATATCACGTGCGTTCACTAGAACGGATTAAAAGTACCCCTTATAGGCCTTATCTACACATGTTTCTGCAACTTTACAAGAATATAAAATCCCTTCTGTTGAACACATGTGCTATGTTACATATACTTTAGTGAACTCCCCATGTCAACGGCCTCACAAATCCTGTGCACTAAACATTAAACACTAGAAATCGACCAAACAAGGAGCCAATTTTTACTTCCTTGTGTCCACCTAGTGTTCTTGTGAAACATTGCTAATGATATATATTCCACATCCCCAAATGAGGACATCTTGACAAAGTTTATGATCCACTTTAATAAGAATAACCATTAATGATTAAACTGAAATCAAAATATTGCTTGAATTTCTTCAAGGTGGAGTGATTAAGACTTGCGACTTGAATCATCGTACAGGCAAATCAAAATATCCATAAAAGTAAACAATATTTCTCAGATCTGTATGAAACTTCAGTAATCTAAATTAAATACTCTCACTCAATGCGACACCATTTAACAAAAAAACATATTTATATTGCATTTATAGAGGAATCCAGCCTCATGAAAAATAATTACAAATGGAGACAATGTTGTTGCTGTTAGGCTTATCTTACAAGTATTTGTCTTTCTCATCTAGAGATTCATATACACTTGAGTATTTGTGTGTCTATGACACTACGGAAGATAGTAGTACTATATGGATGGCTTCTATGAGAGCTCCTAGAGAGTCCCTATTGGTTCAAGATTCTAAAAAACACCTACTATTCTTATCAAAATCTTTTAACATGGTAGTGAAAGGTTCCTCAAGGAACAAAAATAGAGTGATTTCCATCTCTGCACATGGTTGCTTGCTCATGTCCCCTTAAAACAAGTTGAATCTATAAGTAAACAAAAGATTATGTGAGCACAAAGTTATAAAGTACAAAATGATATCATTCCAATTATCTAATGACAATTATACGAAGAATAAATTACAAGAAAAATCTTTGACGACTCTCCATAGATAACACAACTTACTTACATTGTGAGACTCAAATCACACGCTACACAACTATAGATGGCGCACCTAAGTCATCAACAAAATAGCACCACCCAGTGTTATGAGGTGTGAAGCCTAAACACTGAAATCCATAAAGAGGTTAATTCTCTCCAGCATGATAAACTTAAAGATGGAGATGATGTTAAGCTCTGAATGTAATCCACAAGGGTAGTTTTCTTACCATTCTATCTTTATGTTGGAGATGAACCCTTGCAATGCCCACGCGATATTCACACCTCCTATTGTTGTGGTATGCAACTCATGTGAGCTCATACTTTTGCCACCTTCGGGAGTAGAGGTTTCCATGTAGTTTGAGTGAATGAAAGTAGAAGGAGTAGAATCTTGTTTCATGTTGTAATGGAGATGAGAGAAGGGAGAGGAGCTAGCTTGGTGTGAAACTATGTGGTGGGTAAGGGGAAGAGATGGAGGAGGAGCTTGCTTGGTGCTACAATGGAGGTGGGAGAAAGCTAGCAGAGAGATAATGATGGACTATAGGGGGTGCATGTGGTTGTTGCAGCAATGGAGAGCTTGGAAAAAGGTTTGTAGAGAGAGAAAAATACTTTTTAGCTATAGAATACGTTTGGAAAGACTTTGGAGGGTGAAAATGATGTTTTGATTTGTTTTTTAAAAAAATCAATTTTTTGGATTTTTTAGTGTACGTTTTTAACTTTTGAAGGTCAAAAATATTTTTTTGACCATGAAATAGGTTTGGGGACCTTTTAAGGAGGGAAAACTTGAAATTTGAATTTTTTTGAAATTTTGAAATTTTTAGTGTATTTTTAAATCCGGGCCAAAAAGTGGGGAAAAAGAGGTCAAAGTGGTCCCCCTCCCCCCCCCCCCCCTCTTTCCCCTACCCACCTCCCTTACCTTCTCACTAGGTAAGAGACAATTAAGAGGTGTAAAGCTACCTTGTCCCCCTACTTTTTTGAGGGTATAGAGTGTGTCCACCACCCTCTTGCTATTGGCTGACCTCTAATTAACCTTAATCCCAAAGGGCCCCTAGAGGGTTCATATTTTTCCTAATGCACTCACCTCTTCATCACAAAAATGCTCAATTTTTACTCCATAAGTAGTTGCCTCAACTGAAGAGGTGGCATGCTTAGTTGCCATATCTTCAACTAAGGTTTGCATTTCCCACTTCCCAAAGTTAGTTCTCAAGGGTAGACCTGTCTCTCTTAAGTGAATTTTACCATCCTTAAAAAAGACAACATCTTTTGACAAAGCATCACTAAAATCATCACAATCCCTTCTTACATGGTCTGTACTATCACACCAAATACATCTATTAACAAACCCTTCTTTGGGCTGTTGTCTTTGCTTAGGAAGTGGCCCTAATGGTTGGCCTTTTTCTTCAAGCTTTGCAAGCTTCACCTTCAAGTCATGCATTCCCTTCACAAGCTCATCTAGCATAGACTCATCAAACTTAGGAGCGATAAAAGTAGGCTTTACCATTTTGTCAGAAGTTGAGGTGGAAGGACTTGTAGTGTTTACTACCATCTTGTTCCTTCTTCTTTGTCGTTTGGCAAGCAGTGAGACAACACCTTCAACCTCATTCCAGTCGGTCTTTAGTCCTTGCTCAGCATCTTTATCTTCAAGAAGAAGCTCCAAATTTTCTTGAAACTCTTTACCTGCAGCTTGTAAGAAAAGATCTGTCTTCTCTGCATCTAGTGTGGCCCTTTCTGTCCTTGTGAGTTGTGCATAGCGTCGCTCAAATTCCCTAAGTAGCTCTGTTATTGATAGTCCTTGCTTTGGCTTGACTACCCATTCTAAGAATGTCCTTTTGGTCACTCTCTCAGAGTCCTCCATGAAGTATTCCTCCTTTAAAGCTACTTTGAGTTCTTCCCAATTTCTCCCATGCCCATCTTTAATTGCCCTAACATGCTCCCTAATTTCTGGAGCAACAACTAGCTCAAAGCTTTGAATTATATATCTCACCTTCTAACACGCGATGCAGCTCCATCTCCTTCACATACTCGCGTAAGTACTTGGTTACATCTTTGCCATTGAATTGATCCATTCTGTTGACGATCGCTTGTATGGCCTTTGTTGCTGAAATCTCCCTTCTTTCAGTGGCATGTTGTTGTTGCATGAACATTGCAAATGCTTGAAACATTTGCATTGTTGTTGGGTCAAAATGCATACCCTGTTGCTCAACATGATCACCCATGGTTACCCAAAAACTCTCACCCTAGCAGTTTCACGCCGGGTTCACCAAAAATATGTCGAGAAATTTGCGGTCTTGCCAGGAAAGCACCGGGCTTATGGCTGTGAGAGTTTGTGAGAGAACTCAACAAAAACTATATGAAGGAGTTAAACCATAGATGCCATGAAGACTAGAGTTTGGAAAGAAGTACAATCAAAGAAGCCCATCCATTCTCTCTTGCACTCACACGCACAAAGAAAGAACACAAAAGAGAATGTCAAAATAACACAAAGATGAAAACATCAAGGCTATGGTCATATCGTATCATGGGTAATATAAAAGGGTTAATAGATGAGTTAATGGCATTCAATCTTGGCTGACCAAATATGCTACGAATTGTTCTTTGGAATTGTAGTTTTGTGCTTACCATAATATATATATTTTTTCTAGTGATTAGGATTAATTGTGTGTACAAATCCTCTTGATTCATAGCAAGATAACTACGCTTACGTCAAAAGAAAAGTTATAGTCTATGAGAGGTAGTATGATGGGATCCGGTGATAGAAGTATTTCATTGAGCCTTTCTGGGCCAAAGAGAAACACTATACGTTGTTGAAAGTGTATTTTACGGCTAATCCATACGTTAATTCTAATAGATCGTACAGAGTGAAAGCGATAGAAATTATCATCATGTGGGTTATTCATCTAGGATAGTATGTGAAAAATGTAGATATGAGAGAAGAGAAGGGAAGGGAAGAGAAGAGAGTTTCCCTCCCAAGCCCTATTCTTGCCCGTAGGCAATAAGGATACTGCGGAGAGAGATGTACCTGCAGCAAGGAGAACCTAAAATTTGTAGAGAGGATGAATTACTAAGAGTGAAAGAGATAGATTTGGTTAAGGAGATGAGATTAGATATATATATATGTTGGATTAGAGATGAAAAAGAAAACAACAAGAAATCAAGAAAACATCAATGTAGAACACATCTTACTTGACAAACCCTTCGACACCATTATTGATGGAGAGAGAAGAAGAGGGAAGAATTCAACGTTGATTGATACGCCAAGTCCAAGACCTTCTTTGATTAGAGTTGATCTTCCAAGGATAGCGTACAAGAATGGCTAGTCTTCCTCTAGGAGAAAGTGTAGGCTTGGGCTTATGTTAATGGTTAAGTTCAATTAGGAATTACTACTCACTCCCTCAAGAATTCCTCTCATCAATGGCTTGAATGCTTGAGTTGTTTTCAAGGAAGAAAAGGTCCCCTTTTATAGGTGAAGGGAACCCCCAAGGGTTTACACAAGAAGAGAGGAGCCAGTGTGAACAAGAATTGGAAAAGTTGAAAATGAGCTATCCCTGCATGATGTGGGCAGACTGGGGTCCAGTATTTTGATCATATCTCCGCAATCGTGGCTCCAAATAAAAAAGTAAAAATATGGGAAAAAAATTCAGCTCATTAGCTACGATTTTCATTTTAAAATCGTTTTTCAATTCGGAATGGAACCTTGTGTATAAAAAATCATCAAAATAGGGTCCATTTCTGGCAGCAAAAGTCTTCCTGTGGTCCCCTTAGCCTAGACTTTCATTTGATTCCAAAGGACACCTTATGCCATATGAAAGCATGACATTGCTCCTTGACAAATTTTTGTAATCATGCTTGCAATAATGCATTAAAATAAGTGTATCTTTGAAATCATGCCACCTAGTGTCCCACTAAGATTTGATTCCCTCCTAGTAGCTATTTAAAAAGAAATATAAGAAAATATGAAAAATACATAGAATATATATATATTGGAGTTTATCCTAGATATAGGATCTGATAGGGTGTGAGATGATAATGAGATAGTAGAAATAAAGAATCAATGCTTTTTGCCCCAAGTTAAAGAGACGGATCTATTGATGCTTTTTCCATTGTATTTTCTAATGGTAAAGTAAGAATAGGTTACCCTTGAGAAAAATAATAGGATGAGATAGAAGGCTTATTATTATACTTAAATATGCATATGTACATTATAGGAAAGATAATTATTTATCTAAAAAATTACAAGATAGCACTACAACACAACATGGAGATATCGACGTGCGTATATCGACGAAATTAGCGGGCGTCTCTATACGCGTCGATATACGTGTCTCAATGTACGTCGATATACGTGTGGAAAGGCTTTACTTCCCACGTGTATATCGACGCCTATAGCGACGCATATATCGATATAAAAAAATTGAGAGAAAAAAGCGAAACCCGCGAGCAGCAGGGACCATTTTCACCTGCGCTCTGCTCAAATCTTGGCCTCCACCTGCTGTGCAGGTATTATGTCCCCCCCCAACCCCTCTCTCTCTCTCTCTCTACATCGTGTGTGTGTGTGTGTGTGTGTAGTAAAGAGAGAGAGAGAGAGAGAGAGAGAGAGAGAGAGAGAGCGGTGTGTGTGTGTAGGAAAGAGAGAGAGAGAGAGAGAGAGAGAGAGAGAGAGAGGTGTGTGTGTGTGTGTAGGAAATAGAGAGAGGGAGAGAGAGAGAGAGAGAGCGGTGTGTGTGTGTAGGAAAGAGAGAGAGAGAGAGGTGTGTGTGTGTAGGAGAGAGAGAGAGAGAGAGAGAGAGAGAGAGAGAGAGAGAGAGAGAAATGTGTGTGTGTAGGTAATCAAAGATAGAGAGAGAGAGAGAGATAGAGAATTAACGTATGCTTAGGAAATTAAAATTAAAGAAAAATAATTAAAGAGAGAAATGAAATGAAATGTTATATTAACGTCTTCGAAAGGCCAAAGTGACCTATGAGACATGAAACAAGAAAGTTACAATGTGATGGATCTGATACAAAGTCAGAGTAAGAAGATGACAAAATAAAATATTATGGAATCCTAAACTACTGGGTATGGACTAAACGGTTAAACCAGCTAGCTGGGATAGGTAGATCATAGGAGATCCAGCAGCTGTCGGTGGCGGATCTCATCAATCTCCTCCATGGTCAGTAGTTTGACCGGGTGTTATGCATGTCGAGCCAAAGTGACCTAGCTAGATCCTCTGATGCAGCCTCTGTCGATGTTGTGTAGTCCTCCGCAGTCGTGGACGTCTAGATCTCCTTAGCTCAGTCGCTCGTTCGATCAGTAGAGAGATAGGGAAGTAGAGAGAGAGAGAGAGAGAGAGAGAGAGAGAGAGAGAGAGAGAGAGATAGGAAATAGAGAGATAGAGAAAGAGATTTATATATATATATATATATATATATATATATATAGAGAGAGAGAGAGAGAGAGAGAGAGAGAGAGAGAGAGAGAGAGAGAGAGAGAGTGATAGAAAGAGAGTTATATATATATATAGAGAGAGAGAAAGAGAGTTATATATATATATATCTCTCTCTATATATAACTCTCTTTCTATCTCTCTCTCTCTCTCTATATATATATATATATATATATATATATATATATATATATATATATATATATAGAGAGAGAGAGAGAGAGAGAGAGAGAGATAGAAAGAGAGTTATATATATATAGAGAGAGAGAGAGAGATAGAAAGAGAGATAGCGAGAGGGGGGGGGGAGAGAGAGAGAGAGAGAGAGAGAGAGAGAGAGAGAGAGAGAGAGAGGTAGGGAAGTGAAGAGAGAGACAGAGAGAGATAGAAAAATAAGGAAATAGAGAGAGAAAGAGAGATAGCGAGAGCGAGATCGAGAGAGAGAGAGAAAGAGAGATAGCGAGAGTGAGATCGAGAGAGAAAGAGAGATCGAGATCGCTTTTTTGAGCAAGAACCATGCAAGGCTTCTGAATCTTTCTCAAGTTGCTCATCCATCTCCACATTATCTTCTGGCTTGGACATGGAGGCCCCGTCCGGTTTACAATCAGGTAGAAAAATTTCATTGGGCTGAGAACTTCCATGGCTTGTGCTTTCATCAAGTGCGGCATTGGAAAGCTTTCTCTGACAGGCTACCTCAAAATGGAGGCAGGTGGGTTCGTAGACAGAGAAGAAACTATGGAACTAAAAGAGACAAAGGGGTTTTGTCTGCTACATGCATTGCCATGTACACCTGGGAGTGCACGTATGTGTCTACCCATATAGGATTTGACCAATAAAGACGAGATTTTGACCCGGTGGTCCTGATCTCCGTACACCTCTGGACCGAGGTGTACGGAGATTGGGCAAGACTAGAGAATGCGAGGTAGTTTACATTGTGAGGAGTATATATATATATATTAAAACAACATTCATAATCATTGTAGATGGCAACGTCATCAACTAACATGGAGGAAAAGATTGCATGCTCGTGCACGCTTTGCAAGTATCAAATCCTGCGCAAGCGTAGGATATGTAATGAGCATGTGCACAAGTACGGAGAGTTTGCTAGAGAAACCGTACAGAATCTGCGATACGACTCCTACGGAACGGGCATTGATTTCCGCGACATGGCACCTACATCTGAGAGAGAGAGAAAAAAGATTATGCGTGAAGGTCCGACCAATATAGAGCCACGGATGGAAGCAGAAAAGGGCTTACAGACAGAAGATGACGGCATGGAGGAGATGCTGGATGCCTTCTTCCAGACAAGCGAGGAGAACGCAAATGAAGGAGCACCAGAAACCGTGCGCCTATCGCCTGAAGACATGTTGAGGAAGTTGGCACGTCAACCAATCTATAAAGGCGCCAAAATATCTGTGCTTCGTACTTGTCTGGTGTTTTTGAATCTTCAGTCAGTGTACGGGTGGTCAGATGCAAGCGTTAATGCTTTGTTTAGGTACGTAATTTACAAAAGAGATTTTCCGATTGCAACGGTGATGTGCTCGGAGAGCTTTTTAATTTAATGTGGCTTAATTAGGTTATTGCGGGAGCAACTTCTCCCGGCTGGCAATGAAATGTAGTAGATGAGGTTGCAGTGGCAGGTACAGTCCACAGCCGTTGGATGTTCTTTCTAGAGCGGTTCATGAAAACACTTAAGGGTTTTGTTCGCCAAAAAGCGCGTCCAGAGGGGAGCATGGCAGAAGGATGGCTGGTGCAAGAGTCTCTTGTGTTGACGACGGAATTTCTATCCGTTTCTGACCCAGAAATGCCTCGACTGTGGAGTGATGAGGAGGATGCAAGACTGGTGGGAGAGGAGCCGCAAGGGCAAGGGGTGCCGAAGAAAATGAACCTGGCCATGCGAGAAAAGATCATGAAGTTCTGTATACTAAATTCAGCGCCGATGCAAAAATGGCTTGAAAGGTACGAAGAAGAGAAAGAGAGATGCAATCTAGAGCGACAGGATTTTAGGCGAAGTCGAACGACTAGAGGCTTACCCTTGCTAGACTATCTCGCTACTCTACCTGAATTCCCTACAATGGCATGGTTGGACAAGACAGTGAGAGCAGCTCGACAGATCGGAGAACCTATATCTCTAGAAGAGGAAGAGCTGGCTATTGGATGTGACTGGAAGTATCATACATACATGGCACTGTGGTCGCATGGAAAGCATTTCAGAACACAACAAATTGACAGCAGAAGAAACACGTTTGACAGTGGGGTAATGGTTAGTTTCATGTAAAAGAGCAGGGCCAGTGCTAGAGACACGAATGAGAGCACTAGCAACCTGGATTACTGTGGTCTGGTGTCAGATATCCTGAAAGTAAGCTTCAGGTGGTTTGAGATGTTTTTATTGGATGTGAAGTGGTTCAAGGTGATTACTTCTGGTCGCAATGCAACGGTACACAAAGATGAAAACAAGCTTGTGCAAATAGATTCTACAAAGACTTGGACAGATGCGAGCGACACATTTGCTCTCCCCGAACATTGCGAGCAAGTGGTCTTTGTACCGGACCCTCGAGAGCGACAATGGTGGTTTGTGGTTCAGGTTGCTCCAAGAAATAAACAAGTATTTGAAGGGCAAGATCTCCTGGAGGAAAGTCAGTCAGACGACGTCCATACTACTGTGACATTAGATGAGATGGACGAAGGTATGGCAGAAGAAGCTGATAGATATACGAGGGATGACGCAGACGAGCCAGAATTGACACTTGTAGATGAAGATACAATGGATGAAGACAATCTGCCAGAACGAGTTGGGACAGAGTTATGTTTGCAATTAGAGATAGACGATGATACGGTGCAAGATCTTATCGATGATGCCTCACTCGTCGAGGCCTAGGCCTGTAAGTGTTTGTGTGAAGACTTTGATTTAAAATTAAGCTTAAAGTTAATTTAAAAAATTGTGTTCTGACGCTTTATTTTACTTTCTTTGTGCAGGACTTTAGTATGGCAGACGAGATTCCAGATCCCGCTTCCATGAGTGCAGATGCATTCATGGGCTTCGTTACACGGATGACGCCTGCTCAGATGTCAGAGGCTTCTTAGTACTGGGTAGCCAGAGGCACGGGTACTACGCCTCCGGGCTTCACACCTGAGGGACCGACGCCTAGGGGGGGGACGCCTACGGGCTTCAGGATGCCTATGGGTACGACGTCTTCTTCTCCAATCACGGCCGCTTCGACACCTAGGGGTGGGGCAGAGGCGGGTACATCCTCATCTCCGCAGCACAGGCGCACTCGCCGATCTCGCCGATCGTCAGGTGGAGGTGGTGGTTGCTGTGGAGAAGGGTCCACAGATGCTTCGACCCCTCCTCGCTCACGACCCCCGTCTTACCCAGGCACACCTCTCGACACACCTCTTGGCACACCTCGGACACCTTGGGGGGCACACGATCCTAGTGCCTCCAAGCTCTATACTGTACGGGGAGATGGTTCTGTTGACATGGATAGAGTCGGGACTGAGATGTGATAGCAGATTCGCCAGCTCGTGGAGCTGCAGTTTTCGACCAACATTCTGACGTCTTGGGATCAGCAAGACAAGGAAAAAGTCACTTACATAGTGGAGATTATCCTGAGAGAGTACCAGCTTGCTCCGGGTTCTTCCGTTGTTTCGGTGCGGTGGATCAAGGGTGTTGCACGGGACACCATCAAACATCGATGAGATGCAGCTCGGAAGTCTTTCAGGACCGGCTCGCCGAAGCCTTCAGGCATCCCACACAAGACGTGGCTGCAGATCAGGGAGGATGAGCGGACAGCGGCCACGCGGTTCAGACAATAGCGTGAGGTCGCGCATGTACGACAGATGACTAGGGGGACATCTCATCTTGGCAGCGGAGGCTTCGACACCTTTGGCTATGAGTTTGTGAGTTTCTAATCCAATCTTAACTATGGCGTTTTTTAAAACGCGATGAATCATGTATTCTTATTACTTTGATTTTTGTATAAACGCAGAATCTTACGATGCATCGAGCTCCATCACGTGAGGAGGAGTCAGATGGATATCGCAGAGGTATCTATGAAGTATTGAATGATCTTGAAGCTTCAGGAGAGCCTGTAGACTGGGAGGCCTTACAGTCTCGCTGATCGCTTGAGGTGAGACGTTAATATGTGTGAGTTGATTTAATTAAGTCAGTATATGTGAAGTAATATCAATACTAATTTTGTGAGTTGTCCTATGTGCAGGTTGCGACGCCTAGTCATTAGTGGACCAGATTTCATCTATATGCTTTGTGAGACACAGACACGCTTCTGTGTCTCTTTTTTGTACAAACAGTTAGTGTTCAGACAGTTATTGTTTCCCTTATGGTTATGATTATTGTCATTGTCATTGTATAGACAGTTATTGTTTCTCTTTCTGGTTATGCTTATGGTTATTGTTAATTTTGTTTATGGTTATGGTTATCTGCATTATGGTTTTGATCAAAGTGGTTATAGCCGGTTATGGTTTTAAGTTATGGTTATGCTTTTAAGTTATGGTTATGCTTTTAAGTTATGGTTATGGTTATGCTTTTAAGTTATGGCTATGCTTTTCAGTTGGTACGGTTGTCTTTCATTGGCCTTAAATCTCATGTGAGATCCTACATGGATAGCATGTAGGAGGCGTATACATGATATGGTTTTTTTTGAAAAGTTTATGTAAAAACAAAGGGAACTTTACCGAAATTTTTGCACGCTGGAGCATGGTTGATATTTTGGTGCTGCTCGCTTTCTTGGGCAGAGGGCAAGAAGTCTGGCTGTGGCTGTGTCCATCTTTTAACTGGGTACAGGCCAGGCTACCTGCCCTCTGCCTAAGAAAATTTTTTTCTGCTATGGTCGTCGCTATATGCGTCGCTATGCCCGTCGCTATGAGCATCGCTATCCGCAGCTGGTTTCACAGTGACGCGTATAGCGACGGGCAGCGTCGATATATGCGTTGATAACACATGTTTTTGTTGTAGTGTAGATCTTGTAACATGTGTTCCCACTATGTACGTGTCACAGCACGACATCGCGGAGAGAGAGAGAGAGAGAGAGAGAGAGAGAGAGAGAGAGAGAGAGAGAGAGAGAGAGAGAGAGAGAGAGTAGATTTAGAGGTCGGATTCCGGTGATGTGCTCTGCACAGCAAGAAAGAAAGCGAGAGAGAGAAAGAGAGAGAGAGATAGCGAGGACTCGCAGGTGCTCGAAAAAAAACCTAGGTTTAGTGTAGTCCCACCTACAAATTTTGAAATTTACCTCTAAATTTTTATTTGAAGGTAAGAAAACCTTCAAATTTTGACAATTTACCTCTATTGTTTCACATATGTAGGTTTGCCAAGTTTTTGGCAAGGAGGTCCCGAGGGGGGCCGTTGCTGGAGATGGCCTTCTGCCTGTATGTCGCACAACAACCAAGGTGCACGGTGGCAGTCCACAAAGTCGCGAATGCATGCACACTTACACTGCCTGCACCTGCGTGCTCGGAAAGAGAGAGAGGCGGCCGACTATTGACAACTGAGCTTCCGGACAGTGCTCAACTGAGAGAGAGAGAGAGAGAGAGAGAGAGAGAGAGAGAGAGAGAGAGAGAGAGAGAGAGAGAGAGAGAGAGAGAGAGCAGATTCAGAGGATAGATTTCGGCGATGTGCTCTGCATAGCAAGAAAGAAAGCGAGAGAGAGAAAGAGAGATAGCGAGGACTCATAGTGCTCGAAAAAAACCTAGGTTTAGTGTAGTCCCACCTACAAATATTGCAATTCACCTCTAAATTTTTTATTTGAAGGTAAGAAAACCTTTAAATTTTGACAATTTACCTTTGTTGTTTCACATAGGTAGGTTTGCCATGTTTTTGGCAAGGAGGTCCCAAGAG